>NC_133324.1:202459241-203092991 GCF_042186555.1 Aquarana catesbeiana
GCGGCTTTAATGTAATGTCGGGTCCTGGCAATATGGATGAAAATCAGCAAGACAAACAGCATGGGTGCCCCCCAGTCCATTAACAGGCCTTTGGGTCTTGTATGGATATTAAGGGGAACCCCGCACCTAAATTAAAAAAAGGAAAGGTGTGGGGCCACCAGGCCCTATATACTCTGAACAGCAGTATACAGGCGGTGCAAACAAGACAGGGACTGTAGGTTTGTTGTTAAGTAGAACCAGTTTGTAATTTTGAACTGGTACATTTTTAACGTGTTTAGCTCCAGCCAAAAAATGTATTTTAAGCTTTTTGGAAAACATAGGGAAGGGTTATCACCCCTGTGACATTTGTTTTGCTGTCTGTGCTCCTCTTCAGAAGATTTCACCTCATTTTTTGTCCCAATGACAAATGTTTTTTGAAAATTTGGGGTTTTTTGTGAAACAAGGATTGGTGATAAAGCATCAGTGGAAAGGAGATAAGTTTTTCCCATATTAACTCTTACAGGAGAGAATTTTCCTTCCTAGGGGTAGATTTCATCTCACTTCCTGTTGTCTCCTTCTGTTTGCAAGTAGGAGTCGTTTGTAAGTTGGATGTTTGAAAGTAGGGGCCTGCCCTATATACTCAGCAGAAATTTGGGCCCTAGGTGTTGTTGTGGACACAACACTGTAAGCCCTCACAGGGCCCTGCTGTGAAATATTAGATCAAGAATTGTAATTACATGCCCCTGTTGAACAGGGGCAGAAAAATTGGGCCTTTGGTGGTCGTGGTGCTAGTGCCACAACACTGTAAGTCCTCACTCGCTCTTGGTGGGCGCAGAAATGGGCCCTGCTGTGAAATATTAGATCAAGAATTGTAATTACATGCCCCTGTTGAACAGGGGCTGAAAAATTGGGCCTTAGGCACTGGTGCTGGTGCCACAACACTGCAACCCCTCACAGATACTCTTGTTGGAACGCAGGAACGAGCCCTGCTGCAAAGTATTGCATCAAAAATTGTAATTACACGCCCCTGTTAAACAGGGTTTGAAAAATTGGGCCTTAGGCACTGGTGCTGGTGCCACAACACTGCAACCCCTCACAGATACTCTAGTTGGAAGGCAGGAACGAGCCCTGCTGCAAAGTATTGCATCAAAAATTGTAATTACACGCTCCTGTTAAACAGGGGCTGAAAAATTGGGTCTTAGACACTGGTGCTGGTGCCACAACACTGCAACCCCTCACAGATACTCTAGTTGGAACGCAGAAACGATCCCTGCTGCAAAGTATTGCATCAAAAATTGTAATTACACGCCCCTGTTAAACAGGGGCTGAAAAATCAGGCTTTAGGCACTGGTGCTGGTGCCACAACACTGCAACCCCTCACAGATACTCTAGTTGGAACGCAGAAACGATCCCTGCTGTAAAGTATTGCATCAAAAATTGTAATTACACACCCCTGTTAAACAGGGTTTGAAAAATTGGGCCTTAGGCACTGGTGCTGGTGCCACAACACTGCAACCCCTCACAGATACTCTAGTTGGAACGCAGGAACAAGCACTGCTGCAAAGTATTGCATCAAAAATTGTAATTACATGCCCCTGTTAAACAGGGGCTGAAAAATTGGGTCTTAGACACTGGTGCTGGTGCCACAACACTGCAACCCCTCACAGATACTCTAGTTGGAACGCAGGAACGAGCCCTGCTGCAAAGTATTGCATCAAAAATTGTAATTACACGCCCCTGTTAAACAGGGTTTGAAAAATCGGGCCTTAGGCACTGGTGCTGGTGCCACAACACTGCAACCCCTCACAGATACTCTAGTTGGAACGCAGGAACAAGCCCTGCTGCAAAGTATTGCATCAAAAATTGTAATTACATGCCCCTGTTAAACGGGGGCTGAAAAATTGGGTCTTAGACACTGGTGCTGGTGCCACAACACTGCAACCCCTCACAGATACTCTAGTTGGAACGCAGAAACGATCCCTGCTGTAAAGTATTGCATCAAAAATTGTAATTACACACCCCTGTTAAACAGGGTTTGAAAAATTGGGCCTTAGGCACTGGTGCTGGTGCCACAACACTGCAACCCCTCACAGATACTCTAGTTGGAACGCAGGAACAAGCACTGCTGCAAAGTATTGCATCAAAAATTGTAATTACATGCCCCTGTTAAACAGGGGCTGAAAAATTGGGTCTTAGACACTGGTGCTGGTGCCACAACACTGCAACCCCTCACAGATACTCTAGTTGGAACGCAGGAACGAGCCCTGCTGTAAAGTATTGCATCAAAAATTGTAATTACACACCCCTGTTAAACAGGGTTTGAAAAATTGGGCCTTAGGCACTGGTGCTGGTGCCACAACACTGCAACCCCTCACAGATACTCTAGTTGGAACGCAGGAACAAGCACTGCTGCAAAGTATTGCATCAAAAATTGTAATTACATGCCCCTGTTAAACAGGGGCTGAAAAATTGGGTCTTAGACACTGGTGCTGGTGCCACAACACTGCAACCCCTCACAGATACTCTAGTTGGAACGCAGGAACGAGCCCTGCTGCAAAGTATTGCATCAAAAATTGTAATTACACGCCCCTGTTAAACAGGGTTTGAAAAATCGGGCCTTAGGCACTGGTGCTGGTGCCACAACACTGCAACCCCTCACAGATACTCTAGTTGGAACGCAGGAACAAGCCCTGCTGCAAAGTATTGCATCAAAAATTGTAATTACATGCCCCTGTTAAACGGGGGCTGAAAAATTGGGTCTTAGACACTGGTGCTGGTGCCACAACACTGCAACCCCTCACAGATACTCTAGTTGGAACGCAGAAACGATCCCTGCTGTAAAGTATTGCATCAAAAATTGTAATTACACACCCCTGTTAAACAGGGTTTGAAAAATTGGGCCTTAGGCACTGGTGCTGGTGCCACAACACTGCAACCCCTCACAGATACTCTAGTTGGAACGCAGGAACAAGCACTGCTGCAAAGTATTGCATCAAAAATTGTAATTACATGCCCCTGTTAAACAGGGGCTGAAAAATTGGGTCTTAGACACTGGTGCTGGTGCCACAACACTGCAACCCCTCACAGATACTCTAGTTGGAACGCAGAAACGATCCCTGCTGTAAAGTATTGCATCAAAAATTGTAATTACACACCCCTGTTAAACAGGGTTTGAAAAATTGGGCCTTAGGCACTGGTGCTGGTGCCACAACACTGCAACCCCTCACAGATACTCTAGTTGGAACGCAGGAACAAGCACTGCTGCAAAGTATTGCATCAAAAATTGTAATTACATGCCCCTGTTAAACAGGGGCTGAAAAATTGGGTCTTAGACACTGGTGCTGGTGCCACAACACTGCAACCCCTCACAGATACTCTAGTTGGAACGCAGGAACGAGCCCTGCTGCAAAGTATTGCATCAAAAATTGTAATTACACGCCCCTGTTAAACAGGGTTTGAAAAATCGGGCCTTAGGCACTGGTGCTGGTGCCACAACACTGCAACCCCTCACAGATACTCTAGTTGGAACGCAGGAACAAGCCCTGCTGCAAAGTATTGCATCAAAAATTGTAATTACATGCCCCTGTTAAACGGGGGCTGAAAAATTGGGTCTTAGACACTGGTGCTGGTGCCACAACACTGCAACCCCTCACAGATACTCTAGTTGGAACGCAGAAACGATCCCTGCTGTAAAGTATTGCATCAAAAATTGTAATTACACACCCCTGTTAAACAGGGTTTAAAAAATTGGGCCTTAGGCACTGGTGCTGGTGCCACAACACTGCAACCCCTCACAGATACTCTAGTTGGAACGCAGGAACAAGCACTGCTGCAAAGTATTGCATCAAAAATTGTAATTACATGCCCCTGTTAAACAGGGGCTGAAAAATTGGGTCTTAGACACTGGTGCTGGTGCCACAACACTGCAACCCCTCACAGATACTCTAGTTGGAACGCAGGAACGAGCCCTGCTGCAAAGTATTGCATCAAAAATTGTAATTACACGCCCCTGTTAAACAGGGTTTGAAAAATCGGGCCTTAGGCACTGGTGCTGGTGCCACAACACTGCAACCCCTCACAGATACTCTAGTTGAAACGCAGGAACAAGCCCTGCTGCAAAGTATTGCATCAAAAATTGTAATTACATGCCCCTGTTAAACAGGGGCTGAAAAATTGGGTCTTAGACACTGGTGCTGGTGCCACAACACTGCAACCCCTCACAGATACTCTAGTTGGAACGCAGAAACGAGCTCTGCTGCAAAGTATTGCATCAAAAATTGTAATTACACGCCCCTGTTAAACAGGGGCTGAAAAATTGTGTCTTAGGCACTGGTGCTGGTGCCACAACACTGCAACCCCTCACAGATACTCGAGTTGGAAAGCAGAAACGAGCCCTGCTGCAAAGTATTGCATCAAAAATTGTAATTACACGCCCCTGTTAAACAGGGGCTGAAAAATTGGGCCTTAGGCACTGGTACTGGTGCCACAAAACTGCAACCCCTCACAGATACTCTAGTTGGAACGCAGGAACGAGCCCTGCTGCAAAGTATTGCATCAAAAATTGTAATTACATGCTCCTGTTAAACAGGGGCTGAAAAATTGGGTCTTAGACACTGGTGCTGGTGCCACAACACTGCAACCCCTCACAGATACTCTAGTTGGAATGCAGAAACGAGCTCTGCTGCAAAGTATTGCATCAAAAATTGTAATTACACGCCCCTGTTAAACAGGGGCTGAAAAATTGGGCCTTAAGCACTGGTGCTGGTTTCACAACACTGCAACCCCTCACAGATACTCTAGTTGGAACGCAGGAACGAGCCCTGCTGCAAAGTATTGCAACAAAAATTGTAATTACACGCCCCTGTTAAACAGGGGCTGAAGAATTGTGTCTTAGGCACTGGTGCTGGTGCCACAACACTGCAACCCCTCACAGATACTCGAGTTGGAACGCAGAAACGAGCCCTGCTGCAAAGTATTGCATCAAAAATTGTAATTACACGCCCCTGTTAAACAGGGTTTGAAAAATCAGGCCTTAGGCACTGGTGCTGGTGCCACAACACTGCAACCCCTCACAGATACTCTAGTTGGAACGCAGGAACAAGCCCTGCTGCAAAGTATTGCATCAAAAATTGTAATTACATCAGGGGCTGAAAAATTGGGTCTTAGACACTGGTGCCACAACACTGCAACCCCTCACAGATACTCTAGTTGGAACGCAGAAACGAGCCCTGCTGCAAAGTATTGCATCAAAAATTGTAATTACACGCCCCTGTTAAACAGGGGCTGAAAAATTGGGCCTTAGGCACTGGTGCTGGTGCCACAAAACTGCAACCCCTCACAGATACTCTAGTTGGAACGCAGGAATGAGCCCTGCTGCAAAGTATTGCATCAAAAATTGTAATTACACGCCCCTGTTAAACAGGGGCTGAAAAATTGTGTCTTAGGCACTGGTGCTGGTGCCACAACACTGCAACCCCTCACAGATACTCCAGTTGGAACGCAGAAACGAGCCCTGCTGCAAAGTATTGCATCAAAAATTGTAATTACACACCCCTGTTAAACAGGGGCTGAAAAATTGGGCCTTAGGCACTGCTGGCGGTGCCCAGAACCAAAAATGTTCTTACAAGCTATCAGCGTGATCATTGAGGAGGAAGAGGATAATTACTCAGGATAGTCACTCAGCATCAGCATAGGCAGTCTTTGAAGGGATCTGAGATTTTAAAAAAAATTATTCGGTTACATCAGCATCAGGTGCTTGGTAGCTGGTGGTGATCCAAGACTGATTCATTTTTATGAAGGTCAGTCGATCGACCGAGTCGGTGGACAGACGCACCCTGTGATCGGTTACAAAGCCTCCAGCAGCACTGAATGTGCGTTCCGAAAGAACGCTGGATGCAGGACAGGCCAGTAGCTCAATTGCATACTGTGCAAGCTCTGGCCAGTGATCCATCCTCAAGACCCAGTAACCCAGAGGATTTTCGGTTGGAAAGGTGTCCAAGTCAGATCTTGCCCCTAGGTATTCCTGCACCATGTAAAACAGACGCTGGCGATGGTTGCTGGAACCGATCATACCTTGGGGCTGCGGACCAAAAGATTGTCTGAACGCATCGGTCAGACGGCCACCTTCTCCACCGCTCCTTCTTTGACTGACCGAAGCCTCAGCAACACGTTGTCCAGAAACAGGAGTTTGTAACCTCCCAGTATCTGGGAACGCGTTGCACAGACATTTCTGCAAGGCCTCCCGAAGATCTTTCATCCTCTGCTCCCTCTGCGATGGCAAGATAAGGTCCACAACCTTACCCTTGTAACATGGATCAAGGAGGGTTGCCAGCCAGTATTGGTCCTTCTCCTTGATACCACGAATACGAGGATCCTTATGCAGGCTTTGCAGGATCAGGGAGGCCATGCAGCGTAGGCTTGCTGAGGCATTCGGTCCAGAGTCCTCTGGGTCACTAAAGATGACATGGTCCGTATCCACCTCCTCCCAGCCACGTACAAGTCCATGTGTTACTTGGGACTGATCCCTTAAAGACTGCTGCTGATGCTGAGTGCCAGGCTCCACCTCCATACTGACACAATCCTCCTCCTCCTCGTCCTCTTCCTGTGTGATCGGCGGGCATGCAGGAACACTGTCTGGATAAAGGGGGCCTTGAGAGCTAAGGAAGTCCTCCTCTTCCTGCCTCTGTTCTGCCTCAAGTGTCCTGTCCATTATTCCACGCAGTGTGTGCTCCAACAGGTGGACAAGGGGGACAGTGTCACTGATGCATGCACTGTCACTGCTCACCATCCTCGTGGCCTCCTCAAATGGTGACAGGACAGTGCATGCATCCCTGATCATGGCCCACCGGCGTGGGGAAAAAAACCAAGCTCCCCTGACCCTGTCCTGGTGCCATAGTCGCACAGGTACTCATTGATGGCCCTCTGCTGCGTGTGCAGCATGGCCAACTTGAGTTCCACCTGGTGGGCATGTCACAGATTAGGCGGTTCTTGGGCAGGTTAAACTCCTTTTGGATGTCTGCCAGCCGAGCACTGGCATTATATGACCAGAGGAAATGCACACAGACTTTCCTGGCCTGCCTCAGGACATCCTGTAAGCCCAGGTACCTGCCCAAGAACCGCTGCACCACCAAATTAAGGATGTGAGCCAAACAGGGCACATGGGTCATTTGTCCCTGTCGGAGGGCAGAGAGGAGGTTGGTGCCATTGTCGCAAACCACCATTCCTGCCTTAAGTTGGCGTGGCATCAACCACCTCTGAACCTGCCCCTGCAGAGCTGACAGAACCTCTGCCCCAGAGTGGCTCCTGTCCCCCTAACACACGAGCTCAAGCACCATATGGCATCTTTTGGCCTGCATACTTGCGTAGCCCCTTGCACAGCTACGGAGCACCGCTGGTTCCGAGGACAAAGCACAGGAAGAGGCCATGGAGGAAGAAGAAGAGGAGGGGGTGGAGGAGAGAGGTGTGTCACAATCATTAGTAGTGGCATTTTGGAGGCGTGGTGGTGGAACAGTCTCCAACACTACTGCACGCTGTCCTGCATCCTTCCCAGCTGCCAGCAGAGTCACCCAATGCGCGGTGAAACTTAGGTAACATCCCTGTCCATGCCTGCTGGACCATGAGTCAGCGGTAATATGCACCTTTCTGCTGACCGCCCTGTCCAGCGAGGCCAAGACATTGCCTTCCACATGCCGGTAGAGAGCCGGAATCGCTTTCCGTGAGAAAAAGTGGCGTTTGGTACCTGCCACTGAGGAACCGCACATTCCACAAACTCACGGAAGGGGGCAGAGTCTATCAACTGAAAAGGCAGCAGTTGAAGTGCTAGCAATTTTGCCAAGCTAGCATTCAACCGCTGGACATGTGGATGGCTGGGAGCGAACTTCTTTCGGCGGTGCAGCAGCTAGGGCAGGGAAATTTGCCTGGTACAATCTGACGTCTGTGTACTGAAAGCAGATTGCCCACAAGTACTTGGCTTTGACACACCTAATTCTACACCTTCATTCCTCTTTTCAGGTCTCAGAGAGGACTGAAGGTATAGTGGGGTTGGAGATCTCAGCTGATGAGGAGCAAGGAGAGGTCCTCTTTGTTCTTTGGTGTGGGTCAACATATGTCTGGTCAAGCATGTGGTGCCCAAGCGGGAGATGTTTTAGCCACGTGAGATACGCTTGAGACATATGTTGCAAATAGCAGCGGTGCGATCTGATGCACTCGTCTCAAAAAGGCCCACACCAAAGAAATTTTTGAATAACGCACAGAGACTGCAGCGCCCTGCACATGCGGAGCTTTGGGGTGTGATGCAGTCAGTGTGCTGCCCTTAGGCTGGCCCCTGGAGAGCATCCTGCCTCGTTGGTCATGTGCCACCTCCTCCTCCTCCTCCTCTCTCCTATTAGGCACCCACGTTGAGTCAGTGACCTCATCATCCCCTCCCTCCTCATCACTGGAGCAAACCTGGCAGTATGCTGCAGCAGGGGAGCATGACTGCCAGATTGCTGTCCTTCTTGGGCACCCCCTCTGTCCGTGCTCACGTTACTGCCTTCATCTAGCTCAGTATCATCATCAGAGCCTTTCAAATGCTGGGCATCCTCCTGGAGCATGTACCCAACACTGTGGTCAAACAGTTCGAGGGACTCCTCAGGAGGACATGGTGGGGCTAGGGAAGGAGTCACTGATGACAATGAGCCGAGGGAAGAGGCCGCTGCTTTGCCAGACAAAGTACCCTGAGCATAGGTGAGAGAGGATGAGGAGGATGAGGACGGCTTGGTCATCCACTCGACCAAGTCTTCCGCATGTTGCGGCTCAATATATATATATGTACTGATACTGCAGCTAGCAAAATCAACTGCCTGCCTGTAGTATGAGAACACCACCAACCTTCTACAGGTAGCTTTAGCTGAACACTGTGCAGAGCTCACACTACACTAACTTGTAGCTTATTTAGTTGCCTGCGGTAGTGATAGGATCAGGAAAACACCACCAACCTTCTACAGGTAGCTTTAGCTGAACACTGTGCAGAGCTCCCACTACACTAACTTGTAGCTTATTTAGCTGCCCGCTGTAGTGATAGGATCGGGAAAACACCACCAACCTTCTACAGGTAGCTTTAGGTGAACACTGTGCAGAGCTCGCCAAAAAATAACTTGTAGCTTATTTAGCTGCCTGCGGTAGTGATAGGATCAGGAAAACATCACCAACCTTCTACAGGTAGCTTTAGCTGAACACTGTGCAGAGCTCGCACTACACTAACTTTTAGCTTATTTAGCTGCCTGCAGTAGTGATAGGATCAGGAAAACACCACCAACCTTCTACAGGTAGCTTTAGGTGAACACTGTGCAGAGCTCGCACTACACTAACTTTTAGCTTATTTAGCTGCCTGCTGTAGTGATAGGATTAGGAAAACACCACCAACCTTCTACAGGTAGCTTTAGGTGAACACTGTGCAGAGCTCGCCAAAAAATAACTTGTAGGTTTAGCTGAACACTGTGAGGAGGACGCACTACACTAACTTGTAGCTTTAGCTGAACACTGTGCAGAGGTCGCACTACACTAACTTATAGTTTTAGCTGAACACTGTGAGGAGGACGCACTACACTAACTTGTAGCTTTAGCTGAGCACTGTGCAGAGGTCGCACTACACTAACTTGTAGTTTTCGCTGAACACTGTGAGGAGGACACACTACACCAACTTGTAGCTTTAGCTGAACACTGTGAGGAGGACGCACTACCCTAACTTGTAGCTTTAGCTGAACACTGTGCAGAGGTCACACTAAACTAACAAAGGCCGCCTTTGAGAACGTCGATGACAAAATGCGTAAGGCGGGGCTACGCACTTACGTCGCTTCCGGGTACGGAGCTAGCGAGCCTGGAACACAGCTGGACCGCATGCTGCGGGAAGGCTCTTCCTGGTATCGTTTTTTAACTCATGGTGTAGTGTTGGTTTTATTTGTTCCCCTATGGGGATAATTTTGTTTTAATAAAGCCTTTTAGTACATATTACACTATGAAGTGCTATTTCTTCCTATGAGGATTATTCTTTGGCGATTTCTTCTCTCGGATGTGGTGGTGGAAGCTGCTATGGATGATTAACCCGGGAGCCCTGGGATAGAGGAGAACCATACTATAGCGACCACGGGACACCTTCTATGAGGACTGCCTTGGAATCTGAAAGTGCCTGCCACCCCTGCAGGGGTATTAGGAGTCGGTGAGTGGGGAGCCAAAAGGGGGAGCACAGAAGTCACGGATTCTCTTTTTTGGGCACCACAGTCACCAATACATCTGGAACTTCTTTTTGATATTTACTTTTTGTGAACAGACTTTCAAATATATTATTTTTAATACTGGCTTGCATTTGATACCAATTGGTTGGACTCTTGACAGAGACTGTACTTTAGTACAAATATATTACTAGCACTCAATTAATCAGCACTGTATATTTACCCATTAGTATGTGGATGGGATGTTTTGTTTCACAATTTATTTTTCACTATTTTTTCACTTTTTGATGTTATTGATCACTGTATAGCTTAATGAGATTTGTGTACACTATTATTAGTGATAACAGTTTCTACACAGGTTTACGTATGTAGGGGGTGGTTGCAGATCACCCAATTTTCTAAACCCCTCCCCCGTAAGGGAGCGCCATTCACCCCCATTTTTACTTCATTATATTTTAGCCCCTTGTGGGTCTAAATAGGGGAGGCTGCACACCTTGTTCTTTGTCTTTTTCTTTCTCTTTCTCTTCTCTTTCCCCCTTTCCCTCCCTTCCTTTCTTTTTCTTGGAGTAGTCCTACCTTTCTTCTTTTTCATCTGTCAGTCCTAAGCACGGAGCCTTTTTTTGTCGTTTGAACGGCCCATAACGTTCGCAATTCAGCAAACGTTCGAACAGCCAATGTTCGAGTCGAACATGGGTTCGACTCAAATGCGAAGCTCATCCCTAGTGGTTAGAAAACATTATTTATTTGTGACAATAGTATGAAACAAGTAAAAAAGTATTTTCATATATACTGTATACATACACATGCACACATGGCATGAACATAATGGATACATCAATACATATATGTCAGCTTGGTAGCACATGAGAAGTAATGAATATTGATAAAATGGTATAAACACAAATATGTACACGTCATAGAAATGGCATTTGGCAAAAAGATGAATGATATCAATCTTGAGCATGATTAATTGTAGATATAATACAAGATAGTTCCTATTAACAGGCATTAGTACACCATATCCTGTGGATTGGTTCTCTTACGTTTAAAACATTCTTTGGACACTCTTCATTGGTAACTCGCAAGACATCTATCTATAACATGTTATACAAACACACTATTGGAGCCACTTTCTATACACCCTATGGTACTGAGCTAATAGAGACCCCGGATGGAATTTGGATGTAGACTGGACATCAAGGAGGATCTCTAGTGACTGCCAGTGAGCCCTGGGATGAGGCAAATTATCTGACCCTGCAGAGGGCTGTATCTGAAAGCACATAGCACCTCGCTCACAAGGAGGTTTCAAAGTCTCTGGTAAGAGTCCCCACTCACAGAGTGTTTTTTTACATGAAAACTTCTATCTCCTTGGTGGTAGTGGAAAACTTTGGAAGACTTCATCCTGTTGGAACTTTTCACTGTAAAAATCCAGTTGTGGATTCAAGACTTCACTGTCACCTTTACTTCATAGAGACACTTATTATATTGTCACTTATATTTCAATACATATTGTTTTTCTTGGCTCTTTTGCTGAGGCTCATTTTTGAACAAGAGTGACTGTGTTTTTTTATATAGGTACCTATAGGTAAGCCTGGTTATAGGCTTACCTATAGGTAAAAATCATACATTGGAGTTTACTCCCACTTTAGGTCAGGGTTTGCACATCAGAGCCTTTTGCTTTGCTAAGATGCTTGAGAAAACATTGAGAGGCACTGGAGAGTTCCTGCTTAAAATTCTTGCCACAGTTTACAAATTGTAATAAAAGGAAAGTTATTCTAAAACCTATTAAACCTTATTGGAGAACAGTTGTACATGCAGGCATCATGGGTCATTGTTCAATGTCTGATCGGCTACCTTGTGATGTAAATCCAAATTCATGGTTCATTTAAACATTAATGTGTATGTTAAAGGGTGGAGGAGAAAAAAATGCAGTCTCTGGTGCTAACATTTATTAGCAAAATAATAGAATGTGTGCAGGGTTTTCTTACTGTGAATACAGGCATACCCCACTTTTAAGTACACAATGGGGTTTATTTACTAAAGCTAGAAAGTGCAAAATCAGGCTTACTTCTGCATAGAAACCAATGAGCTTCCAAGTTTTATTACCAAAGCTTAATTGAGCAAGCTGGGGTTAGAAGCTCATTGGTTTCTATGCAGAAGTGAGCCTGATTTTGCACTTTCTAGCTTTAGTAAATAAACCCCATTGCGTACTTAAAAGTGGGGTATGCCTGTATAGGTGAATAAAGAAAAAGGTAAATGTTCTATCCACAGTAAAGTATGCAGTGGAAGGTTAATCTTCCTTTTGAGGCTATGAAGTTGGTGGATGACTGATGATTTGTTGTTAGTTTTAGGTGGACTTCGCCTATCCCTGGACTTATGCTTTATAAAGTTTAACCCCTTCCTGCCGAGCGTACGCAGATGTGCGTACTCGGCTTTCCGCAGCTGCAGGCATCATCCCGGTACCATTTTTTTACAGCGGGCGATCGGCTACCCGAGTATAACAACCGATGTGGCTAAAAGCTGCTCGACTGTTATACCGGAGGAGCGGGAGGGGACATCCCTCCCTTCCGCCGCCTCCCGCCGCTCTCCTGCCGCCTCCCCCCCTTCCCGCCGCCATCGGGAGGCCCGGGGACCAATCAGCTGCCTCCGGCGGCTGGGGGTGGGATGGAACGAAGCAGTGGGCAGCTTCGTTCCAGCCTCCTAATCGTAAACGCGGAAGCAACGTTATGACGTCACTTCCCGTTTACTCGGCTGCCAATGGCACCGGTTTTACAAAAATACACAGTATTCAGAATCACCGTTTTCAGCGATCTGAATACTTTGAAGTGCAAAGAGTACCTGTCACCACCTATTTCTGTCACAAGGGATGTTTACATTCCTTGTGACAGCAATAAAAGTCAACAAAATTTTTTTTTTTTTAAACACAATTTTTAAATGTAAAAATAAATAAAATAAATAAGAAAAAAAATTTTTTTTAAAGCACCCCCGTCCCCGCGAGCTTGCACAGCAAAGAAAACGCATATGGAATTCTCGCCTGCATATGTAAATGGTGTTCAAATCACACATGTGAGGTATCGCCACGATCGTCAGAGCAAGAGCAATAATTCTAGCACTAGACCTCCTCCGTAACTCTAACCTGGTAACCATAAAAAAATTTAAATCGTTGCCTATGGAAATTCTTAGGTACCGTAGTTTGTCGCCATTCCACGAGTGCGTGCAATTATAAAGCATCACATGTTTGGTATCTATTTACTCGGCATAACATCATCTTTCACATTATACAAAAAAATTGGGGTAACTTTACTGTTTGGTTTTTTAAAAATTCATGAAAGTGTCCCTTTTCCCAAAAATTTGCGTTTAAAACACTGCTGCACAAATACCGTGTGATATAAAATATTGCAACAATCTCCATTTTATTCTCTAGATTCTCTGCTAATATATATATATATATATATATATATATATATATATTATATATATATATATATATATATATATATATATATATATATATAATGTATATTATATATAATGTTTGGGGGTTCTAAGTAATTTTCTAGCAAAAAATATGGATTTTAACTTGTAAACACCAAATTTCAAAAATAGGCTTAGTCATGAAAGGAATAAGAAGCAATCATGTACTGGAGACATGTATATGTTTCTTGAAACTGCTTTAACAAATGTCCTCTGGGGCACAAGTTAGATAACACTGACGAATTCTGAAATATAGAGATTTTTTTTTAAACTCACAGAAACGTGCTAGAGGAACGGCCAACATTTTCCAGGTCTTGTAAAGGTAAAAAGCTATATTATATTCCATGAATATAGATGTATTTCTGCCTAAAACTATTTTAAAACCACTATATTTCAATCATTTTCTAATGTCTGTAATATAAACATAAAGTTCAGTGATGGCCAACTACCATGCATCCCAAGTGATGCAGGGAGCAATAAACAATATTTTACATGACACTGCTGTACCAAATGGCACTTAGTATAAATATGTGCTTAAAAAACATCTGTTGTCTATGGGCTAGAATAAATCCCTTGTCGCTATTCCCTGGACTAGATTGGATCCCTGGAGTCTGGAGAGAAGCATGTCTGTTCTTAGTACAGTTGAAATTGTATGTCTACAGTCACAGCAAAATGATTTATGATGCACTGTAGGTAGTATGTTATGCTCAATCTATTGCAAGTAGTGACTTTTTCATATTTAAGAAAATCTTTTGCTAATGGCAGTATTTAAAGCTGACCCGAGGACTTTAATTAAAATGCATCTGCTTAAAGTACAGGTTTATCCCAAAATAGTATGTAAAACACTTAGTGAATCCAGGCAGCTTTTAAAATTAGAATGAAAGCTAAATATTTACCCAAGGTATGTTATCAGTGAATTCAAACTGGAGGAAATGGCAAGCTACAGCTGTTTATCTCTTGCCAATGTCTGAAAGACAGGTTTCTGCTATAGAGGCTGTCAGCTAAAGTAAGTAAACATCAGTTATGATAATTTTGAAATATATTTTTTAAAAAGTGATGACGTGAAGGAATTGCATATTAGTTTTCATAAACTACAGCTCTGCTGTGATGGATAAATATTGGATTCCTGTGACTTTTTCTGATTTCAGGAAAACGAGCACTGAGATGTGCAGTACTTCCAGAAAAAAGAGACACATTATATACTTGTACTGCAGTCCAAGGGCTGTATGTGCTATCTGCAGAGAATAAAAAATAGCAGCAAAATGGGAATTGAAATGTATTGTTGAAACCAAACTAAACACTAAACACAAGTGTTTGTCTAAACAGTGCCAACGCATAATGATAGTCAATTTGAAATATAGAGATGCCTCCCTTTCCCTTTACTAGGGAGAGAATTAGAAAAGGCTCAAGTTGTATCTTAGTTACGGATGATTGAAAATTATCATTTTAATTTCTTCAAAATTTTAGCAAAAGTCGCGAAAATCGCAAAATGCATTTGATTAAATAGGAAAAGTGGAATTAAGGTGGCTTTCGGAGGTTTTTAAGGGGGTAATGGATATTTTAGGTCTGCAATGATTTTTACTTTCGGATTATTAATTTGACATACAGTGAACTTTTGACATACAGAATGGCTTAAAAAGTTTAAGAACACTGCCTGGACAGTCTGAGAACAGCTGTAATAAAAGGACAACATAAGCCAGCCCTGGAATTTTATCAGGAGGAGCTATCTGACAAAGGTAATATCTCTTCTCTGGTCATTTAATAGTATCATATATGGAATGTCACTTCACAGGGTTCAATTGAGGT
The DNA here is from genome assembly GCF_042186555.1 of Aquarana catesbeiana. Lineage (NCBI taxonomy): Eukaryota > Metazoa > Chordata > Amphibia > Anura > Ranidae > Aquarana > Aquarana catesbeiana. The sequence goes on from NC_133324.1 coordinate 202,474,709, forward strand.
GGGAATGGAACAGGAACTACTTGATCATGAATGACCACTGGTGACTTAAAGCTGATCTATCCTAAAATTTCTGTCATAGCCTAAAAGTGCCACCCATTGACTGAAAGTGGTAAAATCTTAAGGTTACTGAAATCTATTGAAGGGTTTGTGTTTTACCTGAAAAGGGGGTGGGGGTGAAGGACAAAGAGGTGATATAAAAGCGAGACACAGCTTTTTCTTTTTCTCTTTGAGCCCACACTTCAGGAAACCAGGAGGTCTGCATAAAATATCACCAATATTCTTTGTTCCTTTTTTCTGAAAGTTTATTTGCTCTAGTTGTCTGTATGTATTGGTAACATTCTGTATTTACATTGTAACATAATTTTTTTTTGTATCACTTACTTACTTTGTATTTCATTATATTTGATTAGGAGCAAACATTTATTTTCTGTGTAAATAAATGAGATCTTTGTTTTTAGCACAGTCGTTATCATTTGTTAATAACTATATGGTAAGATTTGCAAAATTGCCTAGATTCTTATATAGACAAAAGGTTTTATTCACGTATTATATTTATCATCAAGTGAATAAATGAGGTGGCATAGTCACCAAAAAACAATTGGCTTCAAATGGCTTCTGAAGGTTACAAAAGTTTTTTTCCACTGTGGAAGTATTCCACTCTGTAGTGACAGATTCACTTTAACTGCAGAAGAAGAAGGAAAGGGTTGTGCCTTGCCAGACACGGCTGTGTACATGCCAGGGCAGCACAGTAAATACCCACAGGGAAGCTTATCCTGCCTCCCCCTAAAAACTGTACTTTTACATTCTCCTTTAGCTTATCCCTCACCGTTATTACAAACAACCAAGTACTATCTGCACCCAGTGTCATGCAAGAAGCAAGACTGCAGCTCCCACTATATCTGAATTCAAGATATGTGTAAAAAGAAAAAAAAAATGGTGCGCTGTTTCTTTAACCACTTGCCGACCAGCTGCCGTCATTATACTGTGGCAGGTCGGCATGATCCCGCGAACCGTCGTAGCTATACATCGGTCCCTTTAAGCGGGATAGCACGTGGGGGGTGCCGAAGCTCTTGACCTGTGGTCGTGGGCACAAGAGCCAGAACAGGGATGTTTTTGTGTAAACACACAAATCCCTGTTCTGTGAGGAGAGGCGAGAGAGATCGTGAGTTCCTACGAGCTGGGAACTATGATCTGTCATCTCCTATAGTCAGTCCCATCCCCCACAGCTAGAACACACACATAGGGAACACCCCCCCCTTGATCGCCCCCTAGTGTTAAAACCTTCCCTGCCAGTGACATTTACAGTAATCAGTGCCTTTTTATAGCACTGATCGCTGTATAATTGTCAATCGACCCAAAAATGTGTCAAAAGTGTCTGATGTGTCAGCCATAATGTCGCAGTCTTGATAAAAATCGCAGATTGCCGCCATTACTAGTGAAAAAAATAAATAAATAAAAATGCCATAAATCTATCCCCTATTTTGTAGACGCTATAACTTTTTTGCAAACCAATCAATATATGACTTTTTGTGATTTTTATTACCAAAAATATGTAGAAGAATACATATCGGCCTAAACTGAGGAAAGAATTTACTTTTTTTTTTTTTTTTTAAATGGAGCTATTTATTAGAACAAAAAGTACAAAATATTGTGTTTTTTTCAAAAATTTCACTCTTTTTTTGTTGATAGCACAAAAAATAAAAACTGCAGGGATGATCAAATACCACCAAAAGAAAGCTCTATTTGTGGAAAAAAAAGAACGTCAATTTTGTTTGGGTACAGCATCGCACGACCGCGCAATTGTCAGTTAAAGCGATGCACTGCCATATTGCAAAAAATGGCCTGGTCATTGAGCAGCCAATTCTTCCCGGGCTGAAGTGGATAAATAATTTTACTAAAGTGCAAAATGTTCTTAAAGCATTTGTTACCCCAACATTTCATATTCCTGATATGTGGCTGCTGTACCATGTACTTGTATGAGAAAGTATCCTGTTCTCTTTGTATTGCTTCCTTTGTATGAAATCCCTGGTGTTCTTGCCAGTCCCTCTGCTTTCCTAATAAAAACTGACCACACCAAGCAGGAGAACACACTGTGGTCAGTTGTCTAGTTATGCTGGTAACTCAGGCTGCTCTCCTCCAATGGACAGAATTGTTGTGACGCCCCAGCCCCCCCCCCCCCCCCCGCTTCACAGCCTTTCACTGGGAGCTGCTGCTTCTCCTCCCTCCAACTCTTATGCAGCTGAGAACAGAGGGAATGTGATCACTTAGAAAAAAGGGAAAAAAAAATATTTATAATGCTTTTTATATCTATACAAAAATGTTTTGCCTTTTATTTCTATTTTAAACTGAATGGGTTGTATTACAAGGTGATTGTTTACAATCACTTTAAATATCATGACACAACTAATGATGAATGAAACAGAAATGACTTAATATGCAAAAATTAGTCAAACAAATAAAGTGCTATGTGCACTTTATATGGACATTTATGATTGTTGTGGATTATGTTTGCATATTTAATGAATGACACAAGAGCATTTTACTTACATGTTATTGCACATAGCACTTTATTTGATTGATGAATTTTTGCATAATAAAGCAGTTCCACCCTGAAAAAAGTTTTTTTTAAAGTCAGCAGCTACAAACACTGCAGCTGCTGACTTTTAATAAGGACAATTACCTGTCGAGGGAGCCCGCGATGTCAGCCCCCCGATGCGGATCCGTCCACCGGATCAGGTGCAGGCGCCGCCATAGTAGCTAAGGAAAACCGGCAGTGGAGCCTTCAGGCTTCACCACCAGCTTCCTACTGTGCATGCGGGGGTCGCACGGCACTTTCTGAAGGGCTCTGTTATCTTCTGGGACATACACAGGTCCCATAAAGCAGCGGGGGGAAGGAGAGGGGGCAGAGCCAGAAGAGGATGTGACATACCTTGCCGTGGCGAGGCTGGGACGTAAGTTCACCTGTTTACCACTAAGGTAAGTGAAAAAAAAATATCCAAAAACGAGCGGTGGAGGAGTGGTCTTTCCTTTAAGAAAAAGTTCAAAAGTTGTGTGTAACTCCATTTTAAGTAATTTATGTTTAATTCATCATTAGTTGTTTTAAGTAATTTATATTTAATTCATCATTAGTTGTTTCATGATATTTAAAGCAGGATTCCGGCCAGGAAATTTTTTTTTAAAAGTCAGCAGCTACAAACACTGTAGCTGCTGACTTTAAATAAGTACACTTACCTTACCTGTCCTGGGTGCCCGCGATGTCGGCCGCCCGAGGCCGACCCGTCCCTCGGCTCTCGGGTCCCGGCACCACCATCCTAACTAAGGGAAACAGGCAGTGGAGCCTTGCGGCTTCACTGCCAGTTTCCTACTGTGCACGCGCGAGCAGCAGGGCGCTCTGTGAATGGCCCCGTGGTTTTCTGGGAACACATACAGTTCCCAGAAGGCAACGGGGCTGCTCACCGAGGAGCAGGACACGCCGTGGAATAGGAAGAGGCAGATTAGGAAGACTGCCTAGCAACAGGTAAGTTTAAATTTTTTTTTTTCACATTTTTTAAAGATTTTTCATGCTATTTTTTATTTTAGAGTGGTCCTCCACTTTAAAGTGGAGCTCCGTCTGAAAAAAAAAAAATCAAAGTCAGCAGCCACAAATACTGTAGCTGCTGACTTTTAATATAAAGACACTTACCTGTCCAAGGATCCCACGATGTCGGCACTAGGGATCGACCGATTATCGGTAAAGGCGGATTATTGCCGGCTGTAACCAGCATTTTTCGAAACATTGGTATTGGTCACAAACTAGACCGATATAACCGATATTGGTCTCCGCGGCCCACGGCCATCTTCTTGGGGCCCAGAAGCCTGCAGACCCAGTGCGCAGGGGTGTGCGGGACACGCACACAACATCATTTAGGCACTGGGCCTAACGTTCTGAGCCTGACAGGCCTCCCTCTCCTTCTCCTCGTCACTCGGGTGGACACGCCAGTCGGCCATCCAGCAGCCAGCCACCCACCCACAGTAAGGTGCCAGGCCACTGAGGCCAGCCAGCCAGCAGCCACCCACCCACAGCAGGGTGCCAGCTAGCAAGCCCACCCACATTAGGGTGCCAGCCAGCAGCCACCCACCCACAGCAGGGTGCCAGCCAGCCAGCAGCCACCCACCCACAGCAAGGTGCCAGCCAGCTAGCAGCCACCCACCCACAGTAAGGTGCCAGCAGCCACCCACCCACAGCAGGGTGCCAGCCAGCAGCCACCCACCCACAGCAGGGTGCCAGCTATCCAGCAGCCACCCACCTACAGCAAAGTGCCAGCGAGCCAGCAGCCACCCACCCACAGCAAGGTGCCAGCCAGCAGCCACCCACTCACAGCAGGGTGCCAGCCAGCCAGCAGCCACCCATCCACAGCAACGTGCCAGCCAGCCAGCTAGCAGCCACTCAAACACCCACCCACAGCAGGGTGCCAGCCATCAGCCACCCACCCACAGCAGGGTGACAGCTAGCCAGCAGCCACCCACCCACAGCAAGGTGCCAGCCAGCCAGCAGCCACCAACGCACAGCAAGGTGCCATCCAGCCAGCAGCCACCCACCCACAGCAAGGTGCCAGCCAGCAGCCACCCACCCACAGCAGGGTGCCAGCCAGCAGCCACCCACCCACAGCAAGGTGCCAGCCAGCCAGCAGCCATTCACCCACAGCAGGGTGCCAGCCAGCAGTCACCCACAGCAGGGTGCCAGCTAGCCAGCAGCCACCCACCCACAGCAAGGTGCCAGCCAGCCAGCAGCCACCCACCCACAGCAGGGTGCCAGCTAGCCAGCAGCCACCCACCCACAGCAAGGTGCCAGCCAGCCAGCAGCCACCCACCCACAGCAGGGTGCCAGCCAGCAGCCACCCACCCACAGCAGGGTGCCAGCCAGCAGCCACCCACCCACAGCAAGTTGCCAGTCAGTCAGCAGCCACCCACCCACTCAGAGTAAGGTGCCAGCCAGTAGCCACCCACCCACAGCAGGGTGCCAGCCAGCAGTCACCCACAGCAGGGTGCCAGCTACCCAGCAGCCACCCACCCACAGCAAGGTGCCAGCCAGCCAGCAGCCACCCACCCACAGCAGGGTGCCAGCCAGCAGCCACCCACCCACAGCAGGGTGCCAGCCAGCAGCCACCGACCCACAGCAAGGTGCCAGTCAGTCAGCAGACACCCACCCACCCAGAGCAAAGTGCCAGCCAGTAGCCACCCACCCACAGCAGGGTGCCAGCCAGCAGCCACCCACCAACAGCAAGGTGCAGGCAAGCCGCCCCACACCCACAGCAAGGTACCAACCAGCAGACACCCACCCACAGCAGGGTGCCAGCCAGCAGACACCCACCCACAGCAGGGTGCCAGCCAGCAGCCACCCACCCACAGCAGGGTGCCAGCTAGCCAGCAGCCACCCACCCACAGCAAGCAGCCAGCTAGCCAGCAGCCACCCATCCACAGCAAGCAGCCAGCTAGCCAGCAGCCAAACAGCAAAGGTGCCAACCAGCCACCCACCCACGCACAACAGGGTGCCAGCCAGCCACAGCAGGGTGCCAGCCAGCCACATCAGGGTGCCAGACAGCAAGCCATCCCACATCAAGGTGCCAGCCAGCAAGCCCACCCACATTAGGGTGCCAGCCAGCAAGCCCCACCACAGCAGGGTGCCAGCCAGCAAGCCACCCACAGCAGGGTGCCAGGCCAGCAAGCCCACCCACAGCAGGGTGCCTGACATTTTTAACCTTCCTTTTTCAAATTCCAATGCAGATGGATGCAGAGAGAAAAAGTTAAAGTGTGGTCTGGGACTATTTCTCGTCTCAACCATCTCCAGGAAAATCAGCAGTGTGCAACACGTGCACAAACAATGTGAGCATGGGATCAATGACTGCAAAAAACAAAAATACGTCAAATCTTTGGGCCCATCTAAGAGTTCATCATGTTGAATTATATATATGAAGCACCGAGAAAACAAACTGAATCACAAAGTGAAACACCACTACCCCACCAAACAACAATAAAAGATTTGTTTCAGAAAAAAGCTAAGTGGCTAAATTCGGATGGAGGATCTCAACAGCTGGACAAAGCGATGATGATTAGGGATAACGAGCAATTTACAATGGTGTCTGACTCTGGATTTCAGTGGTTGACGTCCATAGCTGAGGCAAGGTACCCACTGCAGAGTGAAAAGTATTATCGAACTGAAATGTTGGGATATATTCACCAAAAGGTAGTTGAGAAAGTAAAGGTTATGCTGCAACCAGAGAATGCTGGCAACTCACTCTCATTCATGACTCATTGCTGGTCAGGACCAACAGAGTCACTAAAGAGTCTTACATGCCACTTAATTGACAGCGGATGGACAAAAAGGCAATCGGTGTTGAATACAAAGGTGATGCAAAGATCCCACACTGAGGAGTACATTAGAGAAATGTTTTTAGGAATGCTTCAAGACTGGAGAATAAACAAAGATGGAGTGATGCTTGTGCTTCGTGACAGCAGCGCAAACATGGTGAAAAGAATTGAGGCTTGCTGAAGTGTCCACAGTTGCATGGCACACACCCTGCAACTTGTGGTAAATGATGGTCTGTCAAGCCATAAAGCTTTGATAGATACAATTGGCATGCTGAAGAGGTGCACAGGCCATTTCTACCATTCAGTCCTTGCCAAGCAGTGAGGGGCACTCAGGCAGACCTTGGACTACCCAAAAACAGCCTAATTCAGGCTGTTCCAACACGTTGGAATTCAACACTTCACATGCTGCAAAGAATGCTGGAACAGAAGCAAACATGGAGGATATAGTTGTCCTTCTGCTGATCAGTGGGACATTGTAGCCAATGTCATTGAGACCCTCCTCCCCATAGAGGAATTGACACTGGAAGTGAGTCATTACGACTCATCTGTGTCATCTGTCATCCCATGTGTGAGAGTGCTGAAGATGCCAACACACGTGGCATTAAAACACAAAGGACCCAACACACATGGCATTAAAACATTCAGGCAGGTCATGAGGGACAGCCTCACCAAACACTTTGAGAAGCATGAAGAGAATAAACATGTTGTGCTAGCATGTCTTTTGGATCCTTGATACAAGAATCATGCTTTCTATTCTGATGATGTACTGTATTGGCCAAGGCAAAACAATGGCTGACAGAAGATCATTACGAGCTGCTGGAGGTTCCTGTAGAAAGATCAAGTTTGGAAGAGCATGATACTAATCTGGAGGAGCAGGATGCTGCAAAAACAGACAAACGTCAAAAAAGACAACAAGCAAAAGAGAATCTTCATCTTGGTTTGAGTTGATGCCATGTTTAGTGTGTTATTGGGGCCTCATGCTGAGAATTCTTCTGAATGTGCATCAATAATCAGCCTGGATGATGAACTTCATCTCTATTTGAAGGAACCAGTAATTGACAGAAGTAGTTATCCTCTTCAGTGGTTGAAAGAAAATGAGTTACGCAACAAAATACTTGCCTCTCATGCTAGAAGATATATCTCTGCTCCTCCTTCATCTGTACCAAGTGAGCATGTTTTCAGTGAAGTGGCAGCAATTTAAAAAAAAAACAGAACACGTTTAACAGCTGAACATGCTGAAATGTTATGCTTTTTGCACTATAATATTGCTCTACTTAACTGGGAGTATTGAAGAAAGTGTAATGTAAGTGTGTCCTGTCCACTGTCTAGCTTTTTGCACTGCAGTAGTGATTTCAATTTAATCAGTGCAGTGCAATGCACTAGTAACAGTCATATGTTTTCTATGTTTTGGAAGCCATTTAAGAAGTTGTTGTTTTTCAAGTTGTTGTTTTCCAGGTTGTTTACTTTTAGACCTCATTCATCACACCATGGTGCACTGCAGACAGAGATGTCAGTTTTGAAATCTGTGTCTTTTTCTCTCTTTAAGAACGAGCCCTTAAAGTGGATATAAACCCACTCTCATCAATTATAATCTACTGCCATATTGCTGAACTATACATACCTCCTGCATGTATCCTTACCTGTCAAATGTCTCCCTTTAGCTGTTTGGAGCCCCCAAAAACTCTGGATTCAGTGGGCGTGTCTTTTTTCAGCACTCGGTGGGTGGAGTCATGATGTCAGCAGACTCCCACCCACCTCTACACTCCCCTTGGCCAGAGCATGCACAGGAGAGGCAGAGCGATTTCTGGGTAAAAGCAGAGCATGCTCATGGCCCCCTGTCAGTCCTGCAATCTGCACACATGAATGTCCAGTGACAGTCGGGGATGATCGGTGCGATGGAGACAGCTGTGTGCACCAATCTCCCTGCATGGCTTTTCATCATCTGCTTCTCCTCTCTCTTCCGTGGCTTTCACCTGAAAAGCCATGCAGGGAGATCGCTGCTCACAGCTGTCTCTGTTGCACCGATCATCCCTGACTGTCCCCCTTGTCTTCCTCATCCCAGTTCTCCACCCCCTTCTTATCTTGTCCCCCTTCATGATTCCACATCCGCCCTGCTGTATCTTCCTCCTTTGCCTCCCCTACTCTCCCGCAACCTGCTTCCTTCTCTCCCATGGGCTATGGGGGGGGGGGATCTGTCAGAATGGAGAGCGGAGAAAGAGGCTAGTATGTCATTTACCAGCCACTTTCTTTTCTAAATGGGACACACAGAGCGTTCACTAACGATCGCTCCTGTGTCCTGTGATAACTGAGCAGAGTAAACTGTGTGTTACTCTGCTTCAGTTTATGAAGAAAAAAAGGAGTGGGAGGGAATTAAAAAACAATGCATGTCTCTTAGGCTAGTGCACGAGATATGTAAATCACCTGTCACTCACAGCAAGGGGGAGGATTTGACAAAGTTTTTCTCTGTTTGTCAAGATTTATCTCACTGAACAATAAAAGAGGATTGCTCAGAGCTGGATTAACTCTTTGTGGCAAGACTGGGCTCAAATGATAGGAAATTTTATATTGTACATTATGACATAAAAAAAAAAAAAATTTCGGGTTTACCTCCACTTTAATGTTTAATTTTAATAAACATTAACATGTTTAGTTTATACCCGATTTCTGCATAAAATTGGTGTTATTTTTGAAAATTTTAAATGTACAAGATATCGGCAAACAATAGCAGCTATTGGCAGGAGAGGTGGCCAAAATATCGGTATCATATTGGCATTGAAAAACTATATCGGTCGATCCCTAGTCGGCATCCCAAGCAGCATTGTCAATTGGCTTCGGGTGCAGGTGCCGGCATTGCAAGTAAGGGAAACCAGCAGCAAAGCCTTTAGGCTGGTTTCCTACTGTGCATGTGTGAGTTGAGCTGCGCTGTCTGAATGGTCCCATTGTCTTCTGGGACGCACACAGGTCCCAGAAGGCAGCGGGGAGAAGGGGGTTGGAGGAGGGGCCAGCTATGTCGTAGATCACCGTTCGACAATTTTACAAGGAAGTGGGAGTGCATACCATTCAGAACCAGGTACCTGCTCCCCCTCCCTCCCCAAAAAAGTGCCAAATGTGACAGTGGAGGGTGGGAGGGTGCTTTAAGCACATTTTGTACATTAGTAGAATGATTTAAAGAGACAGGGCACCATGTTTGGTCCCCATGCACAGTTATTACCTATTTAGTTACTTGCTTCTCCTTTTTAGATTGTAAGCTCTCATGAGCAGACACCTTCTAACCCTATTGTACCCAACTGTATTGTAACTATACTGTCTCCCTTAATTTCATAAAGTGCTGTGCAAACTGTTGGTGCTATATGAATCCTGTATAATAATAATAATAATAATAATACAAATAATATTATTAATGGTATAATTCTCAGAACTTGATGGACAGAAATACCAGTTAAAACAGTGCTCTTATACAGTATGTACTGTATTTAATCTGTGCAATTAGCTGTTTGCCTGGTGTTTAGCTTTAAATCCTAATTAGTGCCAGATGAAATGGTAAATGAGATGTAAAAGAACCGAAGTTAGCTTTACATGCATGCAGGTGCAAAAACAATAACTAAATTTTGTTTGAACGGCCATCTGATTAATTCTGCATATTAATAGACAAAACCCTACAAATAGTTTCAAGAAAATTATAATTTTCCCCAATATACACATTCTTAATGGGTTATAATAAATGCTAATTCCATTTTTGTTAGGTCATGTACAAAAAAAAGAAAAAAATAACCATTAGGTATCTGAAATTTCAGGAAGTACAATAAAATAAATTAAAACCTAATCCAGCCAAACCACCAGTGCAAAAAAATAGTGCCATCTGGGCAAACATCCTAAATAAAATGATTGCCCTAAATACAATCTACATGTATTGTTAAAAAGCCAAACAAACTCTTGGCTTGAACTTTAGTGTAACGCAAATAAAATGTTAGCAGATGGCAGAGCAAACATGCCAAGAGCAATCACTAGCAAGACTAATTGAACGGCTACAATGACATTGCATATGTGCTCATGTGTTTGGGTCTGCTAATTTTTCTTTAATGTATCAGTGTGTTTCATTGCTCAGGTCAGAGATTATGGAAATTACATTCCCGGTATACAGGTATACATTTTCCACTCTTTGTTATATTGCAGCCATTTGCTAAAATCATTTAAGTTCATTTTTTTCCTCATTAATATACACACAGCACCCCATATTGATTGAAAAACACAGAATTGTTGACATTACTGCAGATTTATTAAAAAAGAAAAACTGAAACATCACATGGTCCTAAGTATTCAGACCCTTTGCTGTGACACTCATATATTTAACTCAGGTGCTGTCCATTTCTTCTGATCATCATTGAGATGGTTCTACACCTTCATTTGAGTCCAGCTGTTTTTGATTATACTCATTGGACTTGATTAGGAAAGCCACACACCTGTCTATATGAGACCTTACAGCTCACAGTGCATGTCAGAGCAAATGAGAATCATGAGGTCTAAGGAACTGCCTGAAGAGCTCAGAGACAGAATTGTGGCAAGGCACAGATCTGGCCAAAGTTACAAAAAATTTCTGCTGCACTTAAGGTTCCTAAGAGCACAGTGGCCTCTGTAATCCTTAAATGGAAGGCGTTTGGGATGACCAGAACCCTTCCTAGAGCTGGCCGTCCGGCCAAACTGAGCTATCGGGGGAGAAGAGCCTTGTTGAGAGAGGTAAAGAAAAACCCAAAGATCACTGTGGCTGAGCTCCAGAGATGCAGTGAGATGGGAGAAAGTTGTAGAAAGTCAACAATCACTGCAGCCCTCCACCAGTCGGGGCTTTATGGCAGAGTGGCCCGACGGAAGCCTCTCCTCAGTGCAAGATACATGAAAGCCCGCATGGAGTTTGCTAAAAAAAACACCTGAAGGACTCCAAGATGGTGAGAAATAAGATTCTTTGGTCTGATGAGACCAAGATAGAACTTTTTGGCCTTAATTCTAAGCGGTATGTGTGGAGAAAACCAGGCACTGCTCATCACCTGTCCAATACAGTCCCAACAGTGAAGCATGGTGGTGGCATTATCATGCTGTGGGGTGTTTTTCAGCTGCAGGGACAGGACAACTGGTTGCAATCTAGGGAAAGATGAATGCGGCCAAGTACAGGGATATCCTGGGTGAAAACCTTCTCCAGAGTGCTCAGGACCTCAGACTGGGCCGAAGGTTTACCTTCCAACAAGACAATGACCCTAAGCACACAGCTAAAATAACGAAGAAGTGGCTTCACAACAACTCTGTGACTGTTCTTGAATGGCCCAGCCAGAGCCCTGACTTAAACCCAAGTGAGCATCTCTGGAGAGACCTAAAAATGGCTGTCCACCAACGTTTACCATCCAACCTGACTAAACTGGAGAGGATCTGCAAGAAGGAATGGCAGAGGAGGATCCCCAAATCCAGGTGTGAAAAACTTGTTGCATCTTTCCCAAAAACACTCATGGCTGTATTAGATCAAAAGGGTGCTTCTACTAAATACCGAGCAAAGGGTCTGAATACTTAGGACCATGTGATATTTCAGTTTTTCTTTTTTAATAAATCTGCAAAAATGTCAACAATTCTGTGTTTTTCTGTCAATATGGGGTGCTGTGTGTACATTAATGAGGAAAAAAATGAACTTAAATGATTTTAGCAAATGGCTGCAATATAACAAAGAGTGAAAAATTTAAGGGGGTCTGAATACTTTCTGTCCCCACTGTAAGCAAAATGTAAGCAGGTGCTCATCAGAAACCACTTTTCAAAGGTGGCTTGCTAATAAATATTGCAATATGCAGCTGTATTTGTGTGAGTCATCATGCCTACATGATACTATTAAGTAAAACATTTAGCAGAGTTGAAGAGATCTAGAGATTGCTATTGGTTTTGAGGTGGTGCAGGTTCTACAATTGTCGTCCTTCTTCACTTGCTAAGTAACCAACCAAAAACAGGACTATAATTGGTAAGTGCAAGTGTGTCATTTGTTACTGTGGAGACTAGTTACCCTTTGATGGGTAGCGTCACCTGGTGAGTGCAGCACAAAAAGGGGGCACGAGTGTGACATGAAGATTTTGCCTGATTGCATCCACATTTTTTGCAGTACCTATTTCACTTCAATTTCATTATTTGCATATTTATTCTGATACAAACTTATGGACTTCTATTTGTTTTTATGGACTTTGATTAAGGTTGTCATGTTCACACAGTTATCACTGTAATACGTTGATCAATTTATTATTAAACACCTGCACTTTGTTTTATGGTATAGCTACCTATTATTTGCACTTGCACTTAGCACTTTTGTAGCAAGGTGTTGTATCTATTTAACACAAAACAAAACAAAAAAAGGTCACTGCCCCCACCTATAACTGGTCTTCACAGCAAGGAGCACTGGAAGGGCAAACGCATGTAAAATAAAACCAAAGAATTTCCAAGCTCAACTTACCAACCAGCCTGCGACCAACCGAATTACCTGCCTAACAGTATGCATTAAAAACAGGGGTTTAGTTGCACACATTTGCAAATACATGCATAAGCTGCAGGCCACGGCAAGGGACCCTGTATTCTGCAGACCCTAACTCTAACTTTAAAGAGTCTCCACAGTGGGAGCACATGTATTCTAATGGATAGATGAAGGGCAGATGACTGGAGGGAGGCCAACCCTCCTTAAAGGAGCAGGAGCACACTGAACACCCAGCACAGTTGTAGCTATTTAAAGTTGCTCATGTTTTTTTTTTTTGCACATATTACTTTATTCTGATACATAAGTACACATTTCACATTAGCAGCGCCAATTCCATTTACCCATTGTAGTACTTCAATAGCGAATGTTGATTCGCTAATGTCACAAGTGGGTAGGCTTGGGGTGCAGTGCTCTGCGTCCCCAAACGCAACCTTTTTAAAGCCTTTTGAGCCCCAGGCTCTATTCATGTGCTTGAAAAATAAAAACATGGTAGAAATCTATGCGTCCAGCATGGAGATTGGGGGCCGGCGCATGGAAATTAAAGGGGCGGTGCCCCTGCGCCCCTTATGGACCAACGGCCGCTGTGTGATTGGATATTTTTTGCAAAAGGCAGATTTACTTAATTTACTAAGCTCTGGAGCCTGCACTTTACACAGTCTATTTACCTTTAGTAAATCAACCCCAATGTGTCAATGCATGTCATGTAACGTGCAATGTATAGATGTAAATCAGCCCTTAAAATACTAGAGTTTCTATTTAAGTCTGCAATATTTCCATTAATGATGTTTTGAGTAATGAAAACGCAAACATTAGCTGCTCAACCTAATGGGTTTCTGGCGAAGGTTCATGCCAATATATTAAGCTAGGTGTTCTGTTGGTAAACACTTATATAGTTCTGCTTTTTTAGCCTATTTATTTATCACCTCAATTTTCATTCCTATTTTAACTTACCACTATTAAAAATATTTATGCTTTATTTTTCTGTGTCTTGCTAAAGTTTTAAGTGGTAATTACTAAATGGTAATTACTGCACAGCACAAAAACCAAAGCGACAAGTGCAAAATATGTAGGTAATGGCACTTAGAGAGGACTCTCCAGATGCAGCTGGGAAGAGTCTGATAACCTCTGCTAAAAAAAAGTCCATTGCAGAGTAATATGAAGACTAGAATCTGAGAGAAGACTGTTTACAGAAGAAGATGCTTGTCTTATTTCATGTGTTATGTGACACAACAAATGTCCTCCTCGTCACCTGTCAATATAAATGTCAGCTCCACGTAAAACTGATATTTCAGATTTAACAGGAACTAAGAGGTTAAATCACATGCGGGTCTCTTCTCTTGGGAGTAACAATGCTGACTGTACCAGAATTTTACCTTTTCCTACTTGCCTTAGCTATTACAAAAAGCCTAATATTGGTGGAATCTCCAGAGTGTGGAATAAATAAAGGACCAAGTCCAACAGAGAGTGGCATCTTCATTATGACTTACTGGAAATGATTGCAGACCCAAATCATAGTTACATAGTTGGTGAGGTTGAAAAAAGACACAAGTCCATCAAGTCCAACCTGTGTGTGTGCTTTATGTTTATATTACATTGTATATCCCTGTATGTTGTGGTCATTAAGGTGCCTATCTAATAGTTTTTTTAAATTATCGATGCTCCCCTCTGAAACCACTGCTTGTGGAAGAGAATTCCACATCCTAACTGCTCTAACAGTAAAGAACCCTCTATGCAGTTTACAGTTAAACCGCTTCTCTTCTAATATTAGTGAATGGCCGCGTCTTTTTAAATTCCCTTGCCCGGAAGAGTTTTATCCCTATTGTGGGGTCACAAGTACGGTATTTGTACATTGAAATGATATCGCCTCTCAAGTGTCTCTTCTCCAGAGAGAATATGTTTTTTTTTTTTAACATAAAGTTTATTTATGTTCAATAGAACCAAAAAAACATTAAGCAGTGGTTACATTCACAACAACCGTCAAGATCAATGTAGATGGTACAAAAAGAAATGGTAATTCATTTAAAAAGGGGAGTAAGACAGTGGTACATAGTCAATATTGCATTTTCCTATCACAACTGAGAATGGCATTCGCTCTATTCAGTGAAGGATACAAATATTTAAATCACCATGTATAGTGAATCCGAAATGAGGAGAGTGTAACAATT
The DNA here is from genome assembly GCF_042186555.1 of Aquarana catesbeiana. NCBI lineage: Eukaryota > Metazoa > Chordata > Amphibia > Anura > Ranidae > Aquarana > Aquarana catesbeiana. The sequence goes on from NC_133324.1 coordinate 202,489,712, forward strand.
CCCATCTTCTGAGGAGGCATCATTTACCTAGAATTGTACAGCTAGGTATCAAGCAAGAAGGGCGGCACAGTGGTGTAGTGGGTAGCACTCTCGCCTAGCAGAAAAAAAGGGTCACTGGTTTGAATCCCAACCATGACACTACCTGCCTGGAGTTTGCATGTTCTGCCTGTGTCTGCGTGGGTTTCCTCTGGGTACTCCGGTTTCCTCCCACACTCCAAAGACATGCTGGTAGGTTAATTAGATCCTATCTAAATTGGCCCTAGTATGTATGAATGTGTTGTACAATGGCAGGGCCACATTTATCAGGGTTCTCCACTGCTGTATCATCGGAGAGGAGGGTCCTTTCCATTGTAGCTGGGTCACCTTCCTGGCATAGAAGGCTGCATAGAAAACAAATAATTTCTTGGATTGGGGGGCTTCCAATGTGTCGACTATACAAAATAACAATGGTATCGGGTCACAGGGTACTCTTAGTTTACTTACAGAATTAATGACATTGACTCCCCTCCAGAAAGTTTGTATATGCTGACAGGACAAAACATGAAAGAAAGAACCCTCCTCCAAGCACATTTGTGACAGATTGAGCTTCTATTGGGGTATATTCTAGGTATTGGTGAATTCCCTCTTCCCAGTCGTCATTAGCCAGTGTGGGTATATCTGCCTGCCACACCGAGAACAGTTGAGAAGCCATTCACTGGGAAGACCATTATGCTACTGTTTCTCCTTCGCTATCTTTCTGAGCTCCTTATGCAGCTGAGGTTATGTGATCGCTCTTATAAAAAAGGAAAACAAGGTATTTATATTTTTTTAGATTTATACACAAATGTTTTGCCTTTCATTTCTATTTTAAACTGATCGGTTGTTTTACAAGGTGAAGGTTCACATATGATAACAGGTGTTCAGTTGCAAACTGTCCCTAACAAAACACCTAATTAAACTGCTTATAGGAGCAGATGTATGATCCTAGTATTTAGTAAACATGTATTTTCATACAGACTTTGGCCCCTTTCACACGGGACGGATCTGTGTTGATCCGACCCGTGAACATCAGCTGCTCAGCGGAGATCGCTCCGTTTTTCCCAGCTGAGCCGGCAGATGACAGGGCGGGACCGGCACACTGTGCAGGGACCGCCCTGTCAGATCTCCGCTCTCCCCTATGGGGGATCGGATGAGCACGGATCGTCTGTCTGTCTTCATCCGATACGCTCTGCAGACGGATAGAAAAATAGGATTTTCTTCCGTCCGCAGAATTGGACGAAAACGGGGACAGATGATATCGGGTGTCAGTGGATGTTCATCCGCTGACACCCACTATCCCATAGGGATGCATATATGTCCATATGTCATCCGAAAACGGATGGATGAAATACGGACATACAGTCCGCACGTGTGAAAGGGGCCTTAATCTTTTTTTTCAAATATGTCACATGAATACTACTGGAAGAAAAAAAAACATGAAAAAAGTGAAAAGATGCAGTTCTATAGGGTGAAATAAAGCGATGATATAAATGCCTCTAAGCCATAAGACCAAAGCATATGGGATTAAATACAGTAGAAATGGCCTGACAGCTCATCTGAGAATTAAATCCTATGGTATTTTCTAGCCCCCGTATCCAATGTATTATTGGAGACATTTGCTTCTCGCTTTTTGTGACTCCCTTTTAGCCTATGGTGAAGATCCAGATAGTCGATTACCACATCAGCTTAAAAATGCTGTTGTGCGGACCATTTTAATAATGCTGCTGAAAAAGTAGGTTTGGAATAAAAACACTACTAGTTAGCTGTTATTATGCTCTAAAACAACCATTGCAATAGTGAATTTGGAAAACCTCAGATGTAACAAAAGCTCTGAGAGTACTGCAAATCCTAAAGTATTGAACTTGTAAAATGATTTACCTATGTTATTACTGTGAACTTTCAGTACAGAAAAATACTTGCCATTCATGATAATCATAAGTCCAAGATTTGCTAAAAGTGACTTTCATCTCCATAAATAAGGAGTCATAATAAGTTTGCTTCTTGCCCATGTTTCCCCTCCTTTAAAGTTAGAACTTTGCTCTGGGGTTCAGACTATATTGCCGTAGAAAAAAAATATGGAGTGGGGCCCCCCCAGGTCTATGCAAGGCCCTTCGGGTCTAGTATGGATTCGGAGGGCACCTCCCTGCCAAAATTTTTTTTAAAAATGGCGTGGTGTCCCCCCAAAATCCATACCAGACCCTTATCCAAGCATGCCCCCCATCAGGTCAGGAAAGGGAGGGGATGAGCGAGCGCCCCATCCCAAAGCACCTTGCCCCCATGTTGATAAGGACAAGGGCCTCTTCCCAAAAACCTTATCTGGTGATTGTCGGGGTCTGTGGGCAGGGGGCTTATTGGAATCTGGGAGCCCACTTTAAGAAGGGGGCCCCCAGATCCCAGCCTCCCTATGTGAATGGGTAGGGGCACATCGTACCCCTACCCATTCACCTGAAAAAGCAGTGAAATGTAAAAAAAACAACAAAACGTTTTTTGACAAGTCCTTTATTAATAAAATAGCTCTGAGCTGTCTTCTCCCGCCGTCTCACCCGGTGCCGTCATCTTCTCCCTGAGCTGTCATCTCCCAGTATCATCTTCTTCCTCGCCGCTGCCGTCTTCTTCTTCCTTGTCACCGCCATCTTCTTTATTGCTGCCGGTTACCCGCTAAAAAACAAAAAAAAGCCGTTCTTGTCGTGAAGCTGTCTTTCTCCGTTGTGATGTTCCCGTTGGTCGGCACCTCTTATATAGGCATGGGGTGTGGCCATCCAATGACGTTGCCTGGAGAGCCCGCCCTTGTGATGTCACAAGGGCTACTCAGGGAGCAGACGGTGGCGGAAGAAGACAACGGCATCGGGAGAGACGGCAGCCGGAGAGACTCAGAGCTATTTTATTAAAAAAAGACTTGTCAAAAACCGTTTTTTTTTTACATTTCACTCCTTTTCAGGTGAATGGGTAGGGGTACGATGTACCCGATACCCATTTACATAGGGGGGCTGGTATCTGGGGTCCCCTGTCTTAAAGGGGGGCTTCCAGATTCCTGCCCGTGAAACCTGACAACCCCTGGCCAGGGTTTTCAGGAAGAGGCCCTTGTCCTCATCAGCATGGGGGCAAGCACCCACCCCCCCATGTTGAGGGCATGCAGCCTAGTATAGTACATGTGGGGGGCGCTCACTTGTCCCCTCCCTTTCCTGACCTGCCGGGCGGCATGCTCGGATAAGGATCCGGTATGGATTTTGGGGGGGAACCTCAGGCCATTTTGAAAAAAAATTTTTGCGGGGGGGGGATCCCAATCCAAACTAGACCCGAAGGGCCTGGTACAGACCTGGGGGGGGAGCCCAATGCCGTTTTTTCCACAACTTTTTTGCCGGCAATTTTTTTTCCATTCAGCTGTCAGCGGGGAAGCCCGCTGACAGCTGATTACTCATCAGTTGTTAAGGACATGGCAGCCAGCTTCCTGACCCTCTGCTTAGCAACCAGCTATATACAGTGCTACAATAAAAACCACAAAACGCAAAACCCATCCAAAATCACATCACAAACACAACATTTGCATTTCTGGTGCAGTTCCATTGAAGTCTATTACCCGCAAATCGCGTGATAAAGTGCCCGACCCTTTCCAAAGAACGCACTGGCCACAAAATGCATAGGTGTGAACTTGTAGCATAGGAAACCATGTTAAATGGACTGTAGTGCATTTCTGCAAACTGCAAAATGCACTAAAAACGCATAGGTGTGATTCTAGGGTAAACCAATGTGCCACAATGCTCAACAATGCAGACAACAATTACTGTAAAGACAAAGTCGCATGGATCAGTTAAAGGAGTAAAAGCAGCTAATACATTATTTAGTAAACATGCTGATTGGATGTCATTATTAAAATCTATAAAATCCATATTTACCATAAATTTTCTTCTTTTTTTTTTTTTTTTTTACTCAGTCAGTGTATCAGCTCTTCAATTACCTCAGCTAATGAATCTCTATAGCAGTGCTAATATCAAAGAATGTCTGGAAGCTGTAAATTACTTTTCCTTACAGCATTTAATGTCTGATTTATGCACTTATAAATTGTTCAAAAATGCTTTCACTTTGGTCCCAATCTACCATTCAGAGCAAGGGCATGATGGTCATGCATGGATGAACGCTTGTCTTTTCATACTAAATTATTAGACTATGAAACCTTGATTTACGTGACTGGGCAAAGTCTAGCATTCTGCTTAGATCCAATTTATAAAACACTTTAGTGTGTTTTTCTGGCATATAGCAAACTAGGAAGCAAGTATACAGTTACTTTTCAGAGTGGCATTTAATACTGAATCAGCTCTTTAAGACCCCTTTCATACTTGGGCCGCCCGTGCGTTAGCGGCAAAGCAACGCTCGTTTCAGCGGCGCTTTACCGCTGTTTAAGCGGCGCTTTTCCCCTGTTAGCGGGGTGCTTTTAACCCCCACTAGCAGCCAAAGAAGGGGTTAAAAATGCCCGCATTGCGGAGCTTCCAAATCACTTTTCAGATGCTTCGGTAGTGCTGCCCATTCGTTGTGCACTGGTGCGCAGTCATGTTGGAACAGGAAGGGGCCATCCCTAAACTGCTCCCACAAAGTTGGGAGCATAAAATTGGCCAAAACGTCTTGGTATGCTGAGGCCTTAAGAGTTCCATTCACTGGAACTATGGGACCAAGCCCAACCCCTGAAAAACAACCCCACACCATAACCCCCCCTCCACCAAATGATTTGGACCAGTGCACAAAGCAAGGTCCATAAAGACATGGATGAGCGAGTTTGGGGTGGAGGAACTTGACTGGCCTGCACAGAGTCCTGACCTCAACCTGATAGAACACCTTTGGGATTAATTCGAGTGGAGACAGAAAGCCAGGCCATCTCATCCAACATTAGTGCCTGACCTCACAAATGCACTTCAGGAAGAATGGTCAAACATTCCCATAGACACACTCATAAACCTTGTGGACAGCCTTCCCAGGAGTTCAAGCTGTTATAGCTGCAAAGGGTGGGCCAACAAAATATTGAACTCTATGGACTAATGCCCCGTACACACGGTCAGATTTTCCAATGGAAAATGTCCGATCGGAGCGTGTTGTCGGAAATTCCGACCGTGTGTGGGCTCCATCGGACATTTTCCATCGGATTTTCTGACACACAAAGTTTGAGAGAAGGCTATAAAATTTTCCGACAACAAAATCCGATCGCGTCAATTCCGACCGTGTGTGGCCAGTTCCGACGCACAAAGTGCCACGCATGCTCAGAAGAGACGGAACAGCTCGGTCTGGTAAAATTAGCGTTCGCAATGGATACAACACTTTCGTCACGCTGCAATGTTAAAAATGGTTTAATACAGCGCACTCTCTTCTTCTTTATAATGTGACAAGAATTAAGTAGTTTTTGCTCATATTCACACAGACTTCTCACAAACTTATTTCTTTATTATTTATTGGGATTCCCTCAATATATTTAGATTTGTCACATCTGCCCAAATTAGTTTTTGGTTGTTTGTAATTTTTTTTTGTTTTCTTCCAGGCTGGTTATGTATTTTTGGGGGGTTTGTTTTGTTTTTCAAGGCTGTGTTTTTAGTGTTGTTTTTGTTGTGTTTTACTCTATAATATTTTTGTGTGTGTTTTGTGTGTCAAGTTACCACAACACCATTATTATCTTGTATTATTTAATCTGTAGGAGATTGGTGTTGGTGTCCCTTGTTAATTTCACACTGTATTTTTGAAATGTACCTGCCTCCTCACAAACAAACTGTCCTTTTTGAATGAAAACACACATAGGCGAGTATAACTGAACAAAAATTTCATTTATTAAGGGCTCACAACTAAACAAAGAGGGAGGCAACGCTGGAGGAACAGCAGAAATGGGTAAAGCCTTGGACCCCCAGGGCACACATCAACTATTTTCAAGCAAAATTGGTGGCCTGAGGAGTCCATATATAAGGGAGTGCAGTCTGGTCCAGAAGTCCCAGAGATCCTGAAAGCAGCAGATGACATCTGTGTCCCCAGGCTGAGGTCATACAAGAGACTGAATATTTTGTCAGACCAGACTGAACCCAGGGCCATCACTCTCTGGTCTTCCTTCCATGCTGTGGCTCTGGTGGTGGAGTTGGGGCAGGAGGAGGAGGAGGAGGAGGAGGAGGGGCCAACTCACTCAGGTGGGTATTGGGTGTTAGTTCCCCACTCACCCCCTTACTTAGGACTTTATAAAGAAGGTCCTCACATAGTTTGCGTTGACCCTTCTGCATGCCCTGCAGTTTTGTGGCAGCCATGCAGGCAAAGGCCTCTTCAGGAGTGGGTAAGGCTCTGAGGGACGCAGAAGCCTCCTGAATCAGCCTGAGCGCTGAATCCTGCATGTGAGTCGCCTTCCTCGCTCTTTTGTATGGAAGGCGGAGGGGAGGAACCTGCGATTCGGTCAGGCTTCGACTTGTCCCAGGCTTCTCCTGGCTGACACTTAGCCCCGCCTCCTCCTGGCTGCAACTTAGCCCCGCCTCCTCCTGGCTGCCACATTCCACAGCCTCCTCCTGGCTGAGGTCTTCCTGTGTATGAAAAAAGGGACATAGTGTAAGATTTTTATTCATCAATCACACACAATTTTCACCTCCTAACTGTTGCAAATTGAATGTTAACAAATATAACAGACTATCCTTCTGAGCACAGCATTTTTCATTCTTGTCCCAATTTTTTGTGCCCACTACTGTCTATTGATATGTAAAACACTTTTTGCAATCAGCAATTAGTGATCAATAATGACATCTAGTAAAGATCATTTCTTTATTGACCAGAAATCTGTAGAACAATGCTATACCTGACTCCAGCTGGGCTCCTCCACTACTTCCTGGCTGGAAGGCCCAGGTTGGACATCGGAAGCCTCAGCTGGGGTGGAAGGAAGAGTGGAAGGAAGAGTAGAGAGGGATTCCCTGACTTCAGTGTGGTCTGACAGAAATCACAGTCTCTCATAGTACCACAGCCTGGGGACATAAATGTCATCTGCTCCTGCTCCGGATCTCTGGGAATCCGTGACCTTCTTGCGCTCCCTAAGATAAGTGCTCCTCAGGCCACCAATTTTGGTTTTTAAATAGGGGATGGTTGCTGTGGGGACCACCGGCTTCACCAACTCCAGCAGTTTCTCCAGCGCTGCCTGCCTCTTTTGTTTATTATTATAATGAGGATGTCTCACCTGCCACAGACAGGGCAGCTCCCTGTATTTGTCTATGAACAGGGGGAGGAAATTGTGGTCATTAAAGCCATCCATTTTCTCTGCAAGACACAACACAAGACAAACCCTAATGTCAGGCCAAACTCTCCAAATCTTGTTACAATATAGGCTTCAATTTAGAAGCAGTATAGGCCCAAGTTTAGATCTTACCTTCGTTCTCACGATCGGCGCCTCCGATGCTCCTTCCTCTGCTCACAGATCGTACGTACTACGCACGCGTGTTAAGCTTTATACACACTGCGCATGCGTGTAACTCCGCCCACCCCTGACGTTCTTTCTAGTCTATTCCCCGCCCCTTTTCATTTGGTGCAGTGGGGGAAGAGCACATGGCGAGACACAGCAGGTGTGTGCTAATTATAACAACGAGGAGGAGGAGGAGGAAAGCCCGGATCCGGAAACGTCCCGATCCAGAAGGAGACGATTTAAGGCCTCAAATATGTCCTTTGGGGAGATGTTGGAGATGGTCGACATCCTGAAGAGGGCCGACTATGACGGGAAGTATGGACCTTACCCCAACCCCAATGTCAGGAAGGCCAAGATTATGGCGAAAGTGGTCAAAAGTCTGCACCAGAATTTCGGGGTATGTCAATCGAAAGATCAGCTCAGGAAGCGGTGGTTGGACCTGAAATTACGAGAACATGAGCAGTACAGAAAGATCCAGAGAGTGTTGCAAAAAAGTAAGTAGTTGTGCTGTGTTCCTATTCTTTTTGTCTTTATTACTTTCGTGCTGCTCCATGTGCTTTTCATAAGTGTTGTACAGTTTAAAATGGCAACTTTCATGTTCATGGGCACATTATTCGTTCGTATCAAACATTTTTCTTTCGGCCTATAAAACACCATTGTTTTGGCCATATGCATTTGCCCACATTTTTTAGGGCCTACTTGTATGAAAATAATTTGGTTGTGTAGATGGGTTTGTTACTAGAATGAAATGCAAACTCGTTTCTGGGTAAGGAGAGGACACTCAGCAGCTGTTTTCACATCTGGACGCTGGAGCACTAGTGTGGGACACAAGAACACCATTTTTATTAGGGGGGCCACACAGGTGCTCCAGTATATACTATAGGGGTGTCTCCATCTGTGAAGCTTGTACAAGACAGGTAAGTATTCAAGCTTGACAAAGGACACAAAAAATTCTACATCTTGGAACTCTGTCAAACTAGACAATTGTACCCCACTTCCAAGCAATGTTTCATATTTATAGTTCTGCCATCAAATATCTGTGTGCTAAATATACCATTTTTGTTTTACATAGGGGAGAAAAGACTCGGAGGACACCCCTCATCTGAGGAGACCCGAGACCCCCCACCTCGGGAAGAAGGTGAAATACCCCAAACACAAGAAGAGCAGGAGGAAGAAGACGTGGTGGAACTAGTCACCACAACAGGTGAGTGTCTGCGACCACAGGCTCAGGTAAGAGATGGATGCTGGCATATTTATAATACATGTTTTTTTTTTTTGGTTTGTCTCTTTTTAGGTGATCGTGATGTTGTGGATCCAGATCCTTTCACCTCGGAAAGTGCCCAGATCCTGATCGGGGAGATCATGGGGTGTAATGTTGCATTGGAAAACCTCAAGAAAAACATCAATTCAAAAAAATAAGAACATCATTGATATTTTGGGGAGAGTTTAAAACCCCTCCAAATCCCTTTGTTTTTTGTGTTCTACAATGTTAAAAATGTTTTAGCAATTTTTCGAAAAGCCAAATTTTGAAGATGCACACAGTGTGTCAATATGTGCTATCTGCCATCACGGAAGATCAATGGACGCGTTTTGGGGGTACAACCCCTTCTTCAATAATAAAGTAGCTGAGAGGAAGGGGTTGCTCCCACAAAACACGTCCCTTGATCCCCCGTGATGGCAGCTAGCACATGTTGACATTCGTAAATTGGTGTGCATCTTCAAAATTTGGCTTTTCCTGGGGTGACTTCACCCCATCTGAATGCAATATCGAACACAGTTCCTAAATACTCATGTCTGATGTTGCCTTCAAGTTCTACCAAATGTGAACTTTGTAAGTTCAAGATTTGTGTCTTTCTTGTTGTTTGGAAACATGACTGTTTTATCTTAAATGGACATTTCTATTTTTGATAATGCCACCCCAAAAAATGTTATACAACAAACATGTTGGTTTGTTTTAAAAACCTTTTCTAAATGCATATGTGATTGTGCAGGTATTAAAAAGATTGTTAATCAAGAATGTGTGGATTATTGTCTCAACGCTACAACACTTTTGTGGTGATCTAATTGCTGCTTTCTGTGACAATGGGTGTTATTTCCTAAGGGCAAATCCACTTTGCACTACAAGTGCTGTTTCAGTGCATTTTCAAGTGCACTTGTAGTGCAAAGTGTCTTTGCCTTTAGTAAATAACATCCAACAGTGCTTTGTAAGGTTAATCAATCACGCCATTTTCCGGACTCACCACATTTCGGTCAGGGTCAGCTAAAACAAACACAAGCAGTAAATGTCACCAAAGATTTGCTTATTTTTTTTTTTATTTCATCAAGGTTTCACAAATTGTCTGGCATATTGATGGCCCCCCTACCCGCAAAGAACTCAAGGTATCTTAGCCAGACATCACGGGCACTCAGGAGGGCAAGCCAGAACGGCCACTTTCAAGCGCCGTCAGGGTTGTTTCATTTATAATTCCGGCCTCAGGCCCAACTGAGCCAGCATAGTTGGCAGAATGTTGCCATAAAAAGTTATGTAGAACACAGCACGCCAGGATTATATGATTCAGTTTATACTCCGCCATATGGATGGGTGTAAGAAATAGGCGGAACCGGCTGGCCATGATTCCAAATGTGTTCTCCACCACTCTTCTGGCTCTGGCCAGCCGGTAATTAAAAACCCTCTGGTCTGGGGTGAGGGTCCTCATCGGGAATGGCCTCATAAGGTGGTCCCCCAGCGCAAAGGCTTAATCCGCAACGAAGACAAATGGGAGTCCTTCCACATTGTCTTCTGGAGGTGGCAAGTCCAAGCTGCCATTCTGGAGATGCCTGTAAAACTCTGTCTGGGCGATAACTCCACAATCGGACATCCGGTCATTCTTCCCCATGTCCACATACAGGAACTCATAATTAGCCGACACCAGCGCCAATATCACAATACTATTGAACCCTTTATAATTACAATAGTATGACCCCGAGTTGGGTGGTGGGACGATGTGGACGTGTTTCCCATCAATTGCCCCTCCGCAGTTAGGAAAGTCCCACCGCTGGGCAAAGTGGGAGGCCACAGTCTGCCATTCCTGTGGCGTGGAAGGAAACTGTGGAGGAAACAAAAAAATGAGTCTTTTTGCACATTAAAACATGGAAAGCAGATTAGACACAAACATTCTTAGCCAACATCAAGATAACATTTATTAAGGGGAATTTTACAACACCAAAGTATAAGGTACACCTATCATATTCCCCCTCTCCTGGGCCATTTCTAATATTATAGGGGGGGGTCTCTTGGACAGGTAACCCTCTCCACTTCATTGAGAGATGAATGCCTAAATAATGGGTATTACTTTGAACAGCCCCTCCTTAGTTGCACTATTGGCAGCCCACTGGACAGGTAAGAAGTGTCACAATACAAAGATATAAATACACATTGTACACATTTGAGCACATTTGGACATTCTGCTATTACCGATCAAGATAATAATAGAATACAAAAACTTGAAACAGTACCATTTGAAAGTATACAGGCAGGCCCTTGCACTACATGCTTTGGGGAATTCATCAATAAATCTGACCACAAAAGAGGTGGGTATAATGTGTATGGGTTTGGCAAAGTCAGCAGATAGATGATTGAGGATAGATAGAGAATTGGTATCAGCTGACTTAGCAGTTGGGGGGAGGGAGGGTTAAAAATGATTTGGGGACACCCCAACAAAAAAGCCTCTGGCACTCTGCCTGAATTTAAAGCACAAATCACATTTATAAACATTTTAGGGGGTGTTTGGGGTAAAGCACTACTATGGAGCTGATAAAATACATTGTTAAGTGACTACATGAGGTGATTATAGGGGCAGGAGACCATGCTGGGGAGGTAAGTGAAGGCAAATATCTATGAAGGAGCAAAATAATAATTACATAAAAATCCAGCATGCATGAGAACAAAGGGGACATTCACAGAATATAACAATCATGGTAATTAGGGAATGAGGAAAGAAATACAACATATTATCAAACATTATATACAATAAAATGTGATATTAAAGGATAAAAATCTTACCTTAATATACTCCTTCTGCAGGACCTGTATGATGGCAGAACAGGTCTCTGGGATAATGATCCCCAGAGCCCGGGGGGGAGATGCCTGTCGCCAAGTACCGCAGGGTGGCGACGAACCTCTGCTCCGGAGTGATGGCTTGCCTCATGCAGGTATCCTACCTGCTAATTTAAGGGGTCAGCAAAGCCAACAAACTGTGAAATACGGGGTCCGTCATCCAGAGAAAGTTCCTGAAATCATCAGGATTATTCTCACGGATCTCACGGAGCAAAGGCATATGACAGAACTGGTCACGCTGGAGCAACCAATTCTTGGTCCATGAACTCCTCCCCACCCTGTTCATGGACTGGACTTGTGTCAAGGTAAGGACCCCAACACCAAGCCCCCGCACAGCACGAACTCTACGAGGAGTACGTATACGCAACATGGCTAGAAAACGGTCGGCTGCTCAGAACGAAGTAACAGAATGCACTGAAGAACAGCAAGGCCTGTGAAGAGCGACCTGAAAAACAGCAACGAACGAACAAGAACACAATGACTAATGAAAGTCACGCATAGCTTGCTTGCATGCACTGAAGAGCAGATACAAACCCACAAGCACAAACTGAACCGCAGAAAACAATCTGAAAGCCACGAGTCTGAAAAAGCACGAATCGTCTCTCACCAAACTTTTATTAACACGAGATTAGCAAAAGGAGCCCAAAGGGTGCCGCACTTGGTTCTGAAATGGCCTTTTCTAGTCTCATCGTACGCGGCACCCTTTGGGCTCCTTTTGCTAATCTCGTGTTAATAAAAGTTTGGTGAGAGACGATTCGTGCTTTTTCAGACTCATGGCTTTCAGATTGTTTTCTGCGGTTCAGTTTGTGCTTGTGGGTTTGTATCTGCTCTTCAGTGCATGCAAGCAAGTTACGCGTGACTTTCATTAGTCATTGTGTTCTTGCTCGTTCGTGGCTGTTTTCTTGGCGATCGGAAATTCCGACAACTTTGTGCGACCGTGTGTACGCAAAACAAGTTTGAGCCAACATCCGTCGAAAAAAATCCTAGGATTTTGTTGTCGGAATGTCCGATCAATGTCCGACCGTGTGTACGGGGCATTAGACTGGGATTCCATTACAGTTCATGTGCAAATAAAGGCAGGCCTCCCAATACTTTTGCTAATATAGTGTCTCAATTTATTCTTTAAAGTAGTTAAGAAACAATTGTAGCCTTCTTTTTTTTTTGTGGGGGGGGGGGGTTACAAAGTAGGTGAGGATGAAAAAAGTCCATCAAGTCCAACCTATGTGTGTAATTATATGTCAGTATTACCTTGTATACCCCTATATGTTGTGGTTGTTCAGGTGCTTATCTAATAGTTTTTTTTAACTATCGATGCCCCCCGCTGAAATCACCGCCTGTGGAAGGGAATTCCACATCCTTGCCGCTCTTACAGTAAAGAACCTTCTAAGTAGTTTAAGGTTAAATCTCTTTTCTACAAATTTTAATGAGTGGCTGCGTGTCTTGTTAAACTCCCTTCCGTGAAAAAGTTTTATCCCTATTGTGGGGTCACCAGTATGGAATTTATAAATTGAAATCATATCCGCTCTCAAGCGTCTCTTCTCAAATAAGTTCAGTGCTCGCAACCTTTCTTCATAACTAATATCCTCCAGACCCTTTATTAGCTTTGTTGCCCTTCTTTGTACTTGCTCCATATCCAGTACATCCTTCCTGATGACTAGTGCCCAGAACTGGACAACATACTCCAGGTGCGGCCGGACCAGAGTCTTGTAGAGTGGGAGAATTATCGCTTTATCCCTGGAGTTAATCCCTTTTTTAATGCATGCCAATATTCTGTTTGCTTTGTTAGCAGCAGCTTGGCATTGCATGCCATTGCTGAGCCTATCATCTACTAGGACCCCCAGGTCCTTTTCTATCCTAGATTCCCCCAGAGGTTCTCCCCCTAGTGTATAGATTGCATTCATATTTTGCCACCCAAATGCATTATTTTACATTTTTTCTACATTAAACCTCATTTGCTATGTAGTTGCCCACGCTATTAATTTGTTCAGGTTGAGGTTATGAGAAATGGCCCTCCGCAAACAGCATATGGCACAGGTAAATAAGAGAAGCAGTGCCTTCACTAAGTGGTAGAGTGGGTTTGATAATAATAAAAGTTGGCAGTGCCTCCACCCAGGACAGGGCATCTGTGAACAGGTGGGATTCCCTTCCAGGGAAATTAACCAGTAATCTAATCAAAGTAATTGGTAGCAGAGGAACAACTGCAACCAGCATATAACATTAGCCTTACGTATATTAATGCACACCATTAAGAAGATAATACGAGCTTTATATATGAAAAGATTAATAATAGTGCATGTATCTAATATGCAAACAGGTATTATCAGCAAAGGAGTCCAATAAGAGTCCTGGTGGAAATGTGCACATGGGATGATTACAATGCCACGTCTGTCTTTCTGTCAGAGACTTGAAGACAAGATCAACGGTTATGTGGAACCTCCAACTGTAGTCCAACTAGCCTAGGATTCAGCTTCTCACATGCATAAACTGTGGTGCGCCACTAGAACTCAGAGTTAGCCTATGCTGGTTATCAAGCCATAAGCTAAAATTAGATTTAGAATCCCAGACCAGAAGGGACAGGGATTACCAAAATAACAGGAGCTGTATATAACTAAGGTAGCAACAGCTGCATATAAACTCTATAGCAATAAATTGGTTCACCTGCTAATACACTGGAAGGTGACCCCTATATACATGCAGTAGCACAGACCTAGCTATCTGGCACTGTGCATGTGAGATAATAACAATAAGACAGAGATAGTCTGTCACAAGGATAGACACAAATCTATGGGCAGCTGTAGTTAAACTATTGGAACACAGGAATACTTGCATAATAGGCTCTGCTGGTCTGTGGGAAAATACAGCACCAGTAGCAGTCCCTGTGCACACCTCCCAACTTTTTGAGATGGGAATGAGGGACACCTATCAGCAAAAGTATGCGGGCATAGGACCCACCCCTTGCCACAGCCCCTTACAGGAGAATTGTACAAAAAAAACAAGATTGGTTAAACCCACAAGTGCTTTTTTTACCACTACTACTACTACCACTTTATATTGGCTTTTGGAATTTACAAATACAGCAATTTTGAAAGGCAATTTAGATAAAAGGTTTAGTGCTGGAACACTTTTTGATAGATAAAAAGTGCATTTTTTAAACAGCTATATAGATCAGACCAAAATGAGGGACAAATGAGGAGGAATGAGGGACAGAGGGACTTTGTTCCAAATCAAAAACCTATACAAAAACATATTTGGGGGCACACCCTAAAATGCCTTTAAATTCAAGATGGTACTGCTATAAGACCAACAAACAGTACAAAACATATTACAGCGCACACATTCAAGAATGACTTTTTCTGCAAGACTAGTTAAAAACAACTGAACATATTCAAATAAATATGGGGGTTTGGTCACACTATATGGTCATATAGTGCTAAGCCCACTTACTGTGGCAAAGTACACCAAGTTAGTGGGTCCTACCCTAGTAGTAGAATGGAAGATCCTTTGTCTCAACCATGGGAGCTGAACTTCTCTATGCGGGAGAACTGAAGGGGATTCCTACTATGCACTGGTGGCCACTAATTAAGAGGTAATTTGTCGCAGTAAGTGGGCTTAGCACTATATGACCATATAGTGTGACCAAACCCCTGTATTTTTTTTAATATGTTCAGGTGTTTTTAACTAGCGTTGCAGGAAATGTCATTCTTGAATGTGTGCGCTGTAGTATGTTTTGTACTGTTTGTTGGTCTTATAGCAACACCATCTTGAATCTAAACGCATTTTATGGTGTGCCACCCAAATATGTTTTTGTATATTGTAATAGACCCTGACCAGGTTTTTGGGCTGGAGCACCCCTCCTCATTACCTCTTATTTAGTGGCCACCAGTGCATAGTAGGAATCCCCTTCAGTTCTCCCACATAGAGGAGTTCAGCTCCCATGGTTGAGACACACGATCTTCCATTCTATTACTAGGATAGGACCCACTAATTCGGGGTACTTTGTCGCAGTAAGTGGGCTTAGCACTATATGACCATATAGTGTGACCAAACCCCCATATTTGTTTGAATATGTTCAGGTGTTTTTAACTAGCCTTGCAGGAAATGTCATTCTTGAATGTGTGTGCTGTAATATGTTTTGTACTGTTTTGTTTGTTCCAAATCAGGGACAGCCCCTCAAAATCAGGGACAGTTGGGAGCTATACCTGTGTGTGTAAGGCTATGTGGCTCAGTTCTCTAAAGCCCCATACACACGATAGGACTTTGTACAAACTTTCCCTTGGATTTTTGTACAAAGGGCGTTGGCCAGAAGTTTGTCTTGCATACAGACGACAGGACTTTTCCAGCCAACTTTCACCAAATCACGTGGTTTTTCAGCTCTTTACCACCACCCTGTGGTCAACTTCTGTATTGTTGTCTGATAATGTGTCAATCTCGCCACTTTTATTGCGAGCCGGGTTCACACTGGTGCGGGGATCTAACTTGGATCCCTGCCAATGCCAGGCACTGTGTTTGGTATGAATCTTGAGGGGGAACTCCACGCCAAATTTTAAATAAAAAACCAGCATGGGTTCCCCTCCAGGGGCATACCAGGCCCTTAGATCTGGTATGGATTTTAAGGGGAACCCCCTACGCCGAAAAAACAGCATGGGGTCCCCCCAAAATCCATACCAGACCCTTATCCGAGCACGCAGCCCGGCCGGTCAGGAAAGGGGGTGGGGACGAGCGAGCGCCCCCCCTCCTGAGCCGTACCAGGCCGCATGCCCTCAACATGGGGGGTGGGTGCTTTGGGGGAGGGGCGCGGAGACAACACCGGAGAGAGGGAGAAGAGGCCTGAGAGACCCCCGAAGTCGGCAGAAGACCCCCGAAGTTGGAAGAAGACCACTGGAGCTGCCTAATAAATTACTTTGTGTGTTTTTTTATTGACACTTTTTTCCCTAGGTGAACGGGTAGGGTACCATGTACCCCATACTCATTCACATTGGGTGGGGGGCCGGGATCTGGGGGCCCCCTTTATTAAAGGGGGCTCCCGGATTCCGATAAACCCCCCGCCCGCAGACCCTGACAACCAATGACCAGGGTTGTCCGGAAGAGGCCCTTGTCCTCATCAACATGGGGACAAGGTGCTTCGGGGTGGGGGGGGCCGCAGGTCGCCCCCTCCCCCAAAGCACCCACCCCCCAAGTTGAGGGCATGCGGCCTGGTACGGCTCAGGAGGTGGGGCACTCGCTCGTCCCCACCCCCTTTCTTGACCGGCCGGGCTGCGAGCTCGGATAAGGGTCTGGTATGGACCTTGGGGGGACCCCCATGCCGTTTTTTTCGGTGTAGGGGGTTCCTTTAAAATCCATACCAGACCTAAGGGCCTGGTATGCCCCCAGAGGGGAATTCCCTCTCGCGCTCGCCGCAATAGGAAAATGTGTTTTTCCTATTGCAGCCAGCACGAGATGTACAGTACCCTGTCGCCGAGAACCAGCACGATGGGTTCACACTGGAAACATTCTCGCGGCCGCGTACTGTAGTTTGTACAAAAGTCCGATGCTTTTGTGTACACACAATCGGACTTTGCTCCATCGGACTTTTGTTGCCGGAAAGTTTGTCCGTTCGCACAGCCAACAAAAGTCTGATGGAAACAAAAAAGTTTGTCCGATAGAGCGTACACACGGTCGGATGTTGCTCCAAAACAGCTAATTTGCAAGTTTGTTGTCAAAAAAGTCCGATCGTGTGTACGGGCTTTTACTCCACTCCTCCTTTGTGGTTTCTAACACAGCTGCACAGAGACAGGAAGTGATGTGCATTAACAACTTTGTCATATTAAGAGCAGAGTTATTTACAATTACAGGCAATAGAGGGCAGCAGATCCCTACACAATCTACTGTATGTTTCTGCATAGCACTGAATCATATTTGACTTTTCCTTTAACTGAAAATTTCCAGTGCAGTTTTACATACTTAAAATACTGTTGCCAAATAAAAAATGCAAGCAAAACTCAACATAGAGAAGTACATTTATAATACTACCACATAAAAATCAGGCAGCACAGTGTAACAATCAATAATAATGAATGTATTAATAATAATAATAATAATAATATGCCCTCCACACAGTAAAATACACTTCTACAGTGAAAAATTACATCTGTGAAAAGTCTCTGAAATAAACTGTGGCCATAAATCAGCCTTCTATATCCTTAAACCTCTTGATTACGTGCCAAACATCAACACTGCATGTGTCCGCCACCTGAGTATAATTAGCCACTCACTGGGAGTATCTCACTATTATTTTAGGTCCCATGCACTTTTAGGGGAGTATCAAACCACTATTGAATTTTTCCTGCAATTCACCGCAGTAATATCGACATCACATTGTACCCAGAGAGAATGCAAAAAAAAAATGCAGTGCTCCAAATCATGTTATCCCGTTAATAAAACACTTTTCATTTAAACAAACAAAAACACCACTGGTGCATGCACTCACAATTTATGGTGCAACAGTCTGCAACAATATGACAAGCTTAATTAGCTTCAACCTCTGCACCATTACAACTAATATGTCACAGTTGTATCAAGTGTTTTTCCAACTGCCTGGTACCTCTGCATAATATTACACCTCTACTTGGCTCCAGAGCGCTTCACTCTAAAGCTGTCAGAATGTCAATACCAGTACGTGCCTCGGGGTTCCCTAGACAAAGTCCTGTTGTGACGAAACGCTGCATCAGGAACTGTGGCTGGGGAACTTACTGGTATTGACATTCTGACAGCTTTGAGGTTTTTGACTCTGAGTTTCAGTTCAACACCACAATTTATTATTATGAATAAAGTTATTATTATTGATTTTTATACTGTTTTAGTTAATGATACCGTGCTGCCTGATTGCATATGGTATTATTAGAAAGAGCACTTTTATTGGTAAGCAGCAGTTGTTTCAAATACACTCATACATTTATAATACTGCCTTTTTTGTAATTCATCTTCTTTCCCTTTACTAGAATTCTCATCAACTGAAGCCACATTTCATCTAGTTTCAGGTTTATGAAATGCCTGGGTGTCCTCACTTTGCTCTATAAACCCCCCAGCACCAACAACAGTTGGTACATCACAAGTATGTGTCCTCGTGGCTGCAGGGACATTGTCAGATACCTGGTCGGTGGCCGGAATGCTGAGAGGGCTTCTCTTGTGGCTAAGTGCAGAGCAACCCTGAAGGTAATGTCAGGGAATGCTATGCCCAAAGAAGCAGGGATTGCCAGTTGCAATAGGCTGAAATGCATAAGAGATGTACACCGGATGACAGCCAGATGAGCAGGATGCACTGCAGGTGAACAGGCAGAAGCAGAGTCGGTAGAACAAGCCAAGGGTCAGGAGCCAGGAATGGAGACAAGACAGGTCAAAGGCGAGCCGGGTTGGTAACAGGGAATCACAGCAGAAGCAGGAACACACGGGAAGCTGAAGATTATCCAGCAACTTGTGCATCAGACAGCTGACTTTAACCACTTCAGCCCCAGAATAAATTTCCCACTTCCTGACCAGGCCATTTTGTGCGATACGGCACTGCGTTGCTTTAACTGACAAAAAAGAAATAGAGCTTTCTTTTGGTGGTTTGTGGTTTTTATTTTTTGCTCCATAAACAAAAAAGATCGACAACTTTGAAAAAAAAACAAACAATATTTTTTATTTTCTACTATAAAACACATCCAATAAAAAAAAAAAAATAAAAATCTAATTTCTTCATCAATTTAGGCCAATTTGTATTCTGCTACATATTTTTGGTAAAAAGAAAACCCAATTAGCGTATATTGATTGATTTGTGCAAAAGTTATAGCAAAATACAAAATAGGGAAAGGATTTATGGCATTTTTTTATTTTATTTTTTTATACTAGCAATGGCGGTGATCTGCGATTTTTAGTGGGACTGCGACATTGCGGTGGACAGATCAGACACCTAACTGACATTTTTTACACTTTTTTGGGAACCAGTGACATTATTACAGTGATCAGTGCTAAAAATTAGCAAATAACTTGTTAAAACGACAGCTTTGTGGGAAAAAAAAAAACACATTTTATTTAATTTCTTCATGTTCCAAAAAATTGTGTAAAAAACTACAACTTCACCATGCCTCTTACTAAATACCTCGGACTGTCTACTTTCCCAAAACGGGTCATGTGGGGGGGTATTTTTACTGTCCTGTCATTTTTGGGCCTCGAGAAATGAGATGAGGCTGTCAGTACGTCAAGATTGAACAATTTTCAAAAAATTTATATACCATAGTTTGTAGACTCTTTAATCTTCACACAGACAAAATAATACACACTGATTTTATTTTTCCAAAGAAAAGTAGCAGAATACATTTTCACCAAAGCTTATGAAGAAAGATTATTTATTTGCAAAGTTAGAAAACTTTTTTTTTCAATATTTTCAGTCTTTTTTCCTTTATATAGCAAAAATAAAAAAGCCCAGTGGTGGTTAAATACCACCAAAAGAAGACTTTATCTGTCTCAAAAAAAGAAAATTTGTTTGTGCACAGTTTTGCATGACTAAGTGTAATTCTAAATGGCCTGGGCAGGAAGGGAGTGGAACAGTATGGTCAGTACAACCAATTCCATATTTGCTTTGCAATCGTGTCTGCAAGACCAACAGCTGGATGGTTAGTTATAATTACTGCTATATTTTCCTATTATAGCTTATTTTTTATCAAAAGTTACATATTATTTCTGTCAACACTCAATGACAGGCATTTAATTAGCTTAAGATACAAGTCTTTATATACACCAACATCTATATAGAACTCTGACACTGATTCCTCATTCAAATCTTTAATAAAAGTAACATTAAAAAAAAAGAGTTAATTTTGCTTAACCACTTCAGCCCCGGAAGGATTTACACCCTTCCTGACCAGAGCACTTTTTACAATTTGGCACTGCGTTGCTTTAACTGCTAATTGAGCGGTCATGCAATGCTGTGCCCAAACGAAATTTGCGTCCTTTTCTTCCCACAAATAGAGCTTTCTTTTGATGGTATTTGATCACCTCTGCCATTTTTATTTTTTGCGCTATAAACGGAAAAAGACCGAAAATTTTGAAAAAAAATGATATTTTCTACTTTTTGTTATAAAAAAAATCCAATAAACTCAATTTTAGTCATACATTTAGGCCAAAATGTATTCGGCCACATGTCTTTGGTAAAAAAAATGTCAATAAGTGTATATTTATTGGTTTGCGCAAAAGTTATAGCGTCTACAAGCTAGGGTACATTTTCTGGAATTTACACAGCTTTTAGTTTATGACTGCCTATGTCATTTCTTGAGGTGCTAAAATTTGCAGGGCAGTACAACCCCCCCCCAAATGACCCCATTTCGGAAAATAGACACCCCAAGGAAATTGCTGAGAGGCATGTTGAGCTCATTGAATATTAATTTTTTTTGTCCCAAGTGATTGAATAATGACAAAAAAAAATTACAAAAAGTTGTCACAAAATGATATATTGCTCACACAGGAAATGGGCATATGTGGAATTGCACCCAAAATACATTCAGCTGCTTCTCCTGAGTATGGGGATACCACATGTGTGGGACTTTTTGGGATCCTAGCCTCGTACGGGGCCCCGAAAACCAATCACCGCCTTCAGGATTTCTAAGGGCATACATTTTTGATTTCACTCCTCACTACCTATCACAGTTTTGAAGGCCATAAAATGCCCAGATGGCACAACCCCCCCCCCCAAATGACCCCATTTTGGAAAGTAGACACCCCAAGCTATTTGCTGAGAGGCATGTTGAGTCCATGGAATATTTTATATTTTGACACAAGTTGCGGGAAAGTGACAATTTTTTTTTTTTTTTTGCACAAAATTGTCACTAGATGATATATTGCTCACACAGGCCATGGGAATATGTGGAATTGCACCCCAAAATACATTTAGCTGCTTCTCCTGAGTATGGGGATACCACATGTGTGAGACTTTTTGGGAGCCTAGCCGCGTACGGGGCCCCGAAAACCAATCTCTGCCTTCAGGATTTCTAAGAGTGTAAATTTTTGATTTCACTCTTCACTGCCTATCACAGTTTCAGAGGCCATGGAATGCCCAAGTGGCACAACCCCCCCCCCCAAATGACCCCATTTTGGAAAGTAGACACCCCAAGCTATTTGCTGAGAGGCATTGTGAGTATTTTGCATTTGTTTTTGAAAATGAAGAAAGACAAGAAAAAACATTTTTTTTTCTTTTTTCAATTTTCAAAACTTTGTGACAAAAAGTGAGGTTTGCAAAATACTCACTATACCTCTCAGCAAATAGCTTGGGGTGTCTACTTTCCAAAATAGGGTCATTTGGGGGGGGGGGGGTTTGTGCCACCTGGGCATTCCATTGCCTCCGAAACTGTGATAGGCAGTGAAGAGTGAAATCAAAAATTTACGCCCTTAGAAAGCCTGAAGGCGGTGCTTGGTTTTCGGGGTCCCGTACGCGGCTAGGCTCCCAAAAAGTCTCACACATGTGGTATCCCCATACTCAGGAGAAGCAACAGAATGTATTTTGGGGTGTAATTTCACATATTCCCATGGCATGTTTGAGCAATATATCATTTAGTGACAACTTTGTGCAAAAAAAAAAAAAAATTTGTCTCTTTCCCGCAACTTGTGTCACAATATAAAATATTCCATAGACTCGACATGCCTCTCAGCAAATAGCTTGGGGTGTCTACTTTCCAAAATGGGGTCATTTGGGGGGGGGGGGTTGAACTGTCCTGGCATTTTATGCACAACATTTAGAAGCTTATGTCACACATCACCCACTCTTCTAACCACTTGAAGACAAAGCCCTTTCTGACACTTTTTGTTTACATGAAAAAATTATTTTATTTTTTTTTGCAAGAAAATTACTTTGAACCCCCAAACATTAAATATTTTTTTAAAGCAAATGCCCTACAGATTAAAATGGTGGGTGTTTCATTTTTTTTTTCACACAGTATTTGCGCAGCGATTTTTCAAACGCATTTTTTGGGGGAAAAACACACTTTTTTAAATTTTAATGCACTAAAACACACTATATTGCCCAAATGTTTGATGAAATAAAAAAGATGATCTTAGGCCGAGTACATGGATACCAAACATGACATGCTTTAAAATTGCGCACAAACGTGCAGTGGCAACAAAATAAATACATTTTTAAAAGCCTTTAAAAGCCTTTACAGGTTACCACTTTAGATTTACAGAGAAGGTCTAATGCTAAAATTACTGCCCTCGATCTGAGCTTCGTAGTGATACCTCACATGCATGGTGCAATTGCTGTTTACATTTGACGCCAAACCAACGCTTGCGTTCGCCTTAGCAGAAGAGCAGGGGGGTGCTTTTTTTTTTTTTTTCTTATTTTTTTCCTTTTTATCTTATTTTTAAACTGTTCCTTTCATTTTTTTTTTTAATCATTTTTATTGTTATCTCAGGGAATGTAAATATCCCCTATGATAGCAATAGGTAGTGACAGGTACTCTTTTTTGAAAAAATTGGGGTCTATTAGACCTTAGATCTCTCCTCTGCCCTCAAAGCATCTGACCACACCAAGATCAGTGTGATAAAATGCTTTCCCAATTTCCCAATGGCGCGGTTTACATCTGGCGAAATCTAAGTCATGAAATGCTCATAGCTTCCTGTTTCTTAGGCCATAGAGATGTTTGGAGCCACTCTGGTCTCTGATCAGCTCTATGGTCAGCTGGCTGAATCACTGGCTGCATTCTCAGGTTCCCTGTTGAGACAGGAGAGCCAGAGAAAAACACGGAAGACCTGCAGGCATCATTCTGGTATAACCACTCAAAGTCGTGAATGGCGTACCTGAAGACATAAAAATGGTTAACAATAAAGTACACAGAAAACGGTAAAGTATAAAAAATTGCATACCTGAAAAGCAAACATGATAAAACATAATAACAATAAAACATTGCAGAATAGAATACAGTAAAAAAGAGCAGAACAATAGAGAGAGAATAGAGAGAGAGAGTACAATAAAACGACAACTATTTTTTTTTATTTTATATATATATATATATATTTTTTTTTTACACTTTTTTTTGTAACTAACTTTTATACCTGTAACCGATTCCAGGTTCGGGTCTCTCAAAATGCAAAGGCATCTTGGGAGACCCTGTGAAAGTGTGTCCTAGTCTGTGCAATGCTGTACGCTACGCTAATACTCAACTAGTGCATGGTAGCGTTCAAAACATTCACCAATTCAAAGACTAGGATTGTCAGGACAGGAGGGACAATAATAGCGGGTGTCACGCCTATATCCGCGCTGCAGACACAACATCTTTTTTGGGGTGGTTAGTTGGGTAGGGGTACTCGGGAGGACATAAAGAAATTGCCTCTCATGCAGCCGACTGCATTTGGTTGGGGATGTGAATGGGGGAAGTACGGACGCTGCAGAAGTGGTGGGTTCCCAATTAGGATTGGCGAATGGTGCAGGAAGGGCACTATGGGCACGACGGGCCTGTGTTTGTCTTCTTGTTGGCAGCAGGAAACTACTTGTGCTTGCCACCTCACCAGCTTGAACTGCACTTATGGGACTCGCCACGTCGCCAAGTGTTACTGCACTGCTGGTTTGACTATGACCGGGGTGTACTAGGCCGCTGGTGCTTGCCAGTTCACCAAAATGCTACCAAAAAAACTGTTAGCGATCGCAGGGATCAGGCCTGACTCTGCGAATGCTGCAGTTATGTGTTTAGTGTTTTGTAAGTGACAGTGATCGATCGATACTGCACTTGGGTGGGCTGGGCCGGGCGGAGGGGCAAAACACAGGTGCTAGCAGGTATCTGGGCTGATCCCGCTAACACTGCGTTTTTGGGAACCCTAAACTGCTGGGGACGCTAGTATAGATCTGATCGGATCAGATATTGATCCATTCAGATACTACACCACTAAGGGAGGTGTACGGTGCGTGCGTGGGTGTTAGCGGTACTGGCGCTAACCTGACGCTGCTTGGGGCTGGTGCTTGCCAGTTCACCAAAACGCTACCAAAAAAACTGTTAGCGATCGCAGGGATCAGGCCTGACTCTGCAAATGCTGCAGTTATGCGTTTTGTAAGTGACAGTGATCGATCGATACTGCACTTGGGTGGGCTGAGCTGGGCCGGGCGGTGGGGCAAAACGCAGGTGCTAGCAGGTATCTGGGCTGATCCCGCTAACACTGCGTTTTTGGGAACCCTAAACTGCTGGGGACGCTAGTATAGATCTGATCAGATCAAATATTGATCTGTTCAGATACTATACCACTAAGGGAGGCGTATGCTGCGTGCGTGGGTGTTAGCGGTACTGGCGCTAACCTGACGCTGCCTGGGGCTGGTGCTTGCCAGTTCACCAAAACGCTACCAAAAAAACTGTTAGCGATCGCAGGGATCAGGCCTGACTCTGCGAACGCTGCAGTTATGCATTTAGTGTTTTGTAAGTGACAGTGATCGATTGATACTGCACTTGGGTGGGCTGGGCCGGGCGGAGGGGCAAAACGCAGGTGCTAGCAGGTATCTGGGCTGATCCCGCTAACAATGCGTTTTTGGGAACCCTAAACTGCTGGGGACGCTAGTACAGATCTGATCGGATCAGATATTGATCCGATCAGATACTATGCCACTAAGGGAGGTGTATGCTGCGTGCGTGGGTGTTAGCGGTACTGGTGCTAATCTGATGCTGCCTGGGGCAATGCATATCACCTCGGGGTGATCAGGGGGCTAAACCTTTATTAGGTAATAAACGGCGGGTGCCCTGACACTATAAAAAATAAACGAACTAACCAGCGTCACCCGTAACAGTTATACAGTGATCAGTGGTGAAAGGGTAAAATAGGGGGCAATCAAGGGGTTAAAACATTTATTAGGTAGTACATGGGGGTCCCTGACGCTATAAAACGCTGACGGCGAACCTAAATATTTACCTCCCTAACTAGCGTCACCAGCGATACTAATACATCGAGCAGAAAAATGATTGCTTAGCGACACTGGCGACAAGGGGTTGATCAAGGGGTTAAAACTTTATTAGGGGGGGTTAGGGGGGTACCCTAGACCTAAAGGGGGCTAACCCTAACTGCCCTAACACACTAACTGTCACAAACTGACACCATGCAGTAATCAGAAAAAAAAAACAAAAACTGCTTGGTGTCAGTGTGACGGGGGGAGGGGTGATCGGGGGGTAATTGGGGGGTGTTCGGGGGTGTAATGTATGCCTGGCATGTTCTACTGTATGTGTGTTGTGCACTCACATTACAGTCTTCTCTCCTCGGCGCCGGAACGGAAAATGCCGAGCCGAGGAGAGGTGACATCATTTCCTCTGCCTCTGTGTACAATACAGAGGCAGGGAAATGATTTGATTGGCCAGGAGCGATCGCGAGGGGGGAGCCACGAATGGATGGCCTCCCCCTCACCACCGATCGCCGGGGAGGATTTGCTGACCGCCGCAAGCACCGGGGGGGGTCCGATCGGACCCCCCACCCGTGGGCAGGCAAGGTTTACCTGTAAGTCCTTTTGCCTGCCCGTGCCATTCTGCTGATGTACATCGTCGTGCGGCGGTCGGCAACTGGTTAAACAGTACCCTTTACCCTGAATTCCTTCTGAAAAATAGCAGTGTACCTACAGCCTTATCATATACATTTCTTTAGTGTGTACTCATCTAAAACACTGCTGTCTCTGACTTCTAGTAAGGCTGTGCCTGCCCAAACCTCTGCTGCTGCAGCCAAAAGTAATTAATTTAGTTAGAGTATTATTACCGCTACTAAATGAAACAAGCCGGTGGCTGAAGTCATTGATCCAGCATTATAAAATATCTGTGGAATAGTAAGAATACAAAAGTAAATACACCAAGCCACCCCTAGCGCTTATAGGAAAAACATCCAATATTATAATATAATCTGGCAACTACAATAATCACATTAAACATTAAACAAATATGCTAAAATACAATCCAGCATTAGCAGCGTTCAAAATCCATTTAACAAGAGTCCATGATAGAAGCCGTCCAAATATTCAAAGGACTTAATCATACAGTAAATGATAAATTAATAAATCAGTGAAAGTTCATTCATATGCTTCCATACGATATGTATCTTATATTTCGACCGTCACCACACCTCGTGAATTAACACCCCTATGGTCATGAACTCACCAGATGAATGGTGATAATGATGTATGATGATCTCTTCACAGAGCAGCAAACACCGGTCCTTCTATCTATTTGTCACTCATGACAAGAAAGCACACATACATAGCGTAATTCCGTAAAACTCAAAATGTATTCCGTCAGATGCCCTCTAATGAAGGAATAACGAAACGTACGTCAGGGCATGACTACACAGCTATCCAGTCAGTCTATCAATGGTCAAGCTCAACCCGGGTACACCGCCGCAAAAAACCGAATGTGACAGGACTGCTTACATTGTAACGTTCATTTTAAATACTTTTCTTGCGAGTGTAACTTGTAAGGGGTAATTGATTGAATACATTTTGAGTTTTACGGAATTATGCTATGTATGTGTGCTTTCTTGTCATAAGTGACACATAGATGGAAGGATCAGTGTTTGCTGCTCCGTGAAGGGATCATCATACTGGCTCATTATCACCATTCATCTGGTGAGTTTATGAGCATAAGGGTGTTAATTCACAAGGTGTTGTGACGATCGAAATATAAGATACAGATCTCATGGAAGCACATGGACGAACTTTCATTGATTTATTTATTTTTCATATATGATTATTGTTATTATTATGATATTTGAATATTTGGACGGCTTCTATCATGAACTTTTGTTAAACGGATTTTGAGCGCTGCTAATGCTGGATTGTATTTTAGCATATTTGTTTATTGATCCAGCATTATTGGCCAGTTTGTTGACATTTAGCAGCCAGCCCAGGAGCTGTCATTTGTGGCAAGAGTCCAGCAGATCATTAGTCCGGGTCATAATGCTTGTGTCAGCAGGGGATCACTCACCATGACATTTTTTAAAAATAACATACATATTCAAGGGTGTGTGTGTGTTTTATTTACAATTTACATTCTTTTGTTAATGAGTTAGAAAGGAGGGTTAACCTCCCTGCAGTCCAATGTTGCCAACCACCCGTGTTTTTATGGGCAGCCCGTAAAAACTGGGCAATTTTCCGGTGCCCGTGAAAGCCCATAAAGAGAGAAGCCTGCCAGTGAAGCCTCCCCCTTTCCCAGCGCGCGCATATTTGAGTTCCTCACAGGAGATGCTGGGAGGGGAAGGAGTGGAGACAGTCTGCAGTGGAGGACAAAGTTCAGCCTAGCCGAATATAAGTTAGCTGAGCAACATGCAGTCCTGTTGGGGCTTATCTTAATGAGAAAGGGGAGAGGGGAGAGGATGGGCTCTGTGTAGCAGGCTCCTGTCTCACGCTGTTACACTAGATTGTTTTTTGTGTGTGAAGTGAACTGCTCTGCTTCTTAAGGGAGCACGTTTTCTGAGATCTACCCCCAATCTGTATTACACCTCTCTGTCCCTACCCATTGCCTGCTTACCAGGCACAGCCTCCTCTCCTGCATGACCACTTCATGTGTGGCACTACAAATCCCAGCATGCCAGGAGAGGGGAGGCAGCAGTGATATCACAGATCAGGCTGGTTTTGTATAGTGTGTTTATAAAATTTATGATCATTTATATATTTGATTATTTATTGTGCTTGATGGTCTTAAGGTGTTTATTATTCATATATTTTTTAGTAAATAGTGAGCAAATTTTGGTGTGGAAGCGCACTGGAGTATTTTTATTTGTTTATAATGGAAAGATAGAGTAGTGGAGTGATGGGGGAGGTGGATGGACAGAGAGATGGAAACCGTGAGTGAGTTAGAATCCTTTCACCCATTCAGGTACGCCTGTCAGATTTTCAGGTGGACCTGAACGGATTCTCCATGCATCTCTATGGAGTGATGGATGACAGTGGTGACATGTCCGCTGACATCTGATCTGCTCTGCCAAGTCCAGACAGATGGAAACCCTATTTTCCATCCGACTGGCGGATCGGGTGAAAACGGACAGCCTGATCCATTTTCATCCGATCCCCCCATAGAGGAGAGTGGAGATCTGACAGATCCATCTCTACCCAATGAGCGGAGATGTAACTGTCATCCGCTGGCTCAGCGGGGATCAACGGATCAATCTCTTGCAAGCAAGCGAAGTCCGTGAAAACGGACATTACTGTGTGAAAGAGCCCTAAAGGATGGAGGTATAGATTGGGTGACAGAGAGATGGATGATGGAATAGAGAAAGGCACGGAGAGATGTGAGCGAGACAGAGAAATGGAAGGACAGAGCAAAGAATGGAGGGATGGAGTTATGGAAAGAAAGAAAGAGGAAGAGACAATAATAAAGGGATGAAAGTGATGGAGGATAGAAAAGGTGGAGGGATATAAGGCACAAGGATGGAGCAAGAGATACAAGGATGGAGTTATGGAAAGATAAAATAAGGGAGAGATAGAGTAACAGAGGGATGGAAGTGATGGAGGGTGAAGAGGTTAGAGGGACCTGCAACAGAGGGAGGGATGGAGACAGGAGGTGAAGGAGGGAGAGGTGGAGACAGGAGTTGAAGGAGGGAGGGATGGAGACAGGAGGTGATGGAGGGATGAAGACAGGAGGTGATGGAGGGATGAGGGAGGGATGGAGACAGGAGGTGAAGGAGGCAGAGGTGGAGACAGGAGGTGAAGGAGGGAGGGATGGAGACAGGAGGTGATGGAGGGATGAAGACAGGAGGTGATGGAGGGATGGTGACAGGAGCTGAAGGAGGGAGGGATGGAGACAGGAGGTGAAGGAGGGATGGAGACATTAGGTGAAGGAGTGATGGAGACAGGAGATGAAGGAGGGATGGAGACAAGAGATTATGGAGACAGGAGGTGATAGAGGGATGGAGATAGGAGGTGATGGAGGGATGGAGACAGGAGATGATGGAGGGATGGAGACAGGAGATGAAGAGGTATGGAGACAGGAGATGAAGAGGTATGGAGACAGGAGAAGATGGAGACAGGAGGTGATGAGAGGTATGGAGACAGGAGATGATGGAGACAGGAGGTGATGGAGGGATGGAGACGGGAGATGAAAGAGGGATGGAGAAAGGAGGTGAAGGAGGGATGGAGACAGGAGATGAAGGAGGGATTGAGACAGGAGATACAGGAGATGATTGAGACAGGAGGTGTTAGAGGGAGGGAGACAGGAGATGGAGGTATGGAGACAGGAGATGATGGAGACAGGCGGTGATGGAGGGATGGAGAGAGGAGATGAAGGAGGGATAATACAGGAGGTGAAGGAGGGAGGGATGGAGACAGGTGGTGAAGGATGGATGGATACAGGAGATGAAGGAGGGATGGAGACAGGAGATGAAGGAATATAGAGACAGGAGATGATGGAGATGAAGGAGGGATAAGGACAGGGGGTGAAGGAAGGAGGGATGGAGACAGGTGGTGAAGGAGGGATGGATACAGGAGATGAAGGAGGGATGGAGACAGGAGATGAAGGATGGGATGGAGACAGCAGGTGAAGGAGGGATGGAGACAGGAGGTCTTTAGGATTGTGATCCTGGTGGCTACCTGGGATTTCCCCTCACTTTCTGTGGTGGCTATGGAACAGAAATTAATGGGAAATCTCTCCAGTGGTGACATACGTGACAAAATAACCCACCCTTACTATATCAAAAATAACATAAGAAATATGTTTTTCTTAACCTTAATATCTGTCTTAAACCACTGTACTAACTGTATATTGTACTACGTTTGTAGATTAAGTACTGAAATTTGCACTGAAAACTGTAATTTGTAACTTTTAGAAAATGCTAATAAAAACTTTGCTATGCCAGTAAATTTTCAGTTTTGTGTCAGTGAATTTCAGTCTGGTAGGTTGGCAACACTGCTGCAGTCCCCAGCAGGCCCCCATGTTGACCAGGCCAGGCATGTGGGGATGAGGTCCTTGTTCCCATCAACATGGGGAAGGTGAATGCCAGGGTACCCATTCCATGTTGAGGGCATGTATGCTGGAATGGTTCAGTAGTGGGGGGCAAGAGCTCACTGCCCCTAACTTTCCTGGCCATCCAGGCTGCATACCTAGATATGGGGGACACCATTCCAATTTTTTTCAGTTTTTTATGTGGGGTCTGCCTCAAAAATCTTTACCAGACCTCTAACTAAGATAATCACCATGCCCCAAGTACTGAAATCTGCAAACCACTGTGTCTGGTCCACTGTGTCTGGTGGTGGTGGTGGGGGGTGCTTCTGAGCCCTGTGCAAGCACATGACATACATATACGTGATTGTGCCTGCACGTGCTGACCCACCACAGTATATGTACTGTGGTGGGTCGTCAAGTCATTAATTAATCTCCCAAGCATGCCATTTAAAGGAATTGTGTATTTTTAATGTTCCTCCTTAAGCCTTATTCTTCTTGCTAAATGGTATGATAATTTTTTGTTGATACATGTGCCCCAGGGCAGTGTAAGGCAACCCATGCTATTTTTTTTAACAAAAAGTTTGCAAATTGGCCTAGAAAAATGTCAGAAACAACAATATTTGTCTCTATTTGACTTCAATGAAGTTCAACTGCTGGGTTTTTAGGTTTGCATATTTTATTCTGTTCATTAAGCTAAAATTGGTTCACTCATTACTAACTGCTAGTTTCGCAAGATTTGGAGTGAGATATTGTTATATCACCACTGTTTTGCCTTCTGTTCTTTTGCAAGCTTGCAGGCAAAAAAATCTGTATCCGAATATCTGTAATGCAAGCATATCTCCAATTGCACAGTCATAAAAAAGTGCACTACTTCAACCTTAACCCCTTCCTGCTGATGCCGTCATGTGACCGTTCTGATTGACTGTCACAACAGTGACATGATCAGAAAGCTTCCTATTACAAGTATGCATGGGGAGCTTTCCGGTCCCCAATGATGTCTGTGCTGGGAGCGCTCAGGGTGCACGCTCTTAGCACAGAAAAGTGTTTATATAGAGTCGCATATATGCGGCCTCACAGCATTAAAGCCCACTGATATATATGCGCCACGTCTGCGAAAAGAGGTTTACATACATAGTTACAGTAGTCTGGTTGAAAAAAGACACATGTCCATCCAGTTTAACCAATATAAGGGGGAAAAAAAGAAATTATACAATCCTATATACACAATACTATACTCACAGTTGATCCAGAGGAAGGCAAAAAAAACAATAAATCTTAATCCAATTTGCTTCATCTGAGGAAAAAAAAATCCTTTCTGATCCCCCAAGAGGCAATTAGATACTTCCTGGATCAACTTTTCCTTATAAATATACAGTTATATTATGTGTATCTAGGAAATTATCCAGAATGCAGGTTAATAGTACTCCCTTTGTATGCTGGAATAAGATTCTGGTTCAGAATCTGTCACTCATAGGTCAGTATAATTCAAGGGAAAAGCCATACACCTATGAGGACTTTACAGATCACCCCGGGGACCACTCCTCTGACAGGTTTCACCGAATGGACTTAAAATGTCAGAGGAATGGTGCTTGGCATCAGGCCATATGCTGAAGCTTGTTGGCTGATTCAAGCTTTAATTGTGAAGACATCATTGGTGTGTGGCCTTTCTTTAGATCATACTGATCTCTCTGATTCTGCTTCATTAATTCTGTTTATCTGTACTTCCTCAACATCTCCTGCTGCTTTTTGACCATTACCCCACCAGTCCTTAGATCATAAGTCATCAGGAGGACAGCTCTGACATAAAGAGGCAAAGCCCTGGTCCTCCATAAATAGATTATTTATTCTGGCCAATGAAATTAATTAACACCCAAATGCCTATAAACGCACCTAAACGCTTGTAAAAGTTTTACGCACTTTTACAAGCGTCGGGTGTTTTTTTTTTTTGACCAAACATTGCTGGCAGGAGGAAGATATCTAAGAGAGTTTAGAAAACGTCCAGTGTGCATCAGGTCTAAACCTAAAGCTCCAAAAAATGTAAACTGTACTCCTCTGTTAGACACCACTACATCTTCAGTAATTCCATGTAGTTAAGAGACTTCTTAAACAATCAGCTCCACAGTTTGTTCAGCAGAGGGTACTCACTTAACAGGTATAAAAGGAGCCATCCTAGTGAGATGGTCAATGACTGCCAAGATAATGGTTATCTCTTTTGAGTGAGAAAGATTGACCACAAAGTCCTTAGAAATTGCCCCTTAATGGTCTTGAAGCAACAGAGAGTGGTTGGAGTAACCCCAAAGAAGAAGATTGAGGTGCCTTACTGTGTGCACAGATCAGACATGAGGTCACATAGTTCTTGACATCATTCTTGTAACCAGGCCACCAGAAGGAAGGTGATTCAAAATTCTTCTGCCTTAGAAACTCCAGAATGCCCAGCAAGTTTAGAGTCATGCACCAATGTATCCGAGTGCTTCCACCTGAACTAATTCAGGTACATACAGATGATGTCCAAAAGCAAAATCCAGTTCCAATTCCATGATAAATGGTAATTTAGGATGAGGATGTACCAGTATTTGTGCAGAAGTAAAAAAAGTTTTTAACTTACCTAAGGCAGTTTGTGCCTCAGGTGACCACACATAGGGCAACCCTTTCTTTGTCAGCTGAGTAATTGGTGCCATCACTTTACAGAGGTTTCTTATGAATTTTCTGTAGATGTTGGCAAATCCAACAAATCATTATATCTCCCTAACATTTCTAGGGGCAGGCCAATTCACCACTGCTTTGATCTTCTTGGGATCCATGCTCACTCCTGGTGAAATAATGTTTCCCAAAAACTGGTTCTGGGTTCTGGAAAAAGTTGTGGGAGTGTTGCAAAGACCAAAAGGCAGATTTCCCTTTGTGTCCTTGATGAATGCAGACAAGGTTATATGCTCCCTGTAAACACACAACTTTCTGTTCTGTGAGGAGAGGAGAGACAGATCGTCTGCTCCTACTAGCTAGGAACAATGATATGTCTCCTCCTCTAGTCAGTTCCATCCCCCCACAGTTAGAAACACAAATGAGGGAACATATTTAACCCCTTGATGGCCCCCTAGTGTTAACCTTTTCCCTGTCAGTGACATTTATACAGTAATCGGTGCATTTTTATAGCACTGATCGCTGTATAAATGTCAGTGGTCCCAAAAATGTGTCAAAAGTGTCTGATCTGTCCTACGCAATATCGCAGTATGGCTAAAAATCGCTGATCACTGACATTACTAGTAAAAAAAATCAATAATAATAAAAATGCCATAAATCTATCCCAGTTTGTAGAAGCTACAACTTTTGCGCAAACTAATCGTTTATTGCGATTTTATTTTACCAAAAATATGTAGAAGAATATATATTAGCCAAAACTGATGAAGAAATTTGATTTTTAAAAACATTTTTGGAGATATTTATTACAGCAAAAAGTAAAAAATATTGTTTTTTTTCAAAATTGTCGCTATTTTTCTGTTTATAGCTCAAAAAATAAAAACCACAGAGATGATCAAATACCACCAAAAGAAAGCTCTATTTGCGGGAAAAAAAGGACATAAATTTTGTTTTGGGTACAGCATCGCACGACCGCGCAATTGTCAGTTAAAACAACGCAGTGCCATATCGCAATGGCCTGGTCATTAAGCAGGCAAATCTTCAGGTCTGTAAGTGGTTAATAGTGATTTTATTCAAATCCCTGCATTACCACAAGGTGGAGTCTTTTTTGTTCAACAAAGAACAGGGCTGCCCCTGCAGGAGACATTGAGTGTCAATTAAAGCCCTTCTCTAAGTTCTCAACAAGCCACTTTTGGTGACGTAATCAGTAGGGATGAGCTTCATGTTCAAGTCAAACCCATGTTCGACTCGAACATCATGTGTTCGACCGTTCGCTGTATTACAAACTATATAGGCCGTTCGCGCCAAATTTTAGTGGCGCGTTACGGCCCCTTAATTGACTGCGGCATCGCAGTGCATTGCTGGCTGATGATTGGCCAAGCATGCACTATGACCCAGGGTGGCTTTGGCCAGTTATGGCTCAGGGGGTTTAGTACACACCTCACACTATATAAGGCCGCCTGCACAGCGGCCCTATGTAGTGTGTTCCGGCGTTGAGAGAGAGATAGATAGACAGAGAGACAGTGTCATTTGATTTAAGTTAGATAGAGTAGGCAGGCGAGTCAGTTAGCTGCACTTACAATGTATTGTGTATATACAGTCAGGTCCATAAATATTGGGACATCGATACAATTCTAATCTTTTTGGCTCTATACACCACCACAATGGATTTGAAATGAAACGAACAATATGTGCTTTAACTGCAGACTTTCAGCTTTAATTTGAGGGTATTTACATCCAAATCAGGTCAACGGTGTAGGAATTACAACAGTTTGTATATGTGCCTCTCACTTTTTAAGGGACCAAAAGTAATGGGACAGATTAACAATCATCCATAAAACTTTCACTTTTTAATACTTGGTTGCAAATCCTTTGCAGTCAATTACAGCCTGAAGTCTGGAATGCATAGACATCACCAGATGCTGGGTTTCATCCCTGGTGATACTCTGCCAGGCCTCTACTGCAACTGTCTTCAGTTCCTCTTGTTCTTGGGGCATTTTCCCTTCAGTTTTGTCTTCAGCAAGTGAAATGCATGCTCAATCAGATTCAGGTCAGGTGATTGACTTGGCCATTGCATAACATTCCACTTCTTTCCCTTAAAAAACTCTTTGGTTGCTTTCGCGGTATGCTTCGGGTCATTGTCCATCTGCACTGTGAAGCGCCGTTCAATGAGTTCTGAAGCATTTTGCTGAATATGAGCAGATAATATTGCCCGAAACACTTCAGAATTCATCCTGCTGCTTTTGTCAGCAGTCACATCATCAATAAATACAAGAGAACCAGTTCCATTGGCAGCCATACATGCCCACGCCATGACACTACCACCACCATGCTTCACTGATGAGGTGGTATGCTTTGGATCATGAGCAGTTCCTTTCCTTCTCCATACTCTTCTCTTCCCATCACTCTGGTACAAGTTGATCTTGGTCTCATCTGTCCATAGGATGTTGTTCCAGAAATGTGAAGGCTTTTTCAGATGTTGTTTGGCAAACTCTAATCTGGCCTTCCTGTTTTTGAGGCTCAATAATGGTTTACATCTTGTGGTGAACCCTCTGTATTCACTCTGGTGAAGTCTTCTCTTGATTGTTGACTTTGACAGACATACACCTACCTCCTGGAGAGTGTTCTTGATCTGGCCAACTGTTGTGAAGGGAGTTTTCTTCACCAGGGAAAGAATTCTTCGGTCATCCACCACAGTTGTTTTCCGTGGTCTTCTGGGTCTTTTGGTGTTGCTGAGCTCACCAGTGCGTTCTTTCTTTTTAAGGATGTTCCAAACAGTTGATTTGGCCACACCTAATGTATTTGCTATGTCTCTGATGGCTTTGTTTTGTTTTTTCAGCCTAATGATGGCTTGCTTCACTGATAGTGACAGCTCTTTGGATCTCATATTGAGAGTTGACAGCAACAGATTCCAAATGCAAATAGCACACTTGAAATGAACTCTGGACCTTTTATCTGCTCCTTGTAAATGGGATAATGAGGGAATAACACATACCTGGCCATGGAACAGCTGAGCAGCCAATTGTCCCATTACTTTTGGTCCCTTAAAAAGTGGGAGGCACATATACAAACTGTTGTAATTCCCACACCATTCACCTGATTTGGATGTAAATACCCTCAAGTTAAAGCTGAAAGTCTGCAGCTAAAGCACATCTTGTTTGTTTCATTTCAAATCCATTGTGGTGGACCTAAAAAGATTAGAATTGTGTCGATGTCCCAATATTTATGGACCTGACTGTATATACATCCTAGGTGTTGTATATATATATATATATATATATATATATATATATATATATATATATATATATACTGTATTCAGTTTAGCTAGATCCGTTCCTGTTATTCTCTTCCTACTACTCACAGGCAGGCAGGTGTTTTTACAGTATTTACAGCTACCTGAAGAAAATAGC
Organism: Aquarana catesbeiana; assembly: GCF_042186555.1. Classification (NCBI taxonomy): domain Eukaryota; kingdom Metazoa; phylum Chordata; class Amphibia; order Anura; family Ranidae; genus Aquarana; species Aquarana catesbeiana. Next base: position 202,526,159 of record NC_133324.1, read on the forward strand.
TGGTGTTCTTCTGATCCTATTAGTCCTATTAGCTACAGTATTTACAGTTAGTGTAGTGCGTCCTCTGCACAGTGTGCACCTAAAGCTACCTGAAGAAAATTAGTGGTGTTCTTCTGATCTATTAGTACAGTACCGCAGGCAGCTGCAGTATTTACAAGTTAGTGTAGTGCGTCCTCTGCACAGTGTGTACCTAAAGCTACCTGAAGAAAATTAGTGGTGTTCTTCTGATCTTATTATTACAGTACCGCAGGCAGCTGCAATATTTACAAGTTAGTGTAGTGCGTCCTCTGCACAGTGTGCACCTAAAGCTACCTGAGGAAAATTAGTGGTGTTCTTCTAATCCTATTAGTACAGTACCGCAGGCAGCTGCAGTATTTACAAGTTAGTGTAGTGCGTCCTCTGCACAGTGTGCACCTAAAGCTACCTGAAGAAAATTAGTGGTGCTCTTCTGATCCTATTAGTACAGTACTGCAGGCAGCTGCAGTATTTACAAGTTAGTGTAGTGCATCCTCTGCACAGTGTGCACCTAAAGCTACCTGAAGAAAATGAGTGGTGTTCTTCTGATCATATTAGTACAGTACCACAGGCAGCTGCAGTATTTACAAGTTAGTGTAGTGCGTCCTCTGCACAGTGTGCACCTAAAGCTACCTGAAGAAAATTAGTTGTGTTCTTCTGATCCTATTAGTGCAGTACCACAGGCAGCTGCAGTATTTATAAGGTAGTGTAGTGCGTCCTCTGCACAGTGTGCACCTAAAGCTACCTGTAAAAAATTAGTGGTGTTCTTCTGATCTTATTAGTACAGTACCGCCGGCAGCTGCAGTATTTACAAGTTAGTGTAGTGCGTCCTCTGCACAGTGTGCACCTAAAGCTACCTGAAGAAAATCAGTGGTGTTCTTCTTATCCTATTAGTACAGAACTGCAGGCAGCTGCAGTATTTACAAGTTAGTGTAGTGCGTCCTCTGAGCAGTGTGCACCTAAAGCTACCTGAAGGAAATTAGTTGTGTTCTTCTGATCCTATTAGTGCAGTACCGCAGGCAGCTGCAGTATTTATAAGGTAGTGTAGTGCGTCCTCTGCACAGTGTGCACCTAAAGCTACCTGTAAAAAATTAGTGGTGTTCTTCTGATCTTATTAGTACAGTACCACAGGCAGCTGCAGTATTTACAAGTTAGTGTAGTGCGTCCTCTGCACAGTGTGCACCTAAAGCTACCTGAAGAAAATTGGTGGTGTTCTTCTGATCCTATTAGTATCGCAGGCAGCTGTAGTATTTACAAGTTAGTGTAGTGTGTCCTCTGCACAGTGTGCACCTAAAGCTACCTGAAGAAAATTAGTGATGTTCTTCTGATCCTTTTAGTACAGTACCACAGGCAGCTGCAGTATTTTCAAGTTAGTGTAGTGCCTCCTCTGCACAGTGTGTACCTAAAGCTACCTGAAGAAAATTAATGGTGTTCTTCTGATCCTATTAATGCCACAGGCAGGCAGCTACAGTATTTACAGTTAGTGTAGTGAGTCCTCTGCACAGTGTGCACCTAAAGCTACCTGAAGACAATTGCTGTTGTTGTGCTGCTATTAATACCACAGGCAGGCAGCTACAGTATTTACAGTAATGCCCCATACACACGGTCGGACATTGATCGGACATTCCGACAACAAAATCCTACGATTTTTTCCGACGGATGTTGGCTTAAACTTGTCTTGCATACACATGGTCACACAAAGTTGTTGGAAAATCCAATCGTTCTGAACGCGGTGACGTAAAACACGTACGTTGGGACTATAAATGGGGCAGTAGCCAATAGCTTTCATCTCTTTATTTATTCTGAGCATGCCTGGCACTTTGTGTGTCGGATTTGTGTACACATGATCGGAAATTCCAACAAACGGATTTTGTTGTAGGAAAATTTTATAGCCTGCTCTCAAACTTTGTGTGTCGGAAAATACGATGGAAAAAGTGTGATGGAGCCTACACACGGTCGGCATTTCTGACAACAAGGTCCTATCACACATTTTCCATCGGAAAATCCGACCGTGTGTACGGGGCATTAGTGTACTGTGTCCTTTGCACATTGTGCACCTAAAGCTACCTGAAGAAAATTAGTGGTGTTCTTCTGATCCTATTAATACCATAGGCAGGCAGCTACAGTATTTACAGTTAGTGTAGTGCGTCCTCTGCACAGTGTGCACCTAAAGCTACCTGGACACAATTGCTGTTGTTCTGCTCCTATTAATACCACAGGCAGGCAGCTACAGTATTTACAGTTAGTATACTGTGTCCTCTGCACAGTGTGCACCTAAAGCTACCTGAAGAAAATTAGTGGTGTTCTTCTGATCCTATTAATACCACAGGCAGGCAGCTACAGTATTTACAGTAAGTGTAGTGCATCCTCTGCACAGTGTGCACCTAAAGCTACCTGGAGTAAATTGCTGTTGTTCTACTCCTATTAATACCACAGGCAGGCAGCTACAGTATTTACAGTTAGTGTACTGTGTCCTCTGCACTGTGTACACCTAAAGCTACCTGAATAAAATTGGTGGTGTTCTTCTGATCCTATATTAATACCACAGGCAGGCAGTTACAGTATTTACAGTTAGTGTACTGCGTCCTCTGCACAGTGTGCATCTAAAGCTACCTGAAGACAATTGCTGGTGTTCTCATACTAATAATACTACAGGCAGGCAGTTGATTCTGCTAGCTGCAGTATCAGTATATATATACATTCCAGCTTTGTGCAGCTACATCTCACTGCAGACCATTAGTATGTCTGGAAGGCCAACAAGGAGAGGCAGACAGTCACAAGCCAATAATAATGTTTGGCTCATGTCCTTAACTTGGTGGTGCAGCGGATCTTGGGCAGGTACCTGGGCTTACAGGATGTCCTGAGGCAGGCCAGGAAAGTCTGTGTGCATTTCTGCATGTCATATAATGCCAGTGCTCGGCTGGCTGACCTCCAAAAGGAATTTAACCTGCCCAAGAACCGCCTAATCTGTTACATGCCCACCAGGTGGAACTCAATGTTGGCCACGCTGCAGCGGCTGCACACGCAGCAGAGGGCCATCAATTGTTGGGTCCCCAAACCCTTTTTAGGACAATTCCATGCAAATTAGCCTTTAAATTTAGCACTTTTGATTTTGAACGTTCGAGTCCCATAGACTTCAATGGGGTTCTAAAGTTCGCTTGAAATTTTGGTCCGTTCGCAGATTCTGGTGCGAACCGAACCAGGGGGTGTTCGGCTCATCCCTAATAATCAGTTGAAACCTGATAGTATCACAATGATCAGCCTCAAGTTGGAGTACCAGAGGAATCGTTTCATGGGTAACAAGTCCTGATGATATAAGTAACTGAAATAAATAAATAAATAAATTATAAAGGTCTATACCCCCCCCCCCCCCCTGAGCTAAGGAGTCCAGCATAGCAAAGCAAGGAATTTCATGATTTCATGTCCCTTAGTAATAAGTTTCATAGGGATGACAATATTAGATAGTAGAGAATGGATAAATGGGGAGATAGACTGATTAATGGAGTTTGTTTGATCAGGTACTACATAGTTACATAGTTACATAGTAGGTGAGGTTGAAAAAAGACACAAGTCCATTAAGTCCAACCTATGTGTGTGATTATGTGTCAGTATTACATTGTATATCCCTGTATGTTGCGGTCATTCAGGTGATTATCTAATAGTGTCTTGAAGCTATCAATGCTCCCCGCTGAGACCACCGCCTGTGGAAGGGAATTCCACATCCTTGCCGCTCTTACAGTAAAGAACCCTCTACGTAGTTTAAGGTTAAACCTCTTTTCTTCTAATTGTAATGAGTGGCCACGAGTCTTATTAAACTCTCTTCAGCGAAAAAGTTTTATCCCTATTGTGGGGTCACCAGTACAGTATTTGTAAATTGAAATCATATCCCCTCTCAAGTGTCTCTTCTCCAGAGAGAATAAGTTCAGTGCTTGCAACCTTTCCTCATAACTAAGATCCTCCAGACCCTTTATTAGCTTTGTTGCCCTTCTTTGTACTCGCTCCATTTCTAGTACATCCTTCCTCAGGACTGGTGCCCAGAACTGGACAGCATACTCCAGGTGCGGCCGGACCAGAGCCTTGTAGAGCGGGAGAATTATCATTTTATCTCTGGAGTTGATCCCCCTTTTAATGCATGCCAATATTCTGTTTGCTTTATTAGCAGCAGCTTGGCATTGCATGCCATTGCTGAGCCTATCATCTACTAGGACCCCCAGGTCCTTTTCCATCCTAGATTCCCCCAGAGGTTCTCCCCCCATTGTATAGATTGCGTTCATATTTTTGCCACCCAAATGCATTATTTTACATTTTTCTACATTGAACCTCATTTGCCATGTGGTCGCCCACCCCATTAATTTGTTCAGGTCTTTTTGCAAGGTTTCCACATCCTGCGGAGAAGTTATTGCCCTGCTTAGCTTAGTATCGTCTGCAAATACAGAGAGTGAACTGTTTATCCCATCCTCCAGGTCATTTATAAACAAATTAAATAGGACTGGTCCCAGCACAGAACCCTGGGGAACCCCACTACCCACCCCTGACCATTCTGAGTACTCCCCATTTATCACCACCCTCTGAACTCGCCCTTGTAGCCAGTTTTCAATCCATGTACTCACCCTATGGTCCATGCCAACGGACCTTATTTTGTACAGTAAACATTTATGGGGAACTGTGTCAAATGTTTTTGCAAAATCCAGATACACCACGTCTACGGGCCTTCCTTTATCTAGATGGCAACTCACCTCCTCATAGAAGGTTAATAGATTGGTTTGGCAAGAACGATTCTTCATGAATCCATGCTGATTACTGCTAATGATATTGTTCTTATTACTAAAATCTTGTATATAGTCCCTTATCATCCCCTCCAAGAGTTTACATACTATTGATGTTAGGCTAACTGGTCTGTAATTCCCAGGGATGTATTTTGGGCCCTTTTTAAATATTGGTGCTACATTGGCTTTTCTCCAATCAGCCGGTACCATTCCAGTCAATAGACTGTCTGTAAAAATTAGGAAGAACGGTCTGGCAATCACTTGACTGAGTTCCCTAAGTACCCTCGGATGCAAGCAATCTGGTCCGGGTGATTTATTAATGTTAAGTTTCTCAAGTCTAATTTTAATTCTGTCCTCTGTTAACCATGGAGGTGCTTCCTGTGTTGTGTCATGAGGATAAACACTGCAGTTTTGGTTACTGAAGCCCCCCGATTCACTCGTGAAGACTGAGGAGAAGAATAAATTCAATACCTTCGCCATCTCCCCATCCTTTGTAACCAGATGTCCTTCCTCATTCTTTATGGGGCCAATATGGTCTGTCCTCCCTTTTTTACTGTTTACATACTTAAAGAATTTCTTGGGATTTTTTTTGCTCTCCTCCGCTATGTGTCTTTCATGTTCTATCTTAGCCGTTCTTATTGCACCCTTACATTTCTTGTTGCATTCTTTATAAAGTCTGAATGCTGAGGATGATCCCTCAACCTTGTATTTTTTGAAGGCCTTCTCCTTTGCTTTTATATGCATCTTTACATTGGAGTTAAGCCAACCAGGATTTTTGTTCGCTCTTTTTAATTTATTACCCAATGGGATACATTGGCTAATGCCCTTATTTAATATGCTCTTAAAGCAAACCCATCTCTCCTCCGTATTCTTTGTTCCTAATATTTTATCCCAATTTATGCCTTTTAGCAAGGTTTGTAGTTTAGGGAAGTTGGCTCTTTTGAAATTCAGTGTCTTTGTGTTCCCTTTATGTTTCCTATTTGTGTGATTTATACTGAAACTAATTGACCTGTGATCGCTGTTACCTAAATTGCCCCGTATTTCCACATCCGTGATCAGGTCTGTATTGTTGGTAATCAGTAGATCCAGTAACGTTTATAACTATAACATCAGTCACAGCAATTGTTCTTTAAATTTCTTGGGACAGTTAGCTGCATAATGCCCAGACCCTCCACAATATAAACATACAGTGCCTTGCAAAAGTATACACCCCCTTGGCATTTTTCATGTTTTGTTGCCTCACAACCTGGAATTAACATGGATTGTTTCAGGATTTGCATCATTTAATTTACAGAACATGCCCACAACTTTGAAGATTTTTTTTATTGTGACGCAAACAACAAATAGGACAAAATAACAGAAAAAGTCAATGTGCTTAGACAATACTTTGTAGAGCCACCTTTTGCGGCTATCACAGCTCCAAGTCGCTTTGGATAAGTCTCTATGAGCTTGCCACATCTTACCACTGTGATTTTTGCCCATTTCTTTTTGCAAAACTGCTCCAGCTCCTTTAAGTTGTATGGTTTGCGCACCAATGTTGGAATTAAACGGTGTACTCAGCAACAGAGCATCTACCCTGCACAAACTATGCAACTTTGCTTCAGCAATAGTGCAGCGGTTGGAATCATTAAAAAGCTCATTCATCGCAGTCCCAAGAATCTCAAAATTATTCAGAGTTGTGCTGTCCTTTTCTATGTAAGGGGAGGCCAAATCTAGTGTTTCCTCAGTTAGGAGGTTGATAACAAACAATAACTTACTTTTCTCTGAAATTGAATGGTAGAAGCATATGTGCATTGGCATCATTTTGGGAATGTAAGACCAGCAATTGTTTCTTGATGCAATTGTCTGTCATGGATTTCCTCTTGTTGCCCTTACACCACACTTTGAAACCTGAAACTCTGAGAAGGGAGCAGTCTACTTTCTAGCACATTCAGTCGGCTATGTTAGACTATTGAACTGTTGGCAAATGTGTGCATAAAATGCTGCATTGCGAAGACAAGGATAGTGTAGATTTATTTTGACATTTAACCTTGTTTCCGATTCAGTTCACATGCTAACTGTGTCCATATATGGAATGTATACAACTTATCAGACTACAATCTCCTGGTCCACTGAAGACACTACTTCAATAAGTGTAATCAACAAAGTCTAAGGGTAAAAGAGGGTTAGCCCTCTATTTTACTGGAAAATCCCTGGAGTTGGTGCATTTGGATTCATATAATTCATATTTATTGTTATATTTTGTCACCTTGGGTATACATTAATAGTAATCAGCGAGCAGGTCTATAAGGGAATTTTAATAATGTATCATGGTTTTTAGTATATTATGTGTGCAATAAAATGGGTATTTTTTTTTATTTAGCACCTTCACTTCCTATCTGTATATAGTTATTCTTATTTTTTCTGGGTGGTCTGTTAAACTTATAACGCAGAGGTTTCTTTTGGATAATACCTATGCAAAGTACCAGATACCTGCAGTCAGGGGAGGCAGGTGAGGCAGAACATAAAAAAACAAACAAAATAAGTAGGGAGTAGGTAGCCAAAGTCCTACCCCACCACTGGTCAAAATGTGGGGCTCCTGGGACCTATGGTTCCAGAGATACAGGGCTCCTTGTGCAGTCTGTCAGAAACTACATACAGAGCGGCCATTTTAAATACAAGCTGGCACAAAAGTCACTGAGTTCAATGGACAGCATGGAGCCTTGGACCAATGGTAAAGTACCTTTGGCCCCAGCTATCCAATAAAAATGCTGCAGTAGAGGCTGTCCTCTCACTGCAGTGTCATAGAAGTGGGCATGTGTCTAAAAGACAAATGCTCCCTTCCAGCCCAACCTTCTTAAATACAAGGAAAAAACATGGGTTTTATTGGTATAATATTTACCCATAATTCCATGTTTTTCTCACACAGTTAAGAGGAAGAATGAGAATCTTCTACTGCTGAAAATCAAGCTAAATCATATATTATTATGCTATATGTTACAACTATCGATTTACTGTTAATATAGAGGAAGATGGGGAGAGGAGGAAGAGAAATCTATGGGGACTACTCCAATTAAGTCCCACCCCGCCCCCCCATAAGCTAATTGAACTATTCCAATTAGCACATACAACCACATACAACAATACAATTATGAGTAAAAATTTAAATTTATTCAAAAAACATTTAAAACATCTATATAATCAAAATATAGATCTCACACCTAGCTGTTATTTACAGTACATAAATTGCAATAACATTTAAAAATGCCCACAAAGGTGGTTGAAGGCTGTTATTTTAGAGTACTTGGGAACGTATCCTCAACAGTTTCGCGGATTGACCGCTTCTTCAGGAGACATCCAAGTGAATTCTCTAAGGATCAAATAACCACAATTACATACACAATAACTGATAATACATTTTTAAACAATAACGTAATATTGGAGTGGTATTTCATTTCGAAAAGTTGGAATAAGCTAATTGGACTATTCCAATTAGCACATACAACCACATACAACAATACAATTATGAGTAAAAATTTAAATTTATTCAAAAAACATTTAAAACATCTATATAATCAAAATATAGATCTCACAACTAGCTGTTATTTACAGTACATAAATTGCAATAACATTTAAAAATGCCCACAAAGGTGGTTGAAGGCTGTTATTTTAGAGTCCTTGGGAACGTATCCTCAACAGTTTCGTGGATTGAACCCTTCTTCAGGAGACATCCAAGTGAATTCTCTAAGGATCAAATAACCACAATTACATACACAATAACTGATAATACATTTTTAAACAATAACGTAATATTGGAGTGGTATTTCATTTCGAAAAGTTGGAATAAGCTAATTGGACTATTCCAATTAGCACATACAACCACATACAACAATACAATTATGAGTAAAAATTTAAATTTATTCAAAAAACATTTAAAACATCTATATAATCAAAATATAGATCTCACACCTAGCTGTTATTTACAGTACATAAATTGCAATAACATTTAAAAATGCCCACAAAGGTGGTTGAAGGCTGTTATTTTAGAGTACTTGGGAACGTATCCTCAACAGTTTCGTGGATTGAACCCTTCTTCAGGAGACATCCAAGTGAATTCTCTAAGGATCAAATAACCACAATTACATACACAATAACTGATAATACATTTTTAAACAATAACGTAATATTGGAGTGGTATTTCATTTCGAAAAGTTGGAATAAGCTAATTGGACTATTCCAATTAGCACATACAATCACATACAACAATACAATTATGAGTAAAAATTTAAATTTATTCAAAAAACATTTAAAACATCTATATAATCAAAATATAGATCTCACACCTAGCTATTATTTACAGTACATAAATTGCAATAACATTTTAAAATGCCCACAAAGGTGGTTGAAGGCTGTTATTTTAGAGTACTTGGGAACGTATCCTCAACAGTTTCGCGGATTGAACGCTTCTTCAGGAGGCGTCCAAGTGAATTCTCTAAGGATCAAATAACCACAATTACATACACAATAACTGATAATAAATTTTTAAACAATAACATAATATTGGAGTGGTATTCCATTTCGAAAAGTTGGAATACACTCACCAACCACTGCCTGACTAGGGCTAGGACGGTACTGTGAGACACCCGAAGGGCGGGCGTTCCCCCGGGGGCAAGCACGGGGGATTTTTTACGGCAGGGTACACTAATGAAAAAAATGGAGAACATATTAGAAAGTGGAAGTATGGATCAATTATTCGTGAATTGGGCCACCCAGGTGGAATGAAGCTAGAACTAGGGTGAAGGAGGGAAGGAAAGGGGAGGAACAAGGTGGGGGGGGGAGGGGAAAAGAAAAGGAGAAAAGGAAAGGGGGAAAGAAAGGGAAGGGGAGGAGGGGAGAGAAAAGTAAGGGGAAGGGAGGAGGGAGGGGGGGGAGGGAGGAGGGAGGGGGGAAAGGGAGGGGGAGGGGGGAAGGGGGAAAGGGAAAGGAGGGGGGGGAGAAGGGAAGGGGGACGAGAATGGGGAGGCAGGGATGGTAAAGGGAGAAGGGGGGGAGGAGGGGGGAGAGAGGGAAAGGGAGGGGGGAAGGAGGGGAGGGGGAAAGGGGAGGACGGGGAAGGGGAGGGGAAGGGAGGGAGGGGAGTGGGAAGGGGGAACACAAGGACAGGGGGGAGGGGGAGGGGAAGGGGGAAGAAGGAGGGGAGAAAAGGGGGGAGGAAAACCAGGAGGTAAGAAAGAAAGGAGAAATATAAGAAGAGAAGGAAAAAGGGGGGGGCAACCCTCCACCTCTAGTGCATTTAAAGCATTCTAAAAAAGCACCCACCATTGCTAGAGTACTTATAAGGGTCCAATGTTTTGCTCCTAGGGCAGTATTTATGTTTAGGGATCATATGCTGTGGTCATTGTTGTAAGTTAGAGCATTGCAGCTATTAAAGATATCCCGGATGGATGCTGCGAGTTTCACTAGTCTGGTCACAGCTGACCTGTCTGATCAAATCTGAGGACAAAGAGGAAAGGAAGACAATGCCGTCATGCTCATTGGGGTAAAATGAGTACTGATTAAGCAGCAATTATAAATAAGAAGGAAGAGGATGTAGTAAAAGCTCCTCTATACACTTACTAGCTGGTTGATCCACGTGTAGATGACCTGCCGAACGTTTCCCTCTGCCGTGGATACAAGGCCGCCATTTAGACGGCCTTATATATCCCCAACCCGGAAGGCGTGCGGCGATAAGACGTCCGCAACATTGCTTCTGGGTCAGACTTTCTCCTAGGGCGCAGGCGCGTATCTAAAACCGCGCCTGTGTCTAGCCTACTAAATTGGCGGTGAGTAACACCGCTGGAGGAGGCAGAGGAGGATGGGCCAATCCGAAGGAAAGCCACTCTTCTGCCTGGAAAGTGACGTGCCCGCCACTGGGGGAAAATTAACTCCTCACACCGCACGTTGGCGGTGAGTGTATTGAATAGCTAGAGCCACAGATACAAAATAATACAATCAATTGGTGCGTGCAGTGAATTCGATCGACCAATCCGAACTCATAAACACAGTGAATTTAAACAGTTTATATAACGTAATAATTACAGAATATTATTACATACATATTTGCAAAGACAAAAAACCAAAAACAATAAAAAAGAAAAAAGGAAGATAACCAGTCATTGAATGGAATATTTTCTTGGCATAGAGTAGGATTACGTATTGTGTTTGTATGTAGTCCTACTCTAGGCCAAGAAAATATTCCATTCAATGACTGGTTATCTTCCTTTTTTCTTCTTTATTGTTTTTGATTTTTTGTCTTTGCAAATATGTATGTAATAATATTATGTAATTATTACGTTATATAAACTATTTAAATTCACTGTGTTTATGAGTTCAGATTGGTCGATCGAATTCACTGCATGCACCAATTGATTGTATTATTTTGTATCTGTGGCTCTAGCTATTCAATACACTCACTGCCAACGTGCGGTGTGAGGAGTTAATTCTCCCCCAGTGGCGGCACGTGACTTTCCAGAAAGAGGAGTGGCTTTCCTTCGGATTGGCCCATCCTCCTCTGCCTCCTCCGGCAGTGTTACTCACCGCCAATTTAGTGGGCTAGACGCAGGCGTGGTTTTAGATACGCGCCTGCACCCTAGGAGAAAGTCTGACCCGGAAGCAATGTTGCGGACGTCTTATCGCCGCACGCCTTCCGGGTTGGGGATATATAAGGCCGCCTGAATGGCGGCCTTGTATCCACGGCAGAGGGAAACGTTTGGCAGGTCATCTACACGTGGATCAACCAGCTAGTAAGTGTATACAGGAGCTTTTACTACATCCTCTTCCTTCTTATTTATAATTGCTGCTTGATCAGTACTCATTTTACCCCAATGAGCATGACGGCATTGTCTTCCTTTCCTCTCTGTCCTCAGCTTTGATCAGACAGGTCAGCTGTGACCAGACTAATGAAACTCGCAGCATCCATCCGGGATAACTTTAATAGCTGCAATGCTCTAACTTACAACAATGACCACAGCATATGATCCCTAAACATAAATCCTGCCCTAGGAGCAAAACATTGGACCCTTATAGGTACTCTAGCAATGGTGGGTGCTTTTTTAGAATGCTTTAGATGCACTAGAGGTGGAGGGTTGCCCCCCCCTTTTTTTCCTTCTCTTCTTATATTTCTCCTTTCTTCCTTACCTCCTGGTTTTCCTCCCCCCTCTTTTCTCCCCTCCTTCTTCCCCCTTCCCCTCCCCCTCCCCCCATCCTTGTGTTCCCCCTTCCGCCTCCCCTCCCTCCCTTCCCCCCCCTTCCCCGTCCCCCCCTCTTCCCCCTCTCCTCCTTTACCCCCCTCCCTTTCCCTCTCCCCCCCTTCTCCCTTTCCCATCCCTGCCTCCCCATTCCCGTCCCCTTTCCCTTCTCCCCCCCTCCTTTCCCTTTCCCCCTTCCCCCCTCCCCCTCCCTTTCCCCCCCTCCTCCCTTCCCCTTACTTTTCCCTCCCCTCCTCCCCTTCCCTTTCTTTCCCCCTTTCCTTTTCTCCTTTTCTTTTCCCCTCCCCCCCTTGTTCCTCCCCTTTCCTTCCCTCCTTCACCCTAGTTCTAGCTTCATTCCACCTGGGTGGCCCAATTCACGAATAATTGATCCACACTTCCACTTTCTAATATGTTCCCCATTTTTTTCATTAGTGTACCCTGCCGTATAAAATCCCCCGTGCTTGCCCCCGGGGGAACGCCCGCCCTTCGGGCGTCTCACGGTACCATCCTAGCCCTAGTCGGGCAGTGGTTGGTGAGTGTATTCCAACTTTTCGAAATGAACTACCACTCCAATATTATGTTATTGTTTATAAATTTATTATCTGTTATTGTGTATGTAATTGTGGTTATTTGATCCTTAGAGAATTCACTTGGACACCTCCTGAAGAAGCGGTCAATCCGCGAAACTGTTGAGGATACGTTCCCAAGTACTCTAAAATAACAGCCTTCAACCACCTTTGTGGGCATTTTTAAATGTTATTGCAATTTATGTACTGTAAATAACAGCTAGGTGTGAGATCTATATTTTGATTATATAGATGTTTTAAATGTTTTTTGAATAAATTTAAATTTTTACTCATAATTGTATTGTTGTATGTGGTACCGGAATAGTCCAATTAGCTTATGGGGGGTGTGGGACTTAATTGGAGTAGTCCCCACAGATTTCTCTTCCTCCTCTCCCCATCTTCCTCTATATTAATATTTACAAAGGATGAAGGTACCCAAATAATGTGTATTTATTATCACTTACTTGGCAATTATTTCATTAAAATATCGATTTACTGTGAAATTGCTGGTTTGAAGTTATAACTTCAAACTTCATTAATTTGTCCGTTAAGCCACCTGCTTGAGTACAGTTTTTGAAAATATAGTAAACTACCTTTAAAAACAATACATAATAATTATTTGTATATTACTTACTTATGGTGATTAACCCCTTGCCACCCAGGCCAATTCTGACACTTCTCTCCTACATGTAAAAATCATAATTTGTTTGCTAGAAAATTACTCAGAACCCCCAAACATTATATATATTGTTTTAGCAGAGACCCCAGGCAATAAAATGGTGGTCATTGCAACTTTTTATGTTACACGGTATTTGCGCAGCAATTTTTCAAACACTTTTTTTTTTTTTTTAATAAACCATTTCATGAATAAAAGAAAAACAAAAAAAACACTAAAGTTTGCCCAATTTGTTTGTATGTTATGAAAGATGATGTTATGCTGAGTAAATAGATACCTAACATGTCACGCTTTAAAATTGCGCACACTTGTGGAATGGTGCCAAACTTCAGCACTTAAAAATCTTCATAGGTTTTTACAGGTTACATGTTTAGAGTTACAGAGGAGGTCTTGTGCTAGAATTATTGCTCTCACTCTAACGTTTGCAGTGTATTTAAACTGTGTGTATCTGGCTCTGATACTAGCCAGTGTAGCCAGTGCCTCACCAGCCACTGACCTCACCGCGCGTCCCTGCAAAGTACCCAACTGTGGCTATATTAGAATTGTACCTATACGGTAGTTAGAAAAGCCCAGTGGAATTCTTGGTATCCAGTATATTCAATTAGGAGCACCTATACAGAGCTGATAAGACAAGACAATTAAAAAATGAAAACAATTGGCTCATTCATGCATGTCTACAAAGACATGTTACAAGTAAGGATACGATCTCTACAATTTATTAAATTAAGGGAAAGGTTGGAAGACTGCTTTAAATATTTTTTGGTTTATAGAAAGAGGAATCCTGTCTTTATTGTAGAATGTTTTGTGAGTGGAAGGAATGAAGTAGGTAACCCAGTGGGTGTTCTTTCCACATACTGAAGCCTTCATATGTTTAGAATTGTATTCTGAGTGAACCTCATACATTTTGCACATGACATAAGGCGAATTAACAATTTAAAGGCATCTAGTTTGGTGTTTTGAGGTTTATGTAAGAGCGTTATTATTAATGTTTGAGCAGCAGTAAAATTTTCGGCACAGTACAAGTTACAGCAATTTGAAAACAGCAGAACACTTATGTGAATCAGGCAATAAAAGTTAGTAAAGCAGATAATTGGAGCTGTGAAAGAAATTATATGTCAGTAATACATTTATATTAGTTTAATATATTTAATTGCTGAAACTAAACTGATAAATCACCATTGTATATTGTGTTACTTTGTAATATAGTTATATATTCAGTACGTAATTTTATATGACATTTTTATGTTTTTGCTAGGAATACAGAAGGTATGGGCTTGGTAAATAGTTGTTGTTTTAACGTGCATTTGCATTGCATGCAACATTAGCAGGTTCCCACTGAGTTCAATGGTGTAGTGTAGATGATAGTTCAGAGTGCATTTGACTGGCTTCCATATATGCTCCTTAAAAGCCCAAAAGTACTCTTTGGATTTTGGGCCCCTATATGCACCTAGACTGTGAAAAAGTCTCATCTTGGGTGGAGTAGCATAAGGTGATTAGGTGTGTAATTGTAAGTATGCCTAGGCTGTGTGTGAGAATTAACTTGTTAAAATTATAACTTTGTAAAAAAAAAAGTAATTTTGCAAAAAATTGTGACCAAAATTTTTTTTAACATTGAAAAACTCAGTTTGGCAAGGCTTGGATTTTGGGCGGACATCATCGCTACTCATCGTTACTCATGAGTCCTGGAAGCGCAGTGCTCGTTGTATGTTTATGCTGGCCGGTGTTATTTTACAAGTTCTCCTCTGTATGAGGTATTTTTACAAATAAAATGACTTTACAAATGTCCCTTACAAAAAAAACCTCACAATGCCTCTTACCGAATACTTTGGACTGTCTACTTTCCCAAAAAGTTTTTTTTGCAGGGGGAGTTACTGTCCTGGCAATTTAGGGCCTCAAAATGAAAAATTAGTTAGGCAGTCAGTCTATGATATTTGATCGATTTTCAAATATACCATGGTTTGTAGACTCTATAACTTCACACACAGCAATGTATAAACCACTGGCAACAAAAATGAGTACACCCCTAAGTGAAAATTTCCAAATTGGGCCCAAAATGTCAATATTTTGTGTGGCCACCATTATTTTCCAGCACTGCCTTAACCCTCTTGGGCATGGAGTTCAATATAGCTTCACAGGTTGCCGCTGGAGTCCTCTTTCACTACTCCATGACGACATCACAGAGCTGATGGATGTTAGAGACCTTGCGCTCCTCCACCTTTTGTTTGAGGATGCCCCACAGATGCTCAATAGGGTTTAGGTCTGGAGACATGCTTGATCAGTCCATCACCTTTACCCTCAGCTTCATTTGCAAGGCTTGGGGGTGTGTTTGGGGTCTTTATCATGTTGGAAAACTTCCCTGCGGCCCAGTCTCCAAAGGGAGGGGATCATGCTCTGCATCAGTATGTCGCAGTACATGTTGGTATTCATTGTTCCCTCAATGAACTGTAGCTCCCCAGTGCCAGCAGCACTCATGCAGCTCCAGACCAAGACAATTCCACCACCATGCTTGACTGCAGGCAAGACATACTTGTCTTTGTACTCTTCACCTGGTTCCCGCCACACACGCTTGACACCATCTGAACCAAATAAGTTAATCCTGGTCTCATCAGACCACAGGACATGGTTCCAGTAATCCATGTCCTTAGTCTTCAGCAAACTGTTTGCGGGCTTTCTTGTGCATCATCTTTAGAAGAGGCATGACAGCCATGCAGAACAATTTGATGCAGTGTGTGGCATATGGTCTGAACACTGACAGGCTGACCCCCACCCCTTCAACCTCTGCAGCAATGCTGGCAGCACTCATACGTCTATTTCCCAAAGACAACCTCTGAGCATGTGCACTCAACTTCTTTGGTTGACTATGACAAGGCCTGTTCTGAGTGGAACCTGTCCTGTTAAACCACTGTATGGTCTTGGCCACTGTGCTGCAGCTCAGTTTCAGGGTCCTGGCAATCTTCTTATAGCCTAGGGCATCTGTAGTTAGAGCAACAATTCTTTTTTTCAGCTCCTCAGAGAGTTCTTTGCCATGAGGTGCCATGTTGAACTTCCCGTGACCAGTATGAGAGAGTGAGAGCGATAACACCAAATTTAACACACCTGCTCCCCATTTACACCTGAGACCTTGTAACACTAATGAGTCACATGACACCGAGGAGGAAAAATGGCTAATTGGGTCCAATGTGGACATTTTTACTTAGGGGTGTAGTTACTTTTGTTGCCAACGCTTTAGACATTAATGGTTGTGTGTAGAGTTATTTATAGAGGACAGCAAATTGACACTGTTATACAAGCTGTACACTCACTACTTTACATTGTAGCAAAGTGTCATTTGTTCATAGTTGTCACATGAAAAGATATAATAAAATATTTACAAAAATGTGAGGGGTGTACTCACTTTTGTGAGATACTGTACATTTTGGCCTAAATTTATGAATAAAGATTATTTATTTGCAAAGATTTTTAACAGAAACTAAGAAAAGCTTTACTTTTTTCAAAATCTTCAGTCTTTTTTCCTTTAAATAGCAGGAATTTAAAAACAAAGGGGGATTGAATGTCACCAAAAGAAAGCTCTTTCTGGCTGAAAAAATCAATATAAAAATAATTTAGGTACAGTGTTGTGAGACAGATTAATTGTAATTCAAAATGTGACAGCACTGAAAGCTAAAAAAAAGCTTGGGTGGGAACGGGGTGAAGTTCAACATCATAATGCCACTGCAGTCTCAGAAACTGGTGCCTCACATTACCATGGATTTAGGTAAGAGTGAATTTTAGGTTATTATCACTAGTATTTTTTTTTGCAGTGATTAAACAGAGTGGGGTGAGGGGTATTGTTTGTATGCGTGTGTGTGGGGGGAGGCAGTGATTTAAGCGTGGGGACACCAATCTCCCTTCGCGACTACGCTGTTTCAGATGCTGACTTAGCATGAAGCATGCTGCGATATGTTCTTGGACTGGCAAAGTGCATTGGCATAGAACAATTGCTGCTGGTTCTCACAATGATTCCTAAATAATCATTTAGGCTTTTGCTTAATATGGTTGTATGGTGAATTTCCCAAACATTTGCTACTACATTTGAATTATGAGTACCATTTTTGCTTAAAGAGTAACTCCACTTTTGTTAAGAAAAAATCAATCCCCTTTGGGTGACCAACATACTTTGCAGGGAATTTAAAAGGGAAGTAAGCCAAAGCTTTTTTGGCCATACTTCTCTTCTGGGTCATAGAAGTGTACTTATTTTTTTGTTCCTGTGACTCAGATTCAGCTGACAGCAGGCTCTGCAGAGACCCTGACAATAATGTTAGGATCCACCCAGATGCATGACCAGCAGCTGGCTCAGCCTTTCAGAGTGCTGATGAGATCCTGAGCCAGCTGCTCCCATCTCTACAGCCTGGTGCTCCAGTGAGTGCTGGAGGGGCAGAGCAGAGAGCCAGTGACTGACAGGGAACATGTGACACTTGGTTCCCAGTCTTAGAGCCAGCAGAGGACAGCTGCAGCATCAGATCGATGCTGTCCCCACATAGGGGAGAACATGTGTTTGTTTGTTTTTTATATTCTGCACTTCATTTTCAACAAAAATTGTTACAGATTCTTATCCAATTCTGCTCTGAAGAAAAAGCTGTTTGTTTCACTATGTCCTTTAGATACTGATATTAAATAAGCTGGTGCATACTTCATGTTTTAATAAGAAAATCTTGAGTGTTGGCATCCATTTAGATGTATTTGACTCGTGTAGAGTGTCTGATTAAAACTAACATTTCTATTGCAGTTTATCAAGGACGTGAAGTTACCTTTGAAGCTGGTGAATGACAGGCAGGGGCCCATATCAACATATAGGCTAGTTGGGATGTTGTAATTTTCCTGTTTACATTTTTTGTTTTTTGAAATTTTCTATAATTATTTTGTTTGCTGCTGGTGCACTGTCTCTAAGCACAGGCAAAGTAGTGAAGGATTGTGTAAATCATAATACGCTGGAGTATTATTACTTTTCGTACAGATCGTAAGAGGGGATTAAGCTAGTTTTCTCTTTAGTACTATTTTGCTGGGATTAAAAGCTCAGGGTGTTTTAGGATTATTAGAGACCTGTTTTCACATGTGTCAGCTGGCACAAAGGCAAACATTTATATGGCCAATAGCCATACATTAGTAGAATTTCATTCAAAATTTTTAGGATGGAATTTTTTCTCCAAAGAACAAATTTCCAACAGTGTATGCGATTTATGTTCCGGAAATTCAATTCAATAGCTAATGTTAAAAGCAAACAAAATATAATATATATATATATATATATATATATATATATATATATATATATATATATATATATATATATTATATATATTCATCAGATCTCTGATAGCATTATCAAATTTCCTGATGAGATGTATTCGAAAATCTACCAGTGTATGGCCAGCTACAAAAATCAGCAACTAATGACCACAGAACAATCTGGTGAGGCTGGTGTTGTGATTTTGGGGGAAGTTTTGCCACAACCTGCACCTAGAAGGCCATACAATCATAAGACCTTTCACTGGTTTGGAATAGATGAAGGGGAGCTGAATTTTACAGCATTTGAGAACAACAAAAAATAGTTTACTCACCTTCTGTAATTTTCCTTTCCTGGTGCATCTTCATAGCAGCTCACAATGGGTTTATGCTCTGCCCCTTTCCCCATAGGATGAGATTTATACAAATGTATCCCCTAAATGCCCATTGTCATTCACATTAATAAATTAGTGAGTCATGGCATGAAGGGGGCCCTGTGAGCTGCCATGAAGATGCACCAGGAAAAGAAAATTACAGAAGGTGAGTGTACAATCTTACTCTTTCCTAAGGAATCATGGCAGGACATAATGTGATATATTGATTACACAGAAGAGAGGGTGCTGCTAACACACAATGTATTCCACTGTTCCACTGTTGTAGTGTACTGCACAAAAACACTTGGAACATCTTGGAAGCTAGCATTAGAAGAACTAGACTGAACTCTGAGGGAAGCAGCTGCTTGCACATGAGAAGTTAAGCAAAATTAACAGAGGCCATACCATACTCAAGAGTCAGATCTGCTACTGAACCAAAATAGAGGAAGGAGAAATGACAGAATGGACAGAGACCATAGAAAAGTGTTGTTTTTTTATGCATTTGCAACATGAGAATGGATTATGTCCCGAGACAGAGAGAATAAAAAACTCCCTGCCATGTGCCTCATTTAGAGTCATAGGCAGTTACTTCATACTAGGGACAATAAAAAAATGTATGGCTGGCCACATAAATATTGACAGGTAAGTGTGAAAAATGTAGATAATCCAAAAGCAATAAAGATAACTGGTAAGGATAGAAAGTAGAATGACCACGGATGGTTAGAGAACAAATTTCTAGATATCTTGTCCTATAGGGTTAAGTGGCAGAGCATTAACCCGTTGCCTGCTGCCTTGATGCTTCAGGAAATGTGCCATAACCAGCATGAACCCTTGGTATTGTGCCTGAATTCTTCCCTATATTTCCACACTGGTCATTGTTGTACACTACGAATAAGCCAGATTACCCAGCCTAAACCTTATGCCAGTTTTGACTGTTAACTATGCCTATGTACTGTAATGTCTATCACTGTACAATTGCTTAACTCAATCTAAATCACTTCTTATCAGAAACCCATAGCAAGAGTCCCTACTTGAAAGAATCTGTATGATAAAGTGGATCTTTAGGTAAGTTTACAAGCCTGCATGCATATGCTCCTGAAGTCGCAATATAGGCTAATGAAATATTTGTTCAGACATTTCGTACCTTGTTTCATTAAAAAGCAATCCTTGAGCTCCAGTCAAGTGACTTTGCCTAGGCTAAGATGATGTCATCAGTCTGCTGTAGGCTGATCTGTGTCAGACATTAGTGAGCACAGCCAAAACTGCACAGGCATCAGGATTTGTTGTTTCGTGATTACTGAACCAGCATCTCTGGGTCCAGAAAGCAGGTGCTGACCTTGGATAGTGCCTGGGCATAGATGATTTTACTTCTACTGGCGAAAAGCAGATAAAGTCATTCTCATGGATAATACCATAATCTATATCATATATACTGTATGTGTTACACATTAATTAGCACATAAATTATCTAATGCTTGGTCCACTTTGCAGGGACAGTTGGAACCTAAAGTGGTTGTAAAGTCATAAGGTTTTTTATCTTAATGCATTCTATGCATTAAGATAAAAAAACCTTCTGTGTGCAGGCAGCAGCCCCCCTCAGCCCCCCTAATACTTACCTTTGCCCCATCTCGATCCAGCGATATGCAGGACAGCCTTGGCTGTCCGGGACTCTCCCTCCTCATTGGGGGTGGCATTGGCCCCCACTGCTGTCAATCAAAGTCAATGAGCCAATGAGGATAGAGAGGGGGTGGGGCCAGGCCACGGCTTCATGTCTGAATAGACACACAGAGCTGCAAAACGGCGCGGGTGCCCCATAGCAAGCTGCTTGCTAAGAAGGCAGGAGGAAGGGACCAGGAGCACCGAAGAGGGACCCAAGAAGAGGAGGGTGTGAGCTGCTCTGTGCATAACCACAGCACAGAGCAGTTAAGTATGATGTTTATTTTAATAAAAAAACAAACAAAAAAACAAGGCTTTAGTATCACTTGATTCTAAGGATTGTATACAGTTTAGCATCTCTGGTCCAGTTGTGAAGTAATCAATGGCATTGAATTTGGGAATAGTCCCAGAAAACCCCGCACAAGCTAGTACAGTCAAGAATAGTATTTACTGTATAACACACATGACATTTAATTATGATCTTCATTTGAGACCATAAAATACAGTTTACATTTACATAATATACCAAATTTATATAATGCCTTTATAGATATAAAATTATCTCCCTGCAACCATGTGGAAAAATTCTCTTTGCTGTGTAATTTTAAGCTTTCAAGTCTGTGTTAAAATATTAATCATTACGTGTTAGAGATTATAATATCTTTCAGAACTATTGCAGACATGATTTACAGAATGTACAGTTTCCCTACAGTGGGTTTACTAGGAAAGCAAAAGATCATTTCTCATAGCTGAGGGCAGACTATAAATACAATAGCCTTCCTGGCTACGGCTTGGTCATTTTTTAACCTCAATAAAGGTTGTCATTATTTTGCACTAGTTTTTACTGAATTTGCCTCTACATTAACAAGCTTGCTAAAAGTTCATGAATAGTTATTGTTGACCTACATGTTTAGATTACTGCAATATTTAAGCATGTATGTGTATGGAAGATTCATTTTAATGATTAATATGTGTCCTGTTTTACACAATTTGTTGAAATTGTATTAATCTAAGGTCATTTGTGAAAATTAAAGGAAAATTTTATTGATTTTTTTTTTTTTTACTCTTACAAGTACAGAGCAACAGATTTAAGCTCTGAAATCATTTACGCTTATGCTCATTTAGCTGCTCATTGTTTTCAACAGTTTTAGTACTGTAGCTGTTGCTAAATCAGTTTATGCCTTCCAAGTAGTGTTAGGAAATCAGAACTATTCTTTAGAGGCACCGCTTTGTAAAGCTTTGGCAGGTCACCCCATTCGGTTTTAGATGCTAGATGTTTCGATGTGGCATATCCATGCAGCAGAAATTCCCAGTATATGTTGAAAAGAGAAGCAGGATGTGATATTTGGAGTCTGCTGCTCTTATTATTACACATGCATTGGGAACCTGCATTGTGTGCTTGTGTTCTACAGTACAAGGCTTGATAGACTGATAGATCAGTTTTTAAGTATACACACAAGGACTGAGTGGTCCTTAAGGAAGGGATAGTATTTAGAGGTAATAATGTGTGCGGGGAGTTTAACTAAAGATACAGACAGGAAACTGCACAGGAGAAAGCAGGAGGAGGGATTGGTGTATGTGCGTGTTTGGGGGGAAGCCGGAGCAATTTAATGATCAGTCTGACTGTGCCGCTATCATTATAGAGTAATTTTATTAAGCATATTATGCATTACAATTTGGTTGTTTAGGTAGGCTTAAATTGCTATTTAGAGCTTATTCACACTTGCCCATTTTCCTGCAGAATTTTGCAAAATATGCATTTCAAGAAGAAATAACCTTCTCTCCTATGGGACTAGTTCACATCTATGTGATGCAGTTTATCGTGTTTTAAAATGGAAACTCTGTTGCCTCATTCACCCCTATGTATGTGCAGTATCAATGTGGAGGTTGATTGGAAAGGAATATAGGATGAGTTGAGATTGCCCTTCAAACTAAGAATTTTAGGAGCTGTATCAAAAGAGAAAATGTTAACTGTGCCCATTATCCATTAGCTTATTAGAGCCGTTGTTTAACAGGGAAATGCTAACACATACTGTAAGATTTATCAGGAACCCATATTGGGAAATAAGATCCTTTAGCAAAGCTTGAAAACACAGCTGTTTTTACCGTATTCAGAGCTCAATAAACATTGATTGAGAAGAAGAAAAAGGTTAACTCTACGAATATGATATGTATTTGTTACATCATTATTAATTCTAACTCTGGGTCATTGCAAGACATAATACACTTATAAATTATAAACTATAAATCCTGTGACTTATATAGTGTAGGACATTCATACAGCATTTACAAATTTTCTAAGTTCATTTTTACTATGCTGTCTTATATTTATAGGGAATGACCAATAAAATAAGAAATAAATATCACTAATTCCTCACAAAATTTAAGCACAGGCACGAATGTTGCTTTAAGGCAATAAATATCATGTTAGAAAACCAAGTCTTTTGGGATCTTGTATGAGATCCATAAAATTCTTGCCGTATTTCTGTGAAGTAATGAGAGAAGCTGTAGGGCAATACACGGTAAAGGGTATATTTTTAAATAATGGTAAATTCCAATCAAAAAGTGAAAATGACTTTAAACCAAAGGCCTCTGTTTTCAGCTCAAGGATAGTTGAATAAATACCAATCACCTACCTGCCAGTAATCTGGTATTCTGGAAATACCATGCTGTGTTAATAGTCTAGCAGGTATTGCTGATGCCACACATTGCAGTACCCATCCTCTTAGGCATAATGCTTCTTCATTATGACCTAAGGCTGAATTCTAGGCAGATATTAAGGACAGTCTATCTATTTTTCTAATTCAAGGAATTGTAAGTATCTGGATTCAACCTGGTATTAGCCATCATTCCGTCGCTTAGAGCAGAGCTGAAATGTGAGAGGACGTCACAGTGCACCGAGCCAATCAGTTCATCTGCTGAAAAGATGAATCATGGGAGAATGCAGAGTGACAGAGAGATGAACTCATCACTGTGATGCTCCTCCTACCACTTTTCAGTCACAGGCTGGGGCGGGTCCAGGGTGACCTAGGCTCAGAAGAGTTGGTTAAATTATTCTGGCTGTCAGACTGAGCTCATCTAGAGGCATAAATAAGTTATGTGGGGGAAATCTCTGGATTGAAGGTAAATATTGCAGCAAAAGGCTGGATTTGTTAGGCTATCTTTCAATGAGCTGTTTATTTTTATCTTGTTATTTTAAACAGAATGTCTAAGCTCTTCATTTCATTTCATTCTTCCCTATCATTTGTAGACATTGGTTTACCTTCCTGTCCATCTGCTGCAGTCACCTCAACCATCTTATGACCCCTAAAATGCTGAAGTTAGCACTGGCTGAAGAAGGGGAAGTGCTCCCTGAAACATGTACCAGAGGTCACCACCTGGGGAACTACTCTAAACAAGACAGCAGATTGCTACCACTCAGCAGGTTCCTGGGAATTCCAATATCTCTCTGGCTGCTGTGGGCTCACAGACTGACTGCTAAGGCATTACACAGGTCTTCACACCAGGCTGCCTAAGGTACATCGATCAATCACTGGGACTGCTGATGGGTCGATGTCCAGTTGGTCTAAGTTTATTACATGCAAATTACAGCTTCCTTGTGAGTTAATTTGCTACATTTAATTTTATTATATTAAATTGCTGTTTTTAACATGTTACACTATTGGACTCTTCTTGCACTTGTGTTTTATTTACATATACCTGGGAGTCTCACGCTCCTTTTGTGAGTTGGCTGCTTTTGGACTGTCTATTAATGTTATAGGTTTATGTTTAGTGATTGGGTTTACCTTCAATACATATCTATATGTTATAAGATTTTAGATTTTTATGTATATTGTGATTTATCATGTACAGTTGTGTGAAAAAATATTTGCCCCCATTCTGCTTTTTTTTGTTTTGTCACACTTAAATGATTCAGATCATCAAACAAATTTTATTATTATACAAAGATAACCCGAGTAAATACAAAATGCAGTTTTTAAATGATGGTTACATTTATTAAGGCAAAAAGGCTGTCCAACCTGCCTGGTTTTATGTGAAAAAGTAATTGCCCCTAAACCTAATAACTGGTTGTACCACCCTTGGCACAAACGACTACAATCAAGTATTTGTGATAACTGGCAATGAGTCTTTCACATTGCTGTGGAGCAATTTTGGCCCACTCTTCTTTGCAGAATTGTTTTAATTCAGCCACATTGGAGGGTTTTCCAGCATGAACGGTCTGTGTAAGGTCATGCTTTTGAAGTAATTTTTGTAGGCCGGCAAGGTTGGGAAGGTTCACCACTTTTCCACATTATCTCCATTTGTGGATAATGGCTCTCCCTGTGATTCACTGGAGTTCCAAAGCCTTAGAAATGGCTTTGAAACCCTTCCTAGACCAATACATGTACATTACTTTGTTTCTAATCTGTTCTTGAAATTTTTTAGATTGTGGCATGATGTGTGGCTTTTTGTGATCTGTTAACGTGCATCACTTTGTCAGACAGCTTCTATTTATGTGTTTTTTTTTTATTCAACAGGTCTGGCAGTAATCAGGCCTGGGTGTGGCAAGTTAAATTTAACTCAGCTTTCTAAAAAATTGTGGTTAATCACAGTTTATTCATGATTCAGCATGGGAGGGGCAATTCATTTTTCACATAGGGCAAGGCAGGTTTTAACAGCTTTTTTGCCTTAATAAATTAAATAATAATTTAAAAACTGCATCTTGGATTTACTAGGGTTACCTTTGTGTAATATTAAAATTAGTTTGATGATCTGAATCATTAAAGTGTGAAAAAAATGCAAAAAAAATAAAAAATCAGGAAGGGGGCAAATACTTTTTCACACAACTGTAGGTGGGCGGGACCTACTTGCCCTGCACATGGGGCCTCTTCTCCCATTGGGGTATGTGCTCACTAATGCATGGGTCCAGGTGGGCCAAAGTCATGTGACTTCAACAATAAGATGGAACCTTAAATAAGTTGTGCAACTGTAAAACCACATGACAGATCCTCTCGTGACATACACTGTCCCATACATTGCACACCTTATCTTCCAGAATGTAGCATTTAGAGGGGGGCACTGCTGAGCTTGTGTCCTGCTCCACCAGTCCAGCTTTACTCTGCCACCTCACTCTCAGAGACAGAATGGGGTGCAGACCTCATGCGTGCACTTATTAACTTCTTCAGATCTCTTGTACCATATGGCTAGGTCCTTGGGGTCTCTGTACAATCCCAATTGCTTTTGCAAACCAAACCCTTGGGAGGGAGTCAGAGCACCAACCCTGTCTCTAATGCCTTCCATTCCTTACTCTTCACACCATATGGGCTTTACAGGCCCTGTTCTTTGAATCCTTGAGAGGTAGAGTCCCAACTCAGTAAGGCTTTCCAAAGTGCATTCCAGGACTTAAAAGGCTCACTGCTCCAAGACAAACACCCCTCCATTGAAACAGCTGTCTCTGCAGAGAATAGGTGCTGTCTCTGTTTGCAACAGAAACATGGAACAAAGAAAAGCTGGACGGCCTCAATATATTCACCTTTATTGTGTGTAAAAACAAAGCATCAACAGCATAAGATACAAACTAACAAGCACAGCTAACGCGTTTCACACTTCACACCTGGTTCGGTGCTTAATCATAGCTAAAGTGCTGGACAAACATGCAGATATATATATATATATATATATATATATATATATATATATATATATATATATACACACACATATATGCATTCCAGTACTTGCTGGTGGCTACATCTTCAAGCTTGGCCTCCCAATTCTTCCCATGCTCCTGAGCAGAGCCACTCCCTTTCATATACAGCACAGGTTGGAGGGCAGAGCCTGGAAAATGCCCCAGAAAGTGTAGAGAAAGGTTTTACCCCTTTCCACCTGGGAAGCCTAGATAACTAACAACCCAACCTGCCTACATGTATCTAGCCAGATCGTTTCTGGGATGTTTTTATTTACATGTTAACTTATTTTTTTTATAATTTTTTGCTGTCTCTATGATTTTGACTGAATGCTGTATAGGGAATTGCATATTTCAGATTTTAAGTTAGATTCTACTCTGGCAGCTCAGCACCCTCCACTGTAATGCCCTGTACACACGGTCGGACATTGATCGGACATTCCGACAACAAAATCCTAGTATTTTTTCCGACGGATGTTGGCTCAAACTTGTCTTGCATACACACGGTCACACAAAGTTGTCGGAAAGTCCGATCATTCTGAACTTGGTGACGTAAAACACGTACGTCGGGACTATAAACAGGGCAGTAGCCAATAGCTTTCATCTCTTTATTTATTCTGAGCATGCGTGGCACTTTGTGCATCGGATTTGTGTACACGATCGGAAATTCCAAAAACGGATTTTGTTGTCGGAAAATTTTATATCCTGCTCTCAAACTTTGTGTGTCGGAAAATCCGATGGAAAATGTGTGATGGAGCCCACACACGGTCGGAATTTCCGACAACAAGGTCCTATCACACATTTTCCATCGGAAAATCCGACCGTGTGTACAGGGCATTAGTCTAGAGGCAAAACAATGCTCCTGTCTAACACCCGCAACATTTCCATTCAGGAAGTGCTCAAAAATAATAGAATTGCAGGAAGCAACAATCACATTGACATAGTGTTATGACCTTAGCACAACTGCATTGCTTATTGGGAAGGATTAGTTGGTCATTGAACTTTCTTTTCCACCCTCAGTATTTCTGTTTTGAAACCCAGTATCCTAGCCTGACGATGTGACTATAGCTGTATTCCAATATGTAGCACAGATTGGCAGATTGACAACACAAATAAAGTGTTGTCAATCTGCCATTCTGTGCTACATATTGGAATAAAACGGTAGCATTTACTGTGTGTAGAATATTTTAAAGTTAATTTTATTATCTGTATGACATATGTTTATTATTGTTGCTGTTATTCTTTATTTGTATGAAATAAAACACATTCCCTAGTGCCTTTCAATCTGTCAAAAATACAAAAAGAAGAAAGTTTTATTTTAATGTAAAAAATAAATAGACACAAAAACCCAACCCATAAAATGAAAAGCAGCCATACAAGAAGAGATAATATGCCACAATCCAGACTAGCAGATCTTTGTATCTTGGGACTGACATTGGTTTTGCTAGTAAAGATGTGCATTTGAATATTTTGTTTTACCTTCTAGTATTTTGGATGATATGAACAGAGATGTGATGATCTCCATTACTGTACCCAAAACCAGCAATTGGTTATATGGTGTTATGTGCAAAATTTGAGTTTTATACCACCACCCAAGTGAAAAAATACATCTTGTTAGCTTCTTTGGAACATTTGCTACTAAGGTTAGAGAAGCAACTTGGTGAACAGGATTTGCTTGACTCTTTTTACTTTAGCTACTAGTGCTATTTGTTTGTTTAATCTTGGCATAATGATGTACATTATATTACCAAAAGTATTGGGACACCTGCCTTTACACGCACATGAAATTTAATGGCATTCCAGTCTTAATCCGTAACGGCTTCAACTCTTCTGGGAAGGCTGTCCACAAGGTATAGGAATGTGTCTATGGGAATGTGTGACCATACTTCCAGAAGCGCATTTGTGAGGTCAGGCACTGATGTGGACGAGAAGGCCTAGCTCGCAGTCTCCACTCTAATGTCCTGTACACACGGTCGGATTTTCCGATGGAAAATGTGTGATAGGACCTTGTTGTCGGAAATTCCGACCATGTGTGGGCTCCATCACACATTTTCCATTGGAATTTCCGACACACAAAGTTTGAGAGCTTGCTAATAATGTTGGGTTATTTCCAGATACAGATCCCTAATATTAAATCGCAAACAATTGTTAGGAGAGAGCCTAGGCTGCCTCATAAAAGATGGGATTTTTAAAGGAGACCATTTTATATAAATAAAGGTTTACTTGCCATTGTTGACCAGATGGTTGAATATCCCTGTTGGTGTTATGTTTGTGTCAGTATTCCATCACAGCTGGTTGACACTCTAGCACTTTGAATAATATAATATATTTTTGCTTACATTTAAATAAATTAGACAATAAATAATTAAATAAACTCCATCCTTTGTCTGTACTCCCAACTAACATTAAGGGTGGTTTGATATGGTCAGCAGTATAACCCACATGTGTATTATTTAATATTAATTGTTGATTAAAGCTAGAGGGACTCAATACATAAAGAATATTAACAATGTTAATTAAGCCTTATCTCAGTGCAATAGCAGTTAAAAATATCTTTTCATACAGGACAAACCTGTCTGACAGGTTGGCCATTACGTGGTCCGACACCCCACTTTCCAACTCCTTAGGCTCTGACTGCCCTGGGGTATTGTTCGCGGTTGGCTGATTACCTACTGGGTCTTTGTTCTGAGTTTAGCTGTGCACTCCTTACTTTAGGCACCGATAATCGCGATTGGGTAAGCACCTTTACTAGCCAAAGAAAATGTATTTGGGTTGTATACTCTAGAAACTATGGCTTCTAATGTGAATTTATGCAATTTAGAGACACCTACAGATACAGGCGATGCCCTTGAAGAAGCAGGAAACTGCGAAACATGTTGGCCTTCCGCATACTCTAGCATCTCTTCAGCATCTTGCGCAACAGCAATTTCAGTATTAAGTACTAATAATGTACTCTATGTAGCCTGTGATTTTATCATATCAGATACTATGTGTTTTGTGTATTTAATAAATTGCATTTTTAACTATTTTTTGAGTCTGTGCTTACCTTGCTATACAGATAAAATGGTCTCCTTTAAAAATCCCATCTTTTACGAGGCAGCCTAGGCTCTCTCCTAACAATTGTTTGCGCTTTGGTAATATAGTGTATCTGAGTCAATCAATTCATGTTACCAAATTGGTACTGTGATCCAAAGTATAAGATCCAAAAAGCTTACTTCTGAGGGGCATTATCTCCCTCCCTCAAAAGTGCCAGTGCCCCCTCTAATTAGACCTTGCAAATAACAAGTGAATTACCAGTTGAGATAAGTCAGTTACAATACACAATAATCCACACTGTACTGTATTTGAAAGTCCATGCTGAATATTAAATAGGCGAAAAGGGTAATATCCAAATGAACTATCAATGTTTTCAGTGCTATACAAAAAGGAACATTATATATTACACCATCTTCATAGCATGTTTCAGTGCTGGGATGCTGCATTAACTCACAGGCATTCTTCCCTATGTGCATATATAAGAAGCTTCTGTCTGCACCTTGTTAATAGAGACCCATTCCTCTCACCATCTGATCATATGCTCTCTGGGAGTGTCATTTTAATTATGTTTTGAAGAAGGCAGACACGTGATGAAGACCATTATAGTTTCCCTTTAGGACCTTATCCACAACAAGCAGGTCCTACTTAGAAACCCAATGTACTGCAATCTGCTTGGCTGCATGGCCATACTGCTTTTCCATAAACTCCATACCCATTGGAGCTAGTGGGACTCACAATAGAAAAACTCTCTAATCACTGTACCTCTATACGTTACAAGCTGAGCTGTTATCTAGCACATAATGATGTCTTAGCAAAGATGCTTGCTGCACTGAATCAAGTTTCAGTAAGAATTCTGCAAACACTTTTTGAATACTGAATTTCACAAACTTCAAGGTGTTCCAAATTTGATTTGAGAGTTTCTATTGTAAAAGGGTGTTTAATGTGATTTTAATCATAGTTTTAATTCACATGTGAAAATTCTAAAAATAATGCAAATGTCTTTCACTGGACACTGAACACTGCTCTTATGCAGAAAATGTATCTCCTGAAATCTCTTTAGAAACCATGCGCTGGAGTGTCAATCATCTGGTTATGCGTTGTTACTCCCATTGACCAATACTGTACATCACTACATGATACAGTAATCACATAAGGTTTTTTTTTTATTCAAGATTATATTCTAGTGATAGAATCACTTTAAATCACTGTTCTTTAAAGACCCCAAAAAAATGCTGTTTTCAAATAGCTTTGCTTAGTGTGCTAATAACTATATTAAGAGGGTTTAGCGTTATTAATAAGTAATAGTGAAAGTAAAAATGTGATGTTTATTCACACTCTCTATACAAACCCCTCAATTTTCTTGCTTTCATTTCATGATGTTAAGATATAAAGTTTTTTAATTTTATATAATTGAAGTAAATTTTTAATCAGCTCTATTAAAAGGTAACATTTTTATTTAACAGATGATTTAGCAACAATAAATAAGACACACAGCTATTTTTATCTGTTTGTCATATATTTTTTATCAGTTTAGTTGATGTATTTGGTATATAGGGGTGTAAGCAAGTAATTAGACGAAAACAATTATTTTTCTAATTAGCATAATTTTGCTGAGCGCCTATTTTACCATTGATATTTATTTTTCTTAATTAGTTTAAAAAAAAGTTTTAAAAAGAAATTAAATAGTTTGCAAGAAACAGCTGAAAAAGTTTATGAACATCTTGAAAGATCTTGCATTGCTATATTGTAGAGGAATGCTGTTGGTTTGCATGCAGTGTGAAATAATAATAATGTGAAATGCATGTTTTGGTCACTAATCCTGAGGAAAGATGTGTTTGGACTGGAAAGAGTCCAGAGAAGGGCATGAGGAACAGCTATAAACATTAAACTTATTCTCCCTAGAGAAGGGACACAAGATGGTACATTGCAATATACAAATCTTTAAATGGGGACTGTATTATTGGGAAAAAACAATTTAATCTTAGGCCCATAAAGAAGACACATGGCCAATGAAGTTGAATGATAAGCGGTTCAATCATAATTGCGTAAGGTAGGGATGTTTGAGTGGTAAGGATGTGGAACTCCCTTCCACAGTTGGTGTCAGTGGGAGGTTTGGGAAAATTAAAAAAACTTTTAGATGTTTTTCTTAGTGAACACTGTGTACAGGAATATTCAATGTATGGGATATTCAACTATGTAAATGATTTTCTTCTAATTAGACAGCCTATGTACTATACTTGCAAGAGAACTAAACCTACGTGATCAAATGGGTATAAGGAAACCCTACAGGCATAGTCCCATAAGCACTCAAAACCACTGTGTTACCCCCGAAACAATGCACACACATGTAGCGCTATCCCCGTGAGGGCCACTTGCTGAATGTGTACCCCACTGGGGTACAAAACTTTGTTTTTAGAGTTTCTTTTTCATCAATAGTTTTTTATTGTTTTGTAATAGAATCAGGAAAAAACAATGTATACATTGTATGTTATTTTATACAGTATCATAGGCAAGTTTATACTTAGATACATGCTTATGAGTTTGACTAACAGAAAACTCTGAACTAAAGCTTGTACGTTAGATACATATATATATTTACCATGAAATTGTGGTTCCCACTCCCCCAAGAACCCCCAAGGAGACCTCTTTTGTTACCTGGGGGAGGGCTGTATCTTGTGTCTTTTGCATAACATATATTTTAGACATTGTGAGAATATTTGAACTGTTTTTAGAGTTTAATGATATAAGCTTGTTTCCTACAGTAGAACCTCTTGAAAAGTACTGCTGATGACAGAGACAATAACAGCAACAGATAATAACTGATGGCAGAATGTATAGAGCAATTAGACACAGTCAAAACCCTGTTTAGATACAGAACCTATGGGAACAGGCAGAAGGAGGGCAGAGAAATTACCTGTACCCTTCTGTACCTCAACTCCACAGGTCTAGATTACATATATTATTATATGCAATTCAACACAAATAGCTTAACCTGTAAAACTTTAACCTGCTTCTTTAAGAGAGAGTCTCAGGTAAAAACAAGGCTTTTCTGGCACTACAAGTATCAATCCCTGGTGAGGGGGGGTGGTTAGATGTAGTCCCCTTGAAGAAAGGAAGCCCTTGTATCTGCAGATAGCACTTAAGTGATTTTTGTCTGAAGATGTACTGAATAGCAGAGTAAGGGAAATTAGGCTGTGTATCCTGGCAAGCAGGGGATGCAGAGTACGCCTGTGATATCCCGACACAAGAGGAACACTGTAGCTGCTTGACAAGGTGTAAGTGTGGCACAGAGTTCTACAGGTGTAAGTAGAAAGAAAAACAACGTTGCCTGCATGCAATGTCTGTTATCAGGAGAGGATGGGCAGGTCCTTGATGACAAGGTGTGAAGGCTCTGCAGCAACTCCCTCAGGATCCTGGCTCAGGGAATGGTGTTGTGCCGCACCGTGGACCAGCTGGATCAGGTGTGAATGAAGTAGAAGCAGGCTCCAGGCTGCCACAAAACCACCAGAAGAGGCTGGCAATGGATGCCTCTCTCCCTTGCACAGGCTGCAACTTGGTCACAGCACCGCCTGACGCAGAGTCCTTGCTTGCAGATCCAGGTCAGGGTCCCAAGAGGAAGAGTCCACCCACTCACAAGCTTTTTATAACCTCTCCCAGCATCCTGTTCTTCTCTCCCAGCTAGCTGATATTCATAGTTAAAAACAGTCCAGCTGAATGCAGATTATGGCTCCCTGGACTACACATCCCAAGATGCTTTGCTTTGCCCTTGGAGCTCAGTCACTCTAAATTCAGGAACACTAGGAGAAATAGCTTCACAGCAGCGATGCTACACCGTGTCTTCTGAATGCAGGTAATAATAGCCGACTTTTGGCTACATGCAGAACAGCAAGGAGGTAAAGGTTTAATTCCCTATATTAGAGAGATTTTCTAGGACATTGCAAAGTTTCTCTCTGAGCCTCCAACTGCTAGTTGCCAATTCAGAGACAGCTTAATAATTGCAAGGTATGCTGGAAATCAGGCATGTCACATTATTATCAGATTATCTATGGCAATCTTAAATATTACCTGCACCCTATCTGCCATGTCTCTGCGAGAAAGCGAAGATTTAACACACTCCTTGCTAGAATGGTATGTTTCATGATTAATAAAGTTTGATTAATAAAGTTCAGCTCAGCTCCAGCTTGGACTAGTCTCAATGAATACATTTTGGCAGATCAAAAAAGGAGCTCATTGTGTCACCGTACATGTGAATCATTTATAAAATATCAAATTGGTCAATGTAGGTGGAACCCCTCATTTTATTTTGTTAGAAAAACAATATCAATGTGTTACTCAAAAGACTCATACACACCCACAGACACAAGATTGTA
This sequence comes from Aquarana catesbeiana, assembly GCF_042186555.1. NCBI lineage: Eukaryota > Metazoa > Chordata > Amphibia > Anura > Ranidae > Aquarana > Aquarana catesbeiana. Next base: position 202,559,753 of record NC_133324.1, read on the forward strand.
CTGTGTCATCTGTATCTAATCTTTACTAATTGTTTTTAAACAACGACATTCTAAAGTGAATATCTGTGCAAAATGTACATTGAATAAATAAAAGATGTCAATTAGAAAATAGAATCATATTCCCTATTAAAACATGTTTTCATTTCACTATCTTTACGTGTCAGTATTATATTTTGTTAAGATAAATGTTGCCGCCTAGAATTTTTATTGATTTGCAGTTGAAGGTGAATAACATTCCATGTGTTAGATAGGGACAGTACCAGGGTCAAAACTCTGTGGATTGTTCATTGATTAAACACCCTTAAGGACTTGTTAATAGTCTGGTACGTGTCCATATAAATAGCAATCTGACCTAACCCTATCATATGTTTATAGAAAGGTATTCCAGCAGAGAGTTTATTCTTGCTAATTAGGCCTAATTAGACACACAGACTCATCTGTTAATCCTATAGATTTTGTCAGCATTAAATAAGCCACACATCATGGAAGGATATGGTTTAATTAAAACAATATCAACATTATTATATACAGTATATTTCTAGAATGGACAAAGCAATCATTAATTGAAATATTAACCCATTAAATGCTGTATACAAATACTGTATACAAAGATTCTTGATATTAGGAAATCAAAAGACTTTATACAAAGCCCTAAAGAACTAATACAAAGACCAGAAGCTATGCTAACGCAAACCCTAAGGATGACTTACTTTTTTTTTTACTTTCTGGTTATATCTGCATCATCCTGACCACTGCTGTGGATTTCTAATGAATTGATGAAGGCAACTGCTCGACATTTGAATATGATTATTTTTTTAGATAGCTAGTAGAAGCAGCAATATTGGCATCTGAGAACAAACACTGAGGTGCTAGCATGTGAAATGTGCTGTAATGCAGAATCCAGGGCCAGCGCTACCACTAAGCAAGTTAGGCAGCCACCTAGGGCGCATTGCTGCTTAGGGCACCCAGCCACTGGTGTTCCTACTCTCTTCTCTCTGCAGCAAGCAACTAAGTCTCAGCATCAGCAGGCAGCCGCCAGCTCTGTTCGCACATAGTGTCAGAGACGCAGCAGCAGCGGATGACTGTGTCTGTGTCCCGACTCCCAAATGAATTGAAGCAAGTAAACATTTATTGATAGGCGCTGGTAGGCTGCATTGATGGGCGATGGTAGGCTGCATTTGATGGACACTGGTGAGGCTGCATTGATGGGCGCTGGTGAGGCTGCATTGATGGGCGCTGGTGAGGCTGCATTTGATGGCCGCTTCATTATAAAGGTGGGGTATACATGGGCAGGGCAAAGGAGATGGAGTCAGGGGTGGGGCTAGGGGGCAGCAAAATGAGGTTTCACCTAGGTTGAAAGGAAATAGTAGGTATTCTGGACGGCCAACCTTCTTGTAGGTACACCAACAGAGCCCTTATATATCTGGAGACACAGAATGAATGAGAGGCACGTGGTTGTGCATTCGTATGTCTGTCTTTATTGTGCACAAAAGTAGCTTATATTCAGAATAGAACAAAGGAGGGGAAGTGGTTAGTTTAATGCATACGTGTCTAGGGTTATACCAGTTTGTAACTTGATGGATATCTATCAACAGTTAGGTAGGACATCTGGTCATTAGTCACATATCTTAGCTGATTGCCTAAGGCTGAACAGGATATACATTCCGAGAACAGGCTTGACCACAGTGAGCACATAAGGGAGGGGGGATGCTGTGCAAGCATTCTTACACAAGTTTGAACTTACACAAGTTTGGCGGGGGTATAAAAATGGAGTCATGATGGTTCATTCATATTATTACATATACAAAATGGAGTCATGATGGTTCATTCATATTGTTACAAAAAGGCGCAGTTTGTATATTAGATTACAAAACACAAGGGGCTTTTTACATGATCCTTTCTAAGGATGTCTAAGGTGTCAAAAATCTTGCAAAACCTTGCACAAGCACTGGCAGAACCTATAGGCACAGCCTGCTTTTATATAATTCCAATACTCAGTTCTAATTTCACATTTGTTTTACTCTCCATATTGTGAAGGGACTATGGTTTTCTTTTCCTAGGGTGGGGACTATTTCAATACATTAAATGGCATCTCATGTAACTATGATGATTGTTTGGCTAGTCCTGTAGATTGTTGTGTTCAGTTTCTGAAACGGACTCTGCATGTTTTTGCTTTCCCTATGCATGCATGGTTGGGGCAGTTGCTTCCATTATGTTTGCTGTAATTTATTTGATAGTTTGACCATGTTAGGTCGGCTATATTGCCTTTTGGTGGTGAGACTGATGTGGTTCATAATGATTTGTAAATCTGTTAGCTATACATACACTATTTTAGATAAATATCATATGACTGTAAGGTATGTATGAAGCATTAGACATGTGCAATTCCTTTCATTCCGAATTTGTTTTTTAACGAATTTCAACAAATTTGTTAATTCGGAAATTTCTAAATTAACAAATTAATCCAAATTAACAAATTTTTCCAAATATTCATAAATTCGTAAATTAGAAAACTCAAAAATCCAAAATCCAAAAACTTGAAAATCTGAAATAATAACTAACTAATAATAACTAAACTATTAATAACTATTAAATTATAGGTATTGGAATTTTCTTTCAAATTTGGCTGTTGGAGAACGTAATGAATACGAATTTATCCGAAGTTACAAATTATCCGATATAACAAATGCTGTATCTAAACAAATGAAACGTTACCAATTAATAATAATAATAATAAAATGTTTTATTATTGTTATTATTAATAATTATTAATTTGTTCTGTTCCATCTGTTTAGATGCAGCATTCGTTATTTTGCATAATTCCTAACTTCTGATAAATTCGTATTCGTTATGTTCATTAACAGCCAAATTTGAAAGGGAATTCTAATACCTATAATTTAATAGTTAGTTATTACAGTATTAGTTAGTTAGTTAGTTATTCTTTCAAATTTTCGGATTTCCTTTCTTATTTTCAGATTTTCGAATTTACGATTTTACGAATTTTCAAATTTATGAATTTACGAATTGCAATCATAACGAATGACCTGAAAAATGAAAAAACAAAACAAAAATTGAATGATACTAAAACGAATGAACTTTTCGGCAGTGCACATGTCTATGAAGCATGGACATTAGGATTTACTAAGGCATTCAGTGATAATCTAAAGGACATGCATAATAGGAGGCCTATTTTTGCACCCATGTCATGATCTTGACAAACTTGTTCACTAAGGGTTGGTATATCTTCTTGATGTTTTTTTTAACAGGGTTTCATGTTAGCCTATCAAAAGCACATTATTTGTACTTATAACAGTTCCTAATACAAATGCATAGTTATTTCTACTTGCAAATAGATACACTGTAGCTCTGCTTCCTAGCTTTCTGTAAGCAAAAATTACCCATATTTAGGAATATCCATTACAAGCACAAATTTGAGAAATTAAGCCCATGGGAGAGATCAAATTTAGTCTAAATGCCATCTTTGGTTTGATTGGACAACTGCACCCAGTGATGTTATTAGATGGCAGCTGAGCAAATTAAGCAAAGTTCATTTCTATGAACAATTGCCAAACATTTGAAAAGATTTGCAAACCCCATACATAGCACTCACAATCCATTCAAGTCCATGGAAGCTAAATCTTGTAATTTTTTTCCTTGATGTTAGGAAATTAAAGGCTAATTTGCAAGTAAATGAGAAAGGTATGGATACCTGGGCTTTGCCTTGGGAGATATGTACTAATACAATATATCATTTAAAAATACCCTGGGGAGAGTCTTTTAATAAAGCTTATAGGGCATCACTAAAACTACACGATGTCCTGAAATAACATGCTTGGGGGATTCTTTAAACCTTCATGTGAAGTGGCACATGTGTAGGATGTACTTCAGGAAAAGTGAGATTCTAAAAGAAAGAACTATTGCTGCTAAATGACAGTTCCAACCCGCAGCCTACTTCTGTTTGTTAAGTGGCTAGGGAATCCCGGGTGATATCATTGACCAAGTATGGTCATGATCATACTTAAAGTGGAAGTAAAGCTGATTTGTCAACAAATGGCTGACAGGCAGGGTATTAATGACAGAAGAGACCCTATTGGTCCCTTCTGCCATAAATGCATCCTTCTGCCTGTCAGCTGTCATGTTCACTGAGCCATGCATTGATAGGAATGCTCAGTGAACATTTATGGCCCCGATCCATGCCGCGGCGATGTGACTCCTGTGTGAATGTACAGGAGTGGCATCATCATGGCCTGGCCTATCAAATGGGCGAAGGCAAGGGACCCGCAAGGAAGACCGAGTGAAGATGGAAGCTCTGGGGTCCTGCCACATTGGGTTCCAGGACACCATATGACAGGAAAGTCTGCCATAATGTACTAATATGCTGTGCATACCAGTACCTTATGGCATAACCCATATGGGAGTCCTTACAAAAAAATTTTACAGTGGACTTTACTTCCACTTTAATCAATGACCTCTGCCAGCATCACTGGCAGTTTTGTTGACATTCAGCAGCTAGTCAGGAAGCTGTCATTTGTAATAAGAATCTGGCAACAGAGGATCATCTGTGTAGGTCATCGTTTTGTGTCTTTGACGCATCATTCCATCCAATCCAACATCAATCATGCCAACCAGGAATGTAGATCCATCCTCAGTCAATGTGAATGACATCCAGACAACCCATTAACACACACAATTACCTTTTCTGACAATCCTCTCCCACTGGACTCTCTCGGTAAATGACAGGTCCATAGCTGGCTGATGAATATCAATAAACCTGCCAGTCATGAGCATATTTGCTCAATGACATCTCCTAAGATGCCTTATGCCGCGTACACATGAGTGGACCTTTCGACCGGACTGGTCCGTCGGTCTATCCGACGGACTTCCAACAGACTTTCCCAATGAACGGACTTGCCTACACACGATCACACCAAAGTCTGACGGATTTGTATGTGATGACGTACGACCGGACTAAAGTAAGGAAGTTGATAGCCAGTAGCCAATAGCTGCCCTAGCGTCGGTTTTAGTCTGTCAGACTAGCATACAGACAAGCGGATCTTTCGACGGGACTCGAGTCCATTGGAATGATTTGAAACATGTTTTATTTCTAGGTCCATCGGACTTTTGGGGGAAAAAAAGTCAGCTGGAGCCCACACACGATCGAATTGTCCGACGGATTCTGGTCCGCAGGACCAAGTCTGCCAGAAAGTCTGCTCGTGTGTACGTGGCATTACAGATTGTTTAGCATTTCACTCAATGAGTGTTTTCTGGCTGCAGCAGTTGAAGGTTCAAGTGGGTGGACAAACTGGCCACATCTGCCTATTTAGCTCACCTGTTCAGCAAACTGTGAACAGCTTGGGTTTGGGTAGAGCACACGGTTCAAAGCTCATCCCTACTGGCATCTATATGTAAGTCCCTATAGCTTCTAGAATATGTTATATAATTTCAGAATAATAATATCCCTGGTAAGATTGCTATGAGCAAAACAGTTTGAATCAATCCCACTATGTGAAGTCTTATTAAGCAGGGTGATTGTGGCCATGGTCTGCATACTAATAATTAAGACACTGTTGTTCTGATATTTCATATAAACTTTTAAAAAGAAAAAAAAAAAAAAAAAATATATATATATATATATATATATATATATATATATATATATATACAGGCTCCCTTAAATTCTTCCCAACTCAGCGCAACGCGATTCCAATAAATATATTCAACAGGTAATAATGTTGTGATTGCTCACAGTGAAAAATGAAATGAAATAGCTTACATTAAACCTAAAAAACATATGTAAAGAATAAAGATCATCTGTCACAATTAAAATGCAAAAGAGCATCCTATCCGAGCGGCGCTTCTGTCAAATTTCAACATAATGACACAACTACATACAAAATAGTAAAAATGCAATAATGATAGTCGAGCAGTGAGTCGCAAATGCAGAAATATAATGAAATATACAAAACATATCTAGAGAAGTCCTTATTATTTCTAAATTACTAAAATAATTTACTAAGGACAATCCAGAGGTGGAAATCATGAATTTTTTTATAAAAAACCTTAATAATTCTAAATTACTTTAAAAAAAAAAAGCAATAAGACAATTGCGGGCACCCGCTAAAAAATGATTAAAATTAGCACTAAGATTAATCATAAAGGATGAAGAATATCAAAAGACAAAGCCCATCCTAATCCAAAATCAAGAAAAAAAAAAGGAAAAAAAGGATAATAATCAGTATAGACAGAAGATAAAAAATAAAAACCATAAATGCTGGTCAGCCCTCTACAAATAAAATAATATAGTAACATTATCTTAAATTACTGAGAAACGTGGGGGTATACTTACAGGACAACCGCTAAAGAGCATAACCATTAATCGCTAGTAATCACAAAGCAGTTCAAATCAAGATCTATATTTAACCCTCTAGGGCAGTGGTTCTCAACCTTTCTAGTGCCGTGACCCCTTGATAAAATTTCCCAAGTTGTGGGGACCCCTAACAGTAAAATTATTTTCGTAGCATGGGTTGTCAGCACCCAAGGCAAGACAAGTAATTTGTGCCCCTAACCCACGGACATTTAGCTCTCCCTGAGTCCCTTCATCTCATACAGTATTAATAGCCTTTATGGTACATTTTAGGATGTATCACTCTTTCTCTAAAGCCATCTTTCTTGTTCTTTCTCTTATTCTTTCCTCTCCCTTTTTCTTTGTTCCTCCCCCTCTTTTCCTCTCCCTTCCATGTATTCTCTATTTTTATTCCTTCTCTTACTCCTTGGTGGGGGGGTAATGGGATGAGTGGCAGTGCTGGCAGGGAGTTGGGATGAGTGGCAGTGCCAGTGCTGGTGGGGAATGGGATCAGTGGCAGTGCTGGGGGGGAGTTCTGATCAGCCAACTTAGGTGCTCTTGATCAAGGTCATCTGCTGATCTGAGAACTGTAGTGGGGACTTTTAATGGCAACACTATTCACAGGTATTGTTACTGACTTTGTGGTGTCTCGTAGCAGTTGCACCTGTGCTGATATCAGGAGATAGGGTCCTGCTGGGCGGCCGTGAAAAGGCTAAGAGAGCAGCGTGGGCTTCAGGAACAGCCCAGGAACTGGTGACCCCTGGCAAATCGTCAATCGGGGTCCCGATCCCCAGGTTGAGAACCACTGCTCTAGGGGAAAGACTGTGTGTTAAAAAAATCCACTGCGTTTCCCTTTTAGACAACTCCCTCACTAAACTGGAACCCCTCCATGATGGTTTAACATGGTCTACACCCCAAAATTTCAAACCCGAGGGGTCCTGATTGTGATGATTCCTGAAGTGTAGGGATAAATTATGATCTTTAAAACCAATGCGTATATTATGGATATGTTCAGCTACACGAATCCTAAAAAGGCGTTCTTCCAATATATAGTAAGCCGCAAGGACAAGTCAGAGCATACACTACATGTGTCGTATTACATGTAATGAAGTGTTTGATAGTAAACTCTTTCTTATTACAAGGAGAGACATTTTTTTTTTACTCCTCTTAGGGGTCTACTTACTTCCCTACAGGCTTTACATCTCTTATAAGAGAAAAAACCATCCTGATCCCAAAAAGACGTGGTATGACTAGGAGGGTCAAGGACCTTTTTGACTATAGCATCTCCATAGCTAGGGGCTTTGCGATAGATGAACTTCGGTTTAGCAGGAAGAACCGTAGCCAAAATTCTATCCATAGACAGGACATGCCAGTGGGTATTGAAAATATTTTCCACTTCTCTAAACTGAGAATGAAAAGAGGAAATAAAAGCCCACTCGTGCTCTGTATTCTTCAGATCAGAAGCTCTCTCTTTTAAACAATCCTCCCTAGGGATCATCCTGATTTCTTCTACAACTGCATCTAAGTGTTGTTTTTTATACCCTTTTTCTAAAAACCTATCTTTCAGTACACCCGCCTGTATAGTATAGTCCTCAGGTGTGGAACAGTTCCTCCTTACCCTCATCATTTGGCCTTTAGGAATACTCCTAAGCCATAGAGGGTGATGTCCACTATGTATGGGGAGGAAACTGTTCCTGTCCGTGGGTTTAAAGAACACCCTAGTTTGTAATTTGTCACCTACACGATAAATGGTCACATCAAGGAAGTTAATTTGTTCCTTACTCCACTGACTCGTGAGTTTTATATTATTGTGATTCTTGATCAAATATTCCAGAAATGTGCATAATGAGGATTTATACCCTGCCCATATCAATAAAAGGTCATCAATATAGAGTATGTAGAAGAGGAGTTCACCCCTTCTATTGTGAAATACAGTTTTATCCTTCAACTTCCCCATAAAGAGGTTGGCAAGGCTGGGCGCAAATTTTCTTTTCTGTGTGTAAATCTTACTGTCAAACCAGAAATAGTTATGACATAAGCAAAACTCTAAAGCATTTCTTAAAAAAACTTTTTGGGAGTGCGGAAGGTCGTCCCTCTTATTGAGTGCCCAACTGAGAGCTAAGAGGGCATCCTCATGTTGGATGATCATGTACAAACTTGTCACGTCAGCTGTTACCAGGTACACTTCCTCTTGCCCTGCTAATACTATCTCCTGTAATGACTGAAGTAAATCTTTTGTGTCCTTTAAATAGGCCTTGGTGTCACCCACACTTTATTACAGTGGGAATGACACTTACTCCCCTCGTGGTTTTTTAAGGAGAGGCAGGGGAACACACCGGAGGGGTCGGGGTACCTCAACTCACAGGGGCAGACCACCCCAACCTTACCCCCCGATGAATACCCTGCACAGGGAAACCCAAGGGAGAAACTATTCACAATGGGCAGGACAACACACCCAATCTCAAGGCCTAAGGAGAGAAGAAGCAGGGAGTGCAGGGCAGGATCCCGGTCCCAAAAAAAGAAGGAGTGAAACAGAGTAGGAGATATTTTTAATATCAGTGGTGTTACACTTTCTCATAAAGAAATGAACATATTGCATCAGGGCCTTAAATGTGGTCTGAGGAGACCTCTGGGTAAGTTTGATACATATATAAACGTACAGTGGGGACGGAAAATATTCAGACCCCCTTACATTTTTCACTCTTTGTTATATTGCAGCCATTTGCTAAAATCATTTAAGTTCATTTTTTTCCTCATTAATGTACATACAGCACCCCATATTAACAGAAAAACACAGAATTGTTGACGTTTTTGCAGATTTATTAAAAAAGAAAAACTGAAATATCACATGGTCCTAAGTATTCAGACCCTTTGCTGTGAAACTCATATATTTAACTCAGGTGCTGTCCATTTCTTCTGATCATCCTTGAGATGGTTCTACACCTTCATTTGAGTCCGGCTGTGTTTGATTATACTGATTGGACTTGGTTAGGAAAGCCACACACCTGTCTATATAAAACCTTACAGCTCACAGTGCATGTCAGAGCAAATGAGAATCATGAGGTCAAAGGAACTGTCTGAAGAGCTCAGAGACAGAATTGTGGCAAGGCACAGATCTGGCCAAGGTTACAAAAAATTTCTGCTGCACTTAAGGTTCCTAAGAGCACAATGGCCTCCATAATCCTTAAATGGAAGACGTTTAGGATGACCAGAACCCTTCCTAGAGCTTTTGGGGGAGAAGAGCCTTGGTGAGAGAGGTAAATAATAACCCAAAGATCACTGTGGCTGAGCTCCAGAGATGCAGTCGGGAGATGGGAGAAAGTTGTAGAAAGTCAACCATCACTGCAGCCCTCCACCAGTCGGGGCTTTATGGCAGAGTGGCCCAACGGAAGCCTCTCCTCAGTACAAGACACATGAAAGCCTGCATGGAGTTTGCTAAAAAAAAACACCTGAAGGACTCCAAAATGGTGAGAAATAAGATTCTCTTGTCTGATGAGACCAAGATAGAACTTTTTGGCCTTAATTCTAAGTGGTATGTGTGGAGAAAACCAGGCACTGCTCATCACCTGTCCAATACAGTCCCAACAGTGAAGCATGGTGGTGGCAGCATCATGCTGTGGGGGTGTTTTTCAGCTGCAGGGACAGGACGACTGGTTGCAATCAAGGAAAAGATGAATGCGGCCAAGTACAGGGATATCCTGGACGAAAATCTTCTCCAAAGTGCTCAGGACCTCAGACTGGGCCGAAGGTTTTCCTTCCAACAAGACAATGACCCTAAGCACACAGCTAAAATAACGAAGGGGTGGCTTCAAAACAACTCCGTGACTGTTCTTGAATGGCCCAGCCAGAGCCCTGACTTAAACCCAGTTCAGCATCTCTGGAGAGACCTAAAAATGGCTGTCCACCAACGTTTGCCATCCAACCTGACAGAACTGGAGAGGATCTGCAAGGAGGAATGGCAGTGGATCCCCAAATCCAGGTGTGAAAAACTTGTTGCATCTTTCCCAAAAAGACTCATGGCTGTATTAGATCAAAAGGGTGCTTCTACCAAATACTGAGCAAAGGGTCTGAATACTTAGGACCATGTGATATTTCAGTTTTTCTTTTTTTAATAAATCTACAAAAATGTCAACAATTCTGTGTTTTTCTGTCAATATGGGGTGCTGTGTGTACATTAATGAGGAAAAAAATTAACTTAAATGATTTTAGCAAATGGCTGCAATATAACAAAGAGTGAAAAATTTAAGGGGGTCTGAATACCTTCCGTCCCCACTGTACATAAGTTTATGAGAAAAATTTGCATCAAAAGACATTTTTGAATAAAACTTTAAACCCTGTAAGTAGAAATGGTAACATGTCGGTTGCGGTTGACAGTGGACTGAAAAAACAAGTCGCTATTTAACCCACTGAATACAGCCACACAACCTTTTGAGGTTTTTAAGGTGCTAGTGCTACGTGATCTGGAGGCACTGGTTCCTAAGAAAAATGTAAACCCCCCAATACATTAAAGAGGGAATAGAATCCCTTGAAACCAGGAAAAATATAGTTATTAGATAGGGATGAGCTTCGAGTTCGAGTCAAACTCACGTTCGACTTGAACATCGGCTGTTCGCCAGTTCGCCGAACAGTGAACAATTTGGGGTGTTGCAGCAAATTCGAAAGCCCTTTAAAAGGCTGTTCTAAACACTGGAAACATGCACCCCTTTACAGGCATACTATAGACACCCCTCAGGTACGAAATTTAAAGGAATATTACACTTTTATTGTTTGACTTTAAGCATTATTAAAATCACTGCTCCCGAAAAAATGGCCGTTTTTAAAACTTTTTTTGCATTGATACATGTGCCCTGGGGCAGGACCCGGGTCCCCAAACCCTTTTTAGGACAATACCATGCAAATTAGCCTTTAAAATGAGCACTTTTGATTTCGAACGTTAGAATCCCATAGACTTCAATGGGGTTCTAAAGTTCGTGCGAAGTTTTGGTCTGTTCTGGTGCGAACCGAACCGGGGGGTGTTCGGCTCATCCCTATTATTAGACCTGCGGACAAAGGGGGTGGTGTGGTTATCTTGTCCAAACAGTATTATAATGAGCAACTTTCTGAATTACTGTCGGATGACAACACCTATCAAAAATTAAATGGTGACCCCACTATGCAGTATAGGGCGGAACTGGAGACTTTGATTACAATGGGGTACCAATCACATGTTTTGAATGTGAAGGAGAAAAGATATCTAACACCTAGTAGCTCCCATATACCGACCTTTTATACCCTTCCTAAAATTCATAAGGACCCTCAAAATCCCCCCCCCCCAGACCCATAGTCAATGGGATAGGGTCGGTCTCTTCTAGGTTGGGAGAATACTTGGATACCTTTTTGCAGAAAAGTGTGGGTGACACCAAGGTCTATTTAAAGGACACAAAAGATTTACTTCAGTTATTACAGGAGATAGTATTAACAGGGCAAGAGGAAGTGTACCTGGTAACAGCTGATGTGACAAGTTTGTACACGATCATCCAACATAAGGATGCCCTCTTAGCTCTCAATTGGGCACTCAGTAAGAGGGATGACCTTCCGCAGTCCTAAAAAGTTTTTTTGAGAAATGTTTTAGAGTTTTGCTTATGTCATAACTATTTCTGGTTTGACAGTAAGTTTTACACACAGAAAAGAGGTGTGGCTATGGGCTATGCGGGAGTGGGAGGATAAAACTGTATCTCACAATAGAAGGGGTGAACTCCTCTTCTACAGACTCTATATTGATGACCTTTTATTGATATGGGCAGGGTGTGAATCCTCATTATGCACATTTCTGGAATATTTGAACAAGAATCACAATAATATAAAACTCACGAGTCAGTGGAGTAAGGAACAAATTAACTTCCTTGATGTGACCATTTATCGTGCAGGTGACATATTACAGACTAGAGTGTTCTTTAAACCCATGGACAGGAACAGTTTCCTCCCCATACATAGTGGACATCACCCTCTATGGCTTAGGAGTATTCCTAAAGGCCAAATGATGAGGGTAAGGAGGAACTGTTCCACACCGGAGGACTATACTATACAGGCGGGTGTATTGAAAGATAGGTTTTTAGAAAAAGGGTATAAAAAAACAACACTTAGATGCAGTTGTAGAAGAAATCAGGATGATCCCTAGGGAGGATTGTTTAAAAGATAGAGCTTCTGATCTGAAGAATGCGGAGCACGAGTGGGCTTTTATTTCCTCTTTTCATTCTCAGTTTAGAGAAGTGGAAAATATTTTCAATACCCACTGGCATGTCCTGTCTATAGATAGAATTTTGGCTACGGTTCTTCCTGCTAAACCGAAGTTCATCTATCGCAAAGCCCCTAGCTATGGAGATGCTATAGTCAAAAAGGTCCTTGACCCTCCTAGTCATCCCTTTTGGGATCAGGATGGTTTTTTCTCCTGTAGGAAATGTAAAGCCTGTAGGGAAGTAAGTAGACCCCTAAGAGGAGTAAAAAAATTTGTCTCCCCTTGTAATAATAATATTAAACACTTCATCACATGTAATACGACACATGTAGTGTATGCTCTGACTTGTCCCTGCGGCTTACTATATATTGGAAGAACGCCTTTTTAGGATTCGTGTAGCTGAACATACCCATAATATACGCATTGGTTTTAAAGATCATAATTTATTCCTACACTTCAGGAATCATCACAATCAGGACCCCTCGGGTTTGAAATTTTGGGGTGTAGACCATGTTAAACCATCATGGAGGGGTTCCAATTTAGTGAGGGAGTTGTCTAAAAGGGAAAGCAGTGGATTTTTTTTAACAGACAGTCTTTCCCCTAAAGGGTTAAATATAGATCTTGATTTGAACTGCTTTATTAGTGATTATTAGCGATTAATGGTTATTCTCTTTAGTGGTTGTCCTGTAAGTATACCCCCACGTTTCTCAGTAATTTAAGATAATGTTACTATATTATTTTATTTGTAGAGGCTGACCAGTATTTATGGTTTTTATTTTTTATCTTCTGTCCATACTGTTTATTATCCTTTTTTTTCCTTTTTGTTTTTTTGAGCCCACAAGTGTCCTTAGTGCACCTTTTATGGACACTGTGAATGCTGCAAGGAGTTAATGTTAATTTGCTTAACACACCACTATATATTCAGAGATGCCGCGCCGTGTGGTCACGCCCCTTTGATAAAGTCGGAAGGACGAAATCGATCAGGGAAGTGACCTTACGGCAGATTGAATACATGTGTTTGACGCTGTATCTTATCACTCAGCACACATTCCGGGAGAGATTGGCACTCAGCCTCGGTTCACACTGGGACGACTTGTCAGGTGACCTAGTGGCCTGACAAGTAGCGTCCCATTCTCTGCAAAGGAACCGTTCTAATCGGAGCGACGCAGGTTCCTGTACGACTTTGGGGGCGACTTGCATTGACTTCTATACAGAAGTCGTTTTGCAAGTCGCCGCTGAGTCGTGTCCTGGGTCGCCTGAGGCAGTCGCGCTGTAAGTCGTGCTGCCTCAGTGTGAACCGACCCTGAGCGGTGAGCGAACCTGCAGTGTCCCCCACAGTGCCTTCAGACATCTCTGATCCTCCGGTAAACATCTGTTAGTGTTGCTTTTTGACATCAAGCCATCGGATGTACTGGTTATGACAGTGCCTTATGGAATTAAAGTTTTTAATGCTTTGGATGACACACATCTTGAATAAAACCGCTTGAAAATAGAACTACTCTATGTGGAGTTTATTTCGTTTTATATCCTGGGATGCTGTGAACCTCCGAGCCGGTCAATGCAGGAAATGAGTGAGATATCATGAATGCCTACTATCTACATCTTTGTGGTGAGTTTGAACCCCAAAGAGGAGTGTGGAGCACGGGGTGTGGAATAAGGTGATTGGTGCACTATCCGAATATTTCCCTTCTACATCTAATGAAGCCTACCACGGACTTGATTTCCACTTTCATTATATTTCTGCATTTGCGACTCACTGCTCGACTACCATTATTGCATTTTTACTATTTTATATGTAGTTGTGTCATTATGTTGAATTTTGACAGAAGCGCCTCTCGGATAGGATGCTCTTTTACATTTTAATTGTGACAGATGCTCTTTATTCTTTACATATCTGATATTTCATATGTTCTAGAATTTGTGTCAGTAATCATGTCAGTAAATGGGATCAAAAGGTGCATAGTCAATCATTTTGTTTTTATAGTGTATGGGTTTATGTGTGTTTGGGGGGAGGTGGGTGGATCATTCACAAAGTGGTCCCATATAAACCCCAGACCATGAACAGGATGAAAACATTGAACTGTCAGTTTTAATATTTTAACTATATTGCAATATTTTTTACTAGATTTTTTCAGGCTGAGGCTACGTTTTATAGCGATGGCAAATTAAAACGTCCACAGCATACTTCCAATAGATATGAAAATTCTGCAATAGACAACCCACAAGAACAGAACTTAAGTAAATGGTTTACAAATGAAACTTTGAGAAAAAGATATCTGTGACCACATGAACCATTTGCTGGTCTCCTGGGAACTAGCTTGTTGTAGTATTTTCACTTGGCTTATGACAATGATTTGCTATTAAGTAGTAATACATCCTTATGTATCGGACATATGTGTTGTAGAGGTTTTTATCTTTCTGTATTGGACTTATATTTTGGAATAAAAAAAAGCCTTCCAGCAGTAAGTTGTTTGAATGGTCAGATACATATCTGGTTTATAAAAATGCTTGTAAATATGAGTTACCGCCGCAATCTATTCACCGAAAGAAGTTTGGTGTGTTATATGGGCTCTATTTTTTCATTTCGGAATGGTTAAAACTTCATTAGGAATGAAAGGAATAGTCCTGGGGCTCAACTGTATTGTGGATGTTTTGCTGGTGTATGCGCTGTGATAGTGTTTGGAATAAACAGGATATACAGTTGAGCCTCAGGACTATTCTTTTCATGTCAGAAAATATACACAAGGAAATGAGCCCCTGGGTACATACAGAGCTCCTGGTACATTACTTTAGAGACATAGTATAGATTTGTTTGTGATGAAGTTTCATGTAACTCTTTAGAAAATTAACTTTAGTGAGAACACAAGTTTATTCCGGAGGTAAGTAAGGCAGATTTTCATATACATTTTATTTCAAAGTGTTTATACTAAATATTTTATCCCTAAGCAATGTTTTGCAAGTAAAATGTATGCTTTGATGATGATGGTGATTAAAGATGGACAAACTTTGAACATTGACTCTAATGGATGTGTAACTATCTGTTGTGATTTTGTGCTTTTATGCCCATTACTGGGTTCCCATACACCTTTTCTCCATTTTTGACTAATCATAAATTAGTTTTCTCATCCTATTAGCTCCAATGCATTCTGTAGAAATGGTAAAATTTAGATCAAAAGTGAAGATTTTTCAGCAAAATTCTATCCAAGGTAACATTTCTAATTTTGCTCATCCTTACTTAGGAATAAAGCTGAGCAGCAGATCAAACATTTTACAAGTTAATTTAATTTTGATTTAGAAAGATTCAGTACACATACCTTTTTTTGTAAACTGAGTATCTTCCAATAAAGTATGGAACCGTTTGGTTTTTTTGTCGCGAGAATCAATTTATACATCTGTGACATCAAGTGTCTTTCAATGGGTAAATTTACACACATGAATTCGAAAGCAGTAAGAGAACTCACTGGTCTCGTCCCGGGTTTAAGTCTCTTGAAAAAGCACCCCAATTGATGGTATCTCCACTCCTCCATAGGTATCCTCCCCATTTTCAATGTCAGATCTCGCAGGGGGGTTAATGTTCCATGAGGGGCAAATTTGCCACATGTCGTATCCCCATCCCTCCCCCAAGCTCCAAAAAGTCCCACCTCCTCCCCTGGAGGAAACCATGGGTACCCCTTCAATGGGGTCAGAGGGGATATCCGAGGAGCGTAGTCTCCTGATTGATTTACATAGATACATAGTTACATAGTAGGTGAGGTTGAAAAAAGACACAAGTCCATCAAGTCCAACCTATGTGTGTGATTATGTGTCAGTATTACATTATATATCCCTGTATGTTGCGGTCATTCAGGTGCTTATCTAATAGTTTCTTGAAGCTATCAATGCTGCCCGCTGAGACCACCGCCTGTGGAAGGGAATTCCACATCCTTGCCGATCTTACAGTAAAGAACCCTTTACGTAGTTTAAGGTTAAACCTCTTTTCTTCTAATTTTAATGAGTGGCCACGAGTCTTGTTAAACTCTCTTCTGTGAAAAAGTTTTATCCCTATTGTGGGGTCACCAGTACGGTATTTGTATATTGAAATCATATCCCCTCTCAAGCGTCTCTTCTCCAGAGAGAATAAGTTCAGTGCTCGCAACATTTCCTCATAACTAAGATCCTCCAGACCCTTTATTAGCTTTGTTGCCCTTCTTTGTACTCGCTCCATTTCCAGTACATCCTTCCTGAGGACCGGTGCCCAGAACTAGACAGCATACTCCAGGTGCGGCCGAACCAGAGCCTTGTAGAGTGGGGGGATTATTGTTTTATCTCTGGAGTTGATCCCCTTTTTAATGCATGCCAATATTCTGTTTGCTTTGTTAGCAGCAGCTTGGCATTGCATGCCATTGCTGAGCCTATCATCTACTAGGACCCCCAAGTCCTTTTCCATCCTAGATTCCCCAGAGGTTCTCCCCCCAGTGTATAGATTGCATTCATATTTTTGCCACCCAAATGCATTATTTTACATTTTTCTACATTGAACCTCATTTGCCATGTAGTCGCCCACCCCATTAATTTGTTCAGGTCTTTTTGCAAGGTTTCCACATCCTGCGGAGAAGTTATTGCCCTGCTTAGCTTAGTATCGTCTGCAAATACAGAGATTGAACTGTTTATCCCATCCTCCAGATCGTTTATGAACAAATTAAATAGGATTGGTCCCAACACAGAACCCTGGGGAACCCCACTACCCACCCCGACCATTCTGAGTACTCCCCATTTATCACCATCCTCTGAACTCGCCCTTGTAGCCAGTTTTCAATCCATGTACTCACCCTATGGTCCATGCCAACGGACCTTATTTTGTATAGTAAACGTTTATGGGGAACTGTGTCAAATGCTTTTGCAAAATCCAGATACACCACGTCTACGGGCCTTCCTTTATCTAGATGGCAACTCACCTCCTCATAGAAGGTTAATAGATTGGTTTGGCAAGAACGATTCTTCATGAATCCATGCTGATTACTGCTAATAATACCATTCTTATTACTAAAATCTTGTATATAGTCCCTTATCATCCCCTCCAAGAGTTTACATACTATTGATGTTAGGCTAACTGGTCTGTAATTCCCAGGGATGTATTTTGGGCCCTTTTTAAATATTGGTGCTACATTGGCTTTTCTCCAATCAGCCGGTACCATTCCAGTCAGTAGACTGTCTGTAAAAATTAGGAAGAACGGTCTGGCAATCACTTGACTGAGTTCCCTAAGTACCCTCGGATGCAAGCCATCTGGTCCCGGTGATTTATTAATGTTAAGTTTCTCAAGTCTAATTTTAATTCTGTCCTCTGTTAACCATGTAGGTGCTTCCTGTGTTGTGTCATGAGGATAAACACTGCAGTTTTGGTTACTGAAGCCCCCCGATTCACTCGTGAAGACTGAGGAGAAGAATAAATTCAATACCTTCGCCATCTCCCCATCCTTTGTAACCAGATGTCCTTCCTTATTCTTTATGGGGCCAATATGGTCTGTCCTCCCTTTTTTACTGTTTACATACTTAAAGAATTTCTTGGGATTTTTTTTTGCTCTCCTCCGCTATGTGTCTTTCATGTTCTATCTTAGCTGTCCTAATTGCACCCTTACATTTAATTTATCCCATATTAAGAGTGTGCTCTTTGTTAATGGTTACATCCATTTTGAGAGACCCCTGTCTGTACTCGGAATCCACGGGATTCCGGCCAGCTTCCTGCCTGCCATTATCTGTTCTAGGGGGACCCATATTTTCTTTGCGGAGTCGTGGCACCCGTTCAGGATCTGTACTAAGGACATTGCTCTATAATATAAAGCTACATCTGGTAATCCCATTCCTCCTTCCAATTTGCCTCTACACAAAATATCATACGCCAATCTGGGATGTTTATCACTCCATACAAATGCTATGAGGGCCTTTTGTAAGGTTTTAAAAAAATTTTGTGGGAGTGTAATTGGCACTGTGTGGAAAAGATAAATTATTTTGGGTAGTACACTCATCATTATGGCGCTGACCCTTCCAAACCATGTTAATAACCGGCCCCTCCATTTTTGCAGGTCCCCCATTACCCCCTTCATTAAGGAACCATAGTATAAACCATACAAAAGTTTAGGATCTGCTGTAATATGTATTCCCAAATATGCCAATGAGTTTTTGTTCCAAATAAAGGGATAAGAATTTTGCAAAATCGTTTTCATTCCTAGGGGGACATGACTAGGTAACAGTACGGACTTTTCAAAATTTATTTTGAAGTTGGATACATCTCCAAACTTAGAAACCTCTGCCATCAAAGCCGGCAGTGATGTCTGTGGTGACGAAAGATAGAATAATAAGTCGTCGGCATATGCCGAGACTCTATATTTAACTGGTCCAACCCGTACCCCCTGGATTTCAATATTTCCCCTCACTTTGCAAAGAAATGGTTCTAATATCATAGTGAACAACAGCGGGGATAATGGACACCCTTGTCTTGTGCCATTAAATATTTGGAAATAGTCCGACAGTGTGCCATTTACTTTAACTCTCGCTCTCGGTGTCGCATATAATGCTGCAACCCAGCCCATCATGCGTTCCCCCATACCCATCCCCCTTAGCACCTCCGTCATGAACCCCCAGTTCACCCTGTCAAACGCTTTTTCGGTGTCCATTGACAGTATCACTCTTGGGGCCTTGTCAGGGCCATGTTGCATCCAATGAAGGGTGTGTAATGCCCGAATGGTATTATCTCTGGTCTCACGACCTTTCATAAAGCCCATCTGATCAGAGTGAACTAGCTTCAATATATGGTCCTGTAACCGAAGAGCTAAAATTTTTGCTAAAATCTTAGTGTCTGAGTTTAACAAGGAGATGGGTCTGTAGTTCGCGCACTGCTGGGTATCTTTCCCTGGTTTAGGAAGTATCGTTATGTATGCCAACAAGGCCTCTGGAGGTAATGGATTGGAGGCATTCATTGAATTAAAGTATCTACATAACGGGCCTCCTAATCTGGTAATAAATTTCTTATAATATAAATTGGTGAGCCCATCTGGTCCTGGTCTTTTACCTTTTGGCAGACTCGATAATACTTCGTTTAATTCATTGATAGAGAATGGTCTATCTATTTCTTCAATTACCATAGGCAGCAGCGAGGGCAGTGCTGAGTCTTCTATATACTCTTGAATTTCTAATTTACGCTGTTCTCCCGTCGCACCCGGCAAAACAGTATGAATATTATATAAAGCCTTATAAAATTTGTGAAATTCTGCCACAATGGCTTGAGATTCCACTATCTTTTTATTTTGGACTATTAGGCTATGCACATGCCTGGATTCTTGCTGTTTTTTAAGCGCTGTCTAGTGAGTAGCCGACCACATTTATTGCCCTGCTCATAAAACTGATGCGCATAGTATCTATGCTTGTTTTTTTTTATTGTTTCAAATATCTTATTGAGATAATAGTTACATTAACATATAGTGTATGTTACATCTTATACATTTGGTTAATTCGGAAATTACAGTTATCTGGACATCGTTCATCTTTAATCACATGCCGTATTTGTAGCTTCCGATGTATTAAACTCAGGTTTAACTTTAATCAATAAATGAACATAACATAAAAAGTAACTATGGGATGCAATGGATGAGGACCTGAATGTCAATGTGGTTTTTGAGGCCTAGAAGTTTGTTTGAGTCTAAAAGTTAGAACAAGAAACACCAGTTCTCTACCCTCGCACCCCTAAGGGGATCATGCTGTGCGAGGTATACGGCTATAGAAACATCACTTGTTATATATATGCTGTGCCTCTGTAGCAATAGTGGGATTATCCATTTCTCCTGCTCATATATGAGCAGAGGAAGATAGAGGAGGTTGTTGGTACAATTTTTCCTTGGAGAAGGAATCAGATGTAGGACATCTGGAATTTGGTCCTATTGTTCTTGTTAAGTAAAACTTGGGTAATGTGTGTAAAACAGTGGTGGATTAGTAATCAGAAAGATGTATTTCAAGGACCACTGGGGGATCATGTCGATTTAGGTCATCTAAGGAAAGGTGAGAACAGACACACATGGCAGATACGGTGGACATTGAGGTCTGAATTTTAAAATATTCCCAAGTAACTAGAGAACCTCGGATCTCTTTGTACTGTATGGCGAGATTACAGGTTATGAAGAAGCTCTTGATATTTTTTGGATTCCTTGAAGTGTATCCAACAAGCCCAAGTTTTCCTATATTTCGTAGGGTTTTCTTTGGCTTGGTGGATTAGGTTTTCCATCTCAGAGATTTTCTCAATACGTTTAAACCAGTCTGCTAGAGTAGGCGATGTATTGCTCCTCCAACGTAACGGTATGCATTGTTTAGCAGCATTTACTAGGTGGAGTGTGAGGGATTTTTTGTAAGCGTAGTGTGAGATCGCAGAGTGGTGCAATAGGTATTGTGACAGTGTAAAAGATAAGGTGTAGGTTGTGATATGGTGTATCACCTCATGCACTTTTTCCCAAAATGGTTGTATTTGTGGACAGTTCCACCAAATATGGAGTAAAGAACCCACTTCATTGTTGCATCTACAGCACATAGGTGAAACAGAGGGGTGATAGAGATGGATTCTATCTGGTGTTCTGTACCATCTCGAGTATATTTTGTAAGAGTTTTCCTGTGCCGAAATGTTTACGGAGCCTTTATGGATGTGCTCATATAAGCTTTCCCATTCTTCTTTAGGTATGTCTAGCCCGACTTCTGTTTCCCATTTTTGGTTAACTGTATTGATTTTGGAGTTGTGTTCGCTAAATAGTAATGAGTAGACTTCTGAGATAAGATGTCTTTGCGGAGGTGTACTGGTGCACAGTGTTTCAAAGGGAGTCTGGTCTCTAAACCATTGAGAAGTAGGTCTGGCGTTATTCAGAAAGTGTCTGTTTTGAAGAAACCTGTAGAATGGTATGTGGTAATCAGGGAAATGTGAGAGTAGCGCATTGAATGAAAGGAGTGTAACCTTATGAAAAAATTGTGTGGCTCTAAGAGGATGCTGTATATGTGTGTGAGATTGGTCATGTAATGGGACTCCAGGCATGAAGTCAGGGTTATTAACTAAGGGGGTCAACGGTCCCGGAGGTGGGTGCCATCAAAGTGTCTGAGATAATGTTCTAAAAGCTTGGAGTGTGGGTCCCATCAGCGGGTGTGTAGCGTATTCTTTAGGCGTTGCTTTTGTATCAATCCATGGTAGGTGGGAAATGGGCACTTGGGCATAGGAATCTTCAATGTTGACCCAATCCTTAGTGGATTTGTGTATGTGCCAATCGATTATTCTTGTAAGGTGACAAGCTAAATGGTATTTCTGGACATCTGGGAGACTTAGACCACCTTTTAGTTTGGGGATAGTCATTTTATCCCAGCTCAATCTGGGGGATTTTGCGACCCATATGAAGTTCCTGCAGATTCTCTTGTATGCGGTGAAGAATGATGGGGGTAATTTGATTGGGATGGTCTGGAGGATATACAATATTCTGGGTAGGATATTCATCTTTATGATGGCAATTCTTCCAAACCAGGAGAACTGACCAGATGTCCAGTGGAGGAGATCCTTTTGTACACTAGTGAGTATCAGTAGGTAATTTCTATCGTATAGTTCATCTAAGTGGGTCGGTATTTGGATCCCTAGATAGGTAGGGGCATGGGGTTCCCAGTCAAAAGGGAAATTCGTTTTACATTGCGTCACTAACGTCCTAGGGAGGGAAATATTAAAGGCTTTGGATTTTGTGAAATTAATTTTTAAGTTAGATAGTTTGTTGAAGGAGGCAAAATCTTTTAGTAGGTTGGGTATGGTAATCAAGGGTTCCGTAAGGAAGAGTAGGATGTCATCTGCATATGCAGCGATCTTATAATGTTTATTGCGTATATCAATGCCTTTAATATCGGGATTTGCCCTAAGTTTGCGTAAAATAGGTTCCAGAGTGAGTATAAAAATAAGAGGTGATAGTGGGCACCCCTGACGTGTACCATTCGAAGTGGAAAAGGCGTCTGACAGGCGACCATTGACCCTTATTCTAGCCGTGGGGCATGAATATAATGCTAATATCATTTGGAGAAATTGTGTGGGAAACCCCATCGCCTGTAGCGTCGCCGATATGTAGTCCCAGGCCACTCTGTCAAACGCCTTCTCCGCATCGAGCGACAGGAGGAAACCTTGTTTTTTATGAGGGGTGGATGATGAAAGGTAATGATGAATGTGGAGAGCTTTTATGGTGTTATCCCTAGCTTCTCTGCCAGGGACAAAACCAACTTGGTCGAGGGAGATAAGTTCAGGGATGAGAGGCAGTAATCGGTTATAGAGAATTTTGGCGTATAGTTTTAAATCTACATTTAGGAGGGAGATGGGCCTGTAGTTAATCACTAGTGTTTCATCTTTGCCGGGTTTCGGTATTAGGGTGATATGTGCCTCTAGTAAGTCTTTATTACCTTGTGGAGAATGAGGCAGTGAGTTGAATGCTTTAGTAAAATGGGGGGTGAGTATCTCTTGAAAGGTCTTATAGTAACCAACAGTAAGCCCATCCGGGCCAGGACTTTTCCCTGTTTTTAGTTGTTTAAATGCTGTTGTGGTTTCCTCTTTACTAATAGGGCAGTCAAGAGTCATGGAGTCTTCAGGGGAGATGGATGGCACACCGTATTGTGATAAGAAGGTAGATATTGCTTCCTGTCTATTTCGGGTAGGGTCTGTCATTTCTGTTGGGGGTAAGTTGTAAAGTTTGGAGAAATAATTTACAAATTGGGTGACGATATCATCTGGGGATACAAAAGACTTCCTGTTAGGGTTTTTAATCTCGTGTATGGTTGATGCTGCTTTCTTGCGTTGTAGTGCTTTAGTTAATAATTTTCCGGATTTATTGCTGAATTCATAATATAGTTTTTGAGTCAAAATGTATTTGCGCCGTAGTGTTTTATTTATTTCCTCTCTGAGATCCTCCCTTGCCTGCAAGAGCTCTGCAAGCGATTTAGTGGCCAGGAATGTTTTGTGAGTCCTTTCCAATGCATGGATTTTAAAGGATAAGGCTGTTATATGGGCTCGTCATTGTTTGTTTCTGAAAGCAGCTTTTGAAATGAATTCCCCTCTCATTACACATTTGTGAGCGGCCCATGTGATGGGCGGTCTAGATTCACCTGTAGAATTGTCCTGGAAATATTGGGAAAGTCGGGTTGTGATTTTGTTTGTGATGTCTAGATCTGTCAACAAGGAGTTGTCTAATCGCCATATCGAGTTTGTGGAACAGGACAATAGGATAGTCAATGTCATGGAGATGGGGTTGTGATCAGAGAGTATCATAGGGTCTATGGTCGCTTGCATGAGGAGCGGTAAATCATTCTGGGAGATGAAAAAATTATCAATTCTGGAATACTTGTTGTGAGGTGAGGAGTAAAATGTAAAATCCCTACCATTTGGGTGAAGTGTGCGCCACGTGTCATGTAGGGTCAATTCCTGCAGTTGTTTTTTGATTGCTCTCAGAGCTCTATATGGCAAGGAGGTTGATCCAGTGGAGGAGTCCTGTTGTGCGTTTAGCGCTACATTGAAATCTCCTCCCACTACAAGAATGCCAGAAGAGAATTCTGTTTCTCGAAAGAAAGTGACTTGTCGTTTGTTAGGAGCATATACATTTGCCAGGGTAATGGGTTTGTTGTGTAATGTTCCTTTGAGGAATAGGTATCTACCATTAGGATCTTGCTTGGTTTCTGAGATTTGCAAGGGGCAGTTTTTTGAAATTAATATAGCAACCCCCTTTGTTTTAGAGGTATCATTGGAAGCATGGTACACTGTAGGGTAGTGATAGTTGCCAAGTTTGGGTAAGTTGTCAGTGCGGAAATGAGTTTCCTGGATAAACGCGATTTGCGTTTTATTTTTGTGCAATGTATATAACAGTTGAGACCGTTTTTCGGGGGTGTTCAATCCTCTGATATTCAGTGAGCCTATCTTTATCTGAAAATTTGTTTGTGGTTTAATAGAGCCGGTCGCCTTATGTTTATTAGGGCCCATATCTGCCATGATAGTAGCGGGGTGGGGGTGTCTGACTTGTAGCGGGGAAGGAGGTAAGGTGAGTCCCGCGACTGGAGTACAAAACCAGTTGTGTAAATGTTCAAGAAAATAAAAGAGGGTGAGGGAGTAGGAACGGGGGAAAGGGGTATTTAACTAACCTAATCTACTACGAGATAGGTCAGGTAAGTACAGTGCGCTATCAGTGAGAAACTGTCCAGAAGCAATTCTGGATCTTCCCACTGCACTGTGTGGGGGTTGGGATGTACCGAACTACGGAGATACTGTGAGGTATAAGTAAAAGGGGGTATACCGCCATTGCCTTCCACAAAGTCATATGAAAGGAGGGTGTCTTATTCTGGGTTTTAACTATGATCCTAAGGTTACCCGCCTCTGCTGTGCTAATAATATCTGAGAAAAGTACAGCGTATGGTTGAGGGGGGGAAAGGTCCCTCAGCTGAGGGAAGTAAGTAGGTATCAGGTGAGTTGTGTCTAAGAATCATGTCTAATCACTATGACTCAATTACTAGTGTTAAGAGTGCTGGGGTGTAAGGACATTATATAGTATCTCGGTCTGTGCCAAAGTTGGCATCCTGTGTCACTCAAACATATAGCATAACACATCTAGTCATGTGAGACTGCAAAATCAAGGAGAACATTGTAAATTAAGAGCTTTCAAACATGTTAAACTCAGAGTGAAAAAATTGGAATATGCTTCATAAATCATATCCTATGTTCAGTAGCGAAGCTGTGTCCCCCCATTATTATGTTCAATCCTTCGTCTATCAGCTGCCCCCACCTCATTTAAAATGATATGCTTATAGTCTTCTAGAATCTCTGTAGATTTGTTGGAGGGAAATGCTGTAAGAGGCATGTATATAGAAGAGTGGACATTCTTTGAGTGTCAACTGACATAGCAGAAGGGGTGATGCATGATGCACTCCATCTGTTAGCACCGATTGTCAGGTCACAATCCGTTAGGTGTCAGTAAAACTATGTAGGAGCAGTTTATCATAGGCAAAATCCCATTGTATGCTGCTACTGTAGCCTCTTTGGTAGTATAATATCGAGACAGTAAGTGGGAACTGTGAAGGATAGTGTTCCATTGTGAAGGGATGCTTCATATAGACACATTTGAGGTGTGGGGCAGCTAAACGCTAAGAAAGGTGGGGGTTAAAAAATGTTGTGCTGAGAAGTATTACGTGTTAGTCTCATGGCTAAGCGTAAATATGAGCCTACTACAAAAATGGGAGAAATGATGAGCCAAAATCTATCTTAATCCCTGAACCTACAGTAGCTGTTACCTCTCCTTATACCTGCACATGAGTAGTTGAAGCATCTACCTGTTATAAGGAGAGGTTGCAATCTTAATAATATTGTTAAGACAGAATTCAGTAAACATTACCCAATCCGCACAATGTTTGTAACAGTGAAGAGCGGTTGGTAACGAGATAGGTCAAACGAGGGTCCTCAGCTTCAGTCAGCGTGATGACCATTCATTTTGAGCTTGTCTGTTGTTCAAAGTTCGTGCAGACCATAACTTTGGATATGTGAGGGTCAAATCGTTCAGGGATAAGTACCGTCGTATCAGAGCTAAGTCTCAGCAATGTTCCAATGAGGGTTAGTACACAGTATATTAGCGACCGTGTAAACATTGCCTAGAGGAGCATAGGCAGAGCTAATACATGTTATCAGCTGTAAACAGCCGGTGATGGTTAACAGCAAAACCGAACGTGGTAACGGGAATCCTGGCAAATGTGTGGTGGGAGACAGCCATCAGTAATCTCTGCGGGCTCTCCGAGATCGTGATGAATCGAAGGGGCTGTGTTGGCGCTGAAAGCCCTGATGCCCGGGGTGTGGTCGGGTGCTTGATGGGGATCGTCTTCTTTGGTGGCGTGAGTCCTGTGCTTCCATCGGCTCTTCCTGGAGGGGATGTCGTCCAGCGGCATGATGGTGGAAGTCCGCATACCAATTCGGAACATCCACTAGGGGTATGCCCAGGCTGTCGCAAAATTGATGCAGGTCTTCAGGCACTTTTAGTAAGGCCATGTGGCCTAGATGGGTAGCCGCAAGACAAAAAGGGAATTTCCATCTGTATAGAATCCCATGAGCACGTAGAACATCAAGTAACAGCTTCAGATCCCTGCGCTGCTGCAGGGTGATGCCAGATAGGTCTTGAAAGATCTGAAGATGTGCGCCATTGTATTGTAATGGTTGTTTTCCCCTCGCCTGCCTCAGGATGTCTTCCTTTAGCTTGTAATCCACAATACAACATATAATGTCCCTGGGAGCGGATCATTCTCTCTGCCTTTGGGGCGCAATGCTCTATGGATTCTTTCCATATCAATTTTGGTTTGAGGTGGTCTTTCTAGTAGGCCATTAAACAATTCAGTCACAGCAGGGGTTAGGTGCTCAGCATTAATGGACTCTGGCATGCCTCTTATTCTGAGGTTTTGGTGGCGACCGCGGTTAACGAGGTCTTCAATGCGGCGTTGTGTCTCTCTCAGCTGCATAGTGTGAGTGTCAATCCTTCGTGTGGCTTTGCGGAGGACCGTGTCATGTTTTGCTGTAGTTTTCTCGACTTCAAGAACTTTATCATTTAAGGTGTGTATGTCCACTCTTAACTCGGCAATGGCGGCTGATAGAGTGTCTTTAATGTCAGTTGCAATAGCCCTCAAATCATGTATATTGAGGGATGGCGGTTGTGGGTTATCTTGCAGTCCCGATGTCAGAGGGGGCAACATTTGGGGAGTAAGTAATTGTCTCGCCATATGTGATGCTGAGGCCTGTGAGGAGCCATGACGGGATGATGCCATGTTGCTCCTCTGTGTACTAAACATTTCAGGGATGTTGTGGCTTGGGTTCCCTGTTGTTTCATGGGGCGAGTGGGACCGTGAAGTAGAGGTGTGTCGGGAGGCTGTTCCCATCGTGTCATGGAAGAATAGAACGATAATTACCTCCAGTAGGAACGAGAAAGGGAAAGCAACGGTGGGAGCTGTTCTCTCAGGCAGCCATCTCCTAGCTCAGCCAAGCCACGCCCCCCATCTATGCTTGTTTTTAGCTTTGCGGTCTAGGCATTGTGCTAAGTTATGTCTCAAGTCCTCCAATTGTTGGGAATCTGCTGGGTCCAGGTGTCTTTTATGTTTGATTTCTAATTCATTAATCTCTTTCAATAAATCTACTATTTCTTTTTGTTTCTCTTTTTTAATCCGCGACCCGTGTGCTATCAGTTTCCCCCTAATCACTGATTTGTGGGCTTCCCAAACAGCCTGCTCAGAAACTTCTCTAGGCAAATATATTTTTATCTTACCAGATAAAGCCTCCACCACTTTATTATCATCCAGTAAAGATTCATTCAACCTCCAAGTTCATTCTAGGTGGCCTGCAGAAATTGGAAGGAAAGTCACGGTAATCGGGGCATGGTCTGAAATCGTTATTGGCTCTATAGTAAAAGAGCGGGTCCTTTCAAGATAGAACTGGTCCACCAAAAAAATATCTAGACGAGAATAAGTATCATGTATTTTGGAATAAAAACTATAATCCCTTTTCCCATAATGTGTTACCTGCCATCCATCCACCAAGTGAAGGGAACGTAAGAGCTGTTTTAGATGCTTTAACGCTTTAAAGGATATGTGAGTTTTTCCCGTTGACGTATCTATCTTTGAATCTAGGGTAAGGTTAAAATCCCCCCCCAGCATCAAAAAGCTTTCCCTAAATTTCTCCAACAGCTTCAGAGTCTTTACAAGGAAATTGACCGTTCCGGTATTTGGCGCGTATATTGAAGCAAATGTATAGCAGAAGCCATGTAGTCTTCCTTTTACAAACAGAAAGCGACCTTCTGGGTCTATTTGTAAGGCTATTACAACCATTGGACATGTCTTTCTAAAGGTTATTGTTACCCCCCTGGCTCTCGCAATCGGGGATGGTGCATGAAACCACTGGTTAAACAAGTGCACGGGCATGTTTGGAATGGAATGCTTCACGAAGTGCGTCTCCTGCAAGAAAACCACGTCACCCCTAAGGTGGTGTAGTTCCTGCCAGAGACGACCCCTTTTTTGTGGTGAACATAAACCTCTCACGTTATATGATACACCTTTATTGGGGCTGCCATATCCGATAATGCTGCTGCCCAATATATTTATCCAGTAGCTGGTGTGTCTCTTCGCTCCCAGCAGGTGTCCCCGTGGGGGAAAAAAAAAAGGGAAGAATTCCAAAGAAAGGAGTAACCAACCCACCCTCCCCACTCCCCCCCTCCCACACCCACTCTCCTCCACCCCAATATTCCACTTTAAGGAATATGTACTAAACGATAAAGAGCTCTGAGAGGTGGTGTCTCCCTCCCCTGGACCTCTCCACCTTCCTGCTACACCGCAGGATATCGAGTCCCTTATATCGGACTTGGCCTACTGGGCTACCCACACCCATACTCCCATGCATACTCCCACGCATTAGTATATATCCCTCCCCCCGGGCATCTTAATATATTCCCCTTTATTTATAACTGCATTCGGCTATTTGTCCCCTCTATAGAGACCTTCCCTATCATCCCTCTTACTCATATACACTATACGGGGTAACCCCTCCCAAAAAAAATGTGGGGAGAAAGGGGGAAAAAAAAAAACCCCAACCCACATATTCATATGTTATTTACCTTCACAAACACCTCCATTCTGAAAATAATATCATATTCCCGCCCCGTCCCCACCCTCCATTGCTTATCCTCTTAAACACCAGACTTCATGTCTTTTTAAATACTGGGGGGGGACACAGGGTATTTTTATCCTCCATCTTTACAATTCTCTCCTTATGTTAGATTAGATTACTAAAAAATACATATGTATACTTTTATATGGAATCCACCAGATCTCTGGAACGTATGCTCACATACATATCCCGTGTGTATATTTTTATATGAGATCCACCAGATCTCTGTTGTTGTATATGCAGTAGATATATCATGAAGTCACATATGTTCCAAAGGATGTATACATGAGCCCACACACACATAGACACAATCCCTGTTTGCACAACTGACTGTGAAAAATATATATGTATATATATGCATACAAAGGTGTGCCAAAACACACCCAATCACAGAGGTATATGCAAATAAATAGGTGAATAAGTGCTGTCTATCCACAGCCATGTGTAAGTAATGTGTACTCATATACACATCCCATGTGCATATTTTATATGAGTTCCACCAGATCTCTGTTGTTGTATATGCAATAGGTATATCATGAAGTCACATATGTTCCAAAAGGTGTATACATGAGCCCATGTAAACATATATACACATGTAAACATAATCCTTGTTTGCTGTGGACATATACTCCAAATACAAGTGAACAGTTAAAAAAAAAAATATGAGTATTGAGGTTGATTTACTAAAGGCAAATAGGCTGTTAAAAATGAACTGTAGTCTGTTCACATAATTTGTAATAAAAACATCTTTGCCATTCTGAAACTTCCTTCCAACCACTTTGTATATTATTTTATATATACTGGGATTCTGTACTTGCCAAATATGCTGCAGAAATCTCCCTCTACTAAGGCTGGCTTCAGCCATTTTAACTGTGGGCAGCTAAAGCTGCTGCCTGTTCACTTCCTGGATTTACACAGACACACAGAGGCACAACTCCAGCTCTGCAGCCCTGCAGCTCTCATTGACCCTCTTATAACTCATCCCCCCTCCCTTCCTGACAAACTCTCGAGAGTGAGAGAGAGAGCTGTGCATGATGTCATAAGCCTAGACTAATGACAAGACAAGAAACAGGAAGTGGGCTGTATAAGATATTTACTGGCAGAAAAAAAAATGTTTTACTATCCAAAGTTAAAACAACAAGGGTAGAAGATTTAATAGATGGAAAGATGAAAATAATGACTGGAGGTCTGCTTTAACTTTGCAAAGGAAATAACCCTAATGATCCAGTCAAGTGCAAGTAAAAACAGTTTTTTATCCCTTGCACATGGTTGGGTATTCTTTGCAAAATGTGTTTTTACCACATTTCCCAAGCCAAGGAGAAATTCACTTGTAAGTTAAAATTTCCTTCTGAAGCGAACAACTGATTTGCCTGTAGTAAATCAACCCCACTGGGTCTGGTGCTTTCATCTTATGCCCTATGCTCATTAGGATCTTGTGTTTTTAAACTAATTAAAACTTCAATAAGATGTCTCACCATAAAAATATCTTATATCATGGCCCCAGGGGACAAAGTGCATGTAGCATTTTGTTCTATTTTGATAGAGGCAACAATTTTGAGCTACCATAGTTGACAGTTCCCCTCTCCCATCCGTTCTCTTCTCCACAGGAGCAGAATAATTATGTATCACTGACTGAGAGTGCACCAGTCACTGACACCAGCTGCTTCCCTGAGACTAGTACCATTACAACGCATAAAGAATTTCAGAATGACTACCTGGAAAAAATCTACAGGGGCGCTCATAGCAAAGGGGGTGGAAGCAAGTGAGCCCTGCCCTACCAATGCACAGTTAGTAATCATGCAGTGCCATGGGTGTGTCAGTGCTCACTTCAATTTCCCATTTAGGTTAACTATATCCAAAGCCAGTATAATGCTGGCCATACACTATACGAAAAATCGGCCGAAAAAACGTTCAGATAGACACTTTGTTAGTTTTTCGGCAAGTTAATGGGCACAAATCGATAATCGTTTGTGACGTTTTTGTGGGAAAAAAACGAACGGGAAGTTTGGAAAATTTCTGCCGAACGTACAATAAATTGCAAGGTTAATGTGTTTCCCGTCCGAACTGTCTGCACTAGGTATATGTAAAAAAACGAACAAAAAATTATTTATTCATGTCCACTGAACAATTTATCGGTCATTATATGATGGCACGATCGTTTGCGATCACGGTCGAACGTTCGTTTTTCGAAAATGGGTTCGGCCGATTTTCTGTATAGTGTATGGCCAGCATAAGACTTTGGCAAA
Organism: Aquarana catesbeiana; assembly: GCF_042186555.1. Lineage (NCBI taxonomy): Eukaryota > Metazoa > Chordata > Amphibia > Anura > Ranidae > Aquarana > Aquarana catesbeiana. The sequence goes on from NC_133324.1 coordinate 202,591,252, forward strand.
AAGTAACTTCATTTTTCAAAGACTAATGCCGCGTACACACGATCACACATTCCGACAACAAAATCCATGTTTTTTTTCCGACGGATGTTGGCTCAAACTTGTCTTGCATACCTACCTACAACATATACGACGAGCCGAAAAAAGTTCAATAGCCAGTGTGGCTCTTCTGCTTGATTCCGAGTATGCGTGGAACTTTGTGCGTCAGAATTGTGTACACACAATCGGAATTTACGACAATGGATTTTGTTGTCAGAAAATTTGAGATCCAGATCTCAAATTTTGTTTGTCGGAAATTCCGGCGGAAAATGTCCGATGGTGCCTACACACGGTCGGAATTTCCGACAACAAGCTCCCATCGAACATTTTCCGTTGGAAAATCCGACCATGTTTATGCAGCATAAGAGGACATCAGCTACATATGGAGGAAAGACACTTTTACCAATACGATTTTACCAACAGTTACCAATAGTTCTTTAATGCCTAAGATAGTAATGGCAAAAGGTTTAAAAATGAAGGGTTGATTATTATAACTGTAAATAATATCATATGTAATAAAAACAAAGTCAAATATACCAATATTTTGGTTTCTCTTGGACCTCAGTAAGAATGTTTTTCACTTTTGAGTCAAAATTCACAGAGGTTGCCCAAGGGTTTGATTTGCTTACCTCTAGACCAAAACTGCAATGCCGTGTACACATGGGCGGACTTTTCGACCGAACTCGTCCGCCAGAACGAATCCGTCGGACAATCTGACCATGTGTGGGCTTGTTCGGACTTCCAACAGACCTTTTTAGTTGAAAATCAGATGGACTTTAGATTTGAAACATGTTTCAAATCTTTCTGACTAATTCGAGTCCGGTCGAAAAATCAGTTTGTCTGTATGCTAGTCCGACAGACAAAAACCGATGCTAGGGCAGCTATTGGCTACTGGCTATCAACTTCCTTATTTTAGTCCGGTCGTACGTCATCACGTACAAATCCGTCGGACTTTGGTGTGATCGTGTGTAGCCAAGTCCATTCGTTCGAAAGTCTGTTGAAAGTCCTTCAAAAGTCAGTTGAAAGTCCGTCAGAAAGACCGTCAGACCTTTGATGCCAAAAAGTCCGCCCGTGTGCACGGCATAAGAGGTTTGAGAAGCTGAACTTCTCAATCCTTTTTCAGCTTTAGGTGCATATAACTCAAGAACAAAGATGTAAAACATTGCACCTTACCCTGGTTCCCCTACTCTGAATTAATATCAGTGGGATAGGGTAACAAGGGATTCCTATCGATAAGATAGTAATAGTAATAAGGGGGGGAATGTAATGGGCTGCCTGGGGGCAGAGGGATAAAGGGATGCATGTTAAGGTATTGGGATAACGGTTTGGGTTACCCATTAGGTTAGGTCCGATATAATGGACTTGAGATCCTGCAGTATAGCAGGAAGACAGAGAGATTGATGGGGGAGGGTGCCCCCCACACTCGGATTTGTCTCCTGATTAGTATGTATTCCTCGGGGTGTAATACTGAGGTGAGGGTGGGGTGGGTGGGGGAGGGTTCCATGATTTCCCAACATCCCTTTTTTTCTTCCTCTCCCTCTCCTTCCTCCCAGGGGCGTCTGCAGAGAGCAAAGAGAGACAGCGGTTACCAGAGGAATAGAGTAGGTAGTAGGTCTACAAGTAATGGCAGGCCCAATAAAAGTGATATCGTGTAATATAAGAGGCTTATGTTCACCCCATCATAGGGTGGACGTGGCTTTCCTGCAGGAGACGCATTTTGTAAAGGGGTCAGTTCCAAATATGCCATTACATTTGTTTAATCAGTGGTACCATGCACCATCCCCCATTACAAGGGCAAGGGGGGTGACAATAACCTTTAGAAGGACATGCCCGATGGTTTTAATAGCCTCACAAAAGGACCCAGAAGGCCATTTTCTTTTTGTAAAAGGGAAGGTTGCATGGTTATTGTTATACATTTGCCTCAATTACGCGCCAAATACAGAAACGGTCAATTTCCTTGTTAAAGCGTTAAAACATCTAAAACAACTTTTGCGCTCCTTGCATCTGGTGGATGGATGGCGTGCGACACATAATGGGAATAAGGACTATAGCTATTATTCTAAAGTACATGGTACCTATTCTCATCTAGACCTTTTCCTAGTGGACCAGTTTTACCTGGAAAGGACTCGCTCATTCACTATAGAATCAATAACAATTTCAGACCATGCCCCTATAACTGTGACCTTTTCACCAGTTTCTGCAGGCCACCTAGAAAGGACTTGGTGGCTAAATGAATCATTACTGGATGAAAACAGAGTAGTGGAGGCATTGTCTCATAAGATTAAAACATATTTTGAAATGAATGTGGCGGGAGAAGTATCTGAGCAGGCTGTATGGGAAGCCCATAAATCAGCGATTAAGGGCGAACTGATAGCGCATGATTCGCAGATCAAAAAAGAAAAACAAAAAGAGATAGTAGCTGGAAGAGATTAATAAGTTGGAGATTAAACATAAAAGACACTTAGATCCAGCAGATGTTCAGCAACTGGTGATCCTGCGGCGCAATTAGCGCAGTGTATGGATGAGAAAACTAAAAATAAGTATAGATTTTATGCTCATCGGTCTTGTAACGAGCCCCTGCTCACTCAATTCCACTCTCCCGACACTCCTCTGTGGCTATAGAATCAGATTGTAGATTGCAACATCTGATGGTTCGTCATCCGATGCTCCGGGACTAGAACTACAGCTATGTGCCGTTCTAATCCAGTTGTGTAGCTCAGAACAAACACCAGGCAGGCTGTATGTAAGTTCAACCAGGAATCTCTTTTATTGCAAGGAATACAGGCTCTTTTATACATTAAAAGAGGAGGTGTATACCTCCTGCTCATATTACTCTGAACATACACCTGTGACCAGAAACCTAATTAACATGGGCTAATTAACCAATCCCTTTAGACAGCCTAGATGACTCAGACATGGCCTTTAGGCCAGACTGGCCGTCTTGTAGCTCAGAAAACACAATCAACATTATCACAAATCAACACCGAACTCTTGTTCACACAATAGCAGAGTTAATTAACACAAACAACAATGGGGATCTAATGACTCTTAGATCCCGTACTAGACTTATTTACAATACACATTCTAGCAGGCAACAGACAGACAGGTGGCTGGAATTGACATCAGCATCTCCTAACAGTATTTGTCCCAGCATTATGAATCAGCCAGTATTTCTAATGTGGCAAATCCATTGTCCCCAGAGTCTGTGTGTCCTGGGGGACCAGGACCTGAATCCACAGTAATACCACCTCAAGGGTCCCCAGGCATACAGCTCACAAAGAGCGCCATTCCCCCAAATGCCAGGGCCCACGATCGATCGGCAAGAGGCTAGCATTCAGTCCCCTCTCTCCCGGCTAGGTCTGTCACAGGTCCTATAAACAAGGGAATAAAAGTGGTCGGTTATTAGCCAGACAGCTGAAAAAACAACAAGACTCCAGACATGTTCATAATCTAATAGTTCATAATAAAAAGATAATGGAAACTCAGGCAATAGCGGCAGAGTTTCAGAAATTCTATGGGGCTCTATACAACATTCAGGTTGGTTCCTGAATGGCAGAGAGGAACAGTGGAAATTGGAGATTAGAGAATACATAGAAGATTCAGCGCTGCCCTCGCTGCCATCCATGGTAATTGAGGAAATAGATAGACCAATTTCCATTAATGAAATAAACAAGGCACTATCGAACCTGTTGATAAGTAAAAGCCCAGGGTCTGATGGGTTTACAAACTTATATTATAAGAAATGTATTTCTAGATTAGGGGTCCCAATATGTAGTTATTTCAATTCGATCAATGCTTCAAATCCATTACCCCCAGAAGCTCTATTGGCATATAACACAATACTCCCTAAACCAGGGAAAGACCCCCAACACTGCGCCAACTACAGAGCCATCTCCCTGTTAAATTCTGACATTAAGTTGTTAGCCAAAATTTTGGCTCTTAGATTACAGGACCATATTTTTAAGCTTGTTCACCCTGATCAAACGGGCTTTAAGAAGGGCCGTGAGGCTAGGGATAACACCATCTGGGCCCTACACATCCTTCATTGGATGCAACACGGCCCTGATAAAGCTCAGAGAGTGACATTTTCAATGGATGCTGAAAAGGCTTTTGACAGGGTGAACTGGGCATTTATGATTGAAGTGTTGAGGGGGGTGGGTCTGGGTGATCGCATAATGGGTTGGATATCGGCATTATATGTGACACCAAGAGCAAAGGGAGAAAGTGAATGGCACATTATCGGACTATTTTCAAATACGCAACGGTACGAAACAAGGATGTCCATTGTCTCCGTTGCTGTTTGCTATAACACTGGAGCCCTTTCTTTGTAGAGTGGTATACTTGGGAATACATATTACATCAGATCCCAAACTTTTGTATGAATTAAACTATGGCTCTTTAGTGACAGGTATAACAGGAGACTTGCAGAAATGGAAGGGCCAGTTTTTAACATGGTTTGGCAGGGTGAGTGCTATAAAGATGAGTATACTGCCTAAAATAATTTACACTCTACACACAGTGCCAATTATACTCCCACAGAGTATTTTCAAAACTATACGGAAGGCTTTTATATCATTTATATGGAATGAGAAACGGCCCAGATTAGCCCATGACATTCTATGCAGAGGTAAATCTGAAGGAGGAATGGGACTACCAGACGTAGCCTTATATTATTGGGCAATGTCTTTGGTGAAGATTTTAAACTGGTGCCATGATTCCTCGAATAAAATATGGGTCTCTTTAGAACAGATAATGGCAGGTAGGAAGTTGGATCCTGAGTGTAGATAGAGGTCTTTCAAAATGGACATCACCTTTAACTCAGAGTACCTTGGTGACCTGGGATAAATGAAATCAACTGGGAGATTATGCCCTCCAGATATCACCCCTGACCCCATTGGAGGGTTACCCATGGTTCTCTCCGGGAGAAGAGGTGGGATCTTTGGGAGCATGGGGGAGGGATGGAGACATGACATGTGTCAAATTTGCCCCACATGGAATGCTAGCCACCCTCCTGGGTTTGGCATTAAGGCTGGGAAAGGTGCCAATGCTGGAGTGGATACATAACATACCACCTATTGGTGTGTTTTTTCAGTAAGCTGAAACCAATAATGAGGCCATTAAACTCCCTTACTGTATTTGAATCTATGTGTGTACGTATATCAAGTGCTAGACATTTGCTGTCGCAAATGTATAGACTGGTCCTTGGGACACAAAATAAAACAGTTCCCTTTTTCATTAGAGAATGAGAAGGGGAGGTAAAGCAGGAGCTCTCTAGGGCACAAATTAAAAAGATTATTGACCTAACACACTCTACATCTATAAGTTCACGGATTCAGGAGATGTCATATAAATTTCTAGCCAGGTGGTATCAGACTCCAGTAAAGCTGGCACAGATGTACCTGATTGCATATGCTAGGTGTTGGAGGGGGTGTGGGCAAAAGGGTACTTATCTCCATCTATGGTGGTCTTGCCCCAGTATTAAGGTATTTTGGGAAGAGATCGCTCTATGGGTAGAGAGGTTGTCCTCTCTATCATATATCATATAAGAAAAGTATTACTCCACATCTATTAAATGCAGCAAAATTATTAATACCCAGGCTATGGAAACAGACTAGAAGTCCAACTCTGTTGGACTGGAAGAAAGAGGTCAATTCAATAATGGAGGCTGAAAGATGGGTACATGCGATTAAAGATAGAAAGGAAAAATTCAGGGCAATATGGGCAAGCTGGGAATAACGCTGTATGGAGATTGTGTAGAGTAATAATATATAAAGCCGCGTGGTATCTGGGCTCGGATGCAGTTGCCCCTGGGGGGAGGAGGAGAGGGCTTTTTTTTTCTCCCTTTCACCTCCCTTTCCCCCCTCTTTCTTCCATTTCTCAGGGGATATGGGTAGGGGGAAGGAGTGATGCACTTGATGTTGAGGAAGGTGGGATTTAATAATGGGAAGAGGGGACAGAGCACATGGGGGGAAGGGTAAAGAAAGATAGATATATAGGATGGGGGGTAGAAGGAGTAGATATGGTTAAAGGAAGATGAGGTGTATATTCACTATAGATAGGTAAGGGGTGGATTATGGGTGTTAAGAGTGATATGGACATGGCTTATAGAAGCCTCTTAATTTTTTTTTTCTTGGCTTGGCTTGGGTGAATTGGGAACACATTTAATATAAGATATTTTGAGGAGGGAGGAGGGATGGAGGGAGGGGGGAGAGGGGGAAAGTTTCCCCCTTTTTTTTTTTTTTTTTTGGGGGGGGGGAGGGGAATTGAGAAGTAGATAAAGATGTGTTGACATTTTGTGATAAATATAAATGTGTTATGAATGTTGTTTTATGAAGGTTGTTTTAATGGACATATCAAATTTAATAAAAAATTAATAATAAAAAAAACAAAACATTGCACCTTACAAGTTCTTAGATGTGTCTGGAGGCTTTATTTGTTTAGAGCTAGCCGTACATAGATCGAAATTCATCCGGTTCAGGAGGGACCTGCCAAGATTCGATTTCTGTTTGGGCAGGCTGATTGTACACATCCATTGATCAACTTGGGCACAAACAACCTGTCGGATTTTTTACATTTGATTACTGCCAGCGGCTATAGCTGTTAGCAATAATCACAGCTTTACTCCGAATGGGTAGGCTTGCTGCGCTTTCCCCTGACTGATTGTGTTGATGGGGGAATCAAGCTATTTTCTTACCTTTCACCTGTGGTAGAAGGAAAAAAAGTTGAATAATCTATGGGCTGCCTAGGCTTTTTTTTCTTTTAATATTTACCTAGTGTTTCTGTGACTAAAGCTGGCCATAGATGGGTAGAATTTTGAATGAATATTCTTAGGAAAAGAATGTTTTAAGAAAGTTTGTTCATTTTTTCAATCATTAGTGGGTCAAATCAACATTTGTTTTCAACTGCACTGATGAGAAAATTCAGAGAAAGAGGATGGAAAAAAAAAAGTTCTCAAACAAATGAATTTCCAACAGTTTATGTGGCTTTTGTTCGGTAAAGTCCAATCATTCCGAATTCAAATGTTAAAAGCAAACAAAATCTTTTGAACAACAAACAAATGTTCTAAAAATTTCTGTACAAATTTTCCTAAGTCTTTTCATTTTCATTTAAAATTCTATCTATGACTAGCTTAACATGCTCTCTTGTCTTAGTTTAACAACACGTAATACAGAAAAACTCCCCTCCTTTACTCCATAACATAGAGGTGTTCTATACTACACAGAGAGAACTGATAAGTGTCAGCACAGGCAGCATGTACAGGAAGTTAACAGCTCAATGGATGTCTGGCAAGATCAGCAGGACTTTTTTGCACCTATCTAACACATTAAACCAAGAACTTTTATTGGTGTATTTGACCAAAAAGGAGAAAATAACTGCAAATAACTGGAACATCCAGAATTAATTTGCTGCAACCAAAAATGCAAGCAAGTTATGAATACAAATTCGCTATAAAATAACTCGGATGTTTTATAAAAATCATCTCCTGGATTAGGGTTATTTTAAACAGTAGGATGGTAATTCTTCTTGCCCAGCTTGACATTCTTTGTTTTGCGTAGTCATTCATTCTCAGCTATGACCGCTTACTGTGACAAGATTACAAGAGGGAAAAGAAAGTTTTTTGCTATCTATAATTCTTTTGTGTTTAAATAAGGAAGAAGAGAAGTGCATATTTCAATGGCATACAGGTCAATTTTATTAAAATGCTATTGAATGGCTAGCCTGCAAAAAAGATTGTACCTGCAAAATGTCAATGCCTTGATATATTTTAACAGACCCCTATTGCTGTAAAAGGGTTACCTTGTGTGGACAGTAGGGAGGGGTCGAACACCCCCCCGTTCGGTTCACACCAGAACATACAAACAGGCAAAAAATTTGTTTGAACACGCGAACACCGTTAAAGTCTATGGGACACGAACATGAAAAATCAAAAGTGCTAATTTTAAAGGCTTATATGCATGGTATTGTCTTAAAAAGTGTTTGGGGACCTGGATCCCGCCCCAGGGGACATGTATCAATGCAAAAAAAAGTTTTAAAAACGGCCATTTTTTCGGGAGCAGTAATTTTAATAATGCTTAAAGTGAAACAATAAAAGTGTAATATTCCTTTAAATTTCATACCTGGGGGGTGTCTATAGTATGCCTGTAAAGAGGCGCATGTTTCCCATGTTTAGAACAGTCTGACAGCAAAATTACATTTCTAAAGGAAAAAAATCATATAAAACTACTCACGGCTATAATGAATTGTCAGTCTGGCAATATACATAAAAGTTCATTGATAAAAACGGCATGGGATTCCCCCACAGGGGAACCCCCAAACCAAAATTAAAAAAAAAAATGCGTGGGGGTCCCCCCAAATTCCATACCAGGCCCTTCAGGTCTGGTATGGATATTAAAGCGCCAAAAAGAAAAAAAAATGGCGTGGGGGTCCCCCTCAAAATCCATACCAGACCCTTATACGAGCACGCAACCTGGCAGGCCGCAGGAAAAGAGTGGGGACGAGAGAGCGCCCCCCTCCTGAACTGTACCAGGCCACATGCCCTCAACATTGGGTGGGTGCTTTGGGGTAGCCCTCCAAAGCACCTTGTCCCCATGTTGATGGGGAGAAGGGCCTCATCCCCACAACCCTTGCACGGTGGTTGTGGGGGTCTGCGGGCGGGGGGCTTATCGTAATCTGGAAGCCCCCTTTAACAAGGGGACCCTTAGATCCCAGCCTCCCTGTGTGAATTGGTAATGGGGTACAAATGTACCCCTACCATTTCACAAAAAAGAGTCAAAAATGTTAAAAAAACGACAATAGACGTTTTTTGACAATTCCTTTATTAATGTCTTCTTCTTTCCCCGCTTCTTCTTCCATCTTCTTCTGGTCTTCCTTCGGTGTTCTTCTTCTTCCTCCATCTTGTTCTTCCCCGCTTCTTCCTCTATCTTCCTCCGCTTCTTCCTCCGGTCTTCTCATCCGGCATCTTCCTCCGGTGGGTTCTTCTCCGCTTCGTCCTCCGGATGATCTGCCTCAATGGGAGTCTCCCACTGTGTGATGCTTCTGTTCAGGTGACAGCTCTTATATAACAGAGGGCGGGGCCACCAATTGACCCCGCCCCCCCGCTGAAGCACAGGGACTTCCCTATGGCCAGAGGGGGCGGGGTCACCGTTTATGTAAACAGGTGACCCCGCTCCCCTCTCGGAAAGAAGAAGACATTAATAAAGGAATTGTCAAAAACCGTCTATTGTCTTTTTTTGACATTTTGACACTTTTTTTGTGAAATGATAGGGGTATATCTGTACCCCATTACCAATTCACACGGGGGGGTGGGATCTGGGGGTCCCCTTGTTAAAGGGGGCTTCCAGCTTCCGATGAGCCCCCCGCCTGCAGGCCCCCACAAACACTGGGCAAGGGATGTGGGGATGAGGCCCTACTCCCCATCAACATGGGGACAAGGTGCTTTGGGGGGCTACATCAAAGCACCCCCCCAATGTTGAGGGCATGTGGCCTGGTACGGTTCAGGAGGGGGGTGCTCTCTCATCCCCCCTTTTCCTGTGGTCTGCCAGGTTGTGTGCTCAGATAAGGGTCTGCTATGGATTTTCGGGGGGACCCCACGCCATTTTTTTTACATTTTGGCACGGGGTTTTCCTTAATATCCATACCAGACCTGAAGACATATTACACTTTTATTGTTTCACTGTAAGCATTATTAAAATCACTGCTCCCGAAAAAACAGCCGCTTTTAAAACTTTTTTTGCATTGATACATGTCCCCTGGGGTGGGAACCAGGTCCCCAAATACTTTTTATGACAATAACTTGCATATTAACCTTTAAAATTAGCACTTTTGATTTCTCCCATAGACTTTTAAAGGGTGTTCCGCGGCTTTCGAATTTGCCGCGAACACCCCAAATTGTTCACTATTCGTCAAACGGGCGAACAGCCAATGTTTGAGTCGAACTCATGTTTGACTCAAACATAAAGCCCATCCCTAGTGAACAGTTGAAACTGTTACTATTGGTAACCCTCACATTTGGGCATTTGATGACATAAAGTAGTTAGTCAGGTTAAAAAAAGACACAAGTCCATCTAGTTCAACCATTAAAAGAGAAAAAATTCATACAATCCCATATACACAATCATATACCCACAGTTGATACAGAGGAAGGCAAAAAAAAAAAAAAAACAGCAAAGCATGATCCAATTTGCTCCAGCAGGGGAAAAAAAATTCCTTCCTAATCCCCCAAGAGGCAATCAGATATTTCCTGGATCAACTTTATCTATAAATGTTAGTATCCAGTTATGTTATGTACATTAAGGAAAGAAACCAGGCCTTTCTAAAAGCGGTTGTATACCCGCTGACACTTTTTTTTATACCCCTGTAAGGCAAAAGGCATAATGAGCTAGTATGCACTGCATACTAGCTCATTATGAAATACTTACCTTAGAGCGAGGCTTCAGTATCTTACCTGGTCCACGCCGAGGTAGCTGACATGTTGCCTCGGTGTGTCTTCCGGGTATCGCGGCTCCAGCGCTGTGAGTGGCTGGAGCCACAATGTCATCACTCCCGCGCGTGCGCATGGGAGATTTTTTTCTGGCAAGGTCCGGCCTCTGCCGGGCCTTCAGCCGAGAATCATCTGTGCACATGCGCCGCTGCAGTCAGCGGCTCATTGCAAGGGGAATATCTCCTAAACCGTACAGGTTTAGGAGATTTTTTTTTACCTACAGGTAAGCCTTATTATAGGCTTACCTTTAGGTAAAAGTTAAAAAATTGACTATACAACCGCTTTAAAGCAATCTACTGAGCTGGCCAGAACCAGCTCTTGAGGGAGTCTATTCCACATTTTCACAGCTCTTACTGTGAAGAAATCTTTCTGTATTTGGAGAAGAAATCTCTTTTCCTCTAGGTGTAAAGTGTGCCCCCTGTCTGTGTGATGACCTTAAAGTGAATAACTCAACACCAAGTTCACTATATGGACCACTTATGTATTTATACATGTTGATCATATTCCCCCTTATTTTCCTCTTCTGAAGAGAGAATAAATTCAGTTCAGCTAGTCTTTCTTCATAGCTGAGCTCCTCCATTCTCTTATAAGTTTGGTTGCCCTTATCTGCACTTTCTACAGTTCCCCAATATCCTTTTTGGGATATGCGCGTGCTCTGATTGGCCAGTGGGGGAGCCAGTTAGCAGGTCCCCGAAGAGGCAGAACTGAAGTAAACAAGGCAGATCCCCGTTCTGTCATGGGATGACACTGAGATCCATCTTCCTGCTTGTGTATTTCCCCAGTCACACAGTGCCCCATACAGTTAGTAACCACAAACAGGGAACCCAGTTAACCCCTTGATCGCCCCTGATATTAACCCCTTCCTTGCCAGTGTCATTAGTACAATGTCAGTGCATATTTTTAGCAGTGATCACTGTAATAATGTCACTAGTTCCCAAAAAAGTGTCATAAATGTCAGTTAGGTGTCCAATCTGTCCACCACAATATCACATTCCAGCTAAAAATCACTGATCGCCGCCATTACTAGTAAAAAAAAAATTTAAAAAAATGCCATAAATCTATCCCCTATTTTGTAGACACTATAACGTATGCGTAAACCAATCAATATACGCTTATTGGGATTTTTTTAACAAAAATATGTAGAAGAATATATATTGGCCTAAACTGATGAATACATTTTTTTTAATATATTTTCTTGGACATGTATTATAGCAGAAAGTAAAATATATTGTTTTGTTTTTTTTTCAAAATTGGCGGTCTTTTTTGTTTATAGCGCAAAAAATAAAAAGAGGTGATTAAATACCATCAAAAGAAATCTCTATTTGTGGACATCAATTTTGTTTGGGTACAACGTCGCATACCCGCGCAATTTCAAAAATAACGCAGTGCCGTATTGCAAAAAATGGCCTGGTCATTAAAGGGGTAAATCCTTCTGGGGCTGAAATGGTTAATACAAGAAAGGACTTTGCTCACTTTGGAAACCGCCGCTTGGCATTGCATGCCAATATTAAGCTCATGATCTACCAAAACATCCAGATCCTTCTCCACCATTGATTCCCCCAGTTGTAATCCCCCTAGTATGTATGATGAATGCATATTCTTTAGCTCCCAAGTGTATAACTTTACAATTATCAACATTACACCTCATTTGCCACATAGGTGCCCAATTAAATAGTGCATTGAGGTCAGCTTGTAAGTTGGAGACATCCTGTAAGGACGTTATTTCACTGATTAGCTTGGTGTCATCTGCAAATACTGAAATGGTACTTTTAATCCAAGACCCAATATCATTTAAAAATATAATAAAAAGTAAGGGTCCCAACACTGCACCTTGGCGTACACCACTGATAACCTTAGACCATTCACAGTAAGAATCATTAACCACTTCTGAATTCTGGCTTTTAGCCAGTTTTCTATCCATTTACAAACTGAACTTTCCAAGCCTGTAGGCTTTACCTTACACATTAACCGTGCCTGGGGAATTGTGTCAAACACTTTTGCAAAATCCAAGTATACCACATCCACAGCCACCCCTCTGTCCAAGGTTTTACTTACCTCCTCATAAAAAGAAATCAGATTTGTCTGACAACTTCTGTCTTTCATGAACTCATGCTGTCTGTTGCTTAAAATATTTTGTTCCAGCAAGCACTGTCATCTATGTGGTCTTTTATTAAACTCTCCAGTATCTTCCCAACTATAGAAGTTAAACTGACTGGTCTATAGTTACTTGGTAAAGACTTTGATCCCTTTTTTAATATAGGCCCCACATTGGCCCCACACCAATCCAGTGGTACCATTTCAGTCCCTAAAAACTTGAAACAATGGCTTTAGTGCGCATGCGCGTGGCCCCAGGATCGGACATAATCTGACCATACTCTGTACTCTGCCGCCCTTTTCGAGCTTATGACTAAGCGATCCGGAGCCCCAGAAGTGGCGGACTGTCACTCTCTTTAGCTTGGGGACTTGAACATGCAGTGTAGAACTGTGGGAGCGGTAAAGAATAAGCCGTCCAAGTCAACAAAATCGACACACTCAGTACCTCAGCAGACCCCTTCACCTAAGATGGCGTCGGGACAGAGAAGAGCTCCACCCACTGCCCAGTCACAGAAGCACACTGATTTTCCTCACATGTTAGCAGTGTTACCACACACATCAACAGCCTCTCAGGCTTACCAAGTACTGGATACTTTATCTTCCCAGTCCATGGATGAACCACTCCAGATGCCGCGAGGTGAGCAAATACAGTTCTCTCCATCTTCAGCCTATCGAGGGGAAGGTTTGGACAATGCGGATTCCCCTTCTTCATGTAGAAATAATAACATAATATTATACTCTTATGATTTTATAGACATTTGGAGGGATCGTAACCCCACTGTTCGAGATGATACTTTTTATTCTGATGTACACAGAACTTATTCGAGAATGGATCATTTGTTTACTCTATCGCTATTGCTTCCTTTTATTAACTTGACTGACAAACTTACCATACCATGGTCTGATCACTCCCCAGTACAAATCACATCAGGAAAAGACCATGGAGACTGTGTGAATTATCGCCCAATCTCACTTATCAATGTGGACCTTAAGATAATGACTAAAGTATTAGCGACACGATTAAACACCTTACATAGTTACATAGTAGGGGAGGTTGAAAAAAGACACAAGTCCATCAAGTCCAACCTATGTGTGTGATTATATGTCAATATTACATTGTATATCCCTGTATGTTGTGGTCGTTCAGGTGCTTATCTAATAGCCTTTTGAAAGTATAGATGCTCCCCGCTGAAACCACCATCTGTGGGAGGGAATTCCACATCCTTGCCGCTCTTACAGTAAAGAACCCTCTACGCAGTCTAAGGTTAAACCTCTTTTCTTCTAATCTTAATGAGTGGCCACGTGTCTTATTAAACTCCCTTCCAGTGAAAAGTTTTATCCCTATTGTGGGGTCACCTGTATGGTATTTGTAAATTGAAATCATATCCCCTCTCAAACATCTCTTCTCCAGAGAGAATAAGTTCAGTGCTTGTAACCTTTCTTCAAAACTAATATCCTCTAGTCCCTTTATTAGCTTTGTTGCCCTTCTCTGTAATCACTCCATTTCCAGCACATCCTACCTGAGGACTGGTGCCCAGAACTGGACCAAATACTCCAGGAGATGCCGGACCAGAGTCTTGTAGAGTGGGAGAATTATCGCTTTATCTCTTGAGTTAATCCCCTTTTTAATGCATGCCAATATTCTGTTTACTTGGCATCTTTTTTAATACTAGAAAGCCGGGAGGTATGAATCATGAATGGGATGTATCCCATTATTATGAATAGTGTTTTGACTTGTCTCTCCACACAGAGATCTGAACATTCAGGGTCTGTGCTCTTGTGTGGGGTAAGATACAGAAGAGAGTATTCACCATTTGTTTTTGCTTCTATATTCACTTTTGCTGTCTGGTCTATTTTTGATTCATTGAAGTTTGACCAGAGCACAGTTATTCAACATATTATTGGTGATGCATATTACATTGCATATTGTGATATGTCCAGTACACATGGTGTTCAAATAATTCAATTTGGATAATTCTGGACACTTTTGTGATACTTTTGAGATACTTGGGTATTGGACATGTTCCATTTCTCTTCTCTTCTTTAAATTCATAACAATGTTTGTTTTGGTTCTTGTTTCGCATGCTCACAGTGTAGATTGTTCAGCAATATCAATTAAAGAGGAAGTAAACCCAAAGGCCTGCAAATGAAAAGCATAATGGGCTAGTATGCATCGCATACTAGCCCATTATATGACACTTACCTGCAAACGAAGCCCGTGCTGTCCCCTGAGCAGGCCATGTCCATCTTTGCCCATCTTCTTTCCGGGGCTACGGACTCCGGCTCTGTGACTTACCTATAGGTAAAAGTCACCAAAAAGGGTTTACAACCACTTTAAGGTTATTATGACTTTAATTAAATTATATTAGAAACACATGTAGCAATGCGAGGAACCAAACAAAAGAGGTTTTATAATAGTGCCATGAGGGTTCTATTTATCTGAAGGAATCTTGAGAGAAAAGAACCATGATGATTTTTGCCATATATTCACATGGGGAACAATATATATATATATATAGATATATTATAATATATTATATATTATATAGATCTGGTTTCTAATCAAAGTTCTTCCGATATCTTCTTAAGTGTCAAAGAACATACATATGTCTGTATCTATTGAAGTTTTTACTTTTCATTTTGTTTTATGTGATTTTTTTAAGTGGTAAGTTTTTCACTAGCCAATTCCTACATTATGAATCATGTAAAACTATCGTAAGGATTTGAGCTTGAATTATATGGGACTGCTCTTCTCTACCCTTAAGAGGTTACTCTGATGTCCATAAAGAAGAAGACTTCAGCTGTTTCATCTCAGTATCAATTGAGAGCATGTCTAATCACCTGTAGTGGGTGTACACAGTTTTCAATTAAGCCTGTTTCAGTTCTGTATGTATATATATGTCATTGTTAGTTGTTTTAAGATCCAGCTATGAGTAAGCACCTGTAACCACGGTGTGAAACGCATCAGATCTTTTTATCCCTTGCTGTATGGACTGATACCATTAAACTTTATATTTCATTGGAGTGTGGCCATCTGGATCTTTGTTCTTTCCTTTGCGTACAGAAGAAGATTACTTGAGCACATTTCATAACCTTTGCTGTCTCTGATAAGTTGAGGTAAGTGGAGAAAAAAGTAGAGGCAAGAAAATGACAAGATTAGTTTTCATGGTTTAAATGTAAGTTCCATTTTGCATTTTCATTGCTAGATATTCTACTGGAAATTTTGAGGCTTTTAGGCCTCTAGTAAAACTTGAGAGTGCCAGAAAATTCATCCATTATGTTGATCAGGGGTCCAGTTCTGGTGTTATCTCGAGTCCTTATGGGTAATCCTATAGGGTAATCCCTGTCTCTGTCAACTGTTATATGAAAAAGGGAGCTTCCATCTGTACTAGAAGCTAGTTGCTCACAGAGCCATAGAAAGATTATGCAAATCTGTTGAGTACCCATGGAGAGAAGTGCCCATTTACACCCCATGCTCATATGCAGGCACGGGTGCTTTTGAAGTCTATGGGAGACAAATCGGTCTTATCTAAAATTAAAAAAAGCAGTCTTATCTACAATAAAGGTCCTCAGCATAAAATATTAAACAACCTGTATGAAGATTCACCAAGCCAGTGAATCTCAATTCTGCAGGACTTACCTTGAGCCCATGTTAACAGTAAAGCTGAACCTCATACCTGGCAGACTTGTTACCCAGACTAACATTTTCAAAGGGAAGATGAAGGATCAGTCTTTTCCAGATCACTGGATTATTGCTCTGTCCCCTCCACCTCCTAGGTTCTGTGTGCAGGAACAGTCTAAAAAAAATTAAAGAGCTACAAGGCTCAGGTAGCCATGCCACTCTTCTTGGACCTGATGCTTGTGGAATGGAATAGACTGTGGCACAGCACTTTACATTGACCGCACAGACTGGAACTGCCTGCCCTACAAATATGGGACAGAATGAGGTGGAAATTGGAGCTGGGTAAAGGTGGAGAAAATATCAGCTACAAGTTGATAGGGCCAATAGTTTATTGGTTGAAGAAATATATCAGTATATAGTGTAATATTAACCAGTAAAATCTTACAGCACAAGTACAAGGCCTAACAAGTCTAAAAAAAAATAAAACTAAAAGAAAAAAATGTATGATTGATATGATCTGCCCTTTTAAAAGTTGTAAAGCTTAGCAGTTTAGATAGCAGCAACAATTTTATTTGTAATCATATTGTAACGCTAGAGCAATAGACACAATATACAGATGCAGCTTTTGCTGATTTGTCATCTTTTTCCTGATCTCGTAGTTATTATAAAAGTATGGTGCAGAGGCATGCTAGTATTCACTAGTGAAAATATAAATGTATCCTATATTAAAATATTTATATACTGTATATACATATCTATTGCTTCAGTATTTTTCTTTCAGCTTGCATAGCCTTGAGTTTGGGATATATATTTGCGACTATATTTAAAGAGATTGTATAGGTTATGTAAAGTGTATTACAACCAGAACTTTTAATTTTTTTTTCAGTTTTGAAAAAACTGAGTGGGTAAACATATCAGGATTTACTGCTATCCAGAACTCTTTTCTCATTTACTGTAATGGTGACACAAGTTTCAACAGACAGGGAATATGTTAAATATCCTGCAGAAGCACAGACATACCGTAAATATATATTTTTTCATTAAAGTAAAGAGAGGCGTAAAACTACATCAGTGTTTTATTATTGTTCATGTCCATTTTGGAAATTTTCTTACACTTCCTGAATAGCGAAACTGTTGTCACCGTGACAGTTTTCGGAAAAAATCTCTACTGTATACTAAACTCATGATCAAATAAATTGCATTGTCCAATAAATTGCAAATACATCTTGTTTTTATTCTAGCACAACGCCTTTAAAACCTGTCAAAAGAAAATAGCAGAAAAAATTGCTCTTTTAGACAGTCCTTCCTATATATTTCTAGCTAGCAAAGTATGATTTTGCTGTCATATGTCTGATAACAATTTAGTAAAAGGAAATATAGTAGAAAACGGAAATTACGTTTTTTTTGTTTTTTTTTTGCTGTAGCTGTCTGACATTCTAGGCTGACTCACTAGTAATAATTGCACTAGGAAATTGGGCACTCTTTACTTATCTTTTTTTGGGTTTATTGCTTTTATATTAGGATGGTCAGTTTAGAGACTAAAGTAATTTTTTGATCTGGAGCCATGATTATTACTATATATATGTATTCTTATTATTTGGCCTGGTTCAAGTGTTTATTCTAATAAAATGTAGTTATCAAGTTCTCCCCCTGTTTAATAATTAAAGTTGAACTTTAGTCAGAAAATGAATTCCTGTTAGATCACTTTAGGTATAGCTATATAAAACATTAAAAATAAGTGCCTATACTGTTTACAATCCAGTAATACACTCTCTCACCCTGCTCTGCACATGCTCAGTTGCTCTCTATTTTTTGGCACTGTGCCGAAAATGTAGAGGCCGATCTGTCGACAGCCTAAAGATTTACTGCTGCTCAAAGGCTCTGGGCTTCAGCAATATGGCAGCTTCCAGAAAGAAGAAACAAGGGCAATGCAGGAGACAATATACAGAACACACTAATTTTGGTAGCATAATTAATAATGCCGAATGTATGTTTCTTGCTAAAGAACATTATTTTTGTTGTTATTAAGATGTTATGGGTAACGTTCCGCTTTAAAAGATATTAACAATTTTTGTATTTGAATGTGCAACCTCTAGTTGTTATCTGTATTCGACAGTATAATCAGAAGGTTACCGCTGCTTCTAAGTTTGCTATCTGCATGGAGAACAGCAGTAGAACAAAAAAAAAAAAAGAGTCCACTTGCCTACAATGGAATAAAAAGACAATTGTTTAGAGATTACAAGTTGTAACTCAATATTTGGCATTGAAAACATTATTAAATTGTAATGGGTATCAATATATTTACAGTCTTGGTGACTAAAGTTACTTTAATTCTTGCAGATCAAAGTACTCTTTTTTTTGGAGGTTAAATGGCTAAGGAAACACCCTAGTTATTCATTATGTTACATTTTGAATTCTAGGTTTATATGAATAGCATCACTTACTGATTAAAGAATCATTGATAGCACTAACATAGGTACTTGAATTTGTTTTATATCAGGCCCTGTATCCGATTGCACAACAGCACTGAGGGAGGGAGAGCTGAGGGATGAGCTAATCAGTTTCTGCTGAACTGCACATATGCTGATAAGATAAAGGCAGAGAAATTGGGTGACTTTTAGTGTGTTTCTGCTTGTTCATTGGAAACTTATCAGCCCGTGGATGGGGAGATGATCATGACACCACTTTGTTTCTACTGTAGCAAAGAAAGGAGTACCTGCTTGTATTGTCTGGTCGAGGCATAAATTACAAAAGTGGCTGGGCAGGGTTATATGTACTTTGGCAGGTTAGCTAGTTCACAAATGTATATATCAACCGTATACTTTTTGCCTTGAGTTTATTTTTAAAGCAGACCCTTACCCTCCCCAGCCATTAACTTTTTTCAGAATTCTTCCCACACTTCCAAGGGTTTCACCTAAGTGAAAATGACGTGAATGTTACCTGCAGCATCCTGAGATACCCAAGTCGTGCATCCCAGGAGGCCGTAGGATGTGCAACAGCGTCATCGTCTTCATCTATGACATCATCACGAGGTTGGCTGTCTCTTCCAAGTACTTGCAGTCATCCCCCTGATGACACGATGCAGTGCATGTGCGTCATCAAAGGGGCCAGCTGCAGGAAACCAGTAGAGAAAGCTGGCCTTCTGATAACATCACAGATGAAGACGACAGCACATGGCCTGGTGTGCAGCAGCTGAGTGGTGGATCCCTACAGCGTATCACTGGATCACTAATCATATGTGAATATGTTATTTGTGGATTACACAACAAAAAAGTAAGGGGGGTAAGTGAAGTTCCTCAAAAAGAATAAGTTCATGTGTCACATACATACATATACACAGAAACACACACATCGCTGTCAGCACTCCCACCCGGCCCCAGGACACCCCCTTTGGGCCAGGAAGACCTTTTTTCCTATTAAAGCAAATTGGACCATGTTTAATATGGGTTTTTGCCTTCCTCTGAATCAGTAAACAGATAGATTTTATTAAAGTTTCTGATAAAACAATGTAATTTTTAGGCTGTATTTGATGGACATATTTGTGTTCAGCTAAACTAGCTATATAATCATGTCCTTGTCACTGTTGTCTCTGATTATCTTCTATAAATAGGTACATGATTACTTCTTATAGTTGTGTAACAAAAACCTCTTTGCATAACTATGTCATTTTCAGCACTTTCATTACTGCTCCAGGTGGGTCCACCCTTGCCCTCCACGAACCCGGCTGTTTGTGAGGGGCAAACCTGGACCCACCTGGAGTGGTACTGGCAGAACAGACACAGGGCACAGGTCACTATGCTCCTCACCATGTCTCCTCTTCTGATATAACACAGTGCTATGTGTAGAGAGATTACCTGTGTTCATTTCTGGACATGAGAAGTGACTCTCCCCCCTCCCCCCCATCGGCTGGAGGAGACACTGATACAGACTTTTAATGAGTGAGGGAAGGGGGGGATTCGGAGGACACAGGAACTAACATCAAAGCCCAGGAGAGAGGTGTTGGAGTCTCTCAGAGGAGATGACAACCAGAGAAAGGTGAGGACTTCACTGTTTGTATCACACTGTCTCTGCTTACGGGTTTTAGCTGGGGACATGCTGCCATGGAAACAGAGGCAGGTGAAGAACGTGCTCATTCTAGCTAACAGCCTGGGTGTGCACCTCTTCACCAAATACACCCACATGCCCTCCAGAGGGAGGGAGTGAAGGAGGGGCTGTATTGTGGAGATGTTTCCACCCCCTGGAAACTTTTGAACTGAGAAAGAAAAGTTAGAGGCTGATTCTGTTCAAAAGACTATTCTGCAAAAACTATAGGACTGGGGAAATCAAGTAATGCAATGCAGATATGAGAGTAGCATGTGCTGCCTATTTTTGCATTCCCACACCTCTCCTTAACAGCATCACATCCTTGTAACTGCTGTTTCTGATCACCTTCTGTACATACAGTATGTACAGTAACATCTATTGCTCATCAGCATTATAGCTGCTTACCCCAGTAAGAAAGTTTTTTGTTTTATGGCATGCGTTATGGGAAATGTTTTACAACCAATGCTATTTAAAATCTGTTTGCTTTCTTCTAATATAAACATCAGAGTTTCCACGTGTGCAATAATTTCTCCTGATTGCTTTCTGAATAATTCATTAAAAATGATGAACAGCCAAGATGCTAATTTCTGTTTTAAATGCAATTTGTCTTTTTTCCCCTGCATATGCAGATACTATATATTGTAATGAGTACAAAGGAAACTGCAAAAGCTTAATTACAACAATTTAAGATTGTTTGTATGTTTTAAAACAATGTTGTTGTCTTCAAAAAGTAATCTATAAGCTATAGAATAGATTGTACAATGTTGGTAGCATAAAATGTGGCAACTAGTTGGGTCAATTATTTTATTTCATTAAACTAGATTAGATTTTTCTGAAACATGTAAGCAGACTTATGGGCAATTTACCCTTTACTTGCCATGCATGTTCACTATTAATGCAAAGCAGATATAAAAAAAAGTCATGGCATTTGAGAACCCCCATTAAAAATTACTTTAGATACAATCATCCTTCTGATCCAATCATTCTAGCTCCATGCATAATGAAGGAGGAAGAAGGGTGCAGTTATATACGTACAGCAGTAAATGGGAGGCTTATTCCAATTTATTAAACTTATTTAAATAGATAGCTTAACTTAGATGTAAATCCTAACTGAATACTGTTGGCCACTGTCATAAACTTTTGTCATTTAAAAAAAAAGAAAAATACTTATTTTTAAATTTTTTGTTCTTTGTTGCATCTCAGTGCTGCTGATCTACTGTAGCTTCTTTGTATCCACTTTTTGTGCATTGCAATGACTGCATTGCAATCCTCAGGGCAGTTTTCCGATAGTGACAACAACAGATAATGCCCGAGTATTATGTGTTGAAAGAGCCACTTGTAGTCAACATCAGAAGCCTGTGTGACAGAGTTACAAGACAGCATCATAGAATACATAGAAAATATTGTAGAAATTGGGAAGAAGATTAGGTTGAGATTGAAGTCTGTGTGTTCTGTTGCTCTCGGAAGTTCCAACAAGTCCATGGGAGCCTGCCCCCATGTGTTTACAGAGAAGATATAATGATTTTATATATTTATATATATATATATATATATATATATATATATATATATATATATATATATATATATATATATATATATATTTATTTATTTAATATACAGTGGGGGTCATTTACTATAGCCCTACTTGCTAATTAGCATTCAAATTACCATGATCGCGGTAATTAGTGCCCAAACATAATTCACAATAGCGCTGGGGTAAAAATACTCCCAAAACCGAATTTATTGTAGGACCCAGACAACAGATAGTGCCCAAATCCTTACACTTGCTAGGACCTGAAGTATTGCACATAGAAATAATGTTTAGAGCAGGATATGATCGCCTAAATGGTACTGAAATATGTGGTATATTGTTAACAAACAATCTGCTTTTAAACTGTGTTGCATACACTGAAATATCTTTAAAAGTCTGAGAAGAGATACATTCCCCAACTCTTTACAACTAAGTGCCAGCACAACTGAGCATGCTCAGACATGCAAACTACTCTCATCTTAACTCCCATGCCCTTTTTATCAAGAGTTATAGTAAATATTAAAATGAGTGCGGAGTTAAAAAACATTTTTTTGAGAGTGAAAATGAGAGTTGTGTAGCCCAATGCAAGTTTCAGCCATTGATTCTAATGGTACAATTGTAACTTAATTAAATACTTTTCATGTTGAGATGAAATGTATTTTTCTTTCAAAGAAATTGTCCTTGCAACAATGTTGCTTTTTCTTCATTTATTTTGTTTTTAAGAATGCTAGAATGTGGAATGTTTTCATCTTGTGGTAAAATATATTTTTCTCTGTTTCTCTCACTTGTTGCTGTCCATCTCACAAAAATCTTTATCCAAACTCACACAAGTATTTTTACAAACCACAAACAATACAATTGCTGATGCAAATTTAAAATGAGTCACAATTTTTGTGTTTATTATTTCTAAATGAACATAATTTGAGCCCAAAAATGTGATATGTGTACCAACATCAGAAAACAAAATGTCATTCCCAAAAATCAGAGGGTAACATCACTATTCTACACTCACACACCAAGAACCACCAAATATCACAGAATAAATCAAGAAGAATGACTCCTGACTAATGTAATTCCACTACCTACTGTATATATCCAAAGAAATGCAGTATTTGACTCGAACATTGGTTGTTTGCCAGTTCGCCGAACAGCAAATGATTTGGGGTGTTCGCGGCAAATTCGAAAAGCCGCGGAACACCCTTTAAAATTCTATGGGAGAAATCTAAAGTGCTAATTTTAAAGGTTAATATGCAAGTTAATGTCATAAAAAGTGTTTGGGGATCTGGGTCCTGCCCCAGGGGACATGTATCAATGCAAAAAAAGTTTTAAAAACGTCAGTTTTTTCAGGAGCAGTGATTTTATTAATGCTTAAAGTGAAACAATAAAAGTGAAATATTCCTTTAAATTTTGTACCTGGGGGGTGTCTATAGTATGCCTCTAAAGTAGCGCATGTTTCCCGTGTTTATAACAGTCCGAGAGCAAAATGACATTTCTAAAGGAAAAAAAAGTCATTTAAAAGTGCTAGCGCTAGTGCCGGCTATTAATGAATTGTCGGTCCCGACAGTACACATAAAAGTCATTGAAAGTCATTGAAAGATTAAAAAAAAATGCGTGGGGATCCCCCAAAATTCCATTACCAGGCCCTTCAGGTCTGGCATGGACATTAAGGGAAACACCGCGCTAAAATAAAAAAAATGTTGTGGGGTTCCCCCCAAAAATCCATACCAGAGTCTGGTATGGATTTGAAGGGGAATTCCATGCCAAAATTTAAAAAAAAAATGGCGTGGGTTTCCCCCAAATATCCACACCAGACCCTTATCTGAGCACGCAACCTGGCAGGCCACAGGAAAAGAGGGGGGCGCCCCTCTCCTAAACCGTACCAGGCCTCATGCCCTCAACCCTTGCCCGGTGGTTGTAGGGGTCTGCGGACGGGGTAATAGGAATCTGGAAGCCCCCTTTAACAAAGGGGACACCAAGATCCCGCCCCCCCCATGTGAATTGGTAAGGGGTACATTGTATCCCTACCATTTCACAAAAAGAAAGTGTCAAAATGTTAAAAAACCACAGGAGACGGCTTGGGACAAGTCCTTTATTAAAAATAAAAAAATTAAAAATAAAAAAGAGATTCTAGCGATGTAATCCAATAAATCCATGCTCCTACTCCAGCGATATAATCCAATTCTCGATCTCCAGTGATGGATGATCTCCAGCGACTCCAGCGAGGAACACGCACAGGATCCTGCCTCCACCGGAGGCACCCAGGCAATGACGCGGTTTTAGCTTGACAGCTCTTAGGCTCGATTCACACAGGGGCAACACGACTTCAACACGACTTTGCAACACGACTTCAACCCGACTTCAACGCGACTTGTGGATCCGACTTTGCCCTGCGACATGTGTCCGACTTTCAATGAACGGGGATCCGACTTGGATCCCCGCCACTGTGTTTGGTATGAATCTTTAGGGGGAACTCTGCGCCAAATTTTAAATAAAAAACCGGCATGGGTTCCCCCTCCAGGAGCATACCAGGCCCTTGGGTCTGGTATGGACCTTGAGGGGAACCCCCTACGCCGAAAAAAAAGGCGTGGGGGGGTCACCCCCCAATCCATACCAGACCCTTATCCGAGCACGCAGCCCGGCCGGACAGGAATGGGAGTGGGGACGAGCGAGCGCCCCCCCCCCTGAACCGTACCAGGCCGCATGCCCTCAACATGGGGGGTTGGTGCCTTGGGGGAGGGGGCGCGTTGCGGCCCCCCCCCCAAAGCACCTTGTCCCCATGTTGATGAGGACAAGGGCCTCTTCCCGACAACCCTGGCCGTTGGTTGTCGGGGTCTGCGGGCAGAGGGCTTATCAGAATCCGGGAGCCCCCTTTAATAAGGGGGCCCCCAGATCCCGGCCCCCCACCCTATGTGAATGAGTATGGGGTACATCGTACCCCTACCCATTCACCTAGGGAAAAAGTGTCAATTTAAAAAAAAACACTACATAGATTTTTAAAGTATTTTATTAGACAGCTCCGGGGGTCTTCTTCCGACTTCGGGGGTCTCTCCAGGTCTTCTCCACGCTCTCTGGATCTTCCTCCGGGCTCCTCCGCTCTCTTCTGACGCTCTATTGCTAAAGCGGAGGAGCCCGGTCTTCCGTCTTCTGCCCTCTCCTCTTCTTCTGATGTTGACACGACGCTCTCTCTGGCTAGAATGCTCTCTGTGCGCTCTGCTCTGACTTATATAGGCGGTGACCCCGCCCCCTTATGCCGTCACAGTCCCTGGGCATGCTGGGACTATGACTGCATAAGGGGGCGTGGTCATTGGGTGATGACCACGCCCCCTAAAACGTCACAGTCCCAGCATGCCCAGGGACTGTGACGGCATAAGGGGGCGTGGTCACCACCTATATAAGTCAGAGCGGAGCGCTCAGAGTGCATTCCAGCCCCAGAGAGCGTCGTGTCAACATCAGGAGAAGAGGGCAGAAGGCAGAAGATTGAAGACCGGGCTCCTCCGCTATAGCAAAAGAGCGGCAAAAGAGCAGAAAATAGCGGAGGAGCCCGGCAGAAGACCCGGAGAGCGCGGAGAATAACCGGAGAGACCCCGAAGTCGGAAGAAGACCCCCGGAGCTGTCTAATAAATTACTTTAAAAATCTGTGTAGTGTTTTTTTTTAAATTGACACTTTCCCTAGGTGAATGGGTAGGGGTTCGATGTACCCCATACTCATTCACATAGGGTGGGGGCCCGGGATCTGGGGGCCCTCTTATTAAAGGGGGCTCCCGGATTCCGATAAGCCCACAGACCCTGACAACCAACGGCCAGGGTTGTCGGGAAGAGGCCCTTGTCCTCATCAACATGGGGACAAGGTGCTTTGGGGTGGGGGGGCCGCAGCGCGCCCCCCTTCCCCAAGGCACCAACCCCCCCATGTTGAGGGCATGCGGCCTGGTACGGTTCAGGATGGGGGGGCGCTGGCTCGTCCCCCACCCCCATTCCTGTCCGGCCGGGCTGCGTGCTCGGATAAGGGTCTGGTATTGATTGGGGGACCCCCCATGCCGCTTTTTCGGCGTAGGGGGTTCCCCTCAAGGTCCATACCAGACCCAAGGGCCTGGTATGCTCTTGGAGGGGGAACCCATGCCGGATTTTTATTTAAAATTTGGCGCGGAGTTCCCCCTCAAGATCATCTGAGCACAAGTCGCATGCCGAAGTCAGATCATGCGAGACGGCGATCCGACTTCAATGATAGTCAATAGGCTGAAGTCGGATCAAAGTCGGATCAAAGTAGTACAGGGAGTACGCTCTGAAGTCGGAGCGACTTCAGTAGTGTCTATTAAGACGCTCCCATTCACTTAAATGTGAATCTCTTTCTGGGGCGACTTGGGGCGACTTGAGGGCGTACAATTCGGATTCCAAGTCGTCCCAGTGTGAACCGACCCTTATGTAGCTGAGGGCGTGGCCACCTGTCAAGTGACCCCGTCCCCCTCTGGCAAGGTGAAATGCCGGGGTTTCCCAGTGACGTGTACGGGTGACCCCGCCCCCCTCTGATGCAACGGGAATCCTGCGTTTTCCATGGACAAGGACTATAATCAGCCTTAACAATTCCCCACCAGCACTAATTGCAGCCTCTTACCAAGTCAAAACCCACAAAATGGCAGCTGTTTATCTCTCAGCATGCTGACAGTAATCAGTCATAACCAGCCTTCAAAACAGATGGCATATGCCAGAAACAGCTTGTTCAGTGTCTCTCTGGCCTTCCACAATATATCTGCATTGATTAACTTCTTGCACAGTGGGACTTAGGACAGTTTGACACCACAGAGGTGCAGCCTACACACATGTGGCAGCCTAGTGGCTAGCAAGTTAGCACTTCTGCCTAGCAGCACTGAGGTTCTTGGTTTGAATCCCAATCCTGCTTCCTGGCTAGAGGTTTCTATGTTCTTCCTCTGTTGTGCTGTAAAAGTTTATTTTTCACCAATTTTTGATGGGTTTCACATAATGGAACTCCAAGAAATCACATTATACATCAAGCAAGTGTGGGTTTGCACCAAATTTAGAACTGGGGTGTTTTGGCCCAGATATGGATGTATAAGTTTGGTACGATCCTGCACACATATTTTAATGTTGTACAGTAGGTGAAATTCGGCGAAATTTGACACCTGCGAGCCCCAGCGCCGAGCTGGCTTGCTCATCAGGAAAGGAAAACTGTTTTTTCCTTTTATGATGAGCGGCAAGCATTGCTGACAAGTGTCTGGTATGAATCATGAGGAGGAACGCCGTTCCACATTTTAAATAAAAAAACGACATGGGTTCCCCTCCAGGAGCACCGGCCGGGCTGCGTGCTTGGATAAGGGTCTGGTATGGATTTTGGGGGGACCCCCACACCTTTTTTTTGGTGTAGGGGGTTCCCCTTAAAATCCATACCAGACCTAAGGGCCTGGTATGCCCCTGGGGGGAACCCATGCAAAGACTTCTGATCACGACAAAGGTTTGTCATGGTCATTGTTAGCTTAATTTGTTTCCTTGCTTTTCTAATGTGATTTGTTTAATATGTCTAATTTTTAGTGTCCTACCCTTGTAGATTGTAAGCTCTACAAGGGTAAGCAGGGCCCTTCTAACTATTTTGTCAAATACTGGAGCATCATTTCCATGCCTTTTGTTTAATTTTTTGGCCCAAGTACGTTAACGTAACAAATGTTTATACTGACATTGAAATAAAAAGTTGATAGTTTTTTGCTTCATGTTTGACTTTTGAAGACTCATGCATACATATTTTATAAGTGCAAACTATTCATTCCCTTCAAATCTGTATTAAATCTAGTTGCATTCAAAAGTTTTTTGCTGTGTACACATAAAACAGGAAATTGCCCCGGGACTTTAAATGAGGTGAATGCATTTAACCAACAATTGTCAGAGTAAATGCAGTCTCAAAATGTATTAAAATAGTCATGCAAACATAAACATGAATCATAGCCAAGCCACTGAAATGATACATACAGTGGAAAATGTCATTACACGTGTCAAGGTATAAAATGTAAATTGCAGAGTGCACATGCATAAAAAGTATCCCAACACGTTTCACAAGACCATGCTCGGTTCATCAGGGGTAGATGCGTGTGTAGTACATCTTTAGGAGGTATAATGAACCAAATAAATATCAACACAGACATGGTATCATGACAATTAGTCAAGAGGGTCCAAAAACGCATGGCTCTATACTAACCGAAGGCTGGATCAGACTACCAATTGCTTGATACCCAGAGGCGGCAGTAATGAGCATCCGGCTCGGGAGCTGAGGAGGCAGAGGAAAAACCAACCCAACAGAGCACAAACGGGGGGCAGACATGGCCGGGATGGGGGAATGTACAAAAACATATTTGGGGGGCACACCCTATAATGTGTTTAAATTCAAGATGGTGATGCTATAAGACCTACAAACAGTACAAAATATTTTACAGCGCACACATTCAAGAATGACATTTCCTGCAGGGCTAGTTAAAAACACCTGAACATATTCAAAAAAAT
This sequence comes from Aquarana catesbeiana, assembly GCF_042186555.1. NCBI lineage: Eukaryota > Metazoa > Chordata > Amphibia > Anura > Ranidae > Aquarana > Aquarana catesbeiana. The sequence goes on from NC_133324.1 coordinate 202,619,602, forward strand.
ACGAGGGTTTGGTCACACTATTTGGTCATAGAGTGCTAAGACCACTTATAGTGTGACCAAACCCCCCCGTATTTTTTTGAATATGTTCAGGTGTTTTTAACTAGCCCTGCAGGAAATGTCATTCTTTAATGTGTGCGCTGTAAAATATTTTGTACTGTTTGTAGGTCTTATAGCAGCACCATCTTGAATTTAAGCGCATTGTAGAGTGTGCCCCCCAAATATGTTTTTGTATATTGTAATAGACCTTGACCAGGTTTTTTGGGTTGGAGCACCCCTCCCCCTCCTCATTACCTCTTATTTAGTGGCCACCAGTGCATAGGATGTATCCCCTTCATTTCTCCCACATAGAGGAGTTCAGCTCCCATGGTTGAGACAAAGGATCTTCCATTCTATTACTAGAGTAGGACCCACTAATTCGGGGTACTTTGTTGCAGTAAGTGGGCTTAGCACTATATGACTATATAGTGTGAGCAAACCCCCGTATTTTTTTGAATATGTTCAGGTGTTTTTAACTAGCCCTGCAGGAAATGTCATTCTTGAATAGGGATGAGCCGAACACCCCCCTGTTCGGTTCGCACCAGAACATGCGAACAGGAAAAAAGTTTGTTCGAACACGCGAACACCGTTAAAGTCTATGGGACATGAACATGTATAATCAAAAGTGCTAATTTTAAAGCCTTATATGCAAGTTATTGTCATAAAAAGTGTTTGGGGACCTGGGTCCTGCCCCAGGGGACATGGATCAATGCAAAAAAAAGTTTTAAAAATGGCCGTTTTTTCAGGAGCAGTGATTTTAATAATGCTTAAAGTCAAACAATAAAAGTGTAATATCCCTTTAAATTTCGTAGCTGGGGGGTGTCTATAGTATGCCTGTAAAGGGGCGCATTTCTGTTTCCCGTGTTTAGAACAGTCTGACAGCAAAATGACATTTCAAAGGAAAAAAGCCATTTAAAACTACTCACGGCTATTGCATTGCCGGTCCGACAATACACATAGAAGTTCATTGATAAGAACGGCATGGGAATTCCCCACAGGGGAACCCCGAACCAAAATGAAAAAAAAAAAATGACGTGGGGGTCCCCCTAAATTCCATACCAGACCCTTCAGGTCTTCAGGTCTGGTATGGATTTTAAGGGGAACCCCGCGCCAAAAAAAAAAAAAAGGGCCTCATCCCCACAACCCTGGCCGGTGGTTGTGGGGGTCTGCGGGCGGAGGGCTTATCAGAATCTGGAAGCCCCCTTTAACAAGGGGACCCCCAGATCCCGGCCCTCCCCCTGTGTGAAATGGTAGTACCCCTACCATTTCACTAAAAAACTTTCAAAAATGTTAAAAATTACAAGAGACAGTTTTTGACAATTCCTTTATTTAAATGCTTCTTCTTTCTTCTATCTTCTATCTTCCTTCATCTTCTTCTTCTTCTAGCTACGAAATTTAAAGGGATATTACACTTTTATTGTTTGACTTTAAGCATTATTAAAATCACTGCTCCTGAAAAAACGGACGTTTTTAAAACTTTTTTTTGCATTGATCCATGTCCCCTGGGGCAGGACCCAGGTCCCCAAACACTTTTTATGACAATAACTTGCATATAAGCCTTTAAAATTAGCACTTTTGATTTCTCCCATAGACTTTTGAAGGGTGTTCCGCGGCATTCAAATTTGCCACGAACACTCCAAATTGTTCGCTGTTCGGAGAACTTGCGAACAGCCCATGTTCGAGTCGAACATGAGTTTGACTCGATCTCGAAGCTCATCCCTATTCTTGAATGTGTCTGCTGTAAAATATTTTGTACTGTTTTTGGGATGGGGGAATGTGTCGCCAAAGATCTCCCAGTATCCATTAGTAATGTCAACTGAAAGATAAATGCATATGTATCAATAGGTGCTGCCATAGAATGTATGTATCCAAGTCCATTGTATATGTCAGCTGAGATAAAAATATATGTATATCAGTTAGTACTATACCAACAGAATAACCATGGAGTATGCAATGTAATGAAAAAAAAAAAAAAAAATATATATATATAACCACATATGAGCCAATGTTGTTCAAACCTAGATGGACTTGGAAACTCGGAGACAGTGAATTGGGATGGAGGTGGTTTGCGGGTGACATCAGACCTTTTCCTTTTTGTCTTTGTTGTGTACACATGCAATTCCTTGATAAGAAAGTGTAATGGGGGAGGGGGAAGAACCTTCCCCCCAAAAAAACAAAAAAAATCCCTGCTCCAAAGCTGAATTTCAGGGCTCTACTAATTATTTTGTGGACTAGGTAAGCCATGAAATATGTCAACTAAATGTGCATTCTCTCTAAGCACCAAATTAAGGAAAAAAATACCACAAAAACAATCGTTTAAACAAAATTTGGCGTGGGGTCCCCCCCCAATCGATACCAGGCCAGTTGGGTCTGGTATGGATTTTAAGGGGAACTCAATGTCAAATTTTTCAAAAAAATTGGTGTGGGGTCCCTCCAAAATCCATACCAGGCTCTTCGGGTCTAGCATAGATTTTAAGGGGAACTCCACACAAAATGAAAAAAAAAATCCCCAAAATCCATACCAGACCCTTATCTGAGCATGCAGCTTGGAGGGGGAAGGGACGAGCGAGGGCCCCCTCCTGAACCATACCAGGCCACATGCCATCAACATGGGGGGTGCTTTGGGGTCCCCAAATGTGAATGAGTATGGGGAACATCGTACCCCTACCCATTCACCCCAAAAAGCAGTGAAATGTAAAAAAAAACAAAAGCCGGTTTTTGACAAGTCCTTTATTTTAGAATAGCTCTGAAATGTCTTCTCCCTGAGCCATCACTTCCGGTGCCATCTCCTCCGCCGCCATCTTCTCCTGCCGCTGTCTCTCTCGGTGCCATCTCTCCTGCCGCCATCTTCTCCCGCCGCTGTCTTTCCCACTGTCTTTTCCTTTCTTTGTTAAATGGGGGCTTCCATATTTCAATAAGCCCCCCTCCCGCAGACCCCGACAACCACCAGCCAGGATTGTAGGGAATAGGCCCTTGTCCCCATGGGAACAAGGTGCTTTGGGGTGGCGGGCGCAGCGCCCCCTGCCTCCAAAGCACCCACCCCCCATGTTGAGGGCATGCAGCCTGGAGAGGGGCACTCACCCATCCCCTCCCGTTCCTTACCTCCAGGCTGCATGCTCGGATAAGGGTCTGATATGGATTTTGGGGGGGACCCCAGGCCATTTTTAAAATTTAATTTTGGTGTGGGGGAGGGGGGTCCCCTCCGAATCCATACTAGACCTGAGAGGCCTGGTATAGACCTGGAGGGGACCCCAACTGTTTTGTTTCACGTTTTTTTTTTTGCTGGCAATTTTTTTTGTTTACATTCAGCTGTCAGTGGGGAACCCTGCTGACAGCTGATGACTCATCAGATGTTAAGGACACGGCGGCTGGATTCCCAGCCCCTTGCTTAGCAATCAGCTATATACTGTGAAAATAAAAACCGCAAAGCTTATATCTTAATCAGCAGCATATGCTGACAATAAGCAAATGCCTAATAGCCAATGCCACATGAGCATGGTTGTTACCATAATATTAATGCTTCAAATGCAAAACATTATTGTATAGAATCAAACATTAGTACATGTATTTTTCTATACATGATTGTGGTCAGCTCAGTAGCCTAGTGGTGTGCCCTGCTACCTTCAAAGGTTTAAGCCATGGGTTCAAATCCCACTTGTGGTATCACCTAATGAAAACTTGCATTGTACTCAGCAGCATATTCCAAAAATCACACACTAGTTAAAGTGCAGGGTGTTAGTTTACATTTTTTGGGTTTAATTTGCTTGTGCATTGGAAAAATCAACGCAGCTACCTTGGTGGGTGGTAAGTTGGCTGGGATTTGAACTCATAAACTGAGAGCTTTGTAGACATCAGTGCACCCCACCAAGGTGTGGGGTGGTGTGTTGTGGTTTGGTTACAATTGCCAGCACCCGGCTATTAAAAAATCCAGACCAAAAAGGGGCATGAGGTTCATACCAGGCCCTTTGGGTCTGGTCTGGATTTTAAGGGGAACCCCACGTCCCCCCAAAATCCAGACCAGACCCTTATCTGAGCATGAAGCCCAGCAGGTCAGGAAAGGGAGGAGACAAGCGAGCGCCCCACCTCCTGAGCATACCAGGATGCATGCCCTCATTATGGGGGGAGGAGTGCTTTGGGGCTGGGGGGCATGTTGATGAGGACAAAGACCTCTTCCTGACCACCCTGGCCGGTGGTTATCGGGGTTTGCGGGCGGGGGCTTATCGGAATCTGGAAGCCCCCTTTAACAAGGGTGCCCCCAGATCCCACGTCCCCCCATGTGAATGAGTATGGGGTACATTGTACCCCTACCCATTCACCAAAAGAAGCAGTGTAGTGTGACAAAAGGCAATAGCCAGTTTTAGACAAGTCTTTTATTAAAAATGTCTTCGTCTTTCCCCGCTTCTTCCTCCGGTCTTCTTCCTCTTTCTCCGTCGCCGCTGCCGCCGCTGACTCACTGAGGATACAGATATGGCCCTCCTCTGACGCTGCGGCCCGCTGATCTGTCCACTTCCATGTTGTACATTTCATATTTAACTATGGTGCATGGCCACCAGATTGCATCATCCAGAGACCCTGTCCCTTTGTGACATAACGGACCCATCATGCCCCGGCAGTGATGTCACAAGGGGCAGGGCCTATGAATGACATCATCTGTCCCATTGCAGCATCGGAGGAGGTTCTTTTTTACATTTTCAGCAGGTTGGCGGCAGGAGCGGCAGCGGAGGAAGAAGAAGAAGACCAGAGAAGGAAGCGGGGGAAGAAGCAGCCAGAGGAAGACTGGAGGAAGAAGGAGAAGACCGGAGGAAGAATGAGAAGTTCAGAGGAAGAAGTGGAGGAAGAAGAAGACATTTTTAATAAAGTATTGTAGACAAAGACTGACCCAAGCTCTACCACACAATTGTAAAGTAATGAGCTGAATATCAGTGCTCAGGCTAGTTGGGTCCCTTGAACATCAAAATAGCAAGAAATGCCGTCAACAGGATTGCTTCATTTTACAAATCTTTATTTGCCACTAACAGCAGTCCTACATCTATAGTGCTAATGTGTTTCGGCTGGAAACTTCCTCATAGCATACAGGTTTACAATAAAAACAAGTTTATATAGAAAAAAAAGGGAGGGTACAATCCAATTTAAAATCAATTGACAATTAAAAACATGTGAGGTTGGTGGAACCAGAGAAGGAGAGGAAGGAAAATGGAGACACAGACTGAAAACTCTATGGAAGAAATTAATAGTGGATCAAATTGTATTAATTTAAAAACAAATTCACACCGATTCTACGGTTCATTCCACAAGAGAATCAAGTGTTCAATCTGTGCATCCACCGCACCTCCCGCTGAAGTAGAGTATAGTGTGTACCCCCACCCCAACAGATCTTCTCACCTGTTCCAGACCACAAAAAGAAAAGGACTCCAAGTTTGTTTTTATTTTCTCTTCTCCCAAGACAACCCATATGGAGAATTCCGTGATTGGTATTGTCGCTTTATAGATGATTTGATCTTCGTATGGAAAGGGCTAGCCGGTGCATTGGATTCATTTTTGGCTTATCTCAATACCAATCATTTGAATTTGGAGTTTACTTACACTGCAGATCCAGTCAACATTGACTTTGGTGGGATGTGTGGATAGTGGAGTAGTCTCTACCAAAACCTATAGGAAACAATGTGCAGGCAACTCACTTCTGCTGGCATCGAGTTGCCATCCAGCCCATACGGTACGGGTATTGGCAACAGGTGAGTTTATTAGAGCAAGGAGGAATTGTTCCTCTTATGAGGATTTTTGCCAAAGAATGTAACATTGTTTCCAACAGGTTGAGAGAACAGGAATATAGTGTAGATTTGAAAGATAGAGGCAGAAAGTTGGCAGAAAATAGAGATTGTAGTGATTTGATTGGGAACTTTTCTGCCTCTAGCAAGAGGACACGGTCCCATGGGAGGGGAGGTGTTCACTTAGTGACCACTTAGTCACAACAATACAACCACATTGTTGCTATCATTAAACACTGCCTCCCTCTCTTGTATGCAGACAACACTCGGCATGTTATCTTAAGACAGGGATGCATTTTTTTTCTAGTAGGAAAGCTCCTACTTTAGGCACAATACTTTCCCCCTCTTTGTTCCATCCCTGTAGCACTTCCTCTTTCACTTCATGGTTAGGAACAGTGGGTTCTTATCCCTGTGGTTATACCACCTGTAAACAGTGCAAAAGACCCAGAAAAAGCAAGTCTGTTATTTCTTTTTCCACAGGTAGAACATATTCAGTTACAAGTTATATAAATTGTAACTCAAAGATGATTGTTTACCTAATTGATTGTAGCATCTGTAGAGTACAGTATATGGGATGCACTATTCGCAATCTATGTATTAGAATATCAGAGCATTATAATGACACTCTTAACAGTAGTGCGAAAAATATTTCAAATGTGTCTAAACACTTCAGAACAGCTCATGGTGGTAACTTGGATTCCTTTTCTTTGTGCAGTCTGGAACAGGGGAGAAGTAGGGATGAGCCAGATGTTCGCCCGTTCGGCTAACAGTGAACAATATGCGGCATTCGCGGCAAATTCGAAAGCCGCGAAACGCCGTTAAAGTCTATGGAACGCTAACGTGAAAAACCAAAACTGCTCATTTTAAAGGCTTATATGAAAGTTATTGCCATAAAAAGTGTATAGGGACCCAGGTTCTGCCCCAGGGACGTATCAATGCAAAAAAAAGTTTTAAAAACTGCATTTTTTTTGGGAGTAGTGATTTTATTAATGCTTAAAGTGAAACAATAAAAATGAAATATTCCTTTAAATATCGTGCCTGGGGGTGTCCTTAGTAGGGATGAGCCTGATGTAAGTTCGATTCGAACATCGGGTGTTCTCCCTTTCGTCGAACAGTGAACAATATGCGGAGTTCGCGGCAAATTCAAAAGCTGTGGAATGCCGTTAAAGTCTAGGGGACACATCGTTACATAGTTAGTCAGGTTTAAAAAAGACACAAGTCCATCTAGTTTAACCATAAAAATAAGTTGACAGTTGATCCAGAGGAAGGCAAAAAACCCCAGCAAAGCATCCAATTTGCTACAGCAGGGGAAAAAATTCCTTCCCGATCCCCGAGAGGCAATCAGATTTTCCCTGGATCAACTTTACCTATAAATGTTAGTACCCAGTTATATTATGTACATTATGTACATTTAGGAATGAATCCAGGCCATTCTTAACTGCTTCCCGCCTGCCGGCCATCAAATTATGTTCTCTGGACGTCATATGTCGGGCCTCCAGAATGACCGCTCTCTTGCACCCGTGGGGGCGCTTAGCGGCGATCGGTGGTGCGGTGTGTCAGTCTGACACACCACTACACTGATCTTGGTAAAGAGCCTCTGACGGAGGCTCTTTACCATGTGATAAGCTGTGTCCAATCATGGCTGATCACAATGTAAACAGGTAGAGCCGTTGATCGGCTTTTCCTCACTCATGTCTGACAGACGCGAGTAGAAGAGAGCCGAATGACGGCTCTCCTGACAGGGGGGTCTGTGCTGATTGTTTATCAGTGCAGCCACCCCTCGAATGCCCACCCAGGACCACCAGGATGCCGCCAGGACCACCAGAGATGCCATAACACTGGACCACCAGGTATGCCACCCTAGACCACCAGGGAACTGCCAATCAGTGCCCAGGCAGCTGCCAATCAGTGCCCATCCCCAATGCCTGCCAGTGCCATCAGTGATGCCTATCGATGCCATCTATCAGTGCAGCATATCAGTGCCCATCAGTGTCACGTATCAGTGCCCAGCAGTGCCACCTATCAGTGCCCAGCAGTGGTGCTATCAGTGCCCAGAAGTGCCGCCTATCAATGCCCATCAGTGCTGCATATCAGTGCCACCCATTAGTGCCGCCTACCAGTGCCCATCAGTGCCGCCTATCAGTGCCCATCATTAGTGCCCGTCAGTGCCCATCAGTGCCACCTCATTGGTGCCGCCTTATCAGTTCCCATCAGTGCCGCCTTATCAGTGCCCATCAGTAGATGAGAAAACGTACTTGTTTACAAAATTACAATACACAAAAACAAAAGAAAAACTTTTTTTGTCAAAATTGTAGGTATTTTTTGTTTAGCAAAAAATAAAAAACGCAGAAGTGATCAAATACCACCAAAAGAATGCTCTATTTGTGGGAACAAAATGATAAAAATTCTGTTTGGGTACAGTGTAGCATGACCGAGCAATTGTCATTTAAACAGCGACAGTGCTGAAAGCTGAAAATTGGCTTGGGCAGAAAGGGGGTGCAAGTGCCCTGTATTGAAGTTGTTAAAGCAATCTACTGAGCTGGCCAGAACCATCTCTGGAGGGACTCTATTCCACATTTTCACAGCTCTTACTGTGAAGAAACCTTTCCGTATTTGAAGATTAAATCTCTTTTCCTCAAGGCGTAAAGAGTGCCCCCTTGTCCTCTGTGTTGACCATAAAGTGAATAACTCAACACCAAGTTCACTATATGGACCTCTTATATATTTGTACAATGTGATCATATCCCTCCTTAATCTCCTCTTCTCAAGAGAGAATAAATTCAGTTCCTCCAATCTTTCCTCATAGCTGAGATCCTCCATGCCTCTTATCAGTTTGGTTGCCCTTCTCTGCACTTTTTCCAGTTCCCCGATATCCTTTTTGAGAACTGGTGCCCAAAACTGAACTGCATATTCCAGTTGAGGTCTTACTAATGATTTGTACAGGGGCAAAATTATATCTCTCTCTCTCTGGATTCCATACCCCTCCTAATACAAGAAAGGACTTTTCTCGCTTTGGAAACTGCAGCTTGGCATTGCATGTTATTATTGAGCTTATGTCTATGTATATCTACCAAAACCCCCAGATCCTTCTCCATTATGGACCCCCCCAGTTGTACCCCCCTAGTATGTATGATGAATGCATATTCTTGGCCCCCAAGTGCATAACTTTACATTTATCAACATTAACCACTTGCCGACCGCCTAACGCATATATACGGCGGCAGAATGGCACGGGCAGGCAGAATCACGTACCTGTACGTGATCTGCCTCCCGCGGGTGGGGGGTCCGATCGGACCCCCCCCCGGTGCCATAGGTGGTCGGCTCTCGTTCGCGGGCGATGAGAGGTGAGAGGGAGGCCATCCATTGTTGGCCACCCCCTCCCGATCGCTCCCGGCGAATGAAAACGCTTCCTTTCCCTCTGTAATGTAAACAGAGGGAAAGGAAGTGATGTCATCCCTCCTCGAGCCGGTCTTTTCGTCCCGGCGCAGAGGAGAGAAGACATCCAAGTAAGTGCACCAACACTACACTTACAGTAGAACACGCAGGCACACTTTTCACCCCCCAGTTACCCCCCGATCACCCCCCAATCACCCCCCTGTACCCCCTGTCACTCTGACACCAATAGCAGTTTTTTTTTTTTTTGCATTGGTGTCAGTTTGTGTCAGTTACAAGTGTTAGGGCAGTTAGGTTAGCCCCCTTTAGGTCTAGGGTACCCCCCTTTAGGTCCAGGGTACCCCCCTAACCCCCCCTAATAAAAGTTAACCCCTTGATTACCCCCCGTCGCCAGTGTCGCTAAGCGATCGTTTTTCTGATCGCTGTATTAGTGACACAGGTGACGCTAGTTAGGGAGGTAAGTATATAGGTTCGCTGTCAGTGTTTTATAGCGACAGGGACCCCCATATACTACCTGCTAAAGGTTTTAACCCCTTGATTGCCCCCTAGTTAACCCTTTCACCAGCGATCACCGTATAAGTGTTACGGGTGACGCTGGTTAGCTAGTTTGTTTTTTGTAGTTTATTATAGTTTATTACAGTTTATTATAGTTTATTATAGTTTTAGGGCACCCGCCGTTTATTACCTTATAAAGGTTTAACCCCCAAATTGCCCGGCGGTGATATAAGTTAAGTTTTTAGGATCTGATAAGGTCTGCGTCGCCCCAGGCAGCGTCAGGTTAGCGCCAGTACCGCTAAAACCCACGCACGCAGCATACACCTCCCTTAGTGCTATAGTATCTGAACGGATCGATATCTGATCCGATCAGATCTATACTCCCCAGCAGTTTAGCTTTCCCTGAAACACAGTGTTAGCGGGATCAGCCCAGATACCTGCTAGCACCTGCGTTTTGCCCCTCGGCCCAGCCCAGCCCAGCCCACCCAAGTGCAGTATCGATCGATAACTGACACTTACAAAACACTAAGCACACATAACTGCAGCGTTCGCAGAGTCAGGCCTGATCCCTGCGATCGCTAACAGTTTTTTTGTAGCGTTTTGAATCAGTCGCTAACAGTCAGGAGCTTTTTTGCCTGTGAGTCTCACTAGTGTACCCCTAAATTTAGAGGCCAAAATGGCAAATCGAAGGTACACTAGTGAAGAGGCCTACACGTTTCTGAGTATGACAGATAGTGAAGAGGAAGTCACTCATCTGTCAAGTTCAGGCTCAGAATACGAACCTGTAGAGGACAGCGGTTCCATGACAGATAGCTCTGACGACGGAGTTGTGGTCCCTGCTAGGGTCAGGCGTACCAGACCCCGAACTTCTTCGTCCTTGAAGTGCAAGAACCGCAGGGCTCTCGTATGGAGCAGAGAAGTACTAGTGCCGCTACTCCTTCTGGTGAACTGGCAAGCACCAGCGGCCTAGTACACCCTGGTCGTACATCCAGCACTGCAGTATCACGTGGTGACGTGGCGAGTCCCATAAGTGCAGTTCAAGCTGGCGAGGTGGCAAGCACAAGTAGTGTCCCGCTGCCACCAAGAAGAAGACGAACACAGGCCCGTCGTGCCCATAGTGCCCTTCCTGCTGCATTCGCCAATCCGAATTGGGAACCCACCACTTCTGCAGCACCCGTACTTCCCCCTTTCACTGGCCAACCCGGAATTCAGGTGGAAACAGTTGACTTTACGCCACTGGATTTTTATTCACTGTTTTTCACCGAAGATCTCTATAGATCTATTGTGGACCAAAGCAATTTGTACGCTGGTCAACACATCGCCACTATTCCCCAGTCCTCCCTTGCCAGAGATTGGAGACCAATTACGGTCTCCGAATTTAAGATCTTTCTGGGCCTTTCCCTCCTCATGGGCATAACCAAAAAGAGTGAGTTGCGGTCATATTGGTCCACTGACCCAATTCACCATATGCCCGTGTTCTCTGCCTCCATGACCAGGGCACGATACGAGCAGATTTTGCGGTTCATGCACTTCAACGACAATGAACTCTGTCGTCCTCGTGGAGACCCTGCATACGATCGGCTCTACAAAATTCGGCCCCTCGTAAACCACTTCAACCAACATTTTGCAGACTTGTTTACTCCCCATCAAGTTGTCTGCGTTGATGAGTCACTGATTAAGTTTTCTGGCCGCTTGTCATTCAAACAGTACCTTCCCAGCAAGCGTGCCAGATACGGGGTCAAGATGTATAAGCTCTGTGACAGGGCCACAGGCTATACATGTAGATTTATGGTTTACGAGGGCAAACATAGTCACGTAGAGCCGATAAACTGCCCTGACTACATAGGAAGCGCTGGCAAGATAGTGTGGGACTTGGTGTCACCCTTATTCGGAAAGGGGTACCACTTGTACGTGGACAATTATTATACGAGCGTGCCACTTTTTAGTCACTTGTTTGATCATCAGATTGGAGCATGTGGCACCGTGCGACCTAATCGCCGGGGCTTTCCCCAGCGGCTTGTAGAGTCCCGTCTTAGGCTGGGGGAGAGAGCCTGCTTGCAGTATAATAATTTGCTCGCTATGAAGTGGAGGGACAATAAGAATGTTTTCGTTCTTACCTCCCTTCATGCAGACACGACGACCCAAATTACTACGGCGACTGGTGTTGTGGAGAAACCCCTCTGTGTCCACGAATACAACCTTAATATGGGAGGGGTGGACCTCAACGACCAGTTGTTGGCGCCGTACCTAGTTGCCCGTAAGGCCAGACGCTGGTACAAAAAAGTGTCTGTTTATTTATTTCAATTGGCTTTGCTGAATGCTCATGTGCTATACAGAGCTTCAGGACGGACTGGATCCTTCCTTAAATTCCAGGAAGAGATAGTCAAAGCCCTTCTGTATTCAGACGGTGCTCCACCTCACCTTCCCCAACCAAATGCAGTTAGCCGGCTGCATGGGAGGCATTTTCCTTATGTCCTCCAGAGTACCCCTACCCAACGAGCCCCCCAAAAAAGATGTTGTGTCTGCAGCAAGCGCGGATTTAGGCGTGACACCCGGTATTATTGTCCCTCCTGTCCTGACAATCCTGGTCTATGCATTGGTGAATGTTTTGAACGCTACCATACACTAGTGGAGTATTAGCATAGGGTTCAGCACGGCACAGACTAGGCACACTAACACAGGGTCTCCCAAGATGCCATCGCATTTTGAGAGACCCAAACCTGGTACAGTTACAGTTAAAAGTTAAAGTTACTAAAAAAAGTGTTAAAAAAAAAAAAAAAATAAAAAAAAAATAAAAAAAAAAAATACAAAAAAATATAAAATAAAAAACCAAAAATAGTTGTCGTTTTATTGTTCTCTCTCTCTATTCTCTCTCTATTGTTCTGCTCTTTTTTATTGTATTCTATACTGCAATGTTTTATTGTTATGTTTTTGTCATGTTTGCTTTATAGGTATGCAATTTTTTTATACTTTGTTTTTTTATTGTTAACCACTTTTTTGTTTTCAGGTACGCCATTCAGCTGCAGAGCGGATTTATTTATCTTGACAGCAACAGCGTTTGCTCCCACGATATATAAAGCCGTGACTCCAGCGGTGTCGGAGGTGATTTCACCACCACAGTTACATACTTCAGCATATATGCCGAAGCGTGGGGGCAGCAGTGGGTGGAGGAGCAATTTGCTCCTGCCTTTTGCGGGAGGATGCCCCCATGCTTCGGCATATATAAATGGTGCATGTATGCCCATCATTAGAAGTGGGCGGATGAAGGGAGGTATTCTAATGGTGGGCATACCCACCGATCAATATCTTTTTTTCGTTCAGCCCACAGGCTGCATGAAAAAAAAGTTTACAATACAAGGACCAGCAACGTACTGGTATGTTGCTGGACTTTGAGTGGTTATACCAGAATGATGCCTGCAGGTTTAGGTATCATCTTGGTATCATTCTTTTCAGCCAGCGGTCGGCTTTCATGTAAAAGCAATCCTAGCGGCTAATTAGCCTCTAGACTGCTTTTACAAGCAGTGGGAGGGATTCCCCCCCCCCACCGTCTTCCATGTTTTTCTCTGGCTCTCCTGGCCCAACAGGGAACCTGAGAATGCAGCCGGTGATTCGGCCAGCTGACCATAGAGCTGATCAGAGACCAGAATGGCTCCAATCATCTCTATGGCCTAAGAAACTGGAAGCTACGAGCATTTCATGACTTAGATTTCGCCGGATGTAAACAGCGCCATTGGGAAATTGGGAAAGCATTTTATCACACCGATCTTGGTGTGGTCAGATGCTTTGAGGGCAGAGGAGAGATCTAGGGTCTAATAGACCCCAATTTTTTCAAAAAAGAGTACCTGTCACTACCTATTGCTATCATAGGGGATATTTACATTCCCTGAGATAACAATAAAAATGATAAAAAAAAATAAAAATGAAAGGAACAGTTTAAAAATAAGATAAAAAATCAAAAAATTAATAAAGAAAAAAAAAAAAAAAAAAAAAAGCACCCCTGTCCCCCCCTGCTCTCGCGCAAAGGCGAACGCAAGCGTCGGTCTGGCGTCAAATGTAAACAGCAATTGCCCCATGCATGTGAGGTATCACCGCGAAGGTCAGATCGAGGGCAGTAATTTTAGCAGTAGACCTCCTCTGTAAATCTAAAGTGGTAACCTGTAAAGGCTTTTAAAGACTTTTAAAAATGTATTTAGTTTGTCGCCACTGCACGTTTGTGCGCAATTTTAAAGCATGTCATGTTTGGTATCCATGTACTCGGCCTAAGATCATCTTTTTTATTTCATCAAACATTTGGGCAATATAGTGTGTTTTAGTGCTATAAAATTTTAAAAAGTGTGTTTTTTCCCCAAAAAAATGCGTTTGAAAAATCGCTGTGCAAATACTGTGTGAAAAAAAAAATGAAACACCCACCATTTTAATCTGTAGGGCATTTGCTTTAAAAAAATATATAATGTTTGGGGGTTCAAAGTAATTTTCTTGCAAAAAAAAAAAAAATTTTCATGTAAACAAAAAGTGTCAGAAAGGGCTTTGTCTTCAAGTGGTTAGAAGAGTGGGTGATGTGTGACATAAGCTTCTAAATGTTGTGCATAAAATGCCAGGACAGTTCAAAACCCCCCCCAAATGACCCCATTTTGGAAAGTAGACACCCCAAGCTATTTGCTGAGAGGCATGTCGAGTCCTTGGAATATTTTATATTGTGACACAAGTTGCGGGAAAAAGACAATTTTTTTCTTTTTTTTTGCACAAAGTTGTCACTAAATGATATATTGCTCAAACATGCAATGGGAATATGTGAAATTACACCCCAAAATGCATTCTGTTGCTTCTCCTGAGTACGGGGATACCACATGTATCCCCAGAATGCATTTTGGGGTGTAATTTCACATATTCCCATTGCATGTTTGAGCAATATATCATTTAGTGACAACTTTGTGCAAAAAAAAAAAAAAAAATTGTCTTTTTCCCGCAACTTGTGTCACAATATAAAATATTCCAAGGACTCGACTTTTTGGGAGCCTAGCCGCGTACGGGACCCCGAAAACCAAGCACCGCCTTCAGGCTTTCTAAGGGCGTAAATTTTTGATTTCACTCTTCACTGCCTATCACAGTTTCGGAGGCCATGGAATGCCCAGATGGCACAAACCCCCCCCCAAATGACCCCATTTTGGAAAATAGACACCCAAAGCTATTTGCTGAGAGGTATAGTGAGTATTTTGCAGACCTCACTTTTTGTCACAAACTTTTGAAAATTGAAAAAAGAAAAAAAAAATATGTTTTTCTTGTCTTTCTTCATTTTCAAAAACAAATGAGAGCTGCAAAATACTCACCATGCCTCTCAGCAAATAGCTTGGGGTGTCTACTTTCCAAAATGGGGTCATTTTGGGGGGCTTTGTGCTATCTTGGCATTTTATGGCCTTCAAAACTGTGATGGGTAGTGAGGAGTGAAATAAAAAATTAACGCTCTTAGAAATCCTGAAGGCGGTGATTGGATTTTGGGGCCCCGTATGAAGCTAGGCACCCAAAAAGTGCCACTCATGTGGTATCCCCGTACTCAGGAGAAGCAGCAGAATGTATTTTGGGGTGTAATTCCACATATGCCCATGGCATGTTTGAGCAATATATCATTTTGTGACAACTTTGTGCAAAAAAAAAAAAAAAAAATTGTCACTTTCCCGCAACTTGTGTCAAAATATAAAATATTCCATGGACTCAACATGCCTCTCAGCAAATAGTTCGGGGTGTCTACTTTCCAAAATGGGGTCATTTGGGGGGGTTTTGTGCCATCTGGGCATTTTATGGCCTTCAAAAATGTGATAGGTAGTGAGGAGTGAAATCACAACTTTACGCCCTTAGAACTCCTGAAGGCGGTGCTGGGTTTTCGGGGCCCCGTACGCGGCTAGGCTCCCAAAAAGTCCCACACATGTGGTATCCCCGTACTCAGGAGAATCAGCAGAATGTATTTTGGGGTGCAATTCCACATATGCCCATGGCCTGTGTGAGCAATATATCATTTAGTGACAACTTTGTGCAAAAAAAAAAAAAAATTGTCACATTCCCGCAACTTGTGTCAAAAAATAAAATATTCCATGGACTCAACATGCCTCTCAGAAAATAGCTTGGGGTGTCTACTTTCCAAAATGGGGTCATTTGGGGGGGTTTTGTGCCATCTTGGCATTTTATGGCCTTCAAAACTGTGATAGGTAGTGAGGAGTGAAATCAAAAATTTATGCCCTTTGAAATCCTAAAGGCGGTGCTTGGTTTTCGGGGCCCCGTACGCGGCTAGGCTCCCAAAAAGTCCCACACATGTGGTATCCCCGTACTCAGGAGAAGCAGCTAAATGTATTTTGGGGTGCAATTCCACATATGCGCATGGCCTGTGTGAACAATATATCATTTAGTGACAACTTTTTGTAATTTTTTTTTTTTTTTTTTGTCATTATTCAATCACTTGGGACAAAAAAAATAAATATTCAATGGGTTCAACATGCCTCTCAGCAATTTCCTTGGGGTGTCTACTTTCTAAAATGGGGTCATTTGGGGGGGGGTTTTATACTGCCCTGCCATTTTAGCACCTCATGAAATGACATAGGCAGTCATAAAATAAAAGCTGTGTAAATTCCAGAAAATGCACCCTAGTTTGTAGACGCTATAACTTTTGCGCAAACCAATAAATATACGCTTATTGACATTTTTTTTACCAAAGACATGTGGCCGAATACATTTTGGCCTAAATGTATGACTAAAATTGAGTTTATTGGATTTTTTTTATAACAAAAAGTAGAAAATATCATTTTTTTTCAAAATTTTCGGTCTTTTTCCGTTTATAGCGCAAAAAATAAAAACGCCAGAGGTGATCAAATATCATCAAAAGAAAGCTCTATTTGTGGGAAGAAAAGGACGCAAATTTCGTTTGGGTACAGCATTGCATGACCGCGTAATTAGCAGTTAAAGCGACGCAGTGCCGAATTGTAAAAAGTGCTCTGGTCAGGAAGGGGGTAAAACCTTCCGGGGCTGAAGTGGTTAAACCTCATCTGCCACATAGTTGCCCAAGTGCATTGAAGTTGGCTTGTAAATTAGAGACATCCTGTAAGGACCTTATTCCACTGTATAGTTTGGTGTCATCTACAAAGAATGAAATGGTACTTCTAATCCCAGACCCAATATCATTTAAAAAGATATTAAAAAGTAAGGGTGCCAGCACTGAACCTTGGGATACACCACTGATAACCTTAGACCAACCACTACTCTCTGAATTCGGTCTTTTAGCCAGTTTTCTATCCATTTACAAACTGACATTTCCAAGCCTGTAGACTTTATCTTACACATGAGCCGTGTGTGGGGAACTGTATAGAACTCTTTTGCAAAATCCAAGTATACCACGTCCACAGCCACTCCTCTGTCTAAGGTTTTACTTACCTTCTCATAAAATCAGATTTGTTTGACAACTTCTGTCTTTCATGAATCCATGCTGTCTGTTGCTTAAAATATTTTTTCCAGCAAGAACTCATTTATGTGGTCTTTTTTAAACTCTCCAGTATCTTCCCAGCTATAGAAGTTAAACTAACAGACACTAACATGAAAAATCAAAAGTGCTCAATTTAAAGGTGTATATGCAAGTTATTGCCATAAAAAGTGTATGGGGACCCGGGTCCTGCCCCAGGGGATATGTATCAATGCAAAAAAGTTTTAAAAACGTCAGTTTTTTCAGGAGAAGTGATTTTAAAAATGCTTTAAGTGAAACAATAAAAATGAAATATTCCTTTAAATATCATGCCTGGGGGGTGTCCCTAGTATGCCTGTAAAGTAGTGCATTTTTCCCATGTTTGTGACGTCACATAACATCAGAGGGGGGCAGGGTCACCTGTTTACATCACTGGGTTGCCCGGCCCTCAGCTATATAACAGCTGGCAGGGTTCAGTCAGCGGGAGCCTCCCATCTGGAGTTTTTTCCATTTTTTTTATTGGGTCACCAGATGCTGTGATCGAAGATGGATGGACATCGTGGAAGAGTTTTTTATTTTTTTTTAATAAAGGACCTGTCCCAAATTGTCTCCTGTCATTTTTACCATTTTGATACTTTTTTGGTGAATGTGTAGGGGTACAATGTACCCAATACCCATTCACACGGGGGGAGGGATCTGGGAGTCCCTTTGTTAAAGGGGGCTTCCAGATTATAATAATCCCCCCCATTCACAGACCCCACAACCACCGGGCAAGGGTTGTGGGGATAAGGCCCTTGTCCCCATCAACACGGGGACAAGGTGCTTTGGGGGCGGCCCCAAAGCATCTTCCCCATGTTGAGGGCATGTGGCCTGGTACGGTTCAGAAAGGGGTGCTCTCTCGTCCCCTCCCCTCTTTTCCTATGGCCTACCAGGTTGCGTGCTTAGATAAGGGTCTGGTATGTATTTTAGGGGGGACCGCTATGCCATTTTTTTTCATTTTGGCCCGTGGTTTCCCTTAAAATCCATACTAGACCTGAAGGGCCTGGTATGGATTTTGGGGGGCCCCCTACGCCATTTATTTTTAAACTTTGGCATGGGGTTTACCTTAAAATCCAAAAAATATCCCAAAGGGCCTGGTAATGGACTGGGGCGGGAACCCATGCCATTTTTTAAATGATTTTCATCTATATTGCCAGGACCCGACAATACATTACAGCCGCGAGTAGTTTTAAATTACTTTTTTTCTTTAGAAATTTCATTTTGCTGTGGTACTGTTATAAACACGGGGAAAATGCGCTACTTTACAGGCATCCTCCAGGCACCATATTTAAAGGAATATTTCATTTTTATTGTTTCACTTTAAGCTCCCGAAAAAACATCAGTTCTTAAAACTTTTTTTTGCATTGATAAATGTCCCCTGGGGCAGGACTCTGGCCCCCAAACACTTTTTATGGCAATAACTTGCATATAAGCCTTTAAAATGAGCAATTTTGATTTTTCAGCTTATCCAGCTTGTTCGGCTTATCCCTAGTGAGAAGATCTGTTAGGGGAAATACATACCATACTATACTTCAGCGGGAGGGGTGGTGGATGTACAGATTGAACACTTGATTCCCCAGTGGACTGAACAGTAAAATGGATGTGAATTTGTTTTTAAAGTAATACAATTTGATTCCACTATAGGTTAATTTCTTCAATGGCGTTTTCAGTCTATGTCTCCATTTTCCATCCCCTCCTTCTCTGGTTCCACCAACCTCACATGTTTTTAATTGTCAATTGATTTAAAATTGGATTGTACTGCTCCCTTTTTAGGAGGAATGGATATTTTTTCTACATAAACTTGATTTTATTGTATACCTGTATGCTATGAGGAAGGCTCCGGCCGAAACATGCTAGACTATAGATGTAGCACTGCTGTTAGTGCCAAATAAAGATTTGTAAGAAGAAGCAATCGTGCTGCCGGAATTTCTTGCTATTTTTTATAAAGGACTTGTCAAACTGGCTTTTGTCTTTTGTCACACTACACTACTTTTTTTGGTGAATGGGTAGGGGTACAATGTACCCCATACTCATTCACATGGGGGGTGGGATTTGGGGGCCCCCTTGTTGAAGGGGGCTTCCAGATTCCGATAAGCCCCCCCACCTGCAGACCCCGACAACCACCAGCCAGGGTTGTCAGGAAGAGGCCCTTGTCCTCATCAACATGGGGACAAGGTGCTTTGGGGGAGACCCCAAGAATAAGGGATTTATTTTAGCCACGTGAATGTAGTTTTCAAATCTCATTGGATTCTAAAGTCTACCACATTTGCAAGTAAAGGAGTACATTTCCCTCTAGCTTGTGTTAACTTTAAATACTTCAGCAGGTGCAGAAAAATTAAAAGGTATTTCCAGCAAACCTTTTCTTGACCTGTTACTCATCTACCTAGAATAATTAAAGTCTTTTGACTAGTTCATAAGAAAATTTCCCAACAGGCTGTAAAACCCCCTTATTCAGTAATGAATACCTGTTGCACTATAGGAACAACCTGATAATTTCAGTAGATGTGCCAATCAAGAGGTGGTCAGCAAAGTAAAAAAATATTTTTGTAATCAAACATATTTAGATAAATTTAGATAAATAGAGATTCATGGGTCAATTAGGTTAAAAAGTGGTATGGATTATAATGGAAATGATGTTCTTAAATTAAAAACATGACATTGATAGTACATTAAACCAGTTGTTCATTATATTGCAAAAATAATATTAGCCAGTGTTATTTTTTTTTTGTAGCATATGCATATTTTTTTATTTATATAGTGCAATATTTATCATTAATGCATTCTGGTAAATCTGCAGACTTGAAATTTATTTTGCTTATCTATTTTTACATTTGAAACCAGCAGCTGAGATAATTTCATACTAAGGGCAACATAGCTGCTTTGCTCAAAGAAAGCACTTTCTGTGCTCACCTAGAACAATTTAATCTAAGGAGGCACATTGAGGCCAAGGTAAACTGCCGAAGAACAGCTGCTGAATGAAAATCCTTGGTTGTGATGTAATATGCTATTGGAATATCCTGAGACGTAACGTGACTTAAATCCTGAATTAAAAGAAATAACTTTAGCAATGGCTAATGTGTTCTATGATGCATCTTTTATATATTTTGCTTTCAATACATAAAAGGAAATTTACCAAGGAAGGTGTAAAGGCAAATATATATAATACAGGCCAACACTGGCTTTAATATTGTATCAGTTATTTTCTTTTTAACAGGCACAGATGCAGAAATTATATTTTTCACAGAACAATACTGAGAGTTTAAACTTTCCTTTTAGCTCAAAAGAAACATTGAACGGTAATCTGAAGAGTAATGTGGTAATAACATTACCCAGTTGTTTCCAGAAAGAGCATAAATACTTTAAAAATGTATGAAAATACCTAAAATTTACAAGAATTTCCAACCACCCCAACAGAAAATTAGTTGAAAGTTCTCACAAAAGCAATGTATCTATCTTGTGTTAATAAAGAATGTTACCCCAACATTTCATATTCCTGATATGTGCCTGCTGTATCGTGTACTTGTATGAAAAAGTATCCTGTTCTCTTTGTATTGCTTCCTTTGTGTTCCTGCCAGTTCCTCTGCTTTCCTATTAAATGACCACACTAGGCATGAGAGCACAGCATGGACAATTTCCTGGCTGTGCTGGGAACTCGGCTTGTTCTCCTCCTCTAATGTTTTTATATGTATACACAGATGTTTTGCCTTACTATTTTAAACTGAATGGGTTGTTTTACAAGGTGAGGGTTCACATATACTTTAACCACTAGACCTCCGGAAGATTTACTCCCCTTTCTGACCAGGCCATTTTTTGCAATACGACACTGCGTTAAATTTACTGACAATTGTGCAGTCATGCGCAAAAGTTATAGCATTTACAAACTATGGGATATTTTTATTTATTGCTAAAAAAATGCATTGTCACTGCACTATTGACACTGGCTGGGAAGGGGTTAACATCAGGGGCGATCAAGGGGTTAACTGTATGCCTAGCTGGTGTTTTCTTACTGTGGGGGAGGTGCTTGTACTAGGGGAAGGCATAGATCTGTGTCCCTGCTTTGCAGGAACACAGGATCCATGCCTTCTTTACTCACAGAACAGCAATCTGTCTTGTTTACATAGGCAGACCGCTGTTCTCCCTCTGTCCTAAAGTATCAGTGAGTGCCGGCGAACATCGAGTCTGCAGTACTCACTGATCAACTCCCACTGCATATAAAGGTACCTTGTACTTTTAAAACCGGTGAATAAAATCATACTGCACTAGAAGTGGCTTGGTGCTTCTGTCCTCCCCTGACCCTGCTTTTTATCCCCATCAGATGTCTAACCTGGCTCTAGCCTATGCTGGTTATTGAGCCCTGAGCTAAAATTAGCTAAAGAATCCCAGATCAGAAGGCATGGGGCTATCTAAAATAACAGGAGCTGCATATAAACTCTATTTCAATAAACAATTGCACCTACTAATATACTGGAAGGTGGCCACTACATACACACATTAGCACAGACCTAACTATCTGGCACTGTGCATTTGAGATAATGTAGGATAATAAAAATAGGGCAGAGAAGTGTGTCAAGGATTAGATACACACGCAACAAGCTGTAGTTAAACGACTAGAACATAGTAATGCTTGCCTAATAGTCTCTGCTTCAAGTCTGGATGAAAGTTCAGCAGCAGTAGCAGTAGTAGTAGGCCATGTGTATATAAGATCATGTGGCTCGGTTCTCTCTTTCCCTCTCCACTTCCTCCTTCTGGGCTTTCTGGCTTAGACACACACAGGAATGATGTATGTAAATAATCTCCTTAAACAATAAGCCGCAGAGCCACTTACAGGCAGTAGACTAAATCAGACCAGATCCCAACACTTGGTTAGCAAAAGAATGCTTCAAAAAGTTCTATACTATAGTATAGAAGAAATGGCTTTTCTCTACATGAGCTTGATATTGAGGCTGATAAGTGCCAAGCATGCTTATTTAATTAGAAATATTTTTCAGCTGCATCACTTACTGGAGCCCCACCAACCACACCTCTGTCTCCCACTCACAACTGGTAAAAAGGCCCAAGGTTGCCAATACAGGTGCTTTAAATAGGGTGTATAACATCTCACTATACAATATATCATGACTGTATTAATGAATGACCTAGGCAACACATCTCGTATGTATGTCCAGAAAAAAAGGGGAAACAGACACTAAAACAATAACAATAAAAAACATTTAAGACATTCTATGTGCATAAATAACATGTTAAACCGATACAGGTTGTAATATTTGTCTTATATCATCTGCTTTACATTCAATTAATACCTCTGACAGCCACCCTTCATGTTCTTATACCTATTGTCTATTCACATGTTGCTTCAATACATGAAATATTTTTCTTTACATCAATATGGTATATCTTGTGTTGTATACGGATGAACTGGGATGCTCTTGCTCAACTCCATAAGGAAAGCAGTGGTTTTATGCTGCAGGCCAAAACTATAAATGGAGTGCATGATGCAAATAGTATGCTGAACTCCCCCAACCAGGCGGGGAGCAAAATATGAGAGCCAAACAACAGCCACTGAGAGTTGTATCTGTTACTAGTTAAAGGAAGTGGTGAGCAGTTGTGGACATACACAGGCACTGAGACGAGTCTCCCAATCCCTATATATATTCAAAATGCAGCGAAAGTAAAGATTCTTTCAAGAAACTTGGGATTTTTTGGGGGAGATAATACGTCTATTTCCAGTAGGTATCAACAAAAGAAATAGTTAAAATATTGTTTTTATTAGATTGCAGAAAAAAAAAAGGGGTATACAAAACAGATATCAAAATATATGTAAATATATGTAAAAGACCAGGCATGAATGGAATTTGAATATAATACCGGATGGTCATACTGGTCTTTTACATATATTTTGATATCTGTTTTGTATACCCCTTTTTTTTTTTCTGCAATCTAATAAAAACAATATTTTAACTATTTCTTTTGTTGATACCTACTGGAAATAGACGTATTATCTCCCCCAAAAAATCCCAAGTTTCTTGAAAGAATCTTTACTTTCGCTGCATTTTGAGTATCTGTTACTAGATAATGTCTCATTAGGTAGATATATGTATGCCCTCATACAAAGAGTTAAAGAAGGCTCAGACAGGATAGTACATACTTATTGCACTGCTTTGTGATTAACTTTCAGCCATATACATATAGGGCTTGGGCCAGAAATTGCTATTTGATGGTACTCTTTCAGTTCTGAGAGCTGCTTTGTGCCAACAGTGTGAACCCCCTTGTTAATCCTAAGCATGCAGTATGAATGCTTATTAGGTAGTCCCTCTGTGGTGGTGTCTGCCTGTAGATGCACTCCCTGCGCATGTCCATAGATACAAATCCCAGTGGCAGGATGCAGAATTAGTAATGCTAGTTAGGTTGAGGTCCAAAACCAGCTGTTTGTCCTCCTCTAAATTCTCCTCATAGGAATACTACCTGTTTTCAAAAGCAACACAACCATACACTGCTCATCCTCTTTCTCTCTATCATATGTGTATGATTATGCACTGCCATGCCATTTTGTATTCAATAAGCCTTGGCAGAGAAGCCATTTAGGGGGTGGGGTATTGACTTGCATCAATTAGCAAATCACCCCGTCGCATGCCCTTGAGAAAAGTAAAATAATCTTAATGCATATCTTTAGCGCTACATTTAAAATTAAGTAATTATACATAGATAGAAAATGTGCTGTGCTCAGATCCAGAAAGCCTGTAACCACTTTACCCAGTCTTGTGCTGCTACAAAACTCCTTCTATCCTTAGCCAAACATCCCATAATGCCTTGCAAACAACTGTCATTGGCCAATGTCAAGACTTTGGTCCATGATGGCTTTGTCAAAAATTGCAGCATACACAAAAAGGGCTGCTGTCCCAGCAGCCCTTTGTCAGTGTGTGGAAGGTTAGTGTGAGGATAGCTGACAGTATTGCAAGGAAGAAGAGGTACCAGTGTCATGTGTTACTACAGCTTTTACGCTATATGGCACTATATTCAGTGCTGCATGTTTCTACTGAAACAGCAGAGGAGGAAAGTAAGGGCAAGGCCATCCATTAGCAGCTCTCAGTGGAGGGAGCAGCTGTCCAAAAGTGCAAAAAAAAACTCAAGTGCAAAAAAATCATTAAAAGTTGGAGAAAATAATCTCTAGTGAATAAATTGAAATCAATACATTAAAGAGGTTGTAAACCCTGAACAAAAAACAAAAAAACAAAAAAAAAACAGTAAGACAAAGGCACATTGAGCTAGTTGCATACTAGCTAATTATGAAATACTTACCTTGCTGACATTTTCCCCAGTGTTTCTTCCAGGTTTGCGGTCTCCGGCGTTGTGTGTGACTGGATGCTGCGATGAAGTCACTCCCGCGGGAGCCGCCGGTCAGGGCACAGGCTCTGAAGGAACGGCACGGATGGCCTTTCCATCAGAGCGCATGCGCCAATGACGTAATCAGTGACATATACAGTAAATATCTCCTAAACGGTGCAAGTTTAGGAGATATTTACAGTACCTATAGGTAAGCCTTTTTATATTACAAACAATACAGGGAGATTTACTTCCTCTTTAATTTAAGGACCAAGCCTCTTTTTGAGATTTGTTGTTTACAAGTTACAATTTGTTTTTTTTTTGCTAGAAAATTACTTAGACCCCCCAAACATTATATATATTTTTTTCTAACATATATTTTTTATGTCAAACCGTATTTGAGCAGCGCAATTTTTTTGGAAAAAATACTTTTTTTAATTAAAAAATAAGACAACAGTAAAGTTAGCCCAATTTTTATATTGTGAAAGATAATGTTACGTTGAGTAAACTGATACCTAACATGTCACGCTTCAAAATTGCGCCTGCTCGTGGAATGGCAATAAACTTTGGCACTTAAAAATCTCCATTGGTGATGTTTAAACATTTCTACAGGTTACCACTTTTGTGTTACAGAGGAGATCTAGTGCTAGAATTGTTGCTCTCGCTCTAATGATCGTGGCGATACCTCTTATGTGTGGTTTCATATGCGGGCGTGACTTACGTATGCGTTTGCTTCTGCGCGCGAGCTCGGCAGGACGGGGTGCTTTAAAAACATTTTTCTTATTTATTTTACTTTTTAGGCCCCTTTCACACATGCGGACAGTATGTCCGTATTTCATCCATCCGTTTTCGGATGAAATATGGACATACATGCATCCCTATGGGATAGCGGGTGTCAGCGGATGTACATCCGCTAACACCCGATGTTGTCCGGCCCCGCTCTCATCCGATTCTGCGGACGGAAGAAAATCCTATTTTTCTATCCATCTGCAGAGCGGATCGGAGGAACACGGACAGACGGTCCGTGTTCCTCCGTTCCCCCATAGGGGAGAGCGGAGATCTGACAGGGCGGTCCCTGCACAGTGTGCGGGTCCCGCCCTGTCATCTGCCTGCTCAGCTGGGGAAAACGGAGCGATCCCCGCTGAGCAGCGGATAAACACAGGGCGGATCAACACGGATCCGTCCCGTGTGAAAGGGGCCTTAGTCTTTATTTTTACACTGTCCTTTAAAAAAAAAAAAGGGTCACTTTTATTCCTATTACAAGGAATGTAAATATATAGAAAAAAGCATGACAGGACCTCTTTAATGTGAGAGCTGGGGTCAAAAAGACCCCAGATCTCACATTGTCATTGTCAAATAATGTAATTTTTTTTTTAACAAAAAAAAAATTCCCCCTTAAGAGCATTGGGTGAAAGTGATGTTAGACGTCGCTTCGTCGCTTTGTTAGACGTCAAAGTAACAACGTATAACAACAGCGGGCGGTCCTTAAGGGGTTAAAATCAATAAATACTCTAATACACCAATAAGTAAATATAAAAAAGTATCCAAATGTAAAGTCTCTCCTCAATCAATATGAAAGTGCAAAAAATATAAAGTATCTTGTGAATAAATATTATAAAGTGCAAAAAAACTATAAATTCATATGAAAGTCCAAATAAAGTTCATCAGTCAAAAAAGGATTATAAAGTGCAATGTCTCTTGTCCCAAAGTCCTTGTATCAAATCTTGCTAGTGCAGAAAATTAAGCAACTTATAGGAAACCGTGTACTCACCCAAAAAATGCTGCTGAAAAAACTAAAAAGACTGAATAACTGGACGGCATAAACAATCTGATTATTGTACAATGTTATAATACCTGATCTGCATTCAAATAGTCTAGAATAGCTCTCCTCTTCTCATACATTCATATCCATCTCCAGCTCAACAATATTCACCATAAAAAGAAGAACATAAGGTGCCACATCACATAAAACCATCAATAGTTTATTATGAAAACAGTAAAAATTGCACTTACAATATTATGTGCCATGCCCGACACAAGGATTATATGCTTGTTTCTATATACAGCAAATGCTGGCTTCAACCATGACCTCAGGTCTATCTAAAGCGTATCAAATGTGGCAATACTCTCTTTTGAGTACCACATGTTTGAAGAGACACATAACACCAGCAGCTTGTTGGGAGTGGCTCTTGAATGCTAGCCATCGACAGGAAAAGGGTGGCACCTTTCTCCTTCCAGCTCCTTCCTTAGCTCAGTGCCAGCTTGGCAAAATTGCTGTCTTCTGCCTTTCCATCTGGTGGATTGAGCCCATCACTGTGATGTTTCACAGTGATGCAGATTACCTGTTGCCTTTTCTTTGCACTTAAGGCAATCCCTGCCCTAGACCATGATTTGGAACATATTGTTTACACATTGCTGGACCGTGTGGTCAGCAGGAGGGTCCACCTGACCATAAATATGTGATCAAGCAAGTAAGGGCAGATATTTTATATATAATTTATGGTCAATTGATAAACTTTCCTGGCAGTTGGAAAGGATGTAGGATGGGACACACTGAGCTGGTTCTGCCACCCCACATCCTTACAGCTGGTCATGAAGACAGCACAATTACCTCCATCTCCTCTTCCTGCTCAAAGCCCTCTTAGGATGAGTTGGCCCCTGAACCACTAGTCCTCTGCAAGCATCCAAGAGGCTATGCAATGTCTCAGGATAAAGCATACCAGCTGGTGTGTCAAGGAGACAGGAGCAACACCGGGGCAGAGATTCTATCAGCTCTGCAGGGGCAGGCACAAAAGTGGCAAACGCCATACCAATTTGTGACAGGAAGGTTCTGTGTGAAAACAGCACCAACCTGCTGTCCACTCTTCAGCAGGAAAAGTTAATATGTGCATTGCCTTGAATACATTTTTAATCTGCTGGTGCAGCACTTCCTAGATAGCTATCCTGACTTATAGGATCTTCTGAGGCAGGCCAGGAGAGTTTCTAGCAATATCAGGTGGTCATACCCAGCCAGTGTGTAGCTATGTGAAATTTACCAGGAACCCCTTCCATCCACACACCTCCTGATATGTGAGACACCAGTTTGGTGAAAACCTACCTTAACAATTGCTGCAGCAGCTGCACATGCAGTAGAAAGCCATAAATAAGAACCTGTGCGAACATGGCTTCTTTGTTTCGCATCAGTGGCTTTTAATACAGAATGCTTTGTATTGTCACTATCTGAGAAGGCATCCAGAATGGTGAGCTGTGTCAATGCGAGCATCAATGTTACTATTTCTGTGGTTCTGCTGGAGCAGACACTGTGTGAAATTATAGACAGGAACCTGAAGCCACAGAAGCAAAAGGAAGAGGACTTCTTGGTGCTTCAAGGCCTACTATGGTCAAACTCCATCTGTGCAGCCTCAGCAGATACCAGAGGAGCATGTGGAGCAGGAGTAAGGAGGACTTCTCAAAACCGATGCGTTTCAGCTACAAAGACTTCAACTTCAAAGTTTAAGTCTTTGTAGATGAAACACGTCGGGTTTGATAAATCCTTTCCATGCCATTGTGCCTTTTTTGAATTTTATGCTTTTGTAATCACAGAGGAGATTTTTTTTACTTGATGCAATACACCTTGGAACCTATGAAAAGCCTTTTTATTAGAAATAAACCCATAACCATACGTTTTTCACGATGTGGAGGCTTTCTGTTTTTTATGGATGCTGTTAACCATAAACCTAACAAACAGTTCTGTGGTGGAAAGAGGTTTTTTCCACCTGAGACATTGCCATCCTGATCTATACTCTCACATGCCGGGTTGAGGTTGCCTGAGGTGGCTCAGCTGAAGAGGAGGAATTGCACCAGTCGCCATCCAGAGCTTTGATATCACATGCCTGATTGATGCTACCTTCTGGTAAGCGTATTTAATCTTCTCCCCTGGGTGGTGGATGCACACACCGCGGTGATTCCTTTAGTCCTACACTCCTGGATACTAATGGATTAATGTTTTAATCACCAAGGGACTATACAACCAATGTTGATTTACAATTTGCACAGTGCATTTTATTTAGAGACACTATCAATCAGATGATGGTGGTAAAGTTTTTTGTATATGCTAATCACAATTTATTTTGTATATCACGGTATGTTCATATGTCAATACTCAACATTTGTTTGTTAGGGCTGCACTGTTTTAATTTTATTCATTCACACAATTTTTGTTAAGATTGTAGTGTTGGCTGCTATTGCTCATTAATGTGTATAGCGCAGTATTTTTATATTAATTCCTAGTCTAGTGTAGGTGTTGGGGGAGGCTGCCTAAGCAAGGCATTAAAAACATTTTTCTCTACCCAGCTGTCAAAAAATTTCATAAAAATGAGTGACATCCCACTCAAAATTCAGCCCCATAGGTCTCCTGGTTTGCATCTGGAAAATCCAGAATCTCTTTTACAGAGGTGTCTGAATAAATCACCATCTCTCTTTAGGCATCTTACTCTCTCAATAACCTGGATATGAATAGCTTTGGAATCATCCGCATGACATTCGTTAAAATGCATGGCAATATTAGTTGAATGGTCATGGAGGCGATCCTGCAGCCTTCTCCTGTGTACAGTAGGTATTTTAGAAAATGTATGTTTGCTGTTTTTCATACACACAGACATTTTTTGGCATTAGCATTTTTCAAGACTGAATTAATAGTACACTGTGCTAAAGAAGACGCTCTCTCTCTTTCTCTCTCTCTCTCTCTCTCTCTCTCTCTCTCTCTCTCACTCTCTCTCTATACAGATATACAGTATATTTCATTTGGAAGACGCATGATGCTTAAAAAATAATCTTGCTAATATGCATAAGTGTGCTGGCAATAGCTATTCTTATCCTTACAGGCTCCAGTTATGCAGAGTCGTAATTCCCTGGCATTCCAACAGCTTAGGAAATATAATAGTGCCTATGGAATTAAGCTAGAGGTTTATACGATTATTTCCGTAGGTTTCTGTACTATAATGGAATTAAATCTTTCAAAATCATAGTAATTATACGCAATAATTAAATAACACGTACAGTAGCAATGCACATATAGCTGTTTCCACATTATTCTAACAAATTCAAAGGGGTTTGCTTGTATTTAAGTTCACATTTCTAACTATTACAATTGTCAAATTGTTAAATGCTAATTGAATACTTAAGAATCATACCCTTTGGTTAACAGTGCTGGCTCACCAGTTAGTTCATATTATCGTACATACAGTGCTTTACAATTCAAGGACAGTACAACCATTTTTCTTGCTAAAGCCAGGATAGGTGTAATTGATGAGGGTTAAAGCTGAATGAAGCTTCTGCATTCTATTATGCAAATTAATCCAAGCCATTGACAAAAATTATCCTCCTTACTTGAATCATTGATTGAAACCAATAAGTATGACAGAAAGCATTAACACAACAGAATTAGACATACAGTATCTCACAAAAGTGAGTACACCCCTCACATTTTTGTAAATATTTTATTATATCTTTTCATGTGACAACGCTGAAGAAATGACACTTTGCTACAATGCAAGGTAGTGAGTGTACAGCTTGTATAACAGTGTAAATTTTCTGTCCCCTCAAATAACTCAACACACAGCCATTAATGTCTAAACCGCTGACAAAAAAAGTGAGTACACCCCTAAGTGAAAATGTCCAAATTTGGCCCAAAGTGTCAATATTTTGTGTGGCCACCATTATTTTCCAGCACTGCCTTAACCCTCTTCATCATGGAGTTCACCAGAGGTTGCCACTGGAGTCCTCTTATAGGGCGTACACACGGTCGGACTTTGTTCGGACATTCCGACAACAAAATCCTAGGATTTTTTCCGACGGATGTTGGCTCAAACTTGTTTTGTCTACACACGGTCGCACAAAGTTGTCGGAAAATCCGATAGTTCTAAACGCGGTGACGTAAAACAGGTACGTTGGGACTATAAACGGGGCAGTGGCCAATAGCTTTCATCTCTTTATTTATTCTGAGCATGCGTGGCACTTTGTCCGTCGGATTTGTGTACACACGATCGGAATTTCCGACAACGGATTTTGTTGTCGGAAAATTTTATCTCCTGCTCTCCAACTTTGTGTGTCGGAAAATCCGATGGAAAATGTCTGATGGAGCCCACACACGGTCGGAATTTCCGACAACACGCTCCGATCGGACATTTTCCATC
The DNA here is from genome assembly GCF_042186555.1 of Aquarana catesbeiana. Lineage (NCBI taxonomy): Eukaryota > Metazoa > Chordata > Amphibia > Anura > Ranidae > Aquarana > Aquarana catesbeiana. Next base: position 202,650,264 of record NC_133324.1, read on the forward strand.
GGAAAATCCGACCGTGTGTACGGGGCATTACACTCCTCCGTGACAACATCATGGAGCTGGTGGATGTTAGAGACCTTGCGCTCTTCCACCTTCCATTTGAGGATGCCCCACAGATGCTCAATAGGGTTTTGGAGACATGCTTGGCTAGTCCATCACCTTTATCTTTACTCTCAGCTTCTTTAGCAAGGCAGTGGTTGTCTTGGAGGTGTGTTTGGGGATGTTATTATGTTGGAATACTGCCCTGTGGCCCAGTCTCCGAAGGGAGGGGATCATTCTCTGCTTCAGTATGTCACAGTACATGTTGGCATTCATGGTTCCCTTAATGAACTGTAGCTCCGGCAGCACTCATGCAGCCCCAGACCATGACACTCCTACCACCATGCTTGACTGTAGGCAAGACACACTTGTCTTTGTACGCCTCACTAGGGATGAGCTGAATGGACCCCTGTTCGGTTCGCACCAGAACTTTCGAACACCGTGAAAGTTCGGACCCGAATAACGAATCCCATTAAAGTCAATGGGAGCCGAACGTCAAAAATCAAAAGTGCCAATTTTGAAGGTTTATATGCAAGTAATTGGGCATACAATGGTTAAAAGGATCCGGGTCCTGCCCTGGGGGACATGTATCAATAAAAAAAGAAATTCCTTCCAATATAGTGCCTGGGGGGGTTCCACTAAGTCTACCTGTAAAGTGGCAGATCTGTACCATGTCTAGAATCTTCTGCAGCAATAATTGCATTTATAAAGCCAAAGAAAAAGTTACATTTTCCCTGCAAGCTGCCTTTATTTTGCTCAGTAACAGCTGGGGAGCCAGTGTGTATGATGAGGCCACAAAGTAGTACACTGGGAACAAGATTAGAGATTTTTTGGATACATTCTGGTGTTACTTTGACTTTGGTTAGAAGTAACGGGTGAGTAAAAATTGGTTTTTGGGTGTCGTGACGTGTTCCCACTGTAACTCTATAGAGGTACTCTTGTTGAAAGCAAGAATTGGCCTTGCTGTAAAAAATTGCAATGATATGCACCTGTCAAACAGGTGCAGAAAAATTGGTCTTTGGGTGTCAGTGGTGCCTTCACACCATAAACCTATAGAGGTACTCTTGATGAAAGCAAGAATTGGCCTTGCTGTAAAAAATTGCAATGATATGCACCTGTCAAACAGGTGCTGAAAAATTGGTCTTTGGGTGTTAATTGTGCCCATGAAACCTATACCAAAAACATTCTTCCAGATGAAATGATTAAACACTCTTACAGCTAGGCAGCCTGGAAGTCCTGCAGAGATTCCACATCCCAAAAAGACTTAATCAGTGACATCAGCATCAGGGGCTTCATAGCTGGTAATCCAGGACTGATTCATTTTTATAAAAGTCAAACGGTCCACGGAGTCTGTGGACAGACGCGTTCTATGATCAGTAATGAAACCTCCTGAAGCATCGAATACCGTTCTGAAAGAACGCTGGATGCAGGGCAGCCCAACAACTCAAAAGCATACTGGGCAAGTTATGACCAGTGGTCTATTCTCATGACCCAGTAATAGGGATGGGCCAAACAGACCCCTGTTCTGTGCACACCAGAACTTTACACCACGAAAGTTCAGACCTGAATATCAAACCCCATTAACGTCAATGGGACCTGAACATCAAAAATCAAAAGTGCCCATTTTGAAGGCTTATGTGCAAGTAATTGGGCATACAATGGTTATGGGGGTCCGGATCCTGCTCTGGGGGAAATGTATCAATAAAATAAAAGTTTGTGAAAAACGTCATTTTTAAATGAGCAGTGCTTTTTTGATTTTTAAAGTGAAAGCATAAAAAAATCATTCCAATATAGTGCCTGGGGAGTCCCCTTAGTCTACCTGTAAAGTAGCAGATCTGTACCATGTCTAGAATCTGCTGCAGCAATAATTGTATTTATAAATAAAAAAAAATGACATTTTCCCTGTAAGCTGCCTTTATTTTGCTCAGCAGCAGTTGGGGAGCCAGTGTGTATGATGAGGCCACAATGTAGTGCACTAGGAACAAGATTAGAGAATTTTGGATACATTCTGGTGTCACTTTGACTTTGAAAAGAAGTAATGGGTGCGCAAAAATTGGCCTTTGGGTGGTGTGTTCCCACCGCAACCCTATAGAGGTGATCTTGATGAAAGCAAGAATGATATGCACCTGTCAAACAGGTGCAGAAAAATTGGTCTTTGGGTGTCGGTGGTGCCTTCCCACTGTAATGCCCCGTACACACAGTCGGACTTTGTTCGGACATTCCGACAACAAAATCCTAGGATTTTTTCCGACGGATGTTGGCTCAAACTTGTCTTGCATACACATGGTCACACAAAGTTGTCGGAAAATCCGATCGTTCTAAATGCAGTGACGTAAAACACGTACGTCGGGACTATAAACGGGGCAGTGGCCAATAGCTTTCATCTCTTTATTTATTCTGAGCATGCGTGGCACTTTGTCCTTCGGATTTGTGTACACACGATCAGAATTTCCGACAACGGATTTTGTTGTCGGAAAATTTTATATCCTGCTCTCAAACTTTGTGTGTCGGAAAATCCGATGGAAAATGTATGATGGAGCCTACACACGGTTGGAATTTCCGACAAGGTCCTATCACACATTTTCCGTTGGAAAATCCGACCGTGTTTACGGGGCATAACCCTATAAAAGTACAGTTCATGAAAGCAAGAATTGGCCTGCTGAAAAATTGGTCTTTGGGTGTTAATTGTGCCCATGAAACCTATACCAAAAACATTCTTCCAGATGAAATGATTGAACACCCTGCCTAGAAGTCCTCCAGAGATTCCACATCCCAAAAAGACTTAATCAGTGACATCAGCATCAGGGGCTTCATAGCTGGTAATCAAGGACTGATTCATTTTTATAAAAGTCAGAAGGTCCACGGAGTCTGTGGACAGACGCGTTGTATGATCAGTAACAAAACCTCCTGCAGCACTGAATGCCCTTTCTGCAGCCCAACAACTCAATAGCATACTGGGCAAGTTCTGGTCTGCATGGCACCTTTTAGCCTGACTCTGGGAATAGCGCTTTGAATGCTTAGGGGGTACCTGATGTTCATAGGACAATTCTGCAGAGGAGGGCATGGAGGTGGCGGAGGAGGAGGAGCAGGATGGGGGTAGAGCTCACAGGTGTGGCATCATCACCACCAGCTGTATGGAGATGTGGGGGCACAACAAGCTGCAGCAGCAAGCCCTGTCCTGCATCCTTTTCCAGTTGCAAGCAGAGATACCCAGTGTGCTGTGAACTAAATATATCGTCCCTGCCCATGCTTGCTGGACCACGTGTCAGCAGTAAGGTGGATTTTACAGCTGACTGCCTTGCCCAACGATGCCAGAACATTCTCTTCAACATGATGGTAGAGAGATGGAACAGCCTTACGTGAAAAGTAGTAGCAACTGGGAACCTGCCATTGTGGTACAGCACATTGTGCAAATTCACGGAAGGGGGCAGAATCCACCAGGCTGAAAGGCAGGAGTTGGAAAGCCAACAGCTTTGACAAGCTTGCTGGGCATGTGGGTGGCAGGGACTGTATTTCTTTTTCCTCTGCAGCAGATGGGGCAAAGAAATTTGCCATCTACAGTCTACAGCTGGTGGTGTGCTGCTGGCAGATGTGCTGTTAGGACCTGGGACACCCTGTGCTATACCATCATCCCTGTCAGTGGAGGCTGCTGAGAAGTAATGACTCGGTATAGCAGGGGCAAACTGAAGTGGGTAAGGTGGAGGAGGAGGAGGGACAGATTTGTGCCCCTTTTGTGTGGCTTTTAGGTGCTCTTGCCAACGGGCTGAGTGGTTGGACTTTAAATGCCTTGTTATGCATATGGTACCCAAATGGTTGGTGTTTTTTCCACGTTTGATGTGCCTAAGACACAGTTTGCAGATAGAAACAGTGCGATCTGCTGCAGATGTGCTGAAAAAAGCCCAGATAGCTGAGCTTTGGGGAGTGGGCTGGGAGATAACAGCTGCAGAATGTGATGAAATCGTTAGGCTGCTCTCTCCTTTTTCTTGATGTCAGTCTTCTTGGGGTTGTGCCTCCTCACCTTCAGTTTCCTCTGCTCTATCTGGCACCCAAGTCGCATAAGTGGCCTCATCATCACCATCATCATCATCATCTCCATCTCCTCCATTTTCATCATTACCACTGGAGACAACTTGGCAATATGCTATGGGTTGGGGAACATGAATGCAAATTTGTCTACCAGTGTTCCTACCTCTCTCTAGGCTCATATTCCTGTCATCCTCAACCTCAGAACCAACATCTGAATCCAGTAATGGCTGGGAATCATCAAGGAGCAAGTGGTTGATGCTGTGGTCAAATAACTCAGTGACTCCTCAATGGCTTATGTTGGGGCTATGGCAGGAATAGATGTGGACAAGGAGGCAGGTTTATCCAGTCTGGCAACTGCAGGGGACTGCACACTTGTCTCTGCTTGCATGACAGAGGATGAGGAGGATGAGGAGGATTTAGTAAGCCAGTCCACCACCTCCTCTGCATGCTGTGGCTGGATAGCACGGGCAAACTCACTAAACAAAGGAAATGATGCCCTGCCTGAGGACTGACCCCCATGTCCACCTTTGCCTGTGGACACATTTTTTGCTGGCCCCCTTACAGTGCCAGGGGAACGTCTGCCTCTCCTTGTTGTCCTTCCAGACATTATTGGGAGGGAGGTGGCAGTACTTATATGCAAATGTAAAGAAGAAGTTGAAATCTGTATGTAGACACACTTTAATCAATGTAAAGAGGTGTTTGGTGCACTTTAATTTGAGTACTCACACTACACAGACACACTCCATGGATACACTATAATATACTGCAATATAATGCGCCAAACGTACAGTGACGCGCAGAACTATATGGCGTTAAACTGGCAGTAACGCACGCAGCACTATATGGTGTTAAACTGGCAGTAACGCATACAGAACTATATGGCGTTAAACTGGCAGTAACGCACACAGAACTATATGGCATTAAACTGGCAGTAATGCAAACAGAACTATATGGCGTTAAACTGGCAGTAATGCACACAAAACTATATGGCGTTAAACTGGCAGTAACGCACACAGAAGTAAATGGCGTTAAACTGGCAGTAACGCACACAGAAGTAAATGGTGTTAAACTGGCAGGAACACAATCAAATAGAGGTGTTCAACCGTCACTACACTGACGCTATCTGAACTGTCCCTACTCTAGCTATACACTAATGTAAAGATTACTGACACGGTCTCACTACACTGCACTGAAACTATATGAGCTGTCCCTACTTTACACTAATGTATGTATAAATGACATGGTCTCACTACACTAGAGTGAAACTATCTGAGCTGTCCCTACTCTAGCTGCACACTATACAAAGCTGAATAATGGTCCTCCTCACTACACTCACACTATCCCTAGACTGACACTAAACTAATATTCTACACTGACAATTGAAGCAAAATAGCACAGTATAGCACACTAACTAACTAATAGCACTGAATAGAGCTCAGTTCTATCTCTCTCCATGCCAAAATCATACTGAAAATGGCTGCCATTGAAAGAATACTTTTATACTGTGGGGAAGGAATGAGCCATGATTGGATAAAGTCATGATGACAGTGTCCAATCAGGACTCTGACAGTGCTCTGTGCCCTGATTGGCTGAAGCTTTCACTGCTTCAGCCAATCAGGGCTTGAAATGCACTGTTCAGCGCCGCAAAGCATTGCGGTTGGTTCGGGGGGGCGAACAAATGGTCGAACGACCCATTTGTTCGCTGAGCGACCAAACAACGAAAGTTCGCCCATCCCTACTCCTCACCTGGTTGCCGCCACATGCGCTTGACACTATCTGAACCAAATACGTTTATCTTGGTCTCATCAGACCACAGGACATGGTTCCAGTAATCCATGTTCTTAGTCTGCTTGTCTTCAGCAAACTGTTTGCGGGCATTCTTATGCATCTTCTTTAGAAGAGGCTTCCTTCTGGGATGACAGCCTTGCAGATCAATTTGATGCAGTGTGTGGTGTATGGTCTGGGCACTGACCGGCTGACCCCCCACCCCTTCAACCTCTGCAGCAATGCTGGCAGCACTCATATGTCTATTTCCCAAAGACAAACTCTGGATATGATGCTGAGCATGTGCACTCAACTTCTTTGTTAGACCATGGCAAGGCCTGTTCTGAGTGGAGCTTGTCCTGTTAAACCGCTGTATGGTCCTGCCCACCGTTCTGCCATTCAGTTTCAAGGTCTTGGCAATCTTCTTATAGCCTATGCCATCTTTTTGTAGAGCAACAATTCTTTTTTTCAGATTCTCAGAGAGTTCTTTGCCATGGGGTGCCATGTTGAACTTCCAGTGACCAGTATGAGAGAGTGAGAGCGATAACACCAAATTTAACCTGCTACCCATTCACACCTGAGGCTTTGTAACACCAACGAGTCACATGACACCGTTGAGGGAAAATGGCTAATTGGGCCAAATTTGGACATTTTCACTTAGGGGTGTACTCACTTTTGCTGCCAGCGGTTTAGACATTTATGGCTGTGTGTTGAGTTATTTTGAGGGGACAGCAAATTTACACTGTAATACAAGCTGTACACTCACTACTTTACATTGAAGCAAAGTGTAATTTCTTCAGTGTTGTCACATGAAAAGATATAATAAAATATTTACAAAAACATGAGGGGTGTACTCACTTTTGTGAGATACTGTAACTTCAATTTTTCACACAGGCGACTAAGGTTATTTTTGATATATATATATAGACTCCTACATAGCGCACAAAACATATATTATAACAAGTGACATCAGAAACACAGTGACAACAGCCACTTTTTGATCTCCACAAATCCAGTTTTCTCCCAGTATTCAAAGAAGGAAAAATAATACCACTCTTGATGTTTGGGGTACAGTTCCTTCATCTAGGTATTTTGGACACTATGCAAATCAAAAGCACTGTAGCCAATACACAGCTACAGCATGATCGTCCAGTTCTGGAAGGGCGTCTATTAATGACCTGTCTTCGGACACAGCTGATCACAGATTGGAGTAAAGAGCCAATCACAGCTGCTCTTTACCACATGATCAGCTGTGTCCAATCACAGCTGGTTACGATCTAAACACACTTGCCAGATATCGACATTCCTGTCACAGCGTGAATAGAGGAGAGAGACTGTAACCGGCAAGTGTAAAGGGGACATCTACACTGATAATCAGGGCACTGATCATCAGTGTCTTGATGATCAGTGCAGCCCATAAGTGCCCACTAATGCTGACAGTCAGTGCCCATCAGTGCTTCCAATCAGTGCCCACCAGTGCTGCCAACCAGTGCCAATCATTGCTGTCAATCGGTGCTGCCAGTCAGCGCCAATCAGTGCTGCCAGTCAGTGCCAATCAGTGCCCGTCAGTGCTGCCAATCAATGCTGCCAATTGGTGCCTTCTCATCACTGCCCCTATCAGTGTCCATCAGTGCCACCTATCAGTGCCCATCAGTTGCGCCTATCAGTACCTTTCAGTGCCACCTATTAGTGCCCAACAGTGCCACCTATTAGTTCCCATCAGTTCTGCCTATTAGTTCCCATCAGTTCTACCTATCAGTGCCCATGAGTGTCACCTATCAGTGCCCTTCAGTGCCACCTATTTTTTGCGCATCAGTACAGCATATCAGCGCAGCTTCATCAGTGCCTCCTCATCAGTGCCCACAAATGCCACCTCATCCTTTGCCCTGCTGACCCCGTGCTATGTCTCGTTGACCCCATCCTTTGCTCCATTGACCACATATGTGGCACTTGGGCAAATAATGTCTCAGGGTCTGATGAGGAATCTGCAGCTGTTCACTGTGAATGGCTGCAGCTTCCTCATTGGACCCTAAAACAAGAACAGTATACTGTCTCGGAGGGTGGGGTGGGGAATTTAGATGAGGGGGAGGGCGGCTTGATTTTAGTCTTGCGCTAGGGGAGCGCAAAACCAAAATACACCACTGGCTATAGATATGTTATGTACCTGTAAAAACCTCCCTTTTGTAGACATGCAAAAGCCTTGAAACTGCTGCTGTGTGCCACCATCTTGGATGTGATGTCAGCAGCTCCAGCAAAGTACCACAATAGATGATGCTACTGCACAGTACAGTCTTACAAAATGTGGGCTACTCAGCATTACCAGAGATATCACCCATCACCCAAAGGATGCTAACATCCTAGGTACTGTAGGCAGGAGAGTAAAGGCTGGTTCACATGTGTGTGGTGTGATTTTTGCTCATTGGACTTTTATGTGCATTTCACACATGTTTTTAGCTGTGCTACTATTAAACTCTATGGGAACACGCATTTTGATGAAAGCACATCACATACTTTTTATTTAGAATTTTACAGCTTTACAAAAAAAACACAAAAAAAGAAAAAGCAAAACAATCAGAATAAGTCAGTAGCAGTCATGCTGTCCCTCAGTACAGGTATCTAGAGTAGCAACCACAGTACAATCAGGTATATGTGAGAAAATAACAGAACAATGGAAATAGATATAATGCTTCATCTTTAATGCATTTTCATGAAAATGCACGTCCTCATACAGTTCAGTAGTAACGTGGCTTAACACATGCATAAGACACAACGCCTAAAAAATGCGACAAACAAAAAACTCTTGCGCATAAATGTGTAAGCCCGACAGTTCAAAGTTCTAGATGGACGGTAGCTTTCGGCCTTGCTGCCCTCAAGGATAGGGATAGCCTAACATACAGACAAAAAACAGAAAAGAGAGGGTGCACCGGCCTTGTGCATTATCTTTAAAAAAGTTTATTAAAAAAAAAGAACGTAAAAGTACTACTCACAAGGGTAGATGAAAATCATGCATAATGGTCTAATAATGGTGGTGGTAGATCCACTGATGGCAGTCTCCAGACCTATGGACAAGACGTGCAGACCGCTGCTGGCTGACTCTTCAGAGCCTAACAGTGTTCATCTCTTACAGTTCTCATTTCAATTGAATAAAATTTTATTTCTTCCCTCCTACACATGCACATATATATGTATATGCATTTGTTTTTCATTATTCAGCCATTTTTATTCAATATATATAGCTTTATATGTCAATTTTTAGTTTTCAGAGGGCCCTATATATGTATATTCTAGGAATAACAGTACACACAGGTTGTGCAGTTATATTCATGTTCCCATATTCCTGTTTATAGACCGATCCATTATTCTGTTTCGGTACACTGCGCATGTGGGTATGTGCGCACACACACATATATTTGTGTGTGCATGTATGTATATGTGTGAGTGTACGCGTATGTGTGTATGTGTGTATGTATATACATATGCACATAATTTACGACAATTTTTTAACAGTTTATCAAATTTTCTTTTTTCTTTTGTTGTACAAAGGTTTTTCTGTAGGGATAGTAATGGATTGTGTATGTATGTATGTATATATACAGAAATACGCATTCATTGGAAAACATTCATTCTATCTGGAAACCTTTTTATTCAGTTTTATCTATTTATTAGATTGCTATTTTATACATTTTTAATGATAACCATGCGCTCATTTAATATGCATTATTTATATACCTTTATTTGTAATTGGAGTGCAGGTTTTCATCTCTTACCTACATATGGCACGTGGCAGGTGCACGTATATATGCATACACACATATGCATGTGTGTGTATGTTTATGAGTGCTTACATGTGAGTGTGCATACCTTGTCGACTATTTGGCCATTTATTCCTTTATTCAGCGACATTACTGATCTATATGCCCCCTTTTGTGTACATGTAGACACACATTATTTGTGTGGGGTTGCAAGTAATTACGAGTGCACGGATGCTATTGGCAAATTAGATACACATTTTTGTCTTAAAGTCTTTCCACTCCCTTGATATGGTGTATTCGTTTTGCCATTCTGGTATGTGTCCGCTTTCAGCCTTTATAGTTCGTCTCCCCTTACATGGCTGTAGGCATTTCCTTGCTGACACATCCCAGAGCGATAGCGGGCACACAGGAAGTGACACGGAGCTTTCACTTCCGCTCCTTGGACCGCACAACACACAACGAATATGGCGTGCGTTCCAACCGCCACCTATAGTCATACAGCGATCTTGAGGTAAGATCTGTTGTATTTATACACTTTGGGGATAAAGTCAAGTGTGGATGGGTCCTGCTGTCTTAGGTAATTATTGTCCTTTATGACATCTCCTATATGCTGTCTATGGTGCAGACTTTTACATACGTTTTGATAGTTATAGCTATCTTTGTCTATGCAAATGGCCGCATCTATGGGATTTCTAGGATTGGAGCTGGCCTAGCTGTCAGATGTGCTGCACTACACACTCCATGCGCACATTTACCCCTGTCATTATTGTTGATTTTTTTCCCCCATCCCCCCCCCCCCCCTCCTGCTCCCCCCCCACCCTTTTTGAGACACATGCCAACCTTGGTCTGCGCATTTGTGCTCCCCACACAATTTGGTGTTTCCCTATACGTGTATACAAATGGTTTCTATGGTGCTGTGTCAGGGCCCACCTCTAGACCGCCCATCCACATGGGAGTGGCTCCTGGGTCAGCCTGGTCTGTGCTTCTTATATGAGCACACTATTTAAGTAGCTGTAAGAGATGAACACTGTTAGGCTCTGAAGAAGAAGGTGCTACCTTCGAAACGCGTCAGCAAGCAGCGGTCTGCACGTCTTGTCCATAGGTCAAGAGACTGCCATCAGTGGATCTACCACCACCATTATTAGACCATTATGCATGATTTTCATCTACCCTTGTGAGTAGTACTTTTACGTTCTCTTTTTTAATAAACTTTTTTAAAGATAATGCACAAGGCCGGTGCGCCCTCTCTTTTCTGTTTATTGCCTAAATAATGCGCTGCACATGTGAACTGGCCCTAAGGAAAATATATAAAATTATTTATCTTCCCCCAACAGGAGATGTTTTACTTTTTTGTGAAGAAGAGGTTGGCTAACTAAATAAGCAGATTTTTATATATTTAACTGCAAGGTCCTAAGCCTAGGTACATCTAGCAACTTTCCTGTTGTAGACTGTTTGGCAATGAGTTTGGCATTTGCAAGTATTTGTTGCAATATTTTGTGCGTTTAAATATTGTTTTCAAAAGGCATTTATTATCTTGAGTACACACGCATTTGAAAACACCTGTTGTTGCACTTGCAGACTTCCTTTCTTTGTGTTAATAGTATTTTATAACGCAATACAATACTCTGACTTCACATGTTTGAAAACTTTACTGTCCTAAACTGGCAGTGTGCACTGTAAAATATTGCAAAAATGTGTTGCATTTTGTTTTTAAAGTGCCCTAAGAGACCCTGTTGAAAGACAATTCAGTTCAGCAACAATCATCCCATAAGATTATATGTGCATTTAACATAATTTAGGCATGTATTGTACCTGTAAAAGTCTCCCTTTTGTAGACATGCAAAAACCTTTAAACTGCCGCTGTACTATAGTTGGTTAACCATAATTTTGTGCTGATATTAGGCCCCAAATTAGTGGTAGATTAACCATAATGTTCCACTATTGAAAAGAGCATCAAATATACCAGCGACTCTACATAAATTTATACATGTATACAGTGGGGATGGAAAATATTCAGACCCCCTTAAATTTTTCACTCTTTGTTATATTGCAGCCATTTGCTAAAATCATTTAAGTTCATTTTTTTCCTCATTAATGTACACACAGCACCCAATAATGACAGAAAAACACAGAATTGTTGACATTTTTGCAGATTTATTAAAAAAGAAAAACTGAATTATCACATGGTTCTAAGTATTCAGACCCTTTGCTGTGGCACTCATATATTTAACTCAGGTGCTGTCCATTTCTTCTGATCATCCTTGAGATGGTTCTATACCTTCATTTGAGTCCAGCTGTGGTTGATTATACTGATTTGACTTGATTAGGAGAGCCACACACCTGGTGTCCAACACCTTGTATCCAACACAATAACCTGGTGCTCTCCTAGAGCGCAGCCAGGTGCGGGAGTCACCACAAAACTCTCATGCCGCGTGCACACGACCGGACTTTCCGTCAGAATAAACTCTGACGGTCTCTCTGACGGAGTTCTGACGGTGTTCCGCTGAAACGGAATTGCCTACACACAATCACACCAAAGTCCATTCGTTTAGAACGCGATGACGTACGACGGGACTAGAAAAGGAAGTTTAATAGCCAGTAGCCAATAGCTGCCCTTGCGTTGTTTTTGGTCCGTCGCAATAGCATACATACGAACGGTTTTCCCGATAGGAATTGATTCCGTCGGAAAGATTTAAAACATGTTCTATTTCTAGGTCCGTCAGAATTTTTGAAAAAAATAGTCCAATGAAGCCCACACACGATCAAAATATCTGATGAAATGATTCAGTTGGACCTTTTCTGCCGGAAAGTCCGATCGTGTGTACGTGGCATTAGGCTCAGTGTCAATGATCTGTTCCAGGTCTTTTCTATGGATAACATTAGTTTGGTATACCACACCAATTACTCCTTTATGGGTTGTGGGCACAACCTCTGCTATGTGCTCAATCTCTCTTGGCCCTTCCATCTCCTGAGGCATATCCTCTGCAACAGCAGCAAGCGAGCCCTTGTCCAAAAGCTGCTCTGCAGTCCCTTCATTTAGCATAGCAGAAATTGTGTCCGCTCCACTGTTACACACTGAGCCTTCTTTCAATAAAGCCAACAGACTTGTTGCCCATCTGTCCCAGTCTATTTTCTCTATGCTTCCATCAGAGGTAGTACGCAGTACCGCTCCACCTGCCCAAGGAGCCACAGGACAGAGTGGCTCCACAGCAGGCACATTGAACATATCACTTTTGTTTAAACTAACTTGTGGAAAAACAATTTTAAACACAGCAGGCCGCAATACCATAACTTCACCACCTTGCTCGGGTGGCGCTTCATTAAACTCATGAAGACTGTTCCTGTCAGCAGTGACAGACCGCAGTAACCCATTATCACAAATAATTTCAGACATTTTAGTTTTGCCATTTGACACATTCTCATCACCAAGGTCAAGTACCCTCTTATCCATCAGAGTGGCACCACAGTTGTCCCGGGCAAACTCTGACTCCAACACACAGAGCTCCCTTGAGGTTTCTAGTGACACCTCTGCAGCCTTATATACTGTTGCTAAGGGGAATAGCATATCTTGCTTAGTGATCACCTCTACCTCATTAAGCATCACATTATCAGCATTAGTCAACTCAATACCAGTATGATCATACTCCTTAGTACGTTTCACATCATCACATTCAATTTTAACACTTGCCTCCCCACTGGACAGGGCACTGCAGTGAGGCAAGTCCTTTTCTGCACCAATAGCGGATCTCCCCTCTGGGATCACTTCCACTTCAGTGTGAGCAATCCCACAGTCAGTCTTTCCCATGACTTCAACAGCAACAGTCTTACCCATCCGAGTAACAGGTCTTGCCATGTTCATTTGACTAGGTTGACTTTCTTGTACTGCACTTCTACTGGCCGACTCCCTCTGGTGGCCACGGGATGAAACTACAGAAGGCACAACAGGAATTTCCTCTCTGTTGCCAGGGGTGACTGCAAACATTTTATCACAGGAATCTGGGCTTGCAGACGAAGAGTTAAGCCCAGCAACAATATCAGCAGCTGTATTTCACAAGCTGGGACAAAAAAAGATCCCATGCCCCAGTTGACCACATTCCTGGCATGTTACTCGGCGACTTTCTCCTGTTGCTAAGGGAGATGGCAGTCTCCCAACATGCATAATTTCACTGGCATCTCTATGAGGATGGTGGGGCACCTCTTCCCTGTAGCTCCTCCTTCTCATTGGCACATTTTCTCTAGTTGCAAATGGAAACGGTGCTCTCCCAGCTGCATTTTTCTGGCTCTCCAAAACATGTAGACTTCTCTCTCTATGAAGCAGTGTCGCTTTAAACTTGCCACGATCCTCTATAGGCAATATCCTTGCCTTGCGGTCCTCCAACCTGATATCATAGGCGTTGCTATGGGCAACTGCACTCCTTTCAAACTTCTGGTAAGCCTGTTGCTCACTCCTGGCACTCAGAGCAGGCTTCTCAAACACAGACGCAGACCTTTGCTTTGCTAGGTAGCTTTGCACTGGAGCCTGGGACAAAGGGTACTTGGAGACTGCATGCCCCCGCTCACTGCACCGCAAACAGCGCACTTGGTTCCATATCTTGTCAGGGCTTCCCACACTGCATCTGCTTTCAAGCTTAGGCCTCTGCACCTTGATAGCTGGCCTGCTTGCACCAGCATTGCCAGGGGCAACAACAGACACTTTTGCACCAACATCTTCACTCAAAAATTGAGCCACATCTTCGCTGTGGCTCCTCCTTGCTGCAAACACACTTTCTCCGGTTGCTATGGGAGACCACGTTCTCCCCATTGACTTTTTCCAGCACTCTCTAGATTCGATTGCTCCTAAGAAATTGTCGTAATCATTTCGCTTATGACCCAGTGGTACACCTCTTGGTACTCTTCCGTCAGAAACGGTTGCACTATTTCAACCCAGCGACCTTTGGGCCATCCTTTGTAGGAAGCAGTTATCGCAAACTCACCCAAAAAGTCTTCAACATGTTCAAAAGGCAACATAGGCTGTATGAAGTCAGCAGCACAGATTTCTCTTTTGTTGCCACGGGCAACCACACCCATCTGCTCACTCCTTGCACTGAGTGATGGTTTCCCAGACACAGATGCAGACTTTGGTAGACTCTCCATACTCATAGTCACCTGTGCACTCATTGCACCAGTGTTGCTAGGGACAACCCCAGCCCTCTTTCTCCTTGGCAAACTCTGATCAGGCATGTATGGGGTTCATTCAGGCGGTAACAACCCCTCCAGCCAAAAAGGTCTATCTATCATCTCAGCCATCCTTGCTTTTTTTAGGAGCTTTGACCGCCCCATACTCACAGTCACTCCAGAAAAACTTTGCACAGTTACAGCTCCTCCCACCCACGAGGGCTGCGAGTTTTGAGCCGCCAGACAAACTTCCAGGTTAGTGTTTGTTGTGGGAGCAAATATCATTCATGAGTCATGACCAGCTCTAAAATGTGATACAGCAACTTGCTGGCAAATACGACCTGAGTCTTTACACTTCCCTTCATTCTTTAGTCACTATTACATTTTTAAAATCTGCAGATGCTCCACTTCTGTGATAGTGTGATTACATCTGCTACATCCTCTACATCAAAAAATAACTGCACTTTTTTTTTTTTTTAATTAAATTATGCCCTCCCCTGAAAAAAGTTCTGCGGACGCCCATGCACTTGACCGATCAGTATGCTGGTCTAGTCTCAAAATCAGGACCTAGGACTAGAGATTTCATCCCACCCGGATCTCTCAGAAATCCCCGAGCTCCAGGTCCCAAAGTGGACTTTGCAAAACACTGAGGAAACTGAAAGGCCAGTTTCCTCTTCATGCTCCCTGGAGCCCCTCAACCCATCCGATTGGGAATTCTGGGTCACAACCTCCTTCTAGACCCTGGCAGGGCAACGCTCTGCCACAATATATATATATATATATATATATATATATATATATATATATATATATATATATATATATAATATATATATAGTTATATATATAGTAGATATTCTTGTTTAGATTCTTGTTTAGATAGATAACTTAATTTAATTCTTAACTAAACAATTATATGATGTCATATGTGACTAGAGATATACTTTCCTATAATAAGATTATCTTGATATTGCAATGTAAAATTTTTCTCTTTACTCATTCCATTCAATGTTTTCTGATAATCTTTAATAAAATACTTGAACAAGAAACTGCCGCTGTGTACCACTGTCTTGGATGTGATGTCAGCAGCCTCAGCAAACTCAGAGCTATCATTCAAGTGACACTTTATAGTGTCAATTCTCCAGCAAGTTCAGCAGCACATTACAAGTTGAAAAAAAAGGGTCAAAAGGAAAATACTGCAAATAAGAATTTAAAACACCTGACTTTTCTGTGACAGGGGCTCTTTAAAATAAACCTGTACTGAGAGGAACATGGGAGCTATCATTGCTGACCTACTTCCAAGTATTTTTCTGGTCATTTCCTGGCTTTATAACAGTGTGTTTTATTGTGAAATGCTAAGCAAGTATTTTATCAGTAACTGTATACCCCTCACAAATGTAAGTACATCAGCATATGACATTGCTTGTACATTTCTGTGACATTACCTGACACTTGTGTTGTTGCAAAATGACTTTTCTGTGTTTCCAAAGTGTCTTAGGTTTGTAATCATGTTAATAAAAGTATTTGTGTCTGTAAACAGTAAAAAAATAAATGACATTGCTTACAGTTGGAACTTGTCAAATTGACTTACAGTACAGCATGTTCTGCTATTTGCTGTCAGTTGCCACTCATTTTGCTAATGTGTTTGAAGTTAATATAGCAAAATGCCAAGCACTTGATCTAGAAGGAAAGGTGGCAGTGGAATCAGCCGCAAGAACAAATTACATTGTAATGCCAATACCTGCTGTATTAGCCCTGTAACTGAGTAGAGGTGGAAAGGAAGAGGGATATTCTTGTAGGAGCACTAAGTGCATTGGCACTATCAGTGGCAGCCATGACTGCGGTCAATTGCCCTCTATCCCCAGTTCACCCCATGAAATATCCCACTCCTCCTCCACTCTTATCTCCTGGCACACAACTAGGTGTCATCCAGATGCCTGCTTCCCCTCTTTCTCTTCCATGTATGGTCACCATTCTTCCCCTCTCTCCCTTCTCTTATGGTCCACGGCCAGCTGACCACAATACTCTCTCGCTCCATCAGCTTACAGTCTGTCTCCCTGTGATAATTTAATAACTTGTAATAGGTCAAAGAGAACAATCCTTAGGAGCCCAAAGTCTTCATTGTTCAAGTGGTTGCAAGCAGTCCAAAAGACAACCAATGTGTTCCAGGGTTCACACAATCCCTCTTCATCAGGGCTGGGGAAAAAGTTTAAAATAAAACACATAAAATGGTGATAAAACAGAAGTGCGATAAAAAGCCACCATTTTCTGATTTGTGTTATGTAAAACATTTTCTCCAGATCCGATTAAAGGGATTGTATGGCACCTGAAATGTGTTGGATGAATTTTGCAAGTAACACCTTTGTCCACACTGATAACCTGTGAAAATCCATGTCCAGCATATTGTCTCCTTTCTTTCTGTCCTCAATCTTGGCTTATATTGTGTGGCTGTGATATCTGATTCTGTAAGGTACCAAAGACAAATGGCCCAGTAGGACAGGAAGGTCTTCCTGTTGCTGGGACCCATTAGATACTGCACCTGAGAAAAAGATAAAGTATTTCATTTTAACAACACGTGTACTTGCCCAGTGAAAATAGAAGCTGACCAAAACAGTCCAAAATGCTTTAACCACTTCAGCCCCAGAAGAATCGGCTGCTCAATGACCAGGCCATTTTTTGCGATACAGCACTGCGTCGCCTTAACTGACAATTCAGCGGTTGTGTGACGCTGTACCTAAACAAAATTGACGTCCTTTTTTTCCCACAAATAGAGCTTTCTTTTGGTGGTATTTGATCACCTCTGCGGTTTTTATAAACAAAAGAAGAGCGACAATAATAAATATTCCAATTTTTTTCAAAAAAACATTTTTTTTTTCTCAGTTTAGGCCAATATGTATTCTTCTACATATTTTTGGTAAGAAAATTGCAATAAGTGTATATTGATTGTTTGCGCAAAAGGTATAGCGCCTACAAAATAGGGGATAGATTTATGGCATTTTTATTATTATTATTTTTTTTTTTACTAGAAATGGTGGCGATCGGCGATTTTTATCGGGACTGCGATATTGCAGCGTACAAGTATACATTCATACAGCGATCAGTGTTATAAAAATGCACTGATTACTGGTTACTGTATAAATGACACTGGCAGGGAAGGGGTTAACAATAGGGGGCAATCAAGGGGTTATCTGTGTTCCCTCACTGTGTTCTAACTGTAGGGGGGATGGGACTGACTAGCCGAAGAGAGAGATTGGTGTTCATACGCAATATGAACACACGATCTGTCTCCTCTCCCCTGAGAGAACCGGGATGTGTGTGTTTACACACACACACATCTCGTTCTCATTCTGCAATGAGCAATCTCATTTGCCAGGCGTTCATCACGCCGCTGGGCACTCGCATCAGCCCAGAGGACACGCTTTGGGCGCATCCTAAAGAGGACGACGTACAGCTACGACAGGGGAGCCAACCTGCTGCAGTATAACTGGTCCGGAAGCAGTTAAAGAGATTGCAAAGGATAGATTTTTTAACAAAAATATACAGGTCCTTTCCATTGTGATGAGTTACCATACAAGTGTTAACATGCGTTGCGGTAAGGCAGACCACTCATTTTTAATCCATTGCCAATATACTTTATTTAGGTTTTAACATACAGTCAGGTCCATAAATATTGGAACATAGACACAATTCTAATCTTTTTGGCTCTATACACCACCACAATGGATTTGAAATGAAACGAACAAGATGTGCTTTAACTGCAGACTTTCAGCTTTAATTTGAGAGTATTTACATCCAAATCAGGTTAATGGAATAGGAATTACAGTTTGTATATGTGCCTCCCACTTTTTAAGGGACCAAAAGTAATGGGACAGATTAACAATCATCCATCAAACTTTCACATTTTAATGCTCGGTTGCAAATCCTTTGCAGTCAATTACAGCCTGAATTCTGGAAGGCATAGACATCCCCAGACGCTGGGTTTCATCCCTGGTGATGCCTTGCCAGGCCTCTACTGCAACTGTCTTCAGTTCCTGCTTGTTCTTGGGGCATTTTCTCTTTAGTTTTGTCTTCAGCAAGTGAAATGCATGCTCAAACAGATTCAGGTCAGGTGATTGACTTGGCCATTGCATAACATTCCACTTCTTTCCCTAAAAAAACTCTTTGGCTGCTTTCGCAGTATGCTTCGGGTCACTGTCCATCTGCACTGTGAAGCACCATCCAATGAGTTCTGAAGCATTTTGCTAAATATGAGCAGATAATATTGCCCGAAACACTTCAAAATTCATCCTGCTGCTTTTGTCAGCAATCACATCATCAATAAATACAAGAGAACCAGTTCCATTGGCAGCCATACATGCCCACGCCATGACACTACCACCACCATGCTTCACTGATGAGGTGGTATGCTTTGGATCATGAGCAGTTCCTTTCCTTCTCCATACTCTTCTCTTCCCATCACTCTGGTACAAGTTGATCTTGGTCTCATCTGTCCATAGGATGTTGTTCCAGAACTGTGAAGGCTTTTTTAGATGTTGTTTGGCAAACTTTAATCTGGCCTTCCTGTTTTTGAGGCTCACCAGAGGGGGGGATTGGAATAAGATACTATTACAAATGGAATCACGATGGATTCACAGATTAAAAGCTACCCAGACCCCTGGCTTAAACGATACAATCTGGTTTAAACCTTTCCTCGAGGGTTTTTCCTCGGGAGGAAGGGAACAGTAAAACTTGCCGGCGTAGAGACATGCACAATATATCTATATACAATGTTCAAATATAACATTTAATGTCGATCCTGTCAGAATATAGGTTATTGGATATTGACTAAAAAATATCTCACATAAATCCAGTTATGCCATGTAACAATTAATATTAATCAGCTATATGCAGCCAATCTATGTTTGCCGATATTCCATACTGTGTTTAAAGATGCTTCATATTGATCCTGCTATAACTATATATGCTGTCACATATGATTGAATATAGTGCATAATCTGCTTATATTATGGAATGGGTTACGTCATCTGTTTATTAACACGCATCCTTACTCACAAGGCCTAGTATAATTAAATATATGTAACCTGCAATGCCTTGTAACCCTGTCATACGAATACTTGTTTGTCACCATTTCTTTTCTTATGCATGTAAATTATAATGCCATGGAACCCTGTTATACAAATATATGCTTGTCACTAGGGATGAGCTTCGAGTTCGAGTCGAACTCATGTTCGACTCGAACATTGGCTGTTCGCAAGTTCGCCGAACAGCGAACAATTTGGGGTGTTCGCTGCAAATTCGAATGCCGTGGAACACCCTTTAAAAGTCTATGGGAGAAATCAAATTTTAAAGGCTTATATGCAAGTTATCGTCATAGTGTTTGGGGACCTGGGTCCTGCCCCAGGGGACATGGATCAATGCAAAAAAAAGTTTTAAAAACGGACGTTTTTTTCAGGAGCAGTGATTTTAATAATGCTTAAAGTCAAACAATAAAAGTGTAATATCCCTTTAAATTTCGTAGCTGGGGGGTGTCTATAGTATGCCTGTAAAGGGGCGCATGTTTCCCATGTTTAGAACAGTCTGACAGCAAAATGACATTTCAAAGGAAAAAAGTCATTCAAAACTACTCGCGGCTATTGCATTGCCGGTCTGACAATACACATAGAAGTTCATTGATAAAAACGGCATGGGAATTCCCCACAGGGAAACCCCAAACCAAAATTTAAAAAAAAAAATGACGTGGGGGTCCTCCTAAATTCCATACCAGGCCCTTTAGGTCTGGTATGGATATTAAGGGGAACCCCGGCCAAAATTTAAAAAAAAAAAATGACGTGGGGTCCCCCTAAATTCCATACCAGACCCGAATCAGGTCTGGTATGGTTTTTAAGGGGAACCCTGCGCCAAAAAAAAAAAAAAACGGCGTGGGGTCCCCCCAAAAATCCATACCAGACCCTTATCCGAGCATGCAACCTGGCAGGCCGCAGGAAAAGAGGGGGGACTAGAGAGCGCCCCCCTCCTGAACCGTACCAGGCCACATGCCCTCAACATTGGGAGGGTGCTTTGGGGTAGCCCCCCAAAACACCTTGTCCCCATGTTGATGAGGACAAGGGCCTCATCCCCACAACCCTGGCCGGTGGTTGTGGGGGTCTGCGGGCGGGGGGCTTATCGGAATCTGGAAGCCCCCTTTAACAAGGGGACCCCCAGATCCCAGCCCCCCCTGTGTGAAATGGTAAGGGGGTACAAAAGTACCCCTACCATTTTTACTAAAAAACTGTCAAAAATGTTAAAAATGACAAGAGACAGTTTTTGACAATTCCTTTATTTAAATTCTTCTTCTTTCTTCTTTTTTCTATCTTCCTTCATCTTCTTCTTCTGGTTCTTCTGGCTCTTCTGGTTCTTCCTCCGGCGTTCTCGTCCAGCATCTCCTCCTTGGCGTCTTCTATCTTTTTCTCCTCGGGCTGCTCCGCACCCATGGCATGGGGGGAGGCTCCCGCTCTTCTCTTCATCTTCTTCTCTTCTTCTCTTCTTCATCTTCTTCTTTTCTTCTCTTCTTCTCTTCTTCTCTTCATCTTCTTCTCTGGGCCGCTCTGCATCCATGATGGCATGGAGGGAGGCTCCCGCTGTGTGACGCGTCTCCTCTTCTGACGGTTCTTAAATAACGGGCCCCGCCCCCCTCTGACGCACGGGACATGACGGGACTTCCCTGTGGCATTCCCCGTGATGTCACAGAGAAGTCCCACCAAGTCACCGTGCGTTAGAGGTGGGTGGGGTCACCGGGTGGCCCCGCCCCCCGTTATTTAAGAACCGTCAGAAGAGGAGACGCGTCACACAGCGGGAGCCTCCCTGCATGCCAGCATGGATGTGGAGCGGCCCGGAGAAGAAGATGAAGAAGAGAAGAAGAGAAGAAAAGAAGAAGATGAAGAAGAGAAGAAGATGAAGAGAAGAGCGGGAGCCTCCCCCCATACCATGGGTGCGGAGCGGCCTGAGGAGAAGAAGGTAGAAGACGCCGTGGAGGAGATGCTGGACGAGAACGCCGGAGGAAGAACCAGAAGAAGAAGAAGAAGATGAAGGAAGATAGAAGAAAGAAGAAAGAAGAAACATTTAAATAAAGGAATTGTCAAAAACTGTCTCTTGTCATTTTTAACATCTTTGACAGTTTTTTAGTAAAATGGTAGGGGTACTTTTGTACCCCCTTACCATTTCACACAGGGAGGGCCGGGATCTGGGGGTCCCCTTGTTAAAGGGGGCTTCCAGATTCCGATAAGCCCCCCGCCCACAGACCCCCACAACCACCGGCCAGGGTTGTGGGGATGAGGCCCTTGTCCTCATCAACATGAGGACAAGGTGTTTTGGGGGGCTACCCCAAAGCACCCTCCCAATGTTGAGGGCATGTGGCCTGGTACGGTTCAGGAGGGGGGGTGCTCTCTCATCCCCCCCTCTTTTCCTGCGGCCTGCCAGGTTGCGTGCTCGGATAAGGGTCTGGTATGGATTTTTGGGGGGACTCCACGCTGTTTTTTTTTAAAATTTTGGCGTGGGGTTCCCCTTAAAATCCATACCAGACCTAAAGGGTCTGGTATGGAATTTAGGGGGACCCCCACATAATTTTTTTTTTACATTTTGGCCGGGGTTCCCCTTAATATCCATACCAGACCTGAAGGGCCTGGTATGGAATTTAGGGGGACCCCCACGTAATTTTTTTTTTTTTAATTTTGGTTCGGGGTTCCCCTGTGGGGAATTCCCATGCTGTTTCTATCAATGAACTTTTATGTGTATTGTCTGACCGGCAATGCAATAGCCGCAAGTAGTTTTAAATGACTTTTTTCCTTTGAAATGTCATTTTTCTGTCAGACTGTTCTAAACACGGGAAACATGCGCCCCTTTACAGGCATACTATAGACACCCCCCAGGTACAAAATTTAAAGGAATATTACACTTTTATTGTTTGACTTTAAGCATTATTAAAATCACTGCTCCTAAAAAAAACAGCCATTTTTAAACTTTTTTGTGCATTGATCCATGTCCCCTGGGGCAGGACCCAGGTCTCCAAACACTTTTTATGACAATAACTTGCATATAAGCCTTTAAAATTAGCACTTTTGATTATTCATGTTCGTGTCCCATAGACTTTAACGGTGTTCGCGTGTACAAACAAACTTTTTTCCTGTTCCCATGTTCTGGTGCGAACCGAACAGGGGGATGTTCGGCTCATCCCTACTTGTCACCATTCCTTTTCCTGTTTCCAAAAGTGCCCTTACATACTAAACCATTTTTTATTGGACACTCATCTTGTTCATGTAAATATCACTCTGTACGCTTGATCTGAGTTTCGCCCGGCACACTAAGCCGCCCGGGCTTTGCAACCCATGGCGGCTCTGTGTGAGAACTTTGTCCTTTTTCCAGCTCTGACTGTTCTCTCAAAGCGACTCCAGTGGACATGCGCAGTCCGCTGGGGAAGCCTACTGTGTCGGCGGGTGGAGTAGGCGTGCCCCCGTCTCGATGCACGCACTTGCTTGCGCATGCGTGCCTTGAACAGGGCGGCACACACTCAACCCGGGAGGCCACATACGGTGAATCCCTGCCTCCTTTCCCTCCCACACCATCAGCTGTTGCAATTAGCAGCAAAAGCTGATTGGTGGGGAGGGGCTTTTTATACTAGTGCCAGATCAGCACGCCGGATGTCTATCACAATACCTGTATGACACCAGTCTGTGCTGTCTGATACCTGTGTATCTCTACAACCTATACGTAAGAAACCTTTTCCTGTTTTGACCACTACTACTCTAACCTTGAGCTAAGTTTGAATTTTATGCTAACACTAAATGTTGCTCTCTATAAGGGAAATTGTTATTTCAACTTGGGGATTCCAAATTAGTTGACGCCACCACCACTAATCTTTTATTATGACTCAGTGTCTTGCTACATTCGAGTAGCCAATAAATAAAGTCCAATACACTTGCTCCAAAGCCTATAGGAATATAGTTAACATGCTTATGCATCTATGATATTTTCACAAAAAATTACTATTTATCTAATAAGGGATTTATATATCTGTCATTATACTAGCCATCACCCATATACAACATTAATCGTTGGATGGTAAAATAATTCCCAGGTACGATTTTTTTGTTCGCACACACAACTATTACTGTTAAAAATGTTTAGACAAAGCCGTAAAATGTAATTTTTAATTTTTAAGTAGTTACAATACAAGCCTTTCTATCATGTTTTTTGTAGGACTCACCTCTCAGCCTCAGTGCATCCTCAGAAACATTATTATTACACCCTCTACTGGCCTTCTTTTTTCTTTTTCTCTGGAAGGCCAAGGGAGGACCCTACTCCCCCTCCCCCACTACCATCTGAACAAATCTTGCACTTCATCTCTTATTGGAGTATGATAAAATAATTTCTCAGGATTACTCAAATTGAAGATTAGTACACTGTTTTGGAACCAGGAATCCGTATGGTAGACAGACCGTGTCCTCTGTTGTTTTTATCTTGAAATATATGGAACGCTAAATGACCAACACATTATAATAATGTAAGTGTAAGGAATATAGAGAAAAAACCCTTGCTATATCTACATAATTGTTAAATATTGTCACTGATTTGTTTTTTGTTTTTTCTTGCTTTTTTAGAATGTAAATGCTCTCCGCTCACACCCACCCCTGAGGAAGGAGATACACACTCCGAAACGCGTCGGGTGCAAGAGCATTCCTCAACTGTGTATATAATGTCTGCTATGCATTCCATGTAACTTTTGTTACACTACTATTGTGTTTTTAACATTTGAATCGAATAAATTGTATTTTTATTACTACATTTTTAATCTTGTTTACGTGCCTTAAAAGTCCACCTTTAGGGGGCCCCTCTTCTTGTTTTGAGGCTCACCAATGGTTTACATCTTGTGGTGAACCCTCTGTATTCACTCTGGTGAAGTCTTCTCTTGATTGTTGACTTTGACACACATACACCTACCTCCTGGAGAGTGTTCTTGATCTAGCCAACTGTTGTGAAGGGTGTTTTCTTCACCAGGGAAAGAATTCTTCGGTCATCCATCACAGTTGTTTTCCGTGGTCTTTTGGATGTTGCTGAGCTCACTGGTGCATTCTTTCTTTTTAAGGATGTTCCAAACGGTTGATTTGGCCACACCTAATGTTTTTGCTATCTCTCTGATTGGTTTGCTTTGTTTTTTCAGCCTAATGATGGCTTGCTTCACTGATAGTGACAACTCTTTGGATCTCATATTAAGAGTTGACAGCAACAGATTCCAAATGCAAATAGCACACTTGAAATGAACTTTGGACCTTTTATCTGCTCCTTGTAAATGGAATAATGAGGGAATAACACACACCTGGCCATGGAACAGCTGAGCAGCCAATTGTCCCATTACTTTTGGTTCCTTAAAAAGTGGGAGGCACATATACAAACTGTTGTAATTCCTACACCGTTCACCTTCATTTGGATATAAATACCCTTAAATTAAAGCTGAAAGTCTGCAGTTAAAGCACATCTTGTTTGTTTCATTTCAAATCCATTGTGGTGGTGTATAGAGCCAAAAAGATTAGAATTGTGTCAATGTCACAATATTTATGGACCTGACTGTATCTATAGCATTTTTATCAACCTAGTGCAACACAACACCCCAATGGTTTTCTGTGCGTAAGTGTGACATTGTGTGCTGTCTATGCAAAATAAATAGCACTGTAATGCACCACTTTTACATGCATTGTTGTGTTTTATGGTAAAACATGGATTATCACATGTTACTACAATGCAATAGTGTGAATAGAAGCATGCAGAAGTTCAGAAAGTGATGCAGGGATTTGCACAGTTAATTAGTGGTATTCCCCTTCCTTTCTGCAGAAAAAAAAAAAACTGGATAAATATTTTGTTTGCTTAAAGTGGTATCAAACCCAGAAGCAAACATTTATTAAAGTGCAGCATACCAATGCTTAGATGTGATGGTTGCATTAGTTTTATTTTTTAGGCTTTATTTCTTATGATTTTTACTGCTGGCAGATGGACTCGTAGTTTTAATGAACTGCGAGCATGCTAATTCAGTCTTTTAGCCTTCCTCTAGCTTTGTAACAGAAAGCTTGTACAGAGATATGGGCACAAAACTAGTGGAAAACTGTGTGGGAGCCTGACACTGCATCTGCAATCTGCTGATTGTGGTTGCAATATTCTGCAGGCGCCTCTAAAAAAATAAAAAATAAATGCAATTTTTTTTTTCACTTGCACGGCTTTATTTTTAATTTTTTAATTTTTTTACAGCTAACTGTGTTTGGGGCGGTGGGGGATTGGCAATAAAGCAGACCATCCATTTCTTATGTAAGGTTCGCTTTAAACTAGCAATTCAAGGCAAATTTATTTGGCGTGAATCACACTGGGATCTCTGTTCAGGCAAGTGGCAGAGTTGATTTCACATTCTTCTCTCATCACTGTGTCAATGTCTACCTTTCTTCTGTGCAGTCTGGGTTGTATAAAAAGATTTTTAGAGCAATGCCAGTGTTGTATATAAGCATCTTGTATTACATGCATGATAAGATTTACACATAAACTTTTAACAGCCAAAGTAAATTGCTGTAATCAACCATAACGCACGGCAGCTATTTTTAATACTAACCATAGCATTATAACTCATAAATTGATAAAAAGCTAGAATGTCTGAGCTCACTTAGGGAAGGGGGATGCTGCAGAATGTTGTCTACAAGCACTGAGGACACAGTGCATGTTCATATCCAGCAGTCTAAAGGAAGGCAAGAGCAAGAACACAAATGATGAGAACATATATATATAGCAATCGGCATAAAGTGGCTATGTAGTTCATCCCAGCCATAGTTATAAAGCTATATATATATATATATATATATATATATATATATATATATATATATATATATACATATACACTATCTTGTCAAAAGTATTGGGATGCCTGCCTTTACACGCACATGAACACTGTAATGGCATCCCAGTCTGAGTCCGTAGGGTTCAATACTAAGTTGGCCAACCCTCTGCAGCTATAACAGCTTCAACTCTTCTGGGAAGGTTTAGGAGTGTGTCTATGGGAATGTTTGACCATTCTTACAGAAGCTCATTTGTGGGGTCAGACATAGATGTTGGACAAGAAGCCCTGGTTTGCAGTCTCCACTCAAATTCATCCCAAAGGTGTTTTATCCGGTTGAGATCAGGACTCTGTGCAGGCCAATCAATTCCCTCCACCCAAAACTCGCTCATCCATGTCTTTATGGACCTTGCTTTGTGCACTGGTGCGCAGTCATGTTGGAACACGAAGGGCCATCACCAAACTTCCCACAAAGTTGGGAGCATGAAATTGTTCAAAATGTCTTGGTATGCTGACGCCTTAAAGCGGAGTTCCCGGGCCGAAATATGACTTTTAAGATATAAATACCCCTAGAATACTCATGCCTTGTGCAATGTAACAAAGGTATGCTGTAAACTATGCCCAGTTTTCTATCTGTGCAGCATTGTTTTCTTCTTGGTGAAGTTTTGGCTAACCCAGCATGCACCTGCCGATCTTATACGGATTCTTATACTGCAAATAATGTAAAACACCTGACTTTTCTATGACAGGTGCTCTTTAAAAGAAACCTGTACTGAGAGGAACATGGGGGCTATCATTGTTGACCTACTTCCAAATATTTTTCTGGTCATTTCCTGGCTTTATAACAGTGTGTTTTATTGTGAAATAGGATTACAGAGTTCCACCTTAACTTCATAACCTAACATAGCATACAGTAGTGTTCTCCAGATTACATAGGTGAACTGGACAGGGCTGATATGACTGTATAATATAAGATTGCATAAGACTGCAGAGTACATGGGACAGCACTAGCAGAAGCAACAGGTAGTTTCTTGCACCTCAATATAATCACTTTTAATGGAGAGAGTAAAAGATAGCAAATAAAGAAACTTCCACGTACTGGAAATACAAAGTACATGCATGTGCAGGTAAACATCACTGCACAAAAGCATCTGCATTCACATGAGTACAGGAGTAACACCCATACACTTAATGTATATGGCTGGCTGTATGCCCCACCAAAGGCTCACCGAGTGCAGAAAATTGCTAGGACCTTTTTTTACTTGGCATGATATGTGCCTGCAAACATCCATGTGCATGAGCATTAAGAGACCATTTTTGTCAGGGTTAACATACACTGAAGAATAAACTTCTACATGACATTTAGAAAGAAAAATATCAAAGGGGAATACCCCAATAGAGAGATTATGAGGGTTGGTAATGGGTAATGTCATTATTATAGCTTTTAACCACTTGCCTACTGGTCACTTAAAACCTCACATTTTGAATGACAATTACTCAGTCATGTAATACTGTACCCAAATTAATTTTTTGTCCTTTATTTTCATACAAATCGAGCTTTCTTTTGGTGGTATTTGATCACCTCTGGGTTTTTAATTTTTTGCGCCTTAAATGAAAAAAGACCGAAAATTTTGAAAAACAAAATGCATTTTTCTTAGTTTCTGTGATAAAATTTAGCAAATTATTAATTTTTCTTCATAAATTTTGGTCACAATTTATACTGCTACAAAACTTTGGTAAAAATAACCCAAATTAGTGGATATTATTTGGTTTTTGTGAAAGTTTGAGAGTCTACAAGCTGTGGTGCAAATCATAAAGAATTGATCACACCTGATGTACTGATGACCTCTCATTTCTTGTGACCCGAACAAGTCAGGAAAGTACAAATACCCCCCAAATGACCCCTTTTTTGAAAGTAGACATTCCAAGGTATTTAGTAAGATGCACGGTGAGCTTTTTGATGTTGTCATTTTTTCCCACAATTCTTTGCAAAATGAAGATTTTTTTTTTCCCCACAAAATTGTCATTGTAATAGGTTATTTCTCTCACATGGCATGTGTATACCAAAAATGACACCATTCTGCTACTCCTCCTGAGTATTACGATACCACATGTGTGGGACTTTTTCACAGCCTAGCCACATAGAGAGGCCCAACATGCAGGGAGAACCATCAGGGGTTCTAGGAGCATAAATTACACATCTAACTTGTTGACTACCTATTACACTTTTGAAGGCCCTGGAGCACCAGGACATTGACACGTGACACTGATATGTGGCACTGATGACAGATGGCACTGATACGTGACACTGATGACACTGATGTGGCACTGATGACAGATGGCACTAATATGTGGCACTGATGACAGATGGCACTAATACATGGCACTGATGACACGTGACACTGATGACAGATGGCACTAATATGTGGCACTGATGACACATGGCACTGATGACAGATGGCACTAATACGTGGCACAGATGACACTAATATGTGGCACTGATGACACGTGACACTGATGACAGATGGCACTGATACGTGGCTCTAATGAAACGTGACACTGATGACAGATGGCACTGATACGTGGCACTGATGACACGTGACACTGATAACAGATGGCACGTGACACATGGCACCGATACATGGCACTGATGACAGATGGCACTAATACATGGCACTGATGACAGATGACACTAATACGTGGCACAGATGACACTAATACGTGGCACTGATGACACGTGACACTGATGACAGATGGCACTGATACGTGGCACTGATGACACGTGACACTGATAACAGATGGCACGTGACACATGGCACTGATACATGGCAGTGATGACAGATGGCACTAATATGTGGCACTGATGATAGATGGCACTTATACTTGGCACTGGGGACAGATGGCACTGATGGTTGGCACTGGGGACAGATGGCAGTGGGGACAGATGGCAGTGACAGGTGGCAGTGGGAACAGATCGCAATGACAGGTGGCAGTGGGGACAGATTGCAGTGACAGGTGGCAGTGGGGACAGATGACAGTGGGGACAGATGGCGCTGACATCTTTTCCGTTTTTTTTTCTGACACTCACGCTGCAGCCGTTAGCTCTCCCTCCTCACACGCTGTCTCTGTGTGAAGAGGGAGAGCTGGCGATGAGAGATGATCTCATATGTTTACATATGAGATCATCCCTCATCGGAAATTCCGATCGCACTGTAAACGGCCGCTGTGATTGGCCATTTACAGCGATCTGTGACTGGCCGTGTCCAAGGGACAGCATAGAATTTCCCGATGCGCGCATCATGGAAGTAAACAGGAGGACGTCCAGGGATGCCCTCCCGGCAATTGGCGTCCGCACTGTAGACGTCTTTCAGCTATAGCGTGGGCGCGAAGTGGTTAATTAAAGAAAAATCAAACCACCAGGAAAAACACCCAAGGTGCTGTGCTGGGGTAAAAAAAGGGGTCAAAATATGATTTTAAGCACAATGGGGTGCATTGGCAGCCCATATATATATATATATATATATATATACACAGTGGGGACGGAAAGTATTCAAACCCCCTTAAATGTTTCACTCTTTGTTATATTGCAGCCATTTGCTAGAATCATTTAACCACTTGCCGATCGCCTAACGCAGATATACTGCGGCAGAATGGCACGGCCGAGGCGGTTGGCATCGTTAGGGGAGCGATCCGTGCTGAGAGGGAGGCCACTCATTCGTGGCCACCCCTTCGCGATCGCTCCTAATGAATGACAATCTTCCTCTGCCTCTGTAATGTAAACAGCGGCAGAGAAAGTGATGTCATCTCTCCTCGCATCAGTCTTTTCGTTCCGGCGTCGAGGAAAGAAGACATCCAATTAAGTGCACCAACACTACACTAACAGTAGAACACTCTAGGCACACATTTCACCCCCCAGTCACCCCCCGATCACCCCCTGCACCCCCTGTCACAGTGACACCAATAGCAGGTTTTTTTTCTGATTATTGCATTGGTGTCATTTGTGACAGTTATAAGTGGTAGGGCAGTTAGTGATAGGCTCCTTTAGGTCTAGGGTACCCCCCTAACCCCCCCTAATAAAGTTTTAACCCCTTGATCACCCCCCGTCGTCAGTGTCACTAAGCGATCATTTTCTGATCGCTGTATTAGTGTCACAAGTGATGCTAGCTAGGGAGGTAAGTATTTAGGTTTGCCGTCAGCGTTTTATAGCGTCAGGGACCCCCATATACTACCTAATAAAAGGTTTTAACCCCCTGATTGCCCCCTAGTTATCACCATATAACTGTTACGGGTGACGCTGGTTAGTTAGTTTGTTTTTTATAGTTTCAGGGCACCCACTGTTTATTACCTAATAAAGGTTTAACCCCCTGATCGCCCGACGGTGATATAAGTTAAGTTTTAGGGTCAGATAGGGTTAGTGCCAGTATCGCTAACACCCACACACGCAGCATACACCTCCCTTAGTGGTATAGTATCTGAACGGATCACTATCTGATCTGATCAGATCTATACTAGCGTCCCCAGCAGTTTAGGGTTCCCAAAAACGCAGTGTTTGCGGGATCAGCCCAGATACCTGCTAGCACCTGCATTTTGCCCCTCCGCCCAGCCCACCCAAGTGCAGTATCGATCGATCGATCACTGTCACTTACAAAACACTAAAAACACATAACTGCAGTGTTGGCAGAGTCAGGCCTGATCCCTGCGATCGCTAACAGTTTTTTTTGGTAACGTTTTGATACAGTCGCTAACAGTCAGGAGCTTTTTTACCTGTGAGTCTCACTAGTGTACCACTAAATTTAGAGCCCAAAATGGCAAATCAAAGGTACACTAGTGAAGAGGCCTACACGTTTCTGAGCATGACAGATAGTGAAGAGGAAGTCACTCATCTGTCAGAGTCAGGTTTCAGAATATGATCCTGTAGAGGACAGCGGCTCCATGACAGATAGATCTGATGCTCTGACGACGGAGTTGTGGTCCCTGCCAAGGTCAGGCATACCAGACCCCAATCTTCTTCTTCTGTCGTTGATGTGCAAGAACCGCAGGTCCCTCATTTGGAGCAGAGCAGTACTAGCGCCGCTATTCCTTTTGGTGAACTGGCAAGCACCAGCGGCCTAGTACACCCTGGTCATAGTCAATCCAGCACTGCAGTATCACGTGGTGACGTGGTGAATCCCATAAGTGCAGTTCAAGCTGGTGAGGTGGCAAGCACAAGTAGTGTCCTGCTGCCACCAAGAAGACGAACACAGGCCCGTCATGCCCATAGTGCCCTTCCTGCTGCATTTGCCAATCCTAATTGGGAACCCACCACTTCTGCAGCACCTGTACTTCCCCCATTCACTGGCCAACCCGGCATTCAGGTGGAAACTTTTGATTTTAGGTCACTTGATTTTTATTCGCTGTTTTTCACTGAAGATCTCTATAGATCTATTGTGGACCAAAGCAATTTGTACGCAGGTCAACACATCGCCACTATTCCCCAGTCCTCCCTTGCCAGAGATTGGAGACCATTTACGGTTTCCGAATTTAAGCTCTTTCTGGGCCTTTCCCTCAACATGGGCATAACTAAAAAGAGTGAGTTGAGGTCATATTGGTCCACTGACCCAATTCACCATATGCCCTTGTTCTCTGCCTCCATGACCAGGGCACGATACAAGCAGATCTTGCGGTTCATGCACTTCAATGACAATGAACTCTGTCATCCTCGTGGAGACCCTGGATACGATCGGCTCTACAAAATTTGGCCCCTCGTAAACCACTTCAACCAACGTTTTGCAGACTTGTTTACTCCCCATCAAGTTGTCTGCGTTGATGAGTCCCTGATTAAGCTTTCTGGCCACTTGTCCACTTGTCATTCAAACAGAACCTTTCCAGCAAGCGTGCCAGATTCGGGGTCAAGATGTATAAGCTCTGTGACAGGGCCACAGGCTATACATGTAATTTTATGGTTTACGAGGGAAAAGATAGCCACGTAGAGCCGACAAACTGCTCTGACTAAATAGGAAGCGCTGGCAAGATTGTGTGGGACTTGGTGTCACCCTTATTCGGAAAGGGGTACCACTTTTGTGTGGACAATTATTGCACGAGCGTGCCACTTTTTAGTCACTTGTTTGATCAGCAAATTGGAGCATGTGGCACCGTGCGACCTAATCACCGGGGCTTTCCCCAGCGGCTTGTAGATTCCCGTCTTAGGCTGGGGGAGAAAGCCTGCTTCAAGTGCAATAACTTGCTCACTATGAAGTGGAGGGATAATAAGAATGTTTTCGTTCTTACCTCCCTTCATGCAGACACGATGGTCCAAATTACTACGGCGACTGGTGTTATGGAGAAACCCCTCTTTGTCCACGAATATAACCAAAATATGGGAGGGGTGGACCTCAACGACCAGTTGTTGGCACCGTACCTAATTGCCCGTAAGGCCAGACGCTGGTACAAGAAAGTGTCTGTTTATTTATTTCAATTGGCTTTGCTGAACGCTCATCTACTATACAGAGCTTCAGGATGGACTGGATCCTTTCTTAAATTCCAGGAAAAGATTGTCAGAGCCCTTCTGTTTCCAGACGGTGCTCCACATCACATTCCCCAAACAAATGCAGTAAGCCGGCTGCATGAGAGGCATTTTCTTTATGTCCTTCCGAGTACCCCTACCCAACGAGCCCCCCCAAAAAAATGTCGTGTCTGCAGCAAGCGCGGATATAGGCGTGACACCCGCTATTATTGTCCCTCCTGTCCTGACAATCCTGGTCTTTGCATTGGTAAATGTTTTGAACGCTACCATACATCAGTTGAGTATTAGCGTAGGGTACAGCCCTGCACAGACTAGGCACACTTTCATAGGGTCTCCTAAGATGTCATTGCATTTTGAGAGACCCGAACCTGGAACCGGTTACAGTTACAAAAGTTACAGTTACAAAAAAAAGTGTAAAAAAAAGTAAAAAAAAAAAAACAAAAAAAATATATATAAAAAAAAAATAGTTGTCGTTTTATTGTTCTCTCTCTATTGTGCTGCTCTTTTTTACTGTATTCTGTTCTACAATGTTTTATTGTTATTATGTTTTATCATGTTTGCTTTGTAGGTATGCAAAAAAAAAAAAAAAAAACACAAAAAAATATAAAATAAAAAAGAAAAAGTTGTTGTTTTATTGTTCTCTCTCTATTCTCTCTCTATTGTTCTGCTCTTTTTTTTACTGTATTCTATTCTGCAATGTTTTATTGTTTTATAGGTATGCAATTTTTTTATACTTTACTGTTTACTGTGTTTTATTGTTAACCATTTTTTTGTGGATTTCACCACCACAGTTAAAAAAAAGAGCATATATGCCGAAGCATGGGGGCAGCAGGGGCGGAGGAGCAATTTGCTCCTACCTTTTGCGGGAGGATGCCCCCATGCTTTGGCATATATATATTTTAGGCACAGGTTGCATTAAAAAATGTTTTATTTTTTACTATTTTTTTTTTATTTGCTTTGCAGGTATGGTAAGTCTTACTGTTATACTGTAATGTTACTTTGTTTTATTGTTAACCATCATTTGCTTAGCAGGTACACCATTCAGTTGCAGCGCAGATTTATTTATCTTGACAGCAACAGCGTTTGCTCCCACGATACATAAAGCCGTGACTCCAGCGCTGTAGGAGGTGATTTCACCACCACAGTTAAAAAAAAAGAGCATATATGCCGAAGCATGGGGACAGCAGGGGCGGAGGAGCGATTTGCTCCTACTTTTTGGGGCGGATGCCCCCATGCTTCGGCATATATAAACGGTGCATGTATGCCCATCATTAGAAGTGGGTGGATGAAGTGAGGTATTCTAATGGTGGGCATACCCACTGATCAATCTCTTTTTTTCTTTTTTTCGTTCAGCCCACAGGCTGCATGAAAAAAAAGTTTACAATATATGCCCAACAAGGACCAGCAACATATTGGTATGTTGCTGGACTTTTAATGATTATACCAGAATGATGCCTGCAGGTTTAGGTATCATCTTGGTATCATTCTTTTCAGCCAGCAGTCAGCTTTCATTTAAAAGCAATCCTAGTGGCTAATTAGCCTCTAGACGATTTTACAAGCCTCCCCACCGTCTTCCATGTTTTTCTCTGGCTCTCCTGTCCCAACAGGGAACCTGAGAATGCAGCCGGTGATTCGGCCAGCTGACCATAGAGCTGATCAGAGACCAGAATGGCTCCAAACATCTCTATGGCCTAAGACACCCCCAATAGCTTGGGGTGTCTACTTTCCAAAATGGGGTCTTTTGGGGGGGGGGTTGTGCTATCTTGGCATTTTATGGCCTTTGAAACTGTGATAGGTAGTGAGGAGTGAAATCAAAAATTTACGCCCTTAGAAACCCTGAATGTGGTGTTTGGTTTCGGGGCCCCATACGCGGCTAGGCTCTCAAAAAGTCCCAGACATGTGGTATTCCCATACTCAGGAGAAGCAGCAGAATGTATTTTGGGGTGTAATTCCACATATGTCCATGGCATATTTGAGCAATATATAATTTAGTGACAACTTTGTGCAAAAAAAAAAAGTTTGTAATTTTCCCGCAACTTGTGTCAAAATATAAAATATTCCATGGACTCAACATGCCTCTCAGAAAATAGCTTGGGGTGTCTACTTTCCAAAATGGGGTCATTTGGGGGGGATTTGTGCCATCTTGGCATTTTATGGCCTCCAAAACTGTGATAGGTAGTGAGGAGTGAAATCAAAAATTTACGCCCTTAGAAATCCTGAAGGTGGTGTTTGGTTTCGGGGCCCCGTACACGGCTAGGCTCCCAAAAAGTCCCACGCATGTGGTATGCCCATACTCAAGAGAAGCAGCTAAATGTATTTTGGGGTGCAATTTCACATATAACCATGGCATGTGTGAGCAATATATCATTTAGTGACAACTTTTTGTAAAAGTTTTTTTTTTTATCATTGTTCAATCACTTCGGCCAAAAAAATGTAATATTTAATGGGCTCAACATGCCTCTCAGCAATTTCCTTGGGGTGTCTATTTTCCAAAATGGGGTCATATGGGGGGTTTTGTACTGCCCTGCCATTTTAGCACCTCAAGAAATGACATAGGCAGTCATAAACTAAAAGCTGTGTAAATTCCAGAAAAAGTACCCTAGTTTGTAAACGCTATAACGCAACCAATAAATATACGCTTATTGGCATTTTTATTACCAAGACATGTAGCAAATAACATTTTGGCCTAAATGTATGACTAAAATTGAGTTTATTGGATTTTTTTATAACAAAAAGTAGAAAATATCATTTTTTTTCAAAATTTTGGCCTTTTTCCGTTTATAGCGCAAAAATAAAAACCGCAGAGGTGATTAAATACCATCAAAAGAAAGCTCTATTTGTGGGAAAAAAAGGACACAAATTTTGTTTGGGTACAGCATTGCATGGCTGTACAATTAGCAGTTAAAGCGACGCAGTGTCAAATTGTAAAAAATGCTCTGGTCAGGAAGGGGGTAAATTCTTCCAGGGCTGAAGTGGTTGAGTTCATTTTTTTTCCTCAGTAATGTACACAAAGCAAACCATATTGACAGAAAAACAGAATTGTTGACATTTTTGCAGATTTATTAAAAAAGAAAAACTGAGATATCACATGGTCCTAAGTATTCAGACCCTTTGCTCAGTATTTAGTAGAAGCACCCTTTTGATCTAATACAGCCATGAGTCTTTTTGGGAAAGATGCAACAAGTTTTTCACACCTGGATTTGGGGATCCTCTGCCATTCCTCCTTGCAGATCCTCTCCAGTTCTGTTAGGTTGGATGGTAAACGTTGGTGGACAGCCATTTTTAGATCTCTCCAGAGATGCTTAATTGGGTTTAAGTCAGGACTCTGGCTGGACCATTTAAGAACAGTCATGGAGTTGTTGTGAAGCCACTCCTTCATTATTTTAGCTGTGTGCTTAGGGACATTGTCTTGTTGGAAGGTAAACCTTCGGCCCAGTCTGAGGTCCTGAGCACTCTGGAGAAGGTTTTCATCCAGGATATCCCTGTACTTGGCCGCATTCATCTTTCCCTCGATTGCAACCAGTTGCCCTGTCCCTGCAGCTGAAAAACACCCTCACAGCATGATGCTGCCACCACCATGCTTCACTGTTGGGACTGTATTGGACAGGTGATAAGCAGTGCCTGGTTTTCTCCACACATACCGCTTAGAATTAAGGCCAAAAAGTTCCATCTTGGTCTCATCAGACCAAAGAATCTTATTTCTCACCATCTTGGAGTCCTTCAGGTGTTTTTTAGCAAACTCCATGCTGGCTTTCATGTGTCTTGCACTGAGGAGAGGCTTCCGTCGGGCCACTCTGCCATAAAGCCCCGACTGTTGGAAGGCTGCAGTGGTGGTTGACTTTCTACAACTTTCTCCCATCTCCCGACTGCATCTCTGGAGCTCAACCACAGTAATCTTTGGGTTCTTCTTTACCTCTCTCACTAAGGCTCTTCTCCCCTGATAGCTCAGTTTGGCCGGACGGCCAGCTCTAGGAAGGGTTCTGGTCATCCCAAACGTCTTCCATTTAAGGATTATGGAGGCCACTGTGCTCTTAGGAACCTTAAGTGCAGCAGAAATTTTTTGTAACCTTGGCCAGATCTGTGTCTTGCCACAATTCTGTCTCTGAGCTCTTCAGGCAGTTCCTTTGATTCTCATTAGCTCTGACATGCACTGTGAGCTGTAAGGTCTTATATAGACATGTGCGTGGCTTTCCTAATCAAGTCCAATCAGTCCAAAATAAATTAGCAAAAATGTCAACAATCCTGTGTTTTTCTGTCAATATAGGGTGCTGTGTGTACATTAATGAGGAAAAAAAATGAACTTAAATGATTTTAGCAAATGGCTGCAATATAATAAAGAGTGAAAAATTTAAGGGGGTCTGAATACTTTCCATCCCCACTATATATATATATATATATATATATATATATATATATATATATATATATATATATATATAGTGGGGATGGAAAGTATTCAGACCCCCTTAAATTTATATTTATATATATATATATATATATATATATATATATATATATATATATATATATATATATATATAGTGTAAATATATAAATATATATACAGTGGGGACGGAAAGTCTTCAGACCCCTTTAAATTTTTCACTCTTTGTTATATTGCAGCCATTTGCTAAAATCATTTAAGTTCATTTTTTTTCCTCATTAATGTACACACAGCACCCCATATTGATAGAAAAACACAGAATTGTTGACATTTTTGCAGATTTATTAAAAAAGAAATACTGAAATATCACATGGTCCTAAGTATTCAGGCCCTTTGCTGTGACACTCATATATTTAACTTGGGTGCTGTCCATTTTTTCTGATCATCCTTGAGATGGTTCTACACCTTCATTTGAGTCCAGCTGTGTTTGATTATACTGATTGAACTTGATTAGGAAAGCCACACACCTGTCTATATAAGACCTTACAGCTCACAGTGCATGTCAGAGCAAATGAGAATCCTAAGGTCAAAGGAACTGCCTGAAGAGCTCAGAGACAGAATTGTGGCAAGGCAAGATCTGGCCAAGGTTACAAAAAAAATTCTGCTGCACTTAAGGTTCCTAAGAGCACAGTGGCCTCCATAATTCTTAAATGGAAGACGTTTGGGACGACCAGAACCCTTCCTAGAGCTGGCCGTCCGGCCAAATTGACCTGTTGGGGGAGAAGAGCCTTGGTGAGAGAGGTAAAGAAGAACCCAAAGATCACTGTGGCTGAGCTCCAGAAATGCAGTCGGGAGATGGTAGAAAGTTGTAGAAAGTCAACCATCACTGCAGCCCTCCACCAGTCGGGGCTTTATGGCAGAGTGGCCCGACGGAAGACTCTCCTCAGTACAAGACGCATGAAAGCCCGCATGGAGTTTGCTACAAACAAATATCTGAAAAGTGTGGCATGCATTTGTATTCGTCCCCCTGAGTACTTTGTTGAATCACCTTTCGCTGCAATTACAGCTGCAAATTTTTTTGGGTATGTCTCTACCAGCTTTGCACATCTAGAGAGTGAAGTTTTTGCCCAGTCTTCTTTGCAAAATAGCTCAAGCTCTGTCAGATTGGATAGAGAGCGTCTGAAGTGGTGTATTTAGGTTTTGTGCTGCCCTAGGCCTGACTAAACTCATGCACCCCCTAATTTAAATACAATCCACCCTTCCTGTCAAGGCCACACCCTTTGAGATGATGATGATGTTTTTAATAACTTAGATAACTTTAATTAACCTAAAATATAGATATAAACTGAAATAAGTACAAATTGCACTCAAACCATCATGAAACTGACATGATGATGTTTTTAATAACTTATGTAACTTTAAACTAATATAGAACTATTTTAAACTGAAATAAGTGCAAATTGTTGAATCAGAGAGGATGCCAAAATCAAACTAAAGTGGCTTTCGCTGAACTCTCTGTGTGGCAAAGCTGTTGATAAGCTTATCGCAGTCCAAAGATTTTGTGAACTCTGACGCAATTGCCAACCCAGCCATTGAGTTCAATCTTTCATCTCCCATTCTGGATCGCAAGTAGTTCTTTACATGTTTCAAAGTTGAGAAAGAACGCTCAGCTGAGCAGTTAGTTGCTGTTGTGCATAAAAACATTCTGAGAGCAATGTCCACATTTTGATAAATAGTTTTTAATTCTCTCTCTCTTATCTTTTGGGACATAGCTAGAACAGAGGTATGTTCTGCAGAAGAACTTAGAGATATGAACAAAAGTGGATTCACTCAAAAAAAAAACTCTACTGTTCCAAGTCTTTGCTGTAGGAAGTACAAAGCTCTGTAGCATGTTGTGATATTGCTGATGGCTCAGTTTTTGTGAGGTCTGTAATGAATTTAAACTTTCCAAAGAAAGAGCCGTATGCAGTTTTTCTTCTCTCAAGTTCAGCAACCAAGTTGTCACAAATTACATAAAAGGTGTTGATCCGGAACTTTTCTTGAGCTTCCTCTTCTTGCGTCTTGCTGGAAGTTGCTGAGCTTTTCCTCGCATGAATACCTTTCCTCTTAATCTCATAATCCTTGACACTTGATTTTTCTATTGCTGTAGCTTCGAAAGTAAGGAACATTTCTCTGGTGTCTCGAACAAACTGGATCAGTGACTCATATAGCTCCACCACAATTCCAACATCAATGGCAATGCTTTGGATTTTTTTGCTAACTGCACCAAATCTTTCTAGGATAGTACCCCACAAACCACTCATAAGTGCAGTCTCCAGACGTTGCAGTTTATTCAGCAGAACTTCTGCTTCCTTGCATGTTCCTGGCGACTCTGCTGTATTTTCCTTAATTGTTGTTAAAGCTTGGATTACCTAAGTCCAGTTCCGATTTAAGCTCCAACAGGCATCTTCCCTGGCTGACCACCGTGTGTCAGATAGTCTCTTTAAAGCTAGAGTGTTGGGCACAGATGACAAGTGTTCTTGTAAAATCTCCCATCTGTGAGTAGAAGAAGTAAAAAAGGTATAAAGGTACTTTAGGAGACAAAAGAATGCACAGGCTTCATTGCAACTTTCAGCAACATGCTTTCCTACTAGGTTTAACCACTTAAGGACAAGCCTCGTTTTGAGATTTTGGTGTTTACAAGTTTAAAACAGTTTTTTTGCTAGAAAATGACTTAGAACCCCCAAACATTATATATTGTTTTTTTTCTAACACCCTAGAGAATAAAATGGCGGTCATTGCAATACTTTTTTTCATACCGTATTTGCGCAGCGGTCTTACAAGTGCACTTTTTTTGGAAAAATTCAATTTTTGAATAAAAAAATTAGACAACAGTAAAGTTAGCCCAAATTTTTCTTATATTGTGAAAGAAAATGTTATGCCAAGTAAATTGATACCCAACATGTCACGCTTCAAAATTGCACTCGGTCGTGGAATGGCGTCAAACTTTTACCCTTAAAAATCTCCATTGGTGACGTTTAAAAAATTCTATAGGTTGCATGTTTTGAGTTATGGAGGAGGTCTAGGACTAGAATTATTGCTCTAACTCTAACGATCGCGGCGATACCTCACATGTGTGGTTTGACCACAGTTTTCTTATGCGGGCGCTACTCACGTATGTGTTCGCTTCTGCTCGCGAGCTCGTCAGGACGGGGCACTTTAAAAAAAAAAATTTTTATTCTTATTTATTTCACTTGATTTTATTTATTTTTTCACATTTTTTTTTTTTAATTATATATATAAACATCCCTTGCAATAGAAAAAAGCATGACAGGTCCTCTTAAATATGAGATCTGGGGTCGAAAAGTTCTCAGATCTCATATTTGGACTAAAATGCAATAAAAAAAAAAAAAAAAGTTTGTCATTTGAAAAAATGACATTGAAAAAATGTGCCTTTAAGACGTATGGGCGGAAGTGATGTTATGACGTCGCTTCTGCCCTGCTATGGTATGGAGACGGGTGGGGGTCATCTTAGCCTCACTCGTCTCCATACCCAGCCACGACAAGGACCCGATCACCTCCGCCACTGCTGATGGCTCCGGTAAGCAGCGGAGGGCGCGGGATAGCAGCGGGAGGGGGGCCCCTCTCCCGCCGCCGATAACGGTGACCTTGCGGCAAATCCGCCGCAGAGACCACCATTATCGTAAACACGACTGGCTCCTGAAGAGATGGATACCTCGGTTGTGGCAGCAGCTGCTGCCGTTACCGAGATATCCATCTTCAAAGTGCCGACGTATATGTACAAGAGCCGGTCGGCAAGTGGTTAAAGAGTGTGCAGAGCATGGAATGTACACAGCAAG
The DNA here is from genome assembly GCF_042186555.1 of Aquarana catesbeiana. Lineage (NCBI taxonomy): Eukaryota > Metazoa > Chordata > Amphibia > Anura > Ranidae > Aquarana > Aquarana catesbeiana. The sequence goes on from NC_133324.1 coordinate 202,691,566, forward strand.
TGGGTTTCTTTCAAGAATTCTGGCTTGCAAGCCTCTATAATGACTGGACATATTGCTTGCGTTGTCATATGACTGACCATGACAGTTGGCAACATCAAGGCCATATGACTTAAGAGTGGCAAGGACCACTTCAGCCAGTTGTTCGGATTTATGTCCAGGATTTGGAATGAAGCGTAGAAAGTGCTCAATTGGTAAACCATCTTCCTTGATCTACCTTAAGATGAAGGCCAGCTGATCTGTGTCGGAAATATCAGGTGTTGAATCGACACTTATAGAAAAATACTTTGCAGTCTTTGCCTCCTGAACTATCTGCTTTGTAACATTATCAGCCATTAGCTGAATGAACTGCTCACATTTAACAAATGAGAAATAGGATGTGACTCCTTTTCCTGCATTGGCATAACGGGCAATATGTTCGCCTATAAATGGGTCAAATTCTGAAAGAAATTCAAACATCATCATGTAGTTTCTGTTGTGTGTGGAACCAAAAGTACCAAAAGTGCCCTCAAGTACCAGGTGCCTTAATGGCAGCAACAACTCTTTTTAAAACATGTCTCCAATAATTGGATTTCATCGGAAAGCTGTTTTGTAAGTCTCTCATCAATTCTCCCCGATATACATGTTCTTGATTTTAAAGAGAGCACGCAGGATTTGTGTTGAGCTGAATGCTCATGTTCATTTAATCGCGCTGTGCCTTTTTTCCAGTCATTGAAACCACTATCTGCCAACTGGAATTTGCCACCAAACAAGCAGCATGAAGCACTAAACACTACTCCTTTGCTTTGAGAGTAAACCAAATAGCTCCTTTGTTGTTTCTCTCCATTAAAATAGTTTTTTTTTAAACAGGTGTTTAGTTAGCACCTTAGCATTGTCAGCATAAAGCCTTCTAGACTGTGTGAAGTCCAGATTCACATTTTGTACTATTCCATGTTTAGCCACATTGTCTTGCGTAGAGAATGATTTAGAACCCATTCAGCAAAGTCAGAGCTCACTCCTAATAGTAGAACAGGATCATCAAATTCTTTTGAACTTGAAGGTCATTCTGCACCTGATTCATAATCCTCAGTTTCACTGATACTACTGCTGGTAGCTTCTGAAGTATCATAACTGCTACTACATCATCAGTTACATCCTCCTCCACCTCCTGTGAAAAATAGATCAATTTTTCCTTTCTGTTCAATCTCCTTGGTTTGTTTGTCACGCCTAATTTTTGCATTTTTTCTGTACTCTGCTCTGCCTTTTTCTCCCACCACTCATGGCTGTTAAGGCCCAGCTACACAGCAAGCCACTAAGGGTAACAGGATCACTAATTTTTTCCAGGCAAGATACCTGCGTAGCTCTCATCTATATATAAAAAGAAGAGCCCTTTCACACTAAAAGCGCAGCCACGTTAGCGGTAAAGCGCCACTTTTCAGCCGCTAGCGGGGAGCTTTTAACCCGCGCTTGTTGCCGAAAAAGGGTTAAAAGCGTTGCGCTAGTGGCTGAAAAGCACTGCTAAAACGACGGTAAAGCACTGCTAAAAACAGCGGCGCTTTACCGCTAACATGGCAGCGCTTCTAGTGTGAAAGGGCTCTTAATACAATTCATACATTTTTGTTCAATACACCTTGAACTGAACAGCTACCAGGTAGGGCAACACTTTTCCCTTATCTGTCGGTTCTAGTACTTCTAAAGTCTCGTTTGAACTATTCAGACTCCAGCCGCAATATGCCATGTTTGTTTGTGATTGAACTTGTAGCCGAGAACAGGTGCTTGAGGTAAAAGTTTTTGGTGTATTTAGTAGTAATTACTTACAATCAACTGGTCTTCTGCAGTTGGAATGTGACTAACTACTGCTAGCAATACTTGTTACTAAAGCTGCCTGGGTTTACAAGTTTTTAAATTGGTCTTGTTTCAATCCATCTATATATCCCTCACTCTCATCAATTTGTACCTGCTGCCTGAGGGTTCCCACCGTCGTCCTCCCCTCTCTCGCTCCTTCTCCTCTGGAGCTGGAGAGCAGATGCAATGATGCTGCATGGAGGTGGGTAGGCGGAGCATTAGGCTCCGCTGCCACCAGTTAAACTATGTGCACCAGGCATGACCAGTGACAGTCATGGTCTGTTTAATGGGGGCGACAGTCGCTTCCCCCCCCGGCCAAGTATGCGCCCATACTGCCCTTGATATACAGCAAGGCAAGCCGGCCGCAGGAGGCTGTATCTGAGCGGGACTCAGGAGGACGGATGGGGGGGTTTCATGCAGGGGGGGCGGCAAAAAAGCTGCCCCCCACAAAGTGCCACCCTAGGTCTAGGCCTTGTCGGCCTAGGCCAAGACACAGCACTGAGCGTCTGTGAACAGCAATTTTCAAGTCTTGCCACGGATTCTCAATTGGATTTAGGTCTGGACTTTGACTGGGTAATGCTAACACATGAATATGCTTTGGTCTAAATCATTCTATTGTAGCTCTGGCAGTATGTTTAGGGTAGTTGTCCTGCTGGAAGGTAAACCTCCACCCCAGTCTCAAGTCATTTGCAGACTCTAAAGCTATGTACACACAATAGGATTTTCCGACAACAAAATCGTGGATTTTTTTCCAAAGGATGTTGGCTCAAACTTGTCTTGCATACACATGGTCACACAAGTGTTGTTGGAAATTCGACATCAAGAATGCGGTGACGTACAACATGTATGACGAGCCGAGAAAAATGAAGTTCAATAGCCACTGCGGCTCTTCTGCTTGATTCTGAGCATGCATGGATTTTTGTGCATTGGAATTGTATACACACGCTCGGAATTTCTGACAACAGATCTTGTTATCGGAAAATTTGAGAACCTGCTCTCAAACATTTGTTGGCGAAAATTCCAACAACAAATGTTCTATGGAGCATACACACGATCAGACTTTCCGATAACAAGCTCACATCCAACATTTGTCGTCGGAAAATCCTATCGTGTGTACGGACCATAACAGGTTTTTGTCTAAGATTGCCTTGTATTTGGCTCCATTATTATTATTATTATTATTATTATTATTCAGGATTTATATAGCGCCAACAGTTTACGCAGCGCTTTACAATATAAAAGGGAGACAATACAGTTATAATACAATAAGATACAAGAGGATTAAGAGGGCCCTGCTCAGAAGAGCTTACAATCTAATAGGGTGGGGCAGGTGGTACAAAAGGTTGTAACTGTGGGGAATGAGCTGATGGAAGTGGTAAAAGATTAGTTAGAGACGTTATAGGCTTTCCTGAAGTGATGAGTTTTCAGGGATCACCTGAAGGTAGCAAGAGTAGGGGATAGCCGGACAGGTGGAGGTAGTGAGTTCCAGAGGATGGGAGAGGCTCTGGAGAAATCCTGGAGACGAGCATGAGAGGAGGAGACGAGAGAGCCTGAGAGTAGGAGGTCTTGAGAAGAGCAGAGAGGACGATTTGGGTGATATTTGGAGACAGATTGGTGATGTAGCTCGGAGCAGAGTTGTGAATGGCTTTGTATGTTGTGGTTAGTATTTTGAATTTAATTCACTGGGTTATTGGAAGCCAGTGTAGGGATTGGAGGAGAGGGTTGGCAGACACTGAGCGGTTGGTAAGGTGGATAAGTCTGGCAGCAGCATTCATCTTCCCATCAACCCTGACCAGCTTCCCTGTCCCTGCTGAAGAAAAGCATCCCCACAACATGATGTTGTCACCACCATTTTTCACTGTGGAGGAATGTGTGTTCAGGGTGATGCACAGTGTTAGTTTTCTGCCACACAAAACGTTTTGCTTTTAGGCCAAAAAGTTTAATTTTGGTCTCATTTGACCAAAAAACCTTCTTCCACATGTTTGCTGTGTCCCCCACATGGCTTCTGGCAAACTGCAAATGGGACTTCTTATGACTTTCTTTCAACAATGGCTTTTTTTTTGCCACTTTTTCATAAAGGCCAAATTTGTGGAGTGCACGACTAATAGTGGTCTTGTAGACAGATCCTCCCACCTGAACTGTGGATCTCTACAGCTCCTCCAGAGTTACCATGGGCCTCTTGGCTGCTTCTCTAATCAATACTCTCCTTGCCCGGCCTGTCAGTTTAGGTCAGGCATAGGCAACCTTTTGAGCACAGTGTGCCGAAAAATGTTTTCAAAGAAATTGAGCATGTCAATTTTATAACAAAAAAATATCAACTTCACACTCTCAATCACAAAAAGATTTTTTATAAAGTAAATGCTGTAAACTACTCAGATCAGCCCCAATTCCTGAAACTCCACACCTCAGATCTCTGTCCCCCCGCAAATCTGTTTCACCACTGTAACCCCTTCTCATCTGCCCCACCACTGTAACCCCCTGCATATCTGCCCCACCACTGTAACCCCCTGCACATCTGCCCCACCACTGTACTACCCTGCACATCTGCCCCATCACTGTACTACCCTGCACATCTGCCCCACCACTGTACCCCTCTGCTCATCTGCTCCACCACTGCACCCCCCCTGCTCATCTGCCCCACCACTGTACCACCCTGCTCATCTGCCCCATTAATGTACCCCCTTTCTCATCTGCCCCACCAATGTACCCCCTTTCTCATCTGCCCCACCACTGTAACCCCCTGCACATCTGCCCCACCACTGTACTACCCTGCGCATCTGCCCCACCTCTGTACCCCCCCGCTCATCTGTCCCACCACTGTAACCCCCTGTACATCTGCCCCACCACTGTACCACCCTGATCTTCTGTCCCACCACTGTAACCCCCTGCTCATCTGCCCCACCAATGTTCCCCCTTTCTCATCTGCCCCACCACTGTACCTCCATGCACATCTGCTCCACCACTGAACCTTCTTCTCATCTGTCCTAACACTGAACTTATCTGCTCATCTGCCCCACCACTGTAACCCCCTTTCTCATCTGCCCCATGACTGTACTGTACCTCCTGCACATCTGTCCCACCTCTGTTCCTCCTGCTCTTCTGCCCCACCACTGTAACCCCCTGCTCATGTGTTCCACCGATGTACCTCCTTTTTCCTCTGCACCCCTCTGCACATCTGCCCCACCTCGGTACCCCCTACTCCTCTGCCCCACCGCTGTAACCCCCTGCTCATGGGTTCCACCAATGTACCTCCTTTCTCCTCTGCCCCAACACTGAACCCCCCTGCTCATCTTTCCCACCACTGTACTACCCTGCACATCTGCCCCACCTCTGTACCCCCCTGCTCATCTGTCCCACCACTGTAACCCCCTGTACATCTGCCCCACCACTGTACCACCCTGCTCTTCTGTCCCACCACTGTAACCCCCTGCTCCTCTGCCCCACCAATGTTCCCCCTTTCTCATCTGCCCCACCACTGTACCTCCATGCACATCTGCTCCACCACTGATCCCTCTTCTCATCCAGGGCTGGACTGGGAATAAAATCCAGCCCTGGAAAAAATTTCATACCAGCCCCACAGCATTATTATACCAGCGTAACAGCATCATTAAATCAGCACAACCGCATAACGTCATTATTTTCTTGTTCATGAAAGGGAAAACCATACATTTTAAAGCACATTTGAAGAGTGTATTATACAGTATATAGATAAGACAGATATGAAATCACATAGGGCTTCGTATAAATATATATATATATATATATATATATATATATATATATATATATATATATATATATATATATATATATATATATATATATATTGTATATATATATATATATGTATATATATATATATATATATATATATATATATATATATATATATATATATATATATATATGTAGGAAGGCCAGTATGGTGGCCTGAATTTATGGGAGAAGCCCCGGGGGTATTTAAGCAGCCCGCTCACCTGTGGTGCTTGTCGGTTTCCTGTGCGCGATATACGTCACTAGGCCGACTATTCGATATACCAGCGTCCGCAAGTTCTTGCCTCGCAAGTTCCCGTATTCGATATTCCGTTCTCAAAACCTTCGAAGTTCGCGTTTTTCGTTCGTATTTTGTACCACGCGTCTGGCTTGGCTGTCGCAGGTAAGGTCCCGTCGGACTTTTCGTTTTCATATCATGTCACTAAACCGTGATTTCAAATTTTCGTTTCACTCGCATTTCACAAACTGCAATGTATATCGCTCGTACGTTCGATATGTCACCCTTTCGACAGCACCGCGACGCAGACGTCGCTTCATTTCTAGCATGTCGGTATTCAAAAAAAAAAAAAAATATGTATATGCGTCGGTAGACAGCCATAGCGAGTCGCAAATTGCAATTTATCAAGTCAGTTCGATACCAACCATTTCTCATTTCTGAAACATTTCTAAACTCATTTCTGACATTTCAAATCATTTCTCATTTCAGTCACTTACCGCGCTCCGATTCGAATCCAGTCGCACCAAAGGTGCGCCGATTCGTTCCGGTGTGCCCCAGTTATTACGGCCTCATTTCTATACATGCACCAGAGTTACGTTATTGTCAGTCAATTGTACCTCTGCCATGGTTATCATTTCATTTCCACGTATCACGTTCCGACATGAATTCAGTCGCATGAAAAAAAAAAAAAAAAATGCACCGATTCATCTCGGCGTGCCCCAGGATTGGCCTCATTTCTATACATGCTCCAGAGTTACGTTTATCAGTCAATTGTACCTCTGTCATGGGTATCATTTCATTTCCATGTATCACGTCCCGACATGAATTCAGTCGCATGAAAAATGCACCGATTCGTCTCGGCGTGCCCCAGGATTGGCCTCATTTCTATACATGCTCCAGAGTTACGTTATCAGTCAATTGTACCTCTGTCATGGTTATCATTTCATTTTCATGTATCACGTCCCGACATGAATTCAGTCGCATGGAAAATGCACCGATTCGTCTCGGCGTGCCCCAGGATTGGCCTCATTTCTATACATGCTCCAGAGTTACGTTTATCAGTCAATTGTACCTCTGTCATGGTTATCATTTCATTTCCATGCATCACGTTCCGACATGAATTTAGTCGCATGAAAATGCACCGATTCATCCCGGCGTGCCCCAGGATTGGCCTCATTTCTATACATGCTCCAGAGTTACGTTATCGGTCATTTGTACCTCTGTCATGGTTATCATTTCAGTCCCACGTATCACGTTCCGACAGGAATTCAGTCGCATGAAAATGCACCGATTCGTCTCGGCGTGCCCAGGATTGGCCACATTTCTGATACATGCTCCAGAGTCCGGATCATAGTTAAATCGTAGACATCGGGGGATTGACCCATATCTCTGTCATGCAATTTCTACCATTTCACTCCCACAACGCATCACCGTTTCGGAACCAGTCGCATCTAGGCGCACCATTCGTCACGGCATGCATCACTGGTTCCGATCACATTTCATACCTACACCAGAGCTCGGTTAGTTGCCAGTCGCTAACACGGCACAACCAATTCGAGCCTCGGTCAAAACAATAATTTCTCTAATTTCATTTAATACTGCACTCCTATTCGAATCCAGATGCATCAAACAAACACCGATTCGTCCCAGGAGCACCAATATTTTCAGTTGCCTCATTCCAATACACGCTCCAGAGCCCGAACCACGGTCGAACAAATCGTGACACGACCAGGCCGCACCTCTGTCATGCAGTTCATTCATTTCACAATCAAGGCAAACATTTCGAATCATTTCATTGTCACAAAATTGCAAGCACCATACAAATCATGGCTTCAAGTTACTTAGCAATCCCTTCACGAATTGTCACCTTTCATCTTCCTCAGGTCAGTCAAAGTTCAGTAGGTCCACCCTGCACCAGGTTGGACGATATCCCCCCAGGTTACAGTCAACCAGGAAATAAAGCTCGAGAGATCCTCACCAGAGCAACCATGTCCCAGGCCGGCAGTGAAGACTTCACGGCCCCTCTATCACCTACTCCGGTCTCAGAAAGCGGCAGCGTGCAATCCCTCAGGGGATGGACTATCCCCAAACTGACGGCAGAGCTCAGACGCAGAGGTGTCCCCTTCCCCGCCACAGCGAGGAAAGGCGAGCTCTTCAAACTCCTCTTCCCCCCACCAGCAGCAGGACCCAGTACCCAACAGGCATCCCTCCAGTCCATATCATCGGCCATCTCACAATTACACACGATGGTGTCATCTCTATCCACCTCAGTTGCAGACGTCCTAGCCAGGGTGGCACTTCTGGAGGCCCGACCGGCCACGGCTGTCCCCGACCCAACTGCAACTCAGACCTTGACACCTCTTCCTACAGGTACCTCAGGCTCAAGCGCCATTGTCTACCCCTCCCACCTGGTCCCAACCGGTATCAGGAAGGACATTTTGGACGGCAAGGATGTCAACCTGGCCTCTCTCCTTATCTCCGTGCATGATTTGGCAGAAAATAAGGCCTACTCCTGGGGCGACATATCGGTGGTCCTTAAAGCCAAAGACCCCAGGCTGAACCGCAAGCTATCAGTCCCTGAATTTACCCTGGCCTTTGGCATGCTCAGAGATGTCTTGTGCTCAGCCACCCCTAGCAGGCGGGAAGAGCTGGACTTATACCTCCATACTGTGGTAGACTTGGGCCACAAGTATGGAGGTTTCGCCTTCTACGATTATCATCGTTCCTTCTCAGCCAAGGCCGCCGCCAGATTCTCACAATTCCAGATCACGACAGATTGGAGTCTCATGGACACAGAGCTCTTCTGCCGCCACTTTGCCGGCTTACGCTCACACCTCTGTGTGCAATTTGCCAGTCTTCCACCCACACTGCCACCTGGTGCGCCAATACGGCGATCAGACGGCCCTTCGAGTTCCCCTCTACCTCAGGTACAGTACAGGGCCAGTCGATCCCTGAACCAACGCCTCAGGTGGACAAACTCGGACGCCCAGTCCGAACCGTGGGAGGGGCAGCCATCTGTAACAACTTCAATTATGGGTCCTGCAACTTCAGCCAATGCCGTCTACTTCACATCTGCACTTTATGCCAAAGAGCACACCCTAGGAATTTGTATGAAGTCAAGCAACACAAGAGGGCATGACTAAGCCGAATCAACATCTTATGGTTAGGACTGTATCTCACTTCACACCCCACCCCTTCCCTGGCCACCTACCTTATCCAAGGCTTCACAGTAGGCTTTCACACCGGCCTCATTGCACTGCCCCACAATACTCACGAATGCGCCAATCTTCGTTCGGCAGCCATCGACGAACAGGCCATAGATCAGCTCTTACAGGCAGAGGTAGATCGAGACTACGTAATAGGCCCTTTCACTTGCCCCCCTTTCAGCACATGGAGAGTCAGCCCTATTGGGCTTGTCAAGGGCAAATTCTCTAATAAATTGCGTTTGGTGTACGACTTGTCTGCGCCTCATTCTTCGCACATACCCAGTCTCAATTCCCTGATCCCCTCCGAAGAGTTTTCCCTAAAATATTCCTCCGTTGACATGGCAATACAAGCGATCATCAAAGCAGGCACAGGTGCCTGGCTCTCCAAAGCCGACATCTCGGATGCTTTCAAGCTCCTGCCCATCCACCCATCCCTTTGGTGCTGGCACGGCATCAAATGGAAGGAAGCGTATTATTTTGCCACGAAACTCACCTTCGGTTCGAAGAGTAGCCCGTGGCTCTTCGACACGTTCGCACAGTCCCTCGTTTGGATACTTTTACACAAGGCTCAATGCCATGAAGTCATCCATTACCTGGATGACTTCCTACTGATAGAACCGCCCAACAAGCCCCCAGGAGATCTCGACAAACTTAGAGCAATTTTTGGAAACCTCAATGTTCCTATCGCCGAGCACAAAGTCGATGGTCCAGCAAACATCATCACCTTTCTCGGGGTCAGCTTGGATACCTGCGCAATGCAGGCCAGTCTCCCCCCTGACAAATTAACACGCATTAGGGCAGTCCTTCACGACTTTACACACACCAAGGGCTGTACCAAAAAACAGTTGCAGTCTCTCCTGGGTATGCTCAACTTCGCTATGCGAATTATCCCACAAGGCCGCACATTTGTATCACGCCTGCTTAGATTTCTGTCAGAAACTCAAGACCCTGATCAGATTTTGAAATTAGACTCCGCAGCTATAGCGAACCTATCAATGTGGGAGGAATTCTTGTCCGCCTGGAATGGCATATCTCTATTTATACCTATGGTTTCGATCCATTCACCCCAGGTGGTGACTGACGCTGCAGCCTCCACAGGTTTCGCGGCAATTTTTGGCCATCATTGGTTTTCAGGACCCTGGCCTCAACAGATACTGTCGATACCCGGCTTTTCCCAAACATCTGCCCTCTTTGAGCTTTATCCCATAGTGGCAGCCGCACAACTCTGGGGCCACCACTGGACAGGACAAACCGTAGTCTTCACCACCGACAACCAAGCCACGGCAGACATCATCAACAGAGGCAGGTCCAAGTCCCTAGCAGTCATGTCCTTCCTGCGCAGGTTGGTACAACTGTCTTTACAACATCAGTTCAACATACACTGTGAATTTATACCCGGCAGATACAACTCAGCAGCTGACGCACTATCACGTTTCAATTATCCCTCCTTTTTCAAACAGGTTCCCGATGCCGATCCAATGTCGGCCCCTATCCCCGTCTGGTCACAACTGACCCTGGACTAGTTCAACATCTACACGGAGCTACGCAACTCATAAATAATTCCCTCTCCCGCAACACACTCAAAGCCTACCAGACAGCTTGGAAGGCTTTTAATAAATTCCTCACGTCCTGCCGCAAAGAACCAACAGATATCAAACAGGTACTGGCCTTCACGGCACACTGCCACACGCAGCTGGCCTTATCCTACAACACCATCCGGTTATACCTAGCCGGCATTCAACATTTCATGGCACTTAAAGACCCGACGAAATCGTCACTGTTCTCATCTCACGCTATACGAGCCATCCTAAGGGGAATACAGAAACAACAACCAGTCATCAGCACTAAGCGCTTGCCCATTACAGGGCCCATCTTTAGTGACATGTCAAATATTTTGGCTACATCGCCATTCGGTCTGCTCCCCAGCACGGTCTTACAAGCAGCCATATATTTAGCTTACTATGGGTTCTTGCGGCCTGGCGAATTCACCTCTAACAAACCCACAGACCAAGTACTATGCAGACGACACTTGCTTCGACACCAAGACCACTTTATCCTGCACCTCGAGGTCTCTAAAACCCAGCAAACGGGCTCGGGAGTGAACATCCACCTCTACAGAACCAACAACAGCTGGTGTCCAGTCGCTGTACTCAACCGACTCCTATCTCTCCTGCCTGAGCAACCAGACAGCAGTCCCCTTCTACCATTCCCAGTCAAACCCTTAAACGCCTCTCAGTTTGTGAGTCACATAAGGATACTTCTCCGCAATCTTCACCTTAACCCTAGTCAGTATTCCGGACACTCTTTCCGCATCGGAGCAGCCTCCGCGGCGTCCCGCCACGGGGTGCCAGATCACATCATCAAAAGACTAGGCAGGTGGAAATCAGCCTGCTTCGCCCGGTACATCCCCAATCCACAAACAGAGATGGCACAGGCATTCTCCAAATTGGCTCAATAAATAACTGAAAACCAATAAAATTATAACCCTACCTGAATGTTTTTGCCCCCTTATTTTGGCATACCGGCCATTAGACCAAGGCACACTTTCAGGTCCATTTCATATGGTAAGTCCACACTTTTAGGTCTATTTCCGATGGTAAGTCTTATCTTTACTATAAGTGTTATCTATGTCCATATCGGACATAGGGCTCCGACCATAAGTAGGAAGGCCAGTATGGTGGCCTGAATTTATGGGAGGAGCCCGGGGGGTATTTAAGCAGCCCGCTCACCTGTGGTGCTTGTCGGTTTCCTGTGCGCAATACCCACCCTCCCATCCCCATTTCATAGCATTTCTCAACTATTCATTTCATTCATTTCTCTTACAGAATAATCATTTCTTAAACCAGGGTATGCCCCCTTATTTTGGCATACCGGCCATTAGACCAAGGCACACTTTCAGGTCCATTTCATATGGTAAGTCCACACTTTTAGGTCTATTTCCGATGGTAAGTCTTATCTTTACTATAAGTGTTATCTATGTCCATATCGGACATAGGGCTCCGACCATAAATATATATATATATATATATGTATATGTATATATATGTATATATATATATATATATATATATATATATATATATATATATATATATATATATATATATACAGTATCTCACAAAAGTGAGTACACCCCTCACATTTCTGTAAATATTTTATTATATCTTTTCATGTGACAACACTGAAGAAATGGCACTTTGCTACAATGCAAAAGTAGTGAGTGTACAGCTTGTATAACAGTGTAAATTTGCTCTCCCCCCAAATAACTCAACACACAGCCATTAATGTCTAAACTGCTGGCAGCAAAATACCCCTTAGTGAAAATGTCCAAATTGGGCCCAATTAGCCATTTGCCCTCCCCGGTGTCATGTGACCCGTTAGTGTTACAAGGGATCAGGTGTGAATGGGGAGCAGGTGTGTTAAATTTGGTGTTATCGCTCTCACTCTCTCATACTGGTCACTGGAAGTTGAACATGGCACCTCATGGCAAAGAACTCTCTAAGGATCTGAAAAAAAAGAATTGTTGCTTTACATAAAGATGGCCTAGGCTATAGGAAGATTGCCAAGACCCACAAACTGAGCTGCAGCATGGTGGCCAAGACCATACAGTGGCTTAACAGCACAGGTTCCACTCAGAACAGTCCTTGCCATGGTCGACCGAAGAAGTTGAGTGCACGCGCTCATCGTCATATACAGAGGATGTCTTTGGGAAAGAGACGTATGAGTGCTGCCAGCATTGCTGCAGCGGTTGAAGGGGGGGGGGGGTCAGCCTGTCAGTGCTCAGACCATATGCCACACACTGCATCAAATTGGTCTGCATGACTGTCAACCCAGAAGGAAGCCTCTTCTAAAGATGATGCACAAGAAAGCCTGCAAACAGTTTGCTGAAGACAAGCAGACCATGGATTACTGGAACCATGTCCTGTGGTCTGATGAGACCAAGATAAACTTATTTGGTTCAGATGGTGTCAAGTGTGTGTGGCTGCAACCAGGTGAGGAGTACAAAGACAAGTGTGTCTTGCCTACAGTTAAGTATGGTGGTGGGATTGTCATGGTCTGGTGTTGCATGAGTACTGCCGGGAACTGGGGAGCTACAGTTCATTGAGGGAACCATGAATGCCAACATGTACTGTGACATACTGAAGCAGAGCATGATCCTCTCATTTTGGAGACTGGGCCACAGGGCAGTATTCAGATATGATAACGACCCTAAACACACCTGCAAGATGACCACTGCCTTGCTAAAGACGCTGAGGGTAAAGGTGATGGACTGGCCGAGCATGTCTCAAGATCTAAACCCTATTGAGCATCTGTGGGGCATCCTCCAATGGAGGGTCTCTAACATCCACCAGCTCCACGATGTAGTCATGGAGGAGTGGAAGAGGACTCCAGTGGCAATCTGTGAAGCTCTGGTGAACTCCATGCCCAAGAGGGTTATGGCAGTGCTGTAAAATAATGGTGGCCACACAAAATATTGACACTTTAGGCCCAATTTGGACATTTTCACTTAGGAGTGCACTCACTTTTGTTGCCAGCTGTTTAGACATTAATGGCTGTGTGTTGAGTTATTTTGAGGGGACAGCAAATGTACACTGTTATACAAGCTGTACACTCACTACTTTACATTGAAGCAAAGTGTCATTTCTTCAGTGTTGTCACATGAAAAGATATAATAAAATATCTACAAAAATGTGAGGGGTGTACTCACTTTTGTGAGATACTGATATATATATATATATATATATATATATATATATATATATATATATATATTTAGTTTTTTTGTTTAATATGTTTTTATTAGGGAACACAATCCATAATACAGATAAATGAAAACAATACAGTAAGTAGGTCTCATGTCATTCTATGCATCAGAAATCTGTTAGACATAGACAAATACCTTAATATATATCAATACTGTCGTTCTGTAACTTTTAAACATGACCCAGAATCACAGGGTTCCATCATTTAGAGGAACACATCAGGAGTAAGTTATCACATGTATATTCAGTGCAACCCTTATTAACACAAATACTTACAGAGAGTAAAGTAAGACCAGCAAAGTAAGACATTTAGAGAAAGAAAGGACAAGAGAGGAAATGGAATAAGAGGGGGTTGGGTGAAGAAAAAAAAAAAAAAAAAGGAGGGGGGTGGAGGGGGGAAGTTGTCCGCCTCAGTCGGATCCCCTTACGTAACAAATAGTATACAATATATTACTTTGGTTGAGACATGATTTCCACGTAGGCGGTTGTGTATTTGAAAGCAAACCAGCAGGACCATATTTTTTTTGACAAATCCGCTTTATTTCGTAGGGAGAATGTAAGATCCTCCATGTCATATATTTGATCAACCTCCATAAGCCATTGATGTAATGTGGGAATGGTGGACTGTTTCCAGTGGCGTGGAATAAGGGCTTTAGCTACATTAAGCAAATGCGGTGTTATGGACTTTTCATATGATCCTACTGGTTGGCTTGTACAATGCAATAGAATAACCCATGGATCATTAGAAATCTCAGAACCCTGGATCTCTTTGATCCAATATAGAATCGTTAGCCAGTAGGGGCGGATGAGAGGGCAATACCACCAAATATGAGCATAGGTTGCTCGCTCCCCACAACCGCGCCAACAAAGCGGAGATGTTAACGGAAAACACTTGTGAAGCACCGCTGGAGTATAATGCCAGCTTGTCAGCAATTTATAATTGACTTCCGCTGTTTTGGAGGACAATGAGGACGTATGCGCCAAATAAAGGACCGTGGACCGTTGGGTCTCTGAGAGATCTTTATGAAGGTCCTTTTCCCAGTTGCTGATGAAGGTAAGATGTCCTATAGTAGCAAGCGTTTGTAGGACATGGTAAAAATAGGAGAGAGGTTTTTCCACCGGTCGTTCTTCTGAGAAGGCGGATTCTATCAACGTCAAATCTGAGATGGAACGGATGGGTTTTGGTAAAGTATGAACAAAGGTTGATAATTGATGATAACGCCATTGATTCATGAGCGATGCATTAGGGGTGGAGATGAGCGTCGAAAGAGGTACCACGCCAGATGCGGTAGTAACTTGTTGTAGGTGAGCCGTGGTCCCAAGGTTCCATAGGTGAATCCCGGGCTCCATGTTTCCGGGGGGGAAATAGTTGTGTCCAGTAAGTGTCATCAGGGGAGAGTTATATTTCCATTTATGTGATTTACATAATGAGTCCCATGTCTTTAATGTGGAGCGTGTGAGCGGTGAGGTGGTTGTGGACAAAGACCTATATTTTTTAGGGATCCAAATTTGTGAAAAAAAGGTCTGTACCACAAAGATCCATTTCTAAAGTTACCCAAAGTTTCGATTCTTTATTATACCTCCAGTCTGAGATTCTGTTCAAGACTATTGCAAAGAAATACGTTCTAAAGTCAGGTAAAGCTAAACCTCCTTCTCTTTTAGCCTGGGTTCACACATGTGCGGTGCGAATTGAAGCTCAGGTTTCACTGGGAAGATAAAAATCTGCTGTTCAAAGGAATCACTGCGTTGTAGCTGCGGATCAGTGAGCAGGGAGAGGGGGAGGGGGGGGGAGAGGGGGAGGTGTAGTGAGGAGAAGGAGAAAATCCTTGTTCAGAACGCAATGCATCTGCGAATCAGATGCGTTCCCATAGGAGATAATAGGCTTGTAGTTTGCACCGCAATGCCCAAAAAACGCACACGTTTTTGTGAAATGCGCAGTGCGAATGCAACGCACATATGTGAACCAGATACATTCAAATGAATGTATTTTAAATGTCCTGCGAATTGGATGTGGTGTAAGCCGCATCTAATTTGCATAGGTGTGAACGGGGGCTTAGACCTAGTCAGAAGGGTTTTAGCAAGTCTGGGTTGTCTTCTGTTCCAAATATACTTCTTAATCAGAGTTCTCAATAATGTAAAAAAACTTGTGGAGATCCTGTATGGGATCATCTGGAACAAAAACAGCAGCCTGGGCAATACATTCATTTTTACTATATTGATCTTTCCCAACCATGAGTGTGCGAGTTGAGACCACTTCTGTAGGTCCGACTTGATTTTGTTTAACAAGGTAATTCAAAAAGTCGCGCTAAAAGAATGAGAGTGGCAACAACCTAGTGCCTATAGCATCAGAAAGGTAACTTCAGTGCAAACGATTAAAAAAATATAAACCAGTGTATATAAATACCGCAGTGAGATTAGAATAAATATTAGATATATAAAACACAAATGATGTTTCCTATGCAGGAAAAAATATATAAAATAAAATTAAGTGATTAAATGTGAACAGCAAAAAATGTTTCCCAGAACACTAATGCCAAATGCAACAGTGTATAAGAACTGTGCAAAGACAATAAACATATACCCTGTGAAAAACGTAGATTATGTGGTGTAAAATTAAAAACAAACTTGTATAATCCACCAAAAGTCCATATCCAAAAAAATGATTAATAAAGTCCGTGCATGTTATAAGAGGCGTATAGATGGATATCCCCCAGTGCTGAGTGAATGTGGAAACAAAACTTGCTGTAGTGACTAAAGGTGCGTGGGCAGACCTCCACCGTTCAAAACTGCTGCCTCTTACCAGAAAAAGTTGGTCTCTGCAATAAAGGAGACCTAAAGGATGGATGGCTGCAACCCCACCCAGGGATCTGTACAGCAAACACTGGTTGTCATCCGAATCCCGGGACTCACTCCGTCAATCACATCAAAATGAATAGGATGGGTCCCCATAAAAAAGATAAAGGCTCCACATAGCATAAAATCCACGGCTTTTTATTGAATAAAAGAGTAAAGATTGCACTTGCAAAGTGGTTGTAAAAACAAGCGTATCAGGAACGCCGGCCGGCTTAAGAACTCCCCGTGTCTTCCGGGTGTGCAGATCGCGGTGTCGTCGGGACGTAGCTCCTCCTCCCTACGGCGTTTCGTCACAACAGGATGTAGTCACGGGTCCTGTTGTGACGAAATGCCGTAGGGAGGAGGAGCTACGTCCCGACGACACCACGATCTGCACACCCGGAAGACACGGGGAGTTCTTTAGCCGGCCGGCGTTCCTGATACGCTTGTTTTTACAACCTCTAATGCCCAGGTGGATCAAAGTAGCCATGAGATACCCCCAGTCCACCCTACCAAAGCTTTTTCCGCGTCAGTTGATAATAACAGGTTGGGCTGGGAAGATCCACGCACATGAGCCACCAGAGACAAGGTACGCAACGAGTTATCCCGTGCCTCCCTGCCTGGAATGAATCCCGTCTGGTCCCTTGAGACCCATTGTGGTATCAGTGGGAGGAGCCTATTTGCTATGGCCTTGCCGTATAACTTGGCATCTATATTCAATAAAGAGATGGGCCTATAGCTCCCACAGTTACAGGGGTCCTTCCCAGGTTTAGGAATAACCGTAATGTGCACATGAAGGGTTTCCTGTCGGAAAGCACCCCCTGCTGAAATGGTGTTGGCATATCCGGTCAACATAGGAAGTAGGGTATCTGCAAAAGTATGGTAATATACTACTGTAAAGCCATCTGGGCCTGGAGCCTTGCCGTTGGGCATGGCCTTCAATGCCACACGCAGTTCTGCAGTGGTGAACTCCCCTTCGAGTGCTGCTAAGGAGTCAGGGGGAAGTTTAGGCAGGGAGGCTTGGGCCAATAGTCCTGAATAAGTTTAGTTCTAGTGGCCTGATCTGATTCATGTTGTTGAACACGATATAACTGCTGATAGAACGCTCTAAATTCTTTGGCTATTGCAGGGGTGTCATGTACCAACGGTTGGGGACTGAATTTTATCTATGAAAGTTGCGGATTTTTTCTGTGGAAGTGAGCGAACCAAGAGACGACCCCATTCATACATACGTTGGGCTACAATACAGAACTGCTGCTTCTGCTCCAGATGAAAGAGGGCTCTCAATTCCTCTCTCCTCTGGGTCAGGGTGTGAAGAATTGTCTGAGAAAGACCCACTTTGTGCTGCTGTTCGAGAGATCTAATGTCGGCAAGTAACTCAGCCTGCTTTTGTGTTCATTCCCTCTTTTTCCGGGCACCTAGTTCTATAAGTTTCCCTCGAATAAAGGCCTTATGGGCCTCCCATAAAGTACCTGGGGTTACATCAGGATGTGCGTTTTCTTTAAAATAATGTTTCAGGTCCTCCTCAATCATCTTTCTGTCCATGTCATCTAATATCAAATGATCGTTAAATTTCCAGTTTGTAGTTTTTTGTGGTAAGTTGGGGATTTTAAGTTTAAGTGTAACAGGGGCATGGTCGGAGACAGCAGAAGTCTCAATGCCTGCGTCTGCGAGGAGGGGGAGGTGGTGGTGGTCTATAAAAAAGTAGTCAATTCTAGAATAGGTATGGTGTAAATGGGAATAGTGGGTGTAGTCCCTCGTTCGTGGATGCACAATCCTCCATACATCCATTAATAGTGCTTCATGTAAGCGTCTGCGTATAAACGCCAGGTGTCTATGCGAGACACATGAACTACATGAAGTCCCCAGCTAGGACTATGCAACCACGGGTGAAGTCGCCCAGTTTTTTAAGTGTGGCCGCTATAAAGCCCGCCTGCTCATGGTTGGGGGAGTATATGGTCGCTAGAGTATACGGCATACTACCCAGGCTACCTCTCAGGAACAGGAAACGACCCAGAGGATCATCCATCATGGATTCTAACGTAAATGAAGTACCTTTATGGAATCCAATGGCCACCCCTTTCGCCTTATGAACATCAGACAGGCTATAATACCAGGTAGGATAATGCTGGGAGGTAAGTTTCACAGAAGTAGTATGCGTGAGGTGGGTCTCCTGCAGAAAAACAATGTCTCCCCGCAGATGACCCAGCTCCCTGTACAAATTATACCTCTTACCTGGAGTGTGTAGACCCCGCACGTTAAGCGATATTAGGTTCACCATGGCCATTGGAATCGGATGGACAACTCAGAAGTATAATTCTCCAAGGGAATCAGACCTGAGGCAAAACAACAGGGGAGGGAAGGAGATGGAAGGGGTATAAGAAGAGAAGAGGAAGAAAGAACAAAAACAGCATAGAGAAAAAGAATCAAGTTAGCGACGTACAGCTTTTTTAGTAACTGCCTGAGGGGGTGGTCAATATGTGCACGCAGATGTCTGCAGTGCAGATATGGGGTACCCATAGTCTCCCACGCCCCGTGCCCCGTTAAGGGCAGGGACGTGAGGGTATGAGGTCCCATGGCACCCCACAGCAGAGGGGCGTGTAAAACCGAGCATCAGACAGAGGGCGCCTAAACTGGCGTGAGTGCTGCCTCAGTGCCCCGGTGCCGACACCATATCAAATAGTATTTGTTGTTTTCTTTTTTTTTTTTTTTTTTTTTTTTAACATAACACTAAACTTCAAACTTCAGTGTATATTTGCAAGACAATGCCATCTGTCATGTAGCAAGTAAAAAAAGAAAAACCCAACTGTATATAAAACTGAACTAAAGTATATAAGGCGAAAACATGGTCTAGTTGACAGACAGTAGGCTTGCAAACAGAGAATAATACCGGAGGTCATACTTGAACGACATCACAGCTCAAACCTGGGGTTCACCCCACTTGGGGGGACACATGTGGGTTGGAAGAACCACGCTTACGCTCCACCTTTTGCCACTGTGGCTCCGAGTTAGGCAAGGGGGGGATAGTGTCCTGCCATCCAGGGAGCTCCGGTGGAGAAATGTTAAGGTCCAAACAGAACTTCTCCAAATCTTCTGGGAAGAGTAGAACTGCCATCTTCCCATCTCTGGTTGCAATAAGTGCTGCTGGGAAACCGATAGTTGATAGAGGCCTCTTAGCTTTTCAGTCAGGGGTCACAGGGCCCTACGACGCTCCAGAGTTTCCCTGGCTAAGTGTGGGAAGAAGGAGAGAGTTGCACCATCAAAGTCCAATGAGGATTTTTCTCTGGCTTTCCGCATTATGTGTTCCTTTTCTTCAAAGTAGTGAACCCTGCAAATAACATCTCTTGGGGTGTCCGAAGACAGATTGCAGGGATGCAGGGTCCTATGCACTCTATCTATTTTCAAGGAATGGTCGGTAGCGTGGCCAAGCAAGCCATTAAAGATACCTCGGATGGACTGGAGAAGATCATCGTCCCCGGTCGCTTCAGGCAGGCCTCTGATCCTTATATTGTTCCGCCTGTTGCGGTTTTCCTGATCTTCGATTTTGTACAGGGCCATCCTGTGTGTGATAGTAAGACTACGGGTGGTAGATTGTAGGCCTCTAAAGGCGGTTGCATGACGGTCCAGGCATTGCTCTGTTTCTTCAACATGCTCCAAGATCTGTGACAGATCCGCCCTGACAACGGAGAGCTCCTTTTTAATAGAGCGTTCCAGACTCAGGAACATGGATGCCAGCTCAGACTTGGTAGGGAGATCCCCCACCAGCGCTGCTACTTCCGAGTGTCTGGACATGCGGCCCTCTCCCTCCGAGCCAACTGATGAGGCAGGAGAGCGGTGTCTGTGCCGAGGGGCGGGGCTTGTGCCGAGGCCCGTTCCGCATGGCGAGTGGCCTAGGCCGTCTGTGTCCCGTAAGTCCTCGGATTCCGCGGCCAGGAATCTCTTTATAGAGCCCGATGTGTTACCTCTCTTGGGCAGGGACTTACTTGACCATACTTGCTGCATACCGAACCCACGCCCCTCATATATATATATATATATATATATATATATATATATATATATATATATATATATATATATATCAGTGCCCCCTTACATTATCGTATACATTCCCCCCCTTACATCAGTGACCCCCCCTTCAGACTGGCCTAATGGTGCTGACTGACCTCCTCTCAGGTGCACTGTGCAGGGCTCAGTCAGTGGGCTCCAGCTCGGTGGCTCTGGTTTTATCCTATAATCTCCTCTCCACAGTCCACACACGTCTGACTTCTCCCATGACCCCCATCCCGGCGGTGCTTCCATTCTTTACTCCTCTCCAGACTCCCTCACAGACTGCAGACATGATACAAGGGATGGTCAGAGACTGCAGACATGAGCTCAATACAGCCTCACCAGTGCCCATCAAATGCATCCTCATCAGTGCCAATCAAATGCAGCCTCACTGTGCACATCAATGCAGCCTCACTGTACCCACCAATGCAGCCTCACTGTGCTCATCAAATGCAGCTTTACTGTGCCCACCAATGCAGCCTCACTGTGCTCATCAAATGCAGCTTTACTGTGCCCACCAATGCAGCCTCACTGTGCTCATCAAATGCAGCTTCACTGTGCCCATCAATGCAGCCTTACTGTGCCCACCATTGCAGCCTCACTGTGTTCATCATTGCAGCCTCACTGTGCCCATCAATGCAGCTTTACTGTGCCGTGATTGCAGTCTCACTGTGCCCATGAATGCAGTCTCACTGTTCCCATGAATGCAGCCTCACTGTGCCTACGAATGCAGCCTCACTGTGACCATCATTGCAGCCCCTCCTGTGCCCCATGTCCCAGTCTGCAGTCCCTGTCTTTGGGAAGGTGTGTTGTTGAAGCTCGGTTTGGTACCTTGCATGCCAGCAGGATATCCATGATGGTCAGCAGCAGGCAGGGTCTGTTCCTGTTCTCGTTTTGGATGGGGACAGTGCTCCTTCCAGAGGATCTGTTTGCTGTGAGATGGAGTGGTCCCTGGCCACCTGCACTTTCAGCCATCCTCATTTTCCGGCCCCAGTCAGCCTGTCCTCTGGTCCTGGGGAAGTGGAGAGCACTGGGTGGGAGCTGGAGAGAAGGGGGAGCAGAGAGTACCTGCGGGGTTGGAGAGCACATGATTGGGGGCAAAGAGCAGGGGGGAGTGGAGATCACAGGGGTGGGGAGCGGAGAGAGCTGGGGGGACTTGAGAGCACTGGGGGGCCAAAAAGAACAGGAGTGGAGAGCATGGGAGGCTGAGAGCACTGGGGGGGCTAAGAGTGTGGCGTGGCGAAGAGCACTGGGGGGGCAGAAAAACAGGGGTGAAGAGCACGGGGGCTGGAGAGCACTGGGGGGTACAAAGAGCAGGGGGGTGGAGAGCAATGGGGGGAGCTAGAAAGCACCAGTGGGGGCCAGAAAGAACAGGAGTGGAAAGCACGGGGGACTGGAGAGCACTATGGGGGGCGGAGAGCACTGGTGGGGTTGGAGAGCACATGGGTGGGGGCAAAATCCAGGGGGAGTGGAGAGTACAGGGGTGGGGAGCAGAGAGTGCTGGGGGGAGCCAAAAAAGAATAGGGGTGGTGAGCACGGGGGGCAGAGAGCACTGAGGGGGCTGGAGAGCGATGGGTGGAGCTTGAGAGCATCGGGGGGGCAGAAAGAACAGGGGTGGGGAGAATGGGGGGCTGGAGAGCATTGTGGGGGCAGAGAGCACTGGGGTGGGGGCTAGAGAGTGATGGGGAGAGCTGGAGAGCACGGGGGGAGCAAGAACAGGGGTGGAGAGCACTGGGGGAGAAAGAACAGGGGTGGAGAGCACTGGGGGAGAAAGAACAGGGGTGGAGAGCACTGGGGGGAGAAAGAACATGGGTGGAGAGCACTGGGGGAAACAAAGAACTGGGGGGAATTGAGAGCACTGGGATGGTGGCTAGAGAAGGATGGGGAGAGCTGGAGAGCAGGGGGGGCAGAAAGAACAGGGGTGGAGAGAATTGTGGGGGGGATGGAGAGTGTGGTGGGGGAAGGAGAGCACGGGGTGAGCCAGGGAACACAAGGAGAACTGGGGGGGGCAGTAAAAGAAGTTGGATAGGAGGATCGGCAGGGGGGCCGCATATAGAGGAAATAACCTTTCTATATTCCTCCATGCAGCCGCTGAATGCTTGATTCTCCACCTCTCCCTCCTGCAAGCATTCAGCGGCTGCATGGAGGAATATAGAAAGGTCATTTCCTCCATATATGCAGCCCCCACCTGCCGATCCTCCTATCTAGGCACACAGGGCGGGCTGTACGGGTGGGCATCTTCTCCTGTGGATCATGCAGCTGGCTGGGTCTGTGTTCGTCGGCGGCTCTGTAACACGGTCCGGCCCCACTAGACTGGCTCGTGTGATAGGCGGAACACTGATTCTATCTACTATCACACGAGCCGGTCTAGGGGGGCGGGACCATGTTACAGCACCGCCGCCGAACACAGACCTAGCCAGCTCCGTGACACACAGGAGCAGGAGAGAGGGGAGCCTACAACCACAACTCAAAGCAGCCCCAGGGCAGGTGGCCTACCGGGAAATCTCCCGGTATCCCGGTAGACCAGTCCGGCCCTGTTCTCATCTGTCCTAACACTGAACTTATCTGCTCATCTGCCCCACCACTGTAACCCCCTTTCACATCTGCCCCACGACTGTACCTCCTGCACATCTGTCCCACCTCTGTTCCTCCTGCTCTTCTGCCCCATCACTGTAACCCCCTGCTCATGTGTTTCACCGATGTACCTCCTTTCTCCTCTGCACCCCTCTGCACATCTGCCCCACCTCTGTACCCCCTGCTCCTCTGCCCCACCACTGTAACCCCCTGCTCATCTGTCCCACTAATGTACCTCCTTTCTCCTCTGCCTCAACACTGAACCCCCCTGCTCATCTTTCCCACCACTGTAGCCCCCTTCTCATCTGGCCCAACACTGAACCCCCCTGCTTTTCTGTCCCTCCGCTTAACCCCCTTCTCATCCCTCCCACCACTTTACCTCCTGCACATCTACCCCCTTGCTCTTCTATCACACCACTGTAACCCCCAATGCTTATCTGCCCCATCAATGTACCCCTTTTCTCATCTGCCCCACCACTGTACCTCCCTGCACATCTGCTCCACCGCCATATCCTCATTCTCTTCTGTTTCACTACTGAATCACCCTCTCATCTGTCCTAACACCGGACCCATCTGCTCATCTTCTGCACCACTGTAACCCACTTTCTCATGTGCCCCACCAATGTACCTCCTGCACATCTGTCTCACCTCTGTACCCCCTGCTCTCCTGCCCCACCACTGTTCCCCCTGCTCTCCTGCCCCACCTCTGTACCCCCTGCTCTTCTGACCCACCTCTGTTCCCCCTGCTCTCTTGCCCCATCACTGTAACCCCCTGCTCATCTGCCCCACCAATACACCTCCTTTCACGTCTGCCTCACTACTCTACCCCCTGCTTTTCTGCCCCAACACTGACCCCCCCTGCTCATCTGGCCCAACACTGAACCCCCCTGCTCTTCTGTCCCACTGCTGAACCCCCTTCTCATCTCTACCACCACTGTACCTCCCTGCACATCTGCCCCACTGCTGTACCCTCCTGCTTATCTGTTCCACCTCTGAACCCCTCCTGCTCATTTTCCCTACCGCTGTACCCTCCTGCTCATCTGCTCCACTGCTGTATCCTCCTGCTCATCTGCTCCACCCCTGTACTCTCTTCTCATCTATGATATGCGTGATATGCAGAGTGGTGAAAGGAAGCAGAGATGAGACACATCTACCCATCCTGGCACACTCAACCTACTGATCCACCTCTCGCATCTGCCCACGTGCTTGAATGTGATGTTACATACAGTAAAATTGATAAATATTGGGACATCGACACAATTCTAATCTTTTTGGCTCTATACACCACCACAATGGATTTGAAATGAAACGAACAAGATGTGCCTTAACTGCACACTTTCAGCTTTAATTTGAGGGTATTTACATCCAAATCAAGTGAACGGTGTAGGAATTACAACAGTTTTTATATGTGCCTCCCACTTTTGAAGGGACCAAGAGTAATGGGACAATTGGCTGCTCAGCTGTTCCATGGCCAGGTGTGTGTTATTCCCTCATTATCCCATTTACAAGGAGCAGATAAAAGGTCCAAAGTTCATTTCAAGTGTGCTATTGCATTTGGAATCTGTTGCTGTCAACTCTCAATATTAGATCCAAAGAGCTGTCACTATCAGTGAAGCAAGTCATCATTAGGCTGAAAAAACAAAACAAACCAATCAGAGAGATAGCAAAAACATTAGGTGTGGCCAAATCAACTGTTTGGAACATCCTTAAAAAGAAAGAATGCATCGGTGAGCTCAGCAACACCAAAAGACCCAGAAGACCATGGAAAACAACTGTGGTGGATGACCGAATAATTCTTTCGCTGGTGAAGAAAACACCCTTCACAACAGTTGGCCAGATCAAGAACACTCTCCAGGAGGTAGGTGTATGTGTGTCAAAGTCAACATTCAAAAGAAGACTTCACCAGAGTGAATACAGAGGGTTCACCACAAGATGTAAACCATTGTTGAGCCTCAAAAACAGGAAGGCCAGGTTAGAGTTTGCCAAACAACATCTAAAAAAGCCTTCACAGTTCTGGAACAACATCCTATGGACAGATGAGACCAAGATCAACTTGTACCAGAGTGATGGGAAGAGAAGAGTATGGAGAAGGAAAGGAACTGTTCATGATCCAAAGCATTCCACCTCATTAGTGAAGCATGGTGGTGGTAGTGTCATGGCGTGGGCATGTATGGCTGCCAAAAATGTAAATGTATTTTTTGGGGATTTTATATGATAGACCAACACAAATTGTGCAGTGGAAGGAAAATGATAAATGGTTTTCACATTTTTTTTACAAATAAATATCTGAAAAGTGTGGGGTGTTGTATTCAACACCATGCTTCACTAATGAGGTGGTATTCTTTGGATCATGAGCAGTTCCTTTCCTTCTCCATACTCTTCTCTTCCCATCACTCTGGTACAAGTTGATCTTGGTCTCATCTGTCCATAGGATGTTGTTCCAGAACTGTGAATACTTTTTTAGATGTTGTTTGGCAAACTCTAATCTGGTCTTCCTGTTTTTGAGGCACACCAATGGTTTACATCTTGTGGTGAACCCTCTGTATTCACTCTGGTGAAGTCTTCTCTTGATTGTTGACTTTTACACACATACACCTACCTCCTGGAGAGTGTTCTTGATCTGGCCAACTGTTGTGAATGGTGTTTTCTTCACCAGGGAAAGAATTCTTCGGTCATCCACCACAGTTGTTTTCCGTGGTCTTCTGGGTCTTTTGGTGTTGCTGAGCTCACCGATGCGTTCTTTCTTTTTAAGGATGTTCCAAACAGTTGATTTGGCCACACCTAATGTTTTTGCTATCTCTCTGATGGGTTTGTTTTGTTTTTTCAGCTTAATGATGGCTTGCTTCACTGATAGTGACAGCTCTTTGGATCTCATATTGAGAGTTGACAGTAACAGATTCCAAATGCAAATAGCACACTTGAAATGAACTCTGGACCTTTTATCTGCTCCTTGTAAATGGGATAATGAGGGAATAACACACACCTGGCCATGGAACAGCTGAGCAGCCAATTGTCCCATTTCTTTTAGTCCCTTAAAAAGTGGGAGGCACATATACAAACTGTTGTAATTCCTACACCATTCACCTGATTTGGATGTAAATACCCTCAAATTAAAGCTGAAAGTCTGCAGTTAAAGCACATCTTGTTTGTTTCATTTCAAATCCATTGTGGTGGTGTCTAGAACCAAAAAGATTAGAATTGTGTCGATGTACCGATATTTATGGATCTGACTGTAAGTGAGTACACCCCTCACATTTTTTAAAAATGTTTTTATTTTATCTTTTTATGTGACAACACCGAAGAAATGACACTTTTCTACAATGTAAAGTAGTGAGTGTACAGCTTGTATAACAGTGTAAATTTGCTGTCCCCTCAAAATAACTCAACACACAGCCATTAATGTCTACACCACTGGCAACAAAAGTGAGCACATCCCTAAGTGAAAAGGTCCAAATTAGGCCCAATTAGCCATTGCCTCCCCCCAATGTCATGTGACTCGTTAGTGTTACAAGGTCTCAGGTGTGAACGTTCTCACTCTCCCATACTGATCACTGGAAGTTCAACATGGCACCTCATGGCAAAGAGGATCTCAAAAATATATTGTTGCTCTACATAAAGATGGCCTATGCTACAAGAAGATTGCCAAGACCCTGAAACTGAGCTGCAGCAAGGTGGCCAAGACCATAAAGCGGTTTAACAGGACAGGTTCTACTCAGAACAGGCCTCGCCATGGTCAACCAAAGAAGTTGCGTGCACGTGCTCAGCGTCATATCCAGAGGTTGTTTTTGGGAAATAGACATATGAGTGCTGCCAGCATTGCTGCCAGGGTTGAAGGGGTGGGAGGTCAGCCTATCAGTGCTCAGACCAAACGCCGCATACTGCATCAAGTTGGTCTGCATGGCTGTCATCTCAGAAGGAAGCCTCTTCTAAAGATGATACACAAGAAAGCCCGCAAACAGTTTGCTGAAGACAAGCAGACTAAGGACATGGATTACTAGAACCATGTCCTGTGGTCTGATGAGACCAAGATAAACTTATTTGGTTCAGATGGTGTCAAGAGTGTGTAGCAGCAATGAAGTGAGGAGTACAAAGACAAGTGTATCTTGCTTACAGTGAAGCATGGTGGAGGGAGTGTCATGGTCTGGGGCTGCATGCGTGCTGCTTGCACTGGGGGGCTACAGTTCATTGAGGGAACCATGAATGCCAACATGTACTGTGACATACTGAAGTAGAGCATGATTCCCTCCTTTCGGAGACTGGGCCACAGGACAGTATTCCAACATGATAACGACCCAAAACATACCTCCAAGATGACCACTGCCTTGCTAAAGAAGCTGAGGGTAAAGGTGATGGACTGGCCAGTCATGTCTCCAGACCTAAACCCTATTGAGCATCTGTGGGGCATCCTCAAACAGAAGGTGGAGGAGCGCAAGGTTTCTAACAGGCCATCAGCTCAGTGATGTCGTCGTGGAGGAGTGGAAGAGCACTCCAGTGGCAACCTGTGAAGCTCTGGTGAAATCTATGCCCAAGACGGTTAAGGCAGTGCTGCAAAATAATGGTGGCCACACAAAATATTGACACTTTGGGCCCAATTTGGACATTTTCACTTAGGGGTGTACTCACTTTTGTTGCCAACGGTTTAGAGATAATTGGCTGTGTGCTGAGTTCTTTTGAGTGGACAGCAAATTTACACTATTATAAGCTGTACACTCACTACTTTACATTGTAGCAACATGTGATTTTTTTCAGTGTTGTCACATGAAAAGATATAATAAAATATTTAGAAAAATGAGAGGGGTGTACTCACTTTTGTAAGATACTGTATATACAGTTGTGCTCATAAGTTTACATACCCTGGCAGAATTTATGATTTCTTGGCCATTTTTCAGAGAATATGAATAATCACACAAAACTTTTCTTTCACTCTTGGTTAGTGTTTGGCTGAAGCCATTTCTTATTTTAATACGATGACAGCTTGAAGTCTTTTGTGGTATTTGTTGATGAAGCTCTTTATCTTCTCAGATGGTAAAGCTGCCCATTCCTCTTGGCAAAAAAGCCTCCAGTTCCTGTAAATTCTTGGGCTGTCTTGCATGAACTGCACGTTTGAGATCTCCCCAGAGTGGCTCAATGATATTGAGGTCAGGAGACTGAGATGGCCACTTTAGAAACGTCACTTTATTATGCTATAGCCAATGACAGGTCGACTTGGCCTTGTGCTTTGGATCATTGTCATGTTGGAATGTCCAAGTACATCCCATGTGCAGCTTCCTGGCTGATGAATGCAAATGTTCCTCAAGTATTTTTTGATAACATACTGCATTCATCTTGCCAAAAATTTTGACCAAATTTCCTGTGCCTTTGTAGCTCACACATCCCCAGAACATCAGCGATCCACCTCCGTACCTTTCATCATAGGCCTTGCTGACTCCTCTCCAAATGTAGCGTTTATGATTGTGGCCAAAAAGCTCAATTTTTGTCTCATTACTCCAAATGACTTTGTGCCAGAAGGTTTGAGGCTTGTCTCTGTGCTGTTTGGTGTATTGTAAGCAGGATACTTTTTGGCATTTGCGTAGTAATGGCTTTCTTCTGGCGACGCGACCATGCAGCCCATCTTTCTTCAAGTGCCTCCTTATTGTGCATCTTGAAACAGCCACACCACATGTTTTCAGCGAGTCATGTATTTCACCTGAAGTGATTTGTGGGTTTTTCTTTGCATCTCTGGCAGTTGTGGCTGAAATTTTAGTTGGTCTACCTGACTGTGGTTTGGTTTCAAGAGAACCCCTCAATTTCCACTTCTTGATTAGAGTTTGAACACTGCTGATTGGCATTCTCAATTACTTGGATATCTTTTTATATCCCTTTCCTGTTTTATACAGTTCAACTACCTTTTCCCGCAGATCGTTTGACAATTCTTTTGCTTTCCCCATGCCTCAGAATCCAGAAACATCAGTGCAGCACTGGATGAAAGATGCAAGGGTCTGTCAGGAGTCCAGAAGCTCATTGACCTTTTATACACATTCCCTAATTAAAAGAAAACAGATCACAGGTTAGGATGGTTATCTTTAATAGCTATTCAAACCCCTTTGTGTCAACTTGTGTGCATGTTATCGGGCCAAAATCACCAGGGTATGTAAACTTTTGATCAGGGTCATTTAGGTAGTTTCTGTTGCCATTATGATTTAAAAAGAGTAAACACAGTTGATTGATAGTAAATGGCTTCAGCCAAATGCTAACCATAAGTGAAAGAAATGTTTTTGTGTTATCATTCATATTCTCTGAAAAATGGCCAAGAAATCATCAATTCTGCCAGGGTATGTAAACTTATGAGCTCAACTGTATGTAGCCAAGTCCAAGTCCCCTAATGGTGACCTACAGAGTTAGGAACAGCTGAAATCCTTCAGTGTAGAGTGGGTTACAAGGCATAGTGGGTGTAATGAAAGGTAGATTGATGGGCGTAGACACTTCTTGAATGCAAAGAGATTTATTGTCTCTTAAACAGAACTGTGGATAAGAGGGTTATGGCCAGGACACACTTTAGTAGATGCAATGCCAATTGGCAGACTCCGAGACTTCTATAGGCAGACAGCAATGCAGGGAAAGGCATCCAGCTAGACACCACGTCTGCATGAGCAGGACCGCTGTCTCATACGGCAACAATCTTGTAACAGTTTCTGACAATGGTTGCAATGAACTCCTTCATTTCTTCTACAATATCCTGTTTTAGAACTTCACTCAGCTGAGCTCCCAGTCTTTTACTAGACTAAAAGATCCACTAGCCACTGGATCTTATGAGCTCTTCCAATCTTCTCACTCAGTATCTTCCTCAAGCGTCACCCCCGCATCCCTGCTGGGTCCCTAGCTTGGCACTCACAGATACTCCTCAAGCGTCACCCTGCTGGCATGCTTGGTCCCTGGCTTGGCACACAATAATGCTCTGCAAGCATCACCTCCACTGGTTGGGTCCCTGGCTTGGCACCTGCTGAAGTTTTCCCAATTCTTCACCATACCCGGTTGGTGAGAATACTGCTCAGGTACTTGCTTCAGCTGCTCACAATGGTCTCCGGTAGCAAAGTGTATGGTCCCTTAGTGGCGACAGCTTCCCCCTCTACCTCTGACCGCAGCTGGTTCTCCGGCCGGCAGAACCATTGCTTCTGGTTGGACTGCAAGCCGCAGTCCCAACTCTACCCTGCTCTCTTGATTCTGAATAGGCCCTCAGACAGCCTAGCAGCCAGATGTCCCTCGGATAGGCCCAAGGCTTATGGCCTAGCAGCCTGGGGCGTTACAACACACGTCCACCCAGACAGCCATCCAGGTGGCACAGAACCCTGATCACCTGACTCCACCCAAATAAATAGGTTCTCCCAGCAGGCCAAGGGATCAAGAAAATCCCTGCCCATTGACTGAGACACCCCATTCATTTCTAGTCTGTACTTGCATCGCCCTTGTCTTGTCTAATGTCGCCAGGTACCCGGACACCTAGTGACAGAAGAGAGTGCAGCAATTTCAGAGTTAGGGTGAAATCAATTGATCTCCTGACAATTAGCCAAGGCAACTATCACTTGGCAGATAAGTTTAATAGCATCTCTGCCTAAACACCAGGGTGCTACATACATTAGATATATGCACTCTATACTGTTCTTATTCCAAACCTAGACTGCGCCTGTAACAATTATTCTGTAAGTCCTCTTTGTTCCGCTGCTCAAAGGCCCCCCCCCCCCTTACTGGTACCATCTTTCTTTCTATTATTTTGGGACAGTGCATACCCTGTTGGAACTATGACTAGCATCGCTGCCTTAAATGCCCTTTGGCAGTATAGTTCCAG
Source organism: Aquarana catesbeiana (assembly GCF_042186555.1). Lineage (NCBI taxonomy): Eukaryota > Metazoa > Chordata > Amphibia > Anura > Ranidae > Aquarana > Aquarana catesbeiana. The sequence continues at coordinate 202,722,625 of NC_133324.1, forward strand.
CACTAGGTAGATTCAACTTTACTAATGCTCACTGCTGCACTTGATGTGGCCTTGTTACTGTTTATACTGGTCTGAACGCCAAATGTCATCTGATGCCTAGTCCCTACTGTTAATCACTTTGTATTCTAAATTACTATTACAATTACAATTATTGTTATTACAATTGTTAATCGATTTCTATGCTTACTTCGTTACCAACCATATCCAGTGACAATATATTAAGTTTGCCTTTACCAACTGACTCAGTGCTTGTTTTCTTTGACATAGTATTACTACTAGGAACTACATGCTTTGCACATTCAATCTGGGGTGTAAGAGGGGCTTCTTAAAGAAGTTGAGGCAAAGAACAGAGGACCAATCCTAACCAACAGTGCCAATGAGGGTAGCACTACAGATGAAAAAAAAAAGTTAAAAACACTTTCTTTTTGATGAAAATATAGCGAATATTTATGATGCATGGTGATTTTGTCTGGTAAAACAGCCCCGTACATGTATTTTATCTTCATATTTAGCTGTTTTCCTGGAATTTAATTGCCTCACTGGATGCAAGTGAAGCACAGAAGACAAAGGGTCTTTAAGTTTTCTCTCTGTAAGGGTCCCTGAAATATGTAGAGTTGCTGAAATTAGACATGTGCGATTCGTTTCGTACGAATCGGAAATTCGTACTTTCGTGAGGATCCGAAATACAAATTTTTATGCATACGAAATTTGTACGAAATTTCATTTACGAACTTCGGATCCAAATTCTGTTACAACAGAATCGGACAAAATAAGAATGTACGTTAATTACGATTATCCGTTATGATGAAGTTAAAAACCCCAGGAAGACAGCACAGGGATGATGGGAGCCCATCATAATGATAAATTCATCATAATGAACATTCGTAATTGTTACGAAAAGTTAACAAACCTCAAAGTTAAAAAGTAAAACCCAGGAAGTCAGCACTCAGCACAGCACAGGGATGGTGGGAGCCCCTCATAATGATAAATTCATCATAACGAACATTCGTAATTGTTACGAAAAGTTAACAAACCTAAAAGTTAAAAACCTAGGAAGTCAGCACAGCACAGGGATGATGGGAGCCCATAATAATGATAAATTCATCATAACGAACATTCGTAATTGTTACGAAAAGTTAACAAACCTAACAAACATTTGTATTTTGTAGGAATCCAAATTGAATTTCGGACAGGAATTACGAAATACGAATTAATTCCAATCCGAAACGGAACAAAACGAAACTAATTTATTGACGGCGCACATGTCTAGCTGAAATCAATTATTTTTGCTTCTTGGAATTTATGTCTATATTGTCTTTAGAAGAGACTATAAGACTATAAAGACTAGACTTTTTAAATATAGGATATTTGGCTGCTGACTTATTCAACAGCCCACAGCAGCTAAACATATTTATTCTTACGCTAATTTGAATTCAATAACTTGAAATGTGATTGCTCACCATGGATTACAACATTATGCTCATTTGTACTACTCTTTTCACTGTCTTGGATCATAATAATAAAAGGACTATTAGGAGTTATAATTGTCAGCCAAACAGGTGCACATTCTTATTCCTATGCTTTTTCGTACACCTGAAAAGTGTGGTAAAATACTGCTATAAACTAATAATTAGCAATATCGCCCTCCTGTATCAAATGCTTAGAGAAGAAATGGTGTTGCCTATAGTAGTAGCCAATCAGATTCAAAGCGTAACTTTTCTACTGTTAGCTAATATATAAAAGGGAGAATCTGATGTTAGCCCTGGATACTGTATTATATTATTTTCAGGTTTATTTGAAATATGTTCTGTCCTTAGAAACCACACTTGTAGAAGTATGCATTTTTCTCGAAAGAAGTAAGTGCAATGTACAGGACATGTAACAATAAACCAACATTCTTATTTTATGTTTCATTGATTTTGCTCAGCATGAACATTTTGTATCCTGATATATTTGTACAATATGTAATTGTTACAGTGGTGAGGGTTTGCAAGCTTTTCTTGTTAACATGGCTTATCTTTGTTCCCATTAAATGACGAGGACTAGAGGCTGATAGATTTTCATAACGTTTTTTTCATGAAGTATATCGATATTACTAATCAATAAATAGAGCATTCGCCTATTTATTGGATTCAATGTTTTCCAACAACATACACTTGTCAGCAGTCATAGCCATGACTGTAAATTTTAAATGAACTTTTTTTTTTCTTTCTTTGATAGATTAAGTACAGATGACAAGCAAGGCACATTAGCAGCACCGTACATCTATTTGAATGTCATTAAGACAATTTGTGGTCATAATTGAAAACTCCCACAGAGCTGGCATTTAAATTTGAAGTCTTAGAAGAAAAATGTGCCATGTGTAAAATAATTAGTTTTCGTTTTTTTTCATAGTAAAATATTTGCTGTATATAATTATTCAAAAAAAAAAAGTATTTAATTCATTGGGCATGTTTACTAAAATAAAAATAAATTAAGTTAACTGAATCTGTGTTCTCTATGGCAGTGGTCATGGTCATCAACCCTTTCTTCAGGGCCCACTAACAGGCCAGGTTTACAAGATAGCTGAAATACATCACAGGTGATATCATTTGCTGCTCAGTGATTGCAGTATTCTAGTCTGCATCTCCCCATGGTAATAGATAAAACCTGGCCTATTAGTGGGCCCTGAGAACAGGGTTGATGACCACTGCTCTATAGCACTATGGCATAAAATTAATTCAAGACATAAGGGTCTTGAAACCAAATGCTGGCTAAGGGCTTCCCTTCTTTTTTTCCCCAAAATGATGCAATCTTTTGTATTTGGAAAAATGCCTAGGGAGAAGTGAAGAAAGAGATTGATGGGAACTGGGGAAAAGTAGCATTGCAGTTAGTGGTGGTTTTGTCGGTGGCTATGGACAATGGAACCTCTTCCCAGGCATAAAATGACCTGTGTTACTTTCCAATTGCATACACAACATTTTTTTCACTTTATGGACAGACTGCAGAAAATAGCATATTGGGAGAGATTTCAATGCATTTGAGGTTCTCTCAGGAGATTATATGAATACAGTAGATGCTATTTTTAAATGTGCAAATGTCATACAATTACATAGTTACTGTCAGAAAGGTTACCTGATTGGGCGCCGGGGCGCGCTGGGACGCGTTGGCGCTCGTGTCCCTGTTCGTGCTGGGGCGCGTGTCCCTGGGGGCGCCGGTGTGTCTGGGCCAGCCGGCCGTGGCGTTCGGGGTGGCGTCCGGGCGTTCGCGCGTACGCGCGTTCGCGCTAGCGCGCGTCCGCGTTAGCGCGCGTCCGCTTGCGGGCATTGCCTTTGACATGCCCGGTAGTGTGGGCGGGCACGCCGGTGTCGGGGGCGCGCTCGGGCGCGTGCGGGGGCGCGCCGCGCTTTGGCGAATCGGCGCGCGCACGTGCGCGGCGTTTTGGCGCCAATCGGTCTATTTACAGCCTGTCTCTGCATTGTCCCGGTGCTGCCTGATCAAACAGCTTTACCTTGTTCCGTGATCATCCTTGTGTTCCTGAACCCTCGTTGTGTTTACCCGTTGTGACCCGGCTTGCCTTTTGGACTCCCCTTGACTGCTGCCTGAACCTGACCCCGGCTTGTTTGACCTCGTCTCCTGCCTTAGCCCTTGTACCGTTGCCGCCAGCCCGTTGCCGACCTCTGCCTGTGTGTGACCTGCCTGATCAGCTCCTGCTCAGCACCTGCCTTATCCAGCCCGAAGATCTACCGGTTGCTTGCCAGACCACCGCATTCCAGGACTCTCACTTCAGGCCCTCATACCACTCCGCATTCGCGGGCCTCCTGTCTACTCTACCAGGGGCCCCGAATCGGATACGTAAGGGAGCCTACCCCCTGCCCAAGCGGACTCACCTGTCTGGTAAGTGTGGGACCTGACAGTATCAGGCAGCCATGACTGAGTCCGGGCAGGGGGCCTCCCCTATGGATGAACTATGCAGGCACCTAGCGGGCCTCACGCAAGCTGTTAAAAGCCTACAGGAAGGCTACACCAGACTGGAAGGACAGGTCCAGGCCCTCTCTGCCTCTCCTCCTGGAGCAGTATCCAACCCTGCCTCAGTACCTTCTGTAGTGATGCTCCCACCAGAACCCAGAGTACCTCCACCCGAAAAGTTTTCTGGAGATCGCAGTAAGTTCCGGGCGTTCCGTAACGCGTGCGAACTCTACTTTGCCCTACAACCCCGTACGTTCTCCCTGGAAAGTACTAAAGTGGGGTTCGTCATATCCTTGCTGACAGGCGAGCCACAAACTTGGGCTCACCACCTCCTGGAGCAAAAGGCCCGATCTCTTGACTCCCTGAGTGACTTCTTCCTAGCCATGTCCCAGCTATATGAGGATCCCCAGCTAACAGCCACTGCAGAAGCCGCCCTGCACTCCCTTCAACAAGGTCGCAGAGCGGCCGAAGATTATGCTGTGGAGTTTAGGCGTTGGAGTGCAGACACGGAGTGGAATGACGCAGCCTTGCGTCACCAATATCGGCTGGGATTGTCAGACTCCCTAAAGGATGAATTAGCACGAGTAGGGGTGCCTCAGACACTAGAGGAGCTTATCAATTTGTCAATTCAAATTGACCGCCGTCTCAGGGAAAGACGCTCTGAGAGATCTGTGAACCACCCACGCCTCACCTGGATGCTGCCCAGAGCCCCTAGTGCCCCAAACCAAGCTCCGCCTGTCTTGTCTGCTCCAGCCCAGGAGGGTTCGGAACCCATGCAGTTGGGACTGCTCCGTCCTTCTCTGACCCCAGAAGAAAAGACACGAAGACGCACACTCAACCTGTGCTTGTATTGTGGAGAGCCTGGTCACTTTGCTAAAGCATGTCCCAATAAAAGACGTAAGTGCCTGCCGTCTTCCTCATTGTGTGCGCCTGTCCTACCTAGTACCGGTAACCATTTAACCTTTTCCATTGTCTTACAGTTACCTGGAAGGAGCATCCCAGTACCGGTCATCGTTGACTCGGGAGCTTGCAGTGGATTCATTGATCGGACTTTTGTTGAAACTCACCATATCCCCACTCAAACCAAAACTCAAGGACTGGCAGTCTTTCTAGCGGACGGTTCCACCCTCCGCTCCGGACCCGTTACCCAGGAAACGGTTCCCTTATTGGCCACTATTGGCCCAGAACATCAGGAACTGTTACGTCTAGATGTCATCTCCTCTCCTCTTTTCCCAGTTATCCTAGGAATACCTTGGTTACAGGCTCACAACCCTAGTATCAACTGGGCTACAGGCAAAATTCAGTTCTCTTCTGAGTATTGTAAACAAAACTGCTTACGGGGGACCTCCACAACCTCTTCCCAATGCCTGTGTTTGGACTCGGAAACTAAGCTCTACCCAGATCTTCCTGATCCATACCGGGATTTCCTGGACGTATTTAGTAAAAAGGGAGCAGAAACCTTACCGGTACATAGATCCTATGACTGCCCAATAGAACTTTTACCGGGTACCGAAGTCCCTTTTGGGAGGATCTTCCCTCTAACTGTGCAGGAGCTGGGCACCTTGAAAACCTATATAGACGAGAACCTAAAGAAAGGGTTCATTCGTCCTTCCACGTCTCCAGCTGGGGCAGGCATCTTTTTCGTGGAAAAGAAGGATCACTCCTTACGTCCCTGCATTGATTATCGGGAACTTAACAAGATCACTATCAAGAACAGATACCCGCTACCTTTGGTTCCTGAATTATTTCAGAGACTAGGGTCTGCTACCGTTTTCACTAAGTTAGACCTCCGTGGGGCCTATAATTTAATTCGCATAAGAGAAGGAGACGAGTGGAAGACAGCCTTTCGCACTCGATTCGGACATTACGAGTATCTTGTCATGCCTTTTGGTCTGTGCAATGCGCCGGCAACCTTTCAACACTTTGTCAACGATGTCTTTCACGACTTACTGGACTTATATGTCATTGTCTACCTGGATGACATCCTGGTTTTTTCTGCCTCCCTGACGGAGCACCGTGAACACGTACGAAATGTACTCTCCCGGCTGAGACAACATGGCCTTTACGCCAAACTCGAAAAATGTGAATTCGAGCGTCAATCCATCCAGTTCTTAGGTCTGATCATTTCTCCTGATGGCATTAAAATGGATCCACAGAAAGTATCCGCTATCCTGGATTGGCCTGCACCAACTGATAAAAAAGGAGTTCAGCGTTTTATTGGCTTCGCCAACTTCTATAGGAAGTTCATTAAGGGATTTTCCTCTATCATTACTCCAATTACAGAACTTATCAAACAAGGGTGTCGGTTCCGCTGGACCCCTAGGGCCCAAGAGGCCTTTGAAAGACTCAAAACGTTGTTTACGTCAGCCACGATTCTTAAGCACCCCAACCCTGCCTTGCCGTTCGTCCTGGAGGTGGATGCGTCCGAGGTTGCTGTTGGAGCTGTACTGTCACAGAGACAGGGTGCCAAAGCACTCCTGTACCCCGTGGGATTCTTTTCTCGTAAACTCTCTCCATCCGAGAGAAATTATGATGTTGGTGACCGAGAACTTCTTGCCATTAAGGCAGCTCTGGAAGAATGGCGCTATCTCCTGGAGGGTGCAGCACACCCCATTTTGGTCTACACAGACCATAAAAACTTAGAATATTTAAGAACAGCCAAGAGACTGAAACCCCGGCAGGCAAGATGGGCACTTTTCTTTTCACGATTTGTTTTCCACATCACTTACAGACCCGGATCCAAGAATGTCAAATCCGACGCCCTTTCCCGAATGTTTCTTGAATCGGAAAAAACCCTGCCCCCAGACACCATTCTCCCCTCTGGAAATTTCCTAATTCTACAGGAGGACTTGATTTCACAGATCAGACGAGCTTCCTTGGGAATGCCTCCACCTGCTGAAGCCTGTACCAAGGATGGGCTGTGTTGGGTCAAGAATAAAATTGTGGTTCCTGAGGAGTTAAAGGTACGAGTGCTAAGCCTGTGCCATGATCACAAGCTTGCGGGTCACTTCGGCACACGGAAAACAATTGACCTTGTTCAACGCACCTTTTGGTGGCCTCACCTTGCCAAGGATTGCAAAAAATATGTGGAGTCCTGTAACACGTGTGCCAGGAACAAGACTAGCCGGACTAGAGCATGGGGCCTATTGAAACCATTACCAGTTCCAGACAGACCTTGGGCCATGATTGCCATGGACTTTATCGTGGAACTCCCACTGTCAGAGGGCTTTTCGTCCATTTTTGTCGTAGTAGACAGGCTGTCTAAAATGGCTCATTTTCTCCCCATGAAGGGCACCCCTTCAGCCATGGAAACCGCCTCCATCTTTATTAAAGAAATCGTCAGGCTACATGGAGTCCCGACCAGTATAGTCTCGGACAGAGGTGTCCAGTTTACCTCCAGATTTTGGAGGGCCCTCTGTGGCGCCCTTGAGATCGAGTTGTCCTTTTCTTCGGCTTACCACCCTCAGTCTAACGGACAAACCGAGAGGACAAACCAGACCGTGGAGCAATACATCCGCTGTTTCTCCGCATTCTCCCAGGATGACTGGGCTTCCTTGCTGCCCATCGCAGAATTCTCATATAATAACTCAATACATTCAGCAACTAACCAGTCTCCGTTTTATGCCAATTATGGTTTCCACCCATCCTTCTTGCCTGGAGCACTCCCTGAATGCCCTGTTCCTGCAGTATCCGAAACCTTGGATTTTTTCTCCAACAACAATAAATTGCTGCAGGAAACCATGACCAAGGCTCAGGAGGACTACAAGAAGATCTTTGACAGAAAGAGACGGGGGGAACTTGTCCTTGAACCTGGCAATTCTGTCTGGCTGTCCACCGCTAATCTTAAGTTAGCATGCCCATCCAAGAAACGGGGCCCCAAATACCTGGGTCCTTTCTTGATCAAAAGGAAGATCAATAATGTGGCATATGAACTCGAGCTTCCCGACTCTTTGAGGGTACACCCAGTGTTCCACGTGTCCCTCCTGAAACCGGTCACCCCCAATTTCTTTCCTGGTCGCAGTGTTGGCCCACCCAAACCTATTATGGTTGATGGCGAAGAGGAGTTTGAAGTGGAGGCAATTCTAGATTGCAGAAGAAGGCACAACCAAGTACAATATCTGGTAAAATGGAAGGGCTATGGACCCGAAGAAAATTCGTGGGAACCGGAAAACAATTTACATGCTGAAGAACTTTTGAAATCCTTCAAAACCTCTCATTCTTCGAAGATGGCCCAGCTGGGCATCCGGAGTCTGCCCTTGAGGAGGGGGCACTGTCAGAAAGGTTACCTGATTGGGCGCCGGGGCGCGCTGGGACGCGTTGGCGCTCGTGTCCCTGTTCGTGCTGGGGCGCGTGTCCCTGGGGGCGCCGGTGTGTCTGGGCCAGCCGGCCGTGGCGTTCGGGGTGGCGTCCGGGCGTTCGCGCGTACGCGCGTTCGCGCTAGCGCGCGTCCGCGTTAGCGCGCGTCCGCTTGCGGGCATTGCCTTTGACATGCCCGGTAGTGTGGGCGGGCACGCCGGTGTCGGGGGCGCGCTCGGGCGCGTGCGGGGGCGCGCCGCGCTTTGGCGAATCGGCGCGCGCACGTGCGCGGCGTTTTGGCGCCAATCGGTCTATTTACAGCCTGTCTCTGCATTGTCCCGGTGCTGCCTGATCAAACAGCTTTACCTTGTTCCGTGATCATCCTTGTGTTCCTGAACCCTCGTTGTGTTTACCCGTTGTGACCCGGCTTGCCTTTTGGACTCCCCTTGACTGCTGCCTGAACCTGACCCCGGCTTGTTTGACCTCGTCTCCTGCCTTAGCCCTTGTACCGTTGCCGCCAGCCCGTTGCCGACCTCTGCCTGTGTGTGACCTGCCTGATCAGCTCCTGCTCAGCACCTGCCTTATCCAGCCCGAAGATCTACCGGTTGCTTGCCAGACCACCGCATTCCAGGACTCTCACTTCAGGCCCTCATACCACTCCGCATTCGCGGGCCTCCTGTCTACTCTACCAGGGGCCCCGAATCGGATACGTAAGGGAGCCTACCCCCTGCCCAAGCGGACTCACCTGTCTGGTAAGTGTGGGACCTGACAGTTACATAGTAGGTGAGGTCGAAAAAAGACACAAGTCCATCAAGTCCAACCTATGTGTGTGATTATATGTCAGTATATCCCTGTATGTTGTGGTCGTTCAGGTGCTTATCTAATAGTTTCTTGAAACTATCGATGCTCCACGCTGAGACCACTGCCTGTGGAAGGGAATTCCACATCTTTGCCGCTCCTACAGTAAAGAACCCTCTACGTAGTTTAAGGTTAAACCTCTTTTCTTCTAATTTTAATGAGTGGCCACGAGTCTACTGTAGTTAAATGCCCTTGCGCAAAAAAGTTTTATCCCTATTGTGGGGTCACCAGTACGGTATTTGTAAATTGAAATCATATCCCCTCTCAAGCATTTCTTCTCCAGAGAGAATAAGTGCAGTGCTCGCAACCTTTCCTCATAACTAAGATCCTCCAGACCCTTTATTAGCTTTGTTGCCCTTCTTTGTACTCACTCCATTTCCAGTACATCCTTCCTGAGGACTGGTACCCAGAACTGGACAGCATACTCTAGGTGCGGCCAGACCAGAGTGTTGTAGAGCGGGAGAATATTCAAATTATCCCTGGAATTAATCCCCTTTTTAATGCATGCAAATATTCTGTCCTACTAGGACCCCCAGGTCCTTTTCCATCCTAGATTCCCCCAGAGGTTCTCCCCCCAGTGTATAGATTGCATTCATATTTTTGCCACCCAAATGCATTATTTTACATTTTTCTACACTTAACTTCATTTGCCATGTAGTTGTCCACCCCATTCATTTGTTCAGATCTTTTTGCAAAGTTTCCACATCCTGCAGAGAAGTTATTGCCCTGCTTAGCTTAGTATTGTGGGGGACCCCACTACCCACCCCTGACCATTCCAAGTACTCCCCATTTATCATCACCCTCTGAACTCTCCCTTGTAGCCAGTTTTCAATCCATGTACTCACCATATGGTCCATGCCAACGGACCTTATTTTGTACAGTAAATGTTTATGGGGAACTGTGTCAAATGCTTTTGCAAAATCCAGATACACCACATCTACGGGCCTTCCTTTATCTAGATGGCAACTTACCTCCTCATAGAAGGTTAATAGATTGGTCTGGCAAGAACGATATTTCATGAATACATGCTAATTACTGCTAATGATACCCTTCTCATTACTAAAATCTTGTATATAGTCCCTTATCATCCCCTCCAAGAGTTTACATGCTATTGATGTTAGGCTAACTGGTCTGTAATTCCCAGGGATGTATTTTGGCCGCTTTTTAAATATTGGTGCTACATTGGCTTTTCTCCAATCAGCTGGTACCATTCCAGTCAGTAGACTGTAAGTAAAAATTAGGAACAATGGTCTGGCAATTACTTGACTGAGTTCCCTAAGTACTCTTGGGTGCAAGCCATCTGGTCCCGGTGATTTATTAATGTTAAGTTTCCCAAGTCTAATTTTAATTCAGTCCTCTTGTCATGTACCAGGTGTATCTGGCCCCGGTGATTTCTTAATGTTAAGTTTCACAAGTCTAATTTTAATTCTGTCCTCTTGTCATGTACCAGGTATGACCAGAACTGTGTGGTTAGCTACAGAGGAACACCAAACGCATGTAAGTGAAAATATAAATGATTCATTAAAGTAAGTGAATAATATAAGTACAACCACCTCCAATATGACACAGTGCAATAACCAACCAGACAGAGACCCACAAATAACAACAGACAGATAAGTACAATAAATGGGAAATACCAGGATCATAAACAATAGCCAGGCCAGGGTCATACACAACAGATCAGCAGATGGACAGGGTATGTTCCAGAAACATAGACGTAAGCCAGGCTAAGGTCATACACAGGGAGATCAGCAGATGGGGTAAGGAACACAGGACAGGGAGAGGATGGATGGATCAGACTGCAGGGCAGGGATGCAAGGTAACAGGTGGGACAGGATAGGGATCAGGACAGGGAGACAGGATCAGATACATGAGTCACAGGTTCAGGGCACAGGAACAGGTTCAGAATCAGGATCAGATCACAAGCTAGCAGGTCAGGGCACAAGGACGAAACCAAGGCAAACATGTCAGTGCTTGTCGGGTGACACTATTGTAGGAGGTGCTGTCTGCTCCACACTGCCAGGATCCATCCACTGGTGGACGCCAGGACTGCGGCCCAAAGATGACATAACATCAGCAGGGAAAAGCTCTCCTGACAGTTCCAAACTGCCAGGAGACACCTGCTGGTGGACCTCAGTACTGCACGCCAAATGACAGATATTACCAGCAGATGGAACTTTTCCTGACAGTACCCCCCTCAAAGGAGCGGCCTCTGGATGCTCCAACTGGTTGTAATTGTTCACAGTCTATGGTATCCAGCAGAACAACGGATGGGGGTACATCAGGCTGGGCAACAGGCACTTAAGGCTGGGCATCAGGCACTTCAGTCTGGGCATCAGGCACTTCAAGACAGACAGCGGGCACATCAGGGCTGACAGTGGGCACATCAGGGCTGACAGTGGGCACATCAGAGCTGACAATGAGCTGGGTAGCAGGCCCCGGGACAACAAGCTGAGCAGCAGGCTTCGGGTCATCGAGCTGGGCGACAGGCTTCGGGTCATCGAGCTGGGTGGCAGGCTCCAGGTCATTGAGCTGGGTGGCAGGCTCTGGGTCATTGAGCTGGCTGGCAGGCTCCGGGTCATCAAGCTTGGCGGCAGGCTCTGGGTCACCGAGTTGGGTGGCAGACACTGGAACATCAGGCTGAGCAGCGAGCACCGTAACGGCAGGCTGGGTAACAGGCCTCGGCCCAATGGGCTGGGTAACGAGCCCCGGATCAGTGAGCCGGACCCCGGGCACTGGCTCAGAAAGCCGGATGATGGACACTGGCATGACAGGCTGAGACACAGGCACCAAAACTTCAGGCTGAGACTGGGACACTGGATCTTCAGGCTGGAACATCGGATCTTCAGACTGAGTCACCAGGACTTCAAGCTGGGCAGCAGGCATGGGCATTTCAAGCTGAGAAGCAGACATGGGCACTTCAAGCTAGGCAGCAGGCACGGGCAAATCAGGCTGGGCATCAGATAGTGGCACATCAGTCTGGGCAGCAGACAGGGACACATCAAGCTGGGCAGCAGACAGGGACACATCAGGCCGGGCAGCAGACAGAGGCTAATCAGACTGGGCAGCAGACAGAGGCTCATCAGGCTGAGCAGCAGACAGGGATACATCAGGCAGGGCAGTAGACTTGGACACATCAGGCTGGGGAGCTAACACTGGCACAACAGCTTGAACAGTAGGCACATCAGACTGGTCGGCAGGTATTGAAACATCAGACTGGAACATGGACACAGGAACATCAGACTGGGGCACAGGAACTTCAGGCGGAGACACTGGCTGGATATCAGGCAGAGGTTTAGCAGAATCAGGTGGGTTATCTGGTTCAGCTGGCATGCAAGCAGACTGGAGCAGGTTGGTTGGTGTGGAGGTTGGGTTACTGGCAGGATCGTGTGGGTTGGAAAGAACTTCCGTTTCTTCTTTGCCTTAACTGCTGGAGATCTGTAGGTAGGAGGTGAAGCATGCTGAAGAGAAGGGCTGGGATATGGCAAGGAAGAGGGAACAACGGCCAGAGGAAGTTCTTGTGGGGAAGTTGTAAGTAGCAGAGAAGAGGCAGGCGGGTAAAAGGCAGGATAAGTGCAGTGGGTAGAGACAGGGTATTGATATCTGATGGGAAGCAGGGTACATAGTTACATAGTTAGTAAGGCTGAATAACTCCATCCATTTCAACCTGAGTGAGTGCGGGTGCGTGTCTACAATTGTCCCTATCCCTGTACATTGTGTCTCATTAAGATGCTCATCTATTATTATTATTTATTTAAGGTACCCATATAGCGCCGTCAATTTACACAGCGCTCCACACATACATTGCACACTCACATTGGTCCCTACCAACAAGGATCCCACAATCCAAGGTCCCAACTCACACCGATATACCAAGGCCAATTTTGGACAGAAGGCAATTAACCTACCAGCATGTCTTTGGAGTGTGGGAGGAAACCAGAGTACCCGGAGGTAGGGAAAAGCTCTCCTGACGGTTCCAAACTGCCAGGAGACACCTGCTGGTGGACCTCAGTACTGCACGCCAAATGACAGATATTACCAGCGGATGGAACTTTTCCTGACACCTCTGTTAGCCATGGAGGTGCTTCCTGTGTTGTGTCATGAGGATAAACACTGCAGTTTTGGCTACTGAAGCCCCCTGATTCCCGTGTGAAGACTGAGGAGAAGAATAAATTCAATACCTTTGCCATCTCCCCATCCTTTGTCCTTCCTAGTTCTTATTGGGCCAATATGGTCTGTCCTCCCTTTTTTACTGTTTACATACTTAAAGAATTTCTTGGGTTTTTTTTGCTCTCCTTCGCTATGTGTCTTTCATGTTCTACCTTCGCCATCCTTATTGCACCCTTATATTTCTTGTTGCATTCTTTATAAAGTCTGAATGCTGATGATGATGCCTCAACCTTGTATTTTTTTAAGGCCTTCTCTTTTGCTTTTATATGCATTTTTACATTGGAGTTAAGCCATCCAGGACTTTTGTTCGGTCTTTTAAATTTATTACCCAATGGGATGCATTGGCTAATGCCCTTATTTAATATGCTCTTAAAGCAAACCCATCTCTCCTCCATGTTCTTTGTTCCTAAGATTTTATCCCAATTTATGCCTTCTAGCAAGGTTCATAGTTTAGGCTGAGCTGCGTCTCAGAGTGGGCAATCTTCTGAGATCTGTGATGCATCCCAGAAGATTGTCGAGAGGGAGGGGCCGCCTAGGGGGAGAGGAGGAGTTGCCTTGGCGGCCCATAGTAGGAAGTAGGAAGTGGGACAGGAAGGCCCACTCAAAACTAGTCACCCACATCCCCAAGAGGAAATAAATTAATTGGTTTAACTGTTTCTCAAAACAGTTACATATAAGGGCTTGCCATGTAAAGTAACTGTCACAGTTGCTTGTGCTTCCAACTGTCAAGCCATTAAATGGTTGGTGTTGTAACTGCAGATCTGCAGTTGGTGGCAACTACAGATCATACAGAGGCTGAGATGTTAGTTTCCTTGGTTGTAAAGGTTTAAGATGGTTTTGTTCTGCTTTAGAATGGTTCTAAAGGTATTTTGTTTTCCTAAAATAAAAAATGATTACCTGGTATTACACAAAGTAGTCCCGCCTCCTTTGGAGTCCCCCACCAGTGCTGTCCACTCCTCCTCTTCACTGACTGCCTCCTCAGCAATCCATGTGCTGAGGGGGCACTCTTGTTGGTGTACTCTATATACACACACAGCCCCGCTTGGCCATACCCTCCATCCTCCTCTTCGCTGACTGCCTCCTCAGCAATCCATGTGCTGAGGGGGCACTCTTGTTGGTGTACTCTATATACACACACAGCCCCACTTGGCCATACCCTCCATCACCTCGTCACAAGATTTGACTGACAGCAGCAGGAGTCAATGGCAGCAGCACTGGAAGGAGAGGGGACAGGTAAGTGTTTGAGGAAAAGGGGGGGGGTTGAGGAATAAGTAGTGGGACATTTTTTACCTTAATACAGAGAATGCATTAAGGTAAAAAAAAGTCTTTTGTAATTGTATAGCCACTTTAACAGATGCAGAATATTTTGTAGCTCCTTTCTCACTCTCATTTTGCTAAGATGAAGAGAATAGTTTATACCAGTAATTTTAATTTTACCTTGCTAGGACTGTGAAGCAAGCCTTAAGTTTACAAAGGTCTGCCCATACTTAATTAGCTTGGTGGTATTTCTTTATACTTACTTTTTTTTTTTACTGGTGTTGCAAAGTAAAAGCAAACAGTGCAATGCCTGTTATTAACCATTACTGGTATGAACCAAGCAATTGTAAAATTGTAAGAAATCACAAGAAAAAATCTATGGTCTCTTACTTACGCTGAATCCCGGTCACAATGTGAAAAATAATGTGATGATGATGGTACTATGATGGGGCCTGTAAAGGTTCAAAAACAACCTAACTTGGCTTTATGTCCATTTTAAAGAGTAGCTTTCAACCAATAAGCCAAAAGAAATCAATAAACTGCCAACTCCATGCAAGAAAAACTGCAACTATACATTAAAGCTCAACTCCAGGTTGCACCCTCCAAGAAGATATCTGTCACCCACCTCCACAAGTAGAATTTTTTTAAAATAAATAACCATTTTATTTTTCTTTCTCTTTCTTCTTTGTCGGGTCATCTGACTGGGTCACGTAATGAGGGAGAAATGCTCCCTTCAGCATTCTGTTGTGAGTGCAGGATGGCTTGATGACATCCTGTAAGGTGAACTGAATTCCCAGCACCAGAAAACCAGTGCGGGCCTATGTGCACTGTTCACATGCTCAGGTCTCTGAGCAAAGAGGCAATGTTAGACTTACTATTCCAGCTCTTCCTGCTCGCATTAATCAAGGAGCATGCACGCTTGTATGTGTGCATACCAATTAGTATGCACACACCAATTAGCATGCGCACTTGGCACCCAGTAGCCTAGTTAAACTGGTCTGTTCACTATGAGAGGTCGTTGAATGGTCTTCCGCTTTTTCCCATGTTCCTGAGACCTGATGAACTTTACATGCTTATCTGTGTATGAGCCAGCTTGCCCTTGGTCTCTGCTTCTGCTCCTGTCTCAGCACTATTCAGGTGGTTATTATGACCATGGCCTGCTTACTAGACTTGTCTTTGCCTGCTGATACTGTACTGCTTTGCTCAGCTGTTACTGACCTTGGCTTGCCACCTGGACTTGCTCTGCCTGTCGATTTGGTTCCTCTCTGTCCGTTTGTTTTGCCGACCGCTGCCTGTGACTACCAGCTTTATCGACTTACACAGTGAACTAGCTGCTCTGGCACTCATGCCATTCTGTGCCCTTACACTCAATGTCTCTTCCTTCAGGAGTGTTGAGCAGGAGGTGCAAGAGAGTCCTCCACAACATTCCAGTGTTCACCATGTAACTTTGTAGCTCTAAAGTAATTTCTAAGGAATAAATTCTCTAAACAAAAGCCCTTATTTAAAAATATTATCTAAGAGGCCAATTGAAAAAAAACAGCTATGAGAGAATATGCCTTTGGGCAAACTATTATAACTAGAGAAAGGTTCCCAAAATCTCCAGGGTTGATGAGTATAGGAATTGCATCTAAAATCTCAGCTGATAGACACCCTATAAAGATATGTCTTTTTAAGCTAAGAATATCGATTATACAAATGGCATCCACATCATGATTATTTTAACTGCAAAAAAGGTTGGTAAGCCATTTTTCTAGTATTAGCAGCATTCAATATCAAAACAAGAAAGTGCTAGCTCGCTGTTTGAATTTTTTAGAAGATTTTTTTTTGATTAGCAAATAATTGGTATCATTAGAACTGAGAAATTTCATTAATGTTGTATGATCTGCAGAACTAATGCTCCAGCCACCACAAATAATGATAATCAAATGCTAGCATATTGGTCACATGATATCTGCTGATCTGGAGCTTCAAAGGTCAAATGAACTGCTGATTGGTCAGCTATGCCTAAACATCAAACATCTAAGCCCCCAAAAAATAGATCACATGACCAATGCTTTAACATATGTTCATGTGACTGGTACCAGAAAGAGTATGTAGCACTGTAGACTAGACATCGTCACCCAATAACTAAGACCTTGGTGGCAAAATCACCAGGTTTTTTTGGAATTCTGTAAAAATGTTTATATGAGAATATAGTGATTGGTCAAGTATGTTAACATATGTTAATACTTTATAATGCGGTAAGGTGCACTATATTAAGGCAAGTCATTCCTTTTGAATGGGCTGGCAGCACACCCTAGCTCAAAAAAATTCAGATCTTTATCTTTTTTTTCAATGTACCATACCTGGTGCACTCAAATGAACTTGTGTTGAGGTATACTGGCAAGGTGTTATTCTTGTGTTATTATGTACTGCAGTTATACAATGCAATGCAAATTTCAGGTGATTTCAATTTCTTTCAACCTCTTTAAACAAAAAAAATGAGCAAGCAGATCAAGGTATACTACCACCAACAATTCTAAGCATTCCACGCTTTTGACAGAAGGTAGATTTTATGATCCAAGGCTGGTGGTCAGTGGTTTAAAACTAGCCACTATAAATTGCCATAAACAATCAAAGGGGTGAACAGCTCTGATCAGCAGACATAGAAAGAATCCTCAGAAGTGAAGTAAAGACTTTTTATTGTTAAGTTGAAAATAATAGTAATCACCAAGACATACAGCAGTCTGTTGATGGTCATACAGAGACTTGGATTGAAAAGCTGGCAGTACCTGGAGGCTGGAGCCACATGGCATGACACAGGGGCTCAGGGAAACCCAGCGAAAAGCCATGGAACAAAGAATACAGGAGCGCCACTGGTGTCTCCAGTCGGTGTTGTGTGACTCTCTTTGCTCCTTTAGCATCAGCAGCTCCTGATCGGCTCCAGTAGCAGGTTTGCCCATAGTCTTCGGATTCCGCTGGCTGACCTCCGCCAGGCTGTGACATAATTTCCAGGCATCATACACACTCCAAGTGGCCACTTTGCACTGGCCCCAACAGTTCCTGTGCCTGCAGATTGGTTCCCCCTTCATCGGACCCCTGGCCCCACGGTTCCGGACGGGTCCCCCACCAGTGGCGCTCCTGTATTCTTTGTTCCACAGCTTTGCGCAGGGTTTCGCTGAGCCCCTGTGTCATCCGTGTGGCTCCAGCCTCTAGGTACTGCCAGCTTTTCAATCCAAGTCTCTGTTTGACCATCAAAAGACTGCTGTATGCCTTGGTGATTACTACTATTTTCAACTTAACAATAAAAAGTCTTTACTTCGCTTCTGAGGGTTCTTTTTATGTCAGCAGATCAGCACTGTTCACCCTTTTCATTGTTTGTTCTGCCCTCATTTGTCTATGGGTTTTGGACAGCAGCGGCCACAGCTATATTTAAAAATTGTTTTGGTCTTTCACTTGGTTTCTTGTCTGTGCATCAGTCCATCATTATGTATATTTGTCCTAACAACTGCTCTATATTGGTCCACAGTTGCCAGATTAATAATTATAAGTGATAGACTTATCTCTCCACACAAAATATACAATGCGATTTTGCAGTTTCCCAGATGTACCTTGTCATAATGGTTTACATAATGATTACAAGTCAAACAGCCAAACTGACCACAGAAAAATTAAGTTACTTTAAATAGTCATTGATTCGATAGCAGTCAAAGTTTTAAAGATTTTATTATCTTCCTTTTTACTGATAGTTTTAAATGGCAAGCAATAGGTCAGCCAAATCCACATTTAGTCTGGTTCCCATTCTGATTTACAGATCAAAGCCAGGAAAGACATTTTAATGTTTATTCACTAGTACATCTGGCCAATGGGCAGTTATGTTTTATTTTTTAAAGCAAAGGGTGGGGACCTGATTAAACTTTGATTAATCAGTCTCTTAGCACATCTAATTGTCATTAGTACTCTTATAAATAAATATGGTCTGATCACACTCTACCAATGTGTGCTAAAGTAGAATTCCAGGCAAATACATGAATACATAGTGGAAATACCTGTTTTAGTTTAATGATAAAAGATTTGTGATATGGCCAGCAATTCTTGAGATATACATACGTTACCTCAGGTAGTTAAGATAATCATTTTGCCACGCTGCTTCATGGGCAAGCAAAACAGTAAAAAATACAGTATATGTATTTTAACTGTGTGTTAAGATTTTTTTGCCCAGTTTCCCTTTAAAAAGACTCTTCCTGGTTTGTTTGTAAAAAAAAAAATCCCCACCCACTGACACTCACCTTCATTTTGCAGTTTTACACATAATGGAAATGCATATTTGCCATATTGCAATTCATTTGATACAGTATACATTACTGCATTGGAGCAATGCGCACCAAGAAAAAATTGATTCAATTACTGCTTTGTTGCATGTATTGTGTTTTTTATACAAAGATTAGTCACCTTTAATATGCATATAAAATGCAGTTAACACATCAAAATCACAGATTTGTAAGTGTATTGCCCCGTACACACGGTCGAATTTTTCGACGGAAAATGTTCGATGGGACTGTGTGTGTAGGCACCATTTGACATTTTCCATCGGAATTTCCGTCACACAAAATTTGAGATCTGGATCTCAAATTTTCTGACAACAAAATCCATTGTCGTAAATTCCGATCGTGTGTACACAATTCCTACGCACACAGTTCCACGCATGCTCGGAATCAAGCAGAAGGGCCACACCGGCTATTGAACTTAATTTTTCTTGGCTCATCGTACATGTTGTATGTCACTGCGTTCTTGATGTTCGGAATTTCTGACAAGGATTTGTGTGACTGTGTGTATGCAAGACAAGTTTGAACCAACATCCGTTGGAAAAAATCCATGGATTTTGTTGTTGGAATTTCCAATCGTATGTACGGGGCATATGGGTGCTCCTTTATACTCTCTGACAAGTCAACAATCCTTTAAGGTTTTCACACATTTCTGAAGGTGATTGGATGTGCAATCATGATGAGGCCACCCACAGGCACACATGCTGGACACTGAATTCATGTATAGGACAGCTCAGCTTGTAAGATAACACATTTTAATGCTATGGACAGGAGAGGAGGGAAGAGAGGGGAAGTGGCAACAGAACTGCTTACCACATAAATCCAGCAATCTAGCTTGTCTGGTAGATTGTTCCTCTGGAGATTGGTCAGCCGACAGTCATGTGTAGAACCCATATACATTAGATCTGGCTGAAAAAGGCTGAAAGTGACCAC
This sequence comes from Aquarana catesbeiana, assembly GCF_042186555.1. Taxonomy (NCBI): domain Eukaryota; kingdom Metazoa; phylum Chordata; class Amphibia; order Anura; family Ranidae; genus Aquarana; species Aquarana catesbeiana. The sequence continues at coordinate 202,742,391 of NC_133324.1, forward strand.
AACAAAATATATTCAGTTCATGCCAACAGATGCACTATGCAAAAATGTCAGGGGTATTATGGCTAGTCAAATAGGTGCTGTACTTGAGGTTTCATATATAAATTATCTGTAATAAAGATTGTTATACTTTTCATTACCTAAAGCAGCAATAAACAGGAAATATCTGCAAACACATTGGGACCTGGTTCCGCAGCAACCGGGAGTGGCGTCAGGACAGGAAGTGATGTAGCGGCCATCCCAATCAACTGTAGGTGGTGAGACCACTATAGACTGAACCTGATGCCATATTTATGTTATGAGCTATTCTAATATAATTTTAAATGTGAGTGATTTTCTTTTTATAAAAAGATGGTAATTAGAGGTAGTACACTATTGGAGGTGTTTCTCTTTTGCTTCTGCATGTGTTTAAGAACATGAGAGCTGGATAAAGGAGTTGGAGGTTGTGTTTGAACTTCTGAGGTGGAATGTTATCATTATGCGCTATTGCCAGTGAATGGCAATTGGGTCTGGCGAGTAATATTCTGAAAGGAGTGGGATCCGCATTTTCACATTAATGGTGGATTTATGTTTTATTGTCTTAAGTAAGAAGAGACGAAGCACAATTGTTTGGCACTTTATGGATGTTGATTTGAAGGACTTTTTTTTTATATTAATAATTTTTTGCTTTCTTCTTTTGTCGCATTTGCCCTATTATGGAATATTATTGGGTTAGCACTGATTTTTCACCTTTGTGGATATACTTTTTAGTTTTTGGATTTCTATTACTTTTTAGAGCATTGTGAATTTTTGTATTTATTCTTTCCTATCCATTTGAAGGCCATTTTTTGCTATACGGCACTGTGTTACTTTAACTGACAATTGTGCGGACATGCAATGCTGTACATAAATTTAATTTATGGGGGCGCATGCGTGGCGCAATGTTGGACAGACGTGCCTGAGCACAGATCCGTCTGACCCGGTTTGCCAAGCCAGATTTCCCAGGGCTAAACAGCACGAAATCGCTTCAAACTATACCAACACCCCTGCGGAACATCCCTGTGTATGCCGACACAGAAAAAAGGGCAAAAACGCCGCTCACAGCACTCCCTGACGAACTACCTTCTCAACATGGAGAAAGCACAGGCTAAAAAATCCCAAGATGGTTCCGGCTCCTCAGTAGCCTCCAGCATTACCACACCTGCACACTCCACAGCTACAAAGAACAGTGAGCACAGCACACCACTTTCTAAAGCTGACCTAGATGAAAGCTTATCAGCTATATATGAAAAATTAGCTGATAAAATACAGTTGGAACTACACAAATCTACTAGTGCACTGTCGCGGGAGATTGCAAACATAGGTAGCCGTACTGACATTCTGGAAACAAAACATGACAAACTTTCTCTTGCCCATAATGATCTCAGGAAAGATTATGAGAAACTTGCTGACAGCTTTGCATTTATGCAGGCTCAAATGGAAGATTTGGACAATAGAAATTGTTGCAATAAAATAAAAGTGCGTGGCATGCCAGACTCGATCACTGATCTTACACCAGCCATTTCAAAACTCTTCCACAACCTGCTAACAGACAAACCCCTGTCTGCATTCACCTGTCACAGAATCCATAGGGCTCTGCGTCCCAAGCCAACACCAGACAAACCTCCACATGACATTATCTTGTGCATGAAAGACTTTCTCACTAAAGAGGACATCATACGTGCCTCCAGGAATACCCCAAATATAGAATTTGAGGGTCTCAGAATACAAATCTACCCAGATATTTCTCCTGCCACATTAGACAGAAGACGCAGAATGAAAGAGGTCACTACCATATTACAAACAGCAAGAATCAAATATCGCTGTGGCTTCCCATTTAAAATTTCAGTGATACATAATGGTTCCACATACACAGTAGTTAACATCATTGAAGGAAAGGAGCTTCTAGTGAAACTGGGCCTCCTGGACCCTAAACCCCCTGTTCATCCCCCCTCTACTCCACGGTCCTCACCCATCTGGTCAACCCCGTCATCACACCACAACCATAGAGACCAAAGAAGATGGTGTCAATTGTCCCAAGATTGGAATACTGCATCTGAATACAATCGACTTTAGATCTGTTTCCCTCTCACTGATCTCATATAACTTTATGACTACTTTAATCGTTTTTTTTTTGTCCAGTTCACCAAAGTTATAGTTCTTTTGGACCCAAATCGACAAAACCCTTTGGACGCTACCCAGGTATCATAGCAACCACCATGGTTTTGGGTTGTAGAACATCGAAAATCTTATCCCTTCATAAACCAAACTTCTTTGCCTCTTTATGATTTGATGTCAGTGCCACCTTTTGGGGGGTAACATTTCAACCATCCCAGTTCTGGGCCCCCTCCCCTTTTTTTTATGTCCTCCACAACCAACATGCCATTTTAATGTAATTTGCTATCCGCCCCCTGCTTTTTATTTATTTACTTATTTTTTTTTTGGGGGGGGGGGTGGGAGGAGACAAGGGAAATAAGTTCTCACAATGTTAAAACTGAAATTCATTTTATTAACAGTTATTATGTTTTTTAGGGAATATCTCTCCCTCTAGGCATATTCAAATTTAATGTTTCTATAGTCTTGGCATATCCATCGTCGCTGGTTTGACCCCATACCTACTTCTGTGGCCGGTTGCTGCACCTTCTCCCCTCGGGGTGCCGCGTCGGTCACTATTGGTGGGTCCAGGATATTTTTGTCCTCCTAGTTCTATTGCAAGGTCAGTTGACATTTTGCCACCTGACCCCCTTTTTTTATCTTAATTTTCTCTGTTTTTTTTTTAGCCCTTATGGCTTTGCTTACTTACAACCCACTTAATGGAAGTTTCACACTACCACTTTATCATCCCCAACTTTTGTTTCTCTTTTTTTTTTTTTTATCTTAATTTTCTCTGTTTTTATTTAGCTCTTATGGCTTTGCTTACTTACAACCAACCCACTTAATGGAAGTTTCACACTACCACTTTATCATCCCCAACTTTTGTTTCTCGTGGGTATCTCTAAGAAAGCTATACTGTGCATTTGATCAACATGCAATTATATACTATAACAATGTAGAAGCTAGATTACTCAAGTATCAATGGTCTTTCACACATTGTATATTTTATATTTCTCAGGCAACTTTGGACATGTATATAATCCCTAGAGTATATATTTTTCTTACTTACTAATGGGTCTCAAAATCTTTTCACATAATGTCCAATTCCCTGCACAAATCCAAAAAAGCCTTCCAACACTACAAAAGACTAGGAGCAGATATAATTCTTCTGCAAGAAACCCACTTTTCTGCCACAAACCATCCAAATTTTTAAAAAAAATCCTACAGCCAATCATATTTCACCACATTTCATAAAAAAAACCTGAGGTGTCGCCATCTTTGTTCGTAATTCCATCATTTTTGATATTCAAAACATCTATAAAGATGATGACAGCCGTTTTATCATTATTAAAGGAACTATTAATAACCGATTACTGACAATTGCATCAGTATATGCCCCTAATGAATCCCAACACTCCTTTTTTTCAAAATTCTTTGAAACCCTTGATCGTTACAGCTCCCCACACATGATACTAGGAGGTGACTTCAATATGGCGGCTCACCCTGCTCTTGATAGAAGCAGAATAGTCCCCTCCTCTAAGACCTTTTCTAAATCCATGAACCGTACCCTTAGTAAACTCCAACTAATAGACTCCTGGAGAGCCCATAACATAGGTATCAAAGCTTACACCCACTATTCCCACCCTCACAATTGCTACGCCCGGCTAGATTACATCTTCTGCACATCTATATTACTGGCCAACTCATCCAAAGCACATATGCATTCCTGCCCATGGTCAGATCACAACATGGTCTCCTTTGACACATCCCATATAGGCCTAACTCCAACCCCATTCAACTGGCGCCTCAACGACTCCCTTTTAACTGATCCATCAAATATATAAAAAATATCTACTCACATAGAAAATTACTTTAAAGAAAACTCTACAGAAGAGATTCTTCCCACCTCACTTTGGTCAGCTCATAAAGCCATCCTGAGAGGCAAATTGATAAGTATAGCAGCAGCCAAGAACAAGGAAAGACTCACTGAAATTAAATGCCTTACCAGAGATCTTGACCAACTTTCCAAAAAACTAAATTACTCACCCTCCCAAGAATTAAATCAACAGATTCAAACTACAATCCTATCAGCTAACACTGAAAAAGCCCTTAGATTCTCTAAAGCTAAATTTATGCTACAAGGAAACTTTACATCCACTATGTTTGCAAGAAAGCTCAATCAAGAACATAAACCACCCCACATATATAAACTGCGTGACCATAAGGGTAGTCTAGTGACCCATCCCCAGGAAGTCCTCAAAATATTCACATCCTTTTACAAAACCCTTCTCTCAGACCCACAACTTCAAGATCAAGCTCCATCTCTTAATTGGCTCAAAAACCTCCAACTCCCAAAACTTACCAATGAACAAATGAATTCCCTGAATGATCCCTGTACAGATCTAGAGGTACTAAACATAATTAAAACCCTTAAAACGTCCACTGCCCCAGGGCCTGACGGTTTTACCACATCTTATTATAAAAAAATCGCAACCCTCTTGGCTCCCAAACTCACTAAATTATTTAATCATATCCTACAAGGTAACCACTTTCCAGATGATATGCTTTTGGCCAATCTATCATTAATTCCAAAACCACTGAAAGACCATACCCTACCACAAAATTTTCGTCCTATATTATCTGTTTTAAACAATGACCTTAAAATTTTTGGCAGAATGCTGGCTGATATACTTGCAGCGGTAATTACTAACCTAATCCACATAGATCAAACTGGCTTCATCCCCGGCCGTCAAATAGTTGACAACATCAGACTAGTCACAAATATCATCCAAGAAGCCTATCTTCATTCACAACCTGTATGTCTCCTCAGCCTTGACATTCACAAGGCATTTGACAGTGTTAACTGGTCTTACCTCAATCATTCCTACATGGCTTTAACGCCCTTTACCACTCCCCACAAACCAGAATTAAAATCCCAGTTAACAATTCAGAGTTCTTCCCTTTGAGCAGAGGAACAAGGCTGGGCTGTCCCCTATCCCCTCTCTTGTTTGCTTTAGCAATAGAGCCCCTGGCTGTGGCATTGAGGAGAAATACTAACATAAAAGGATATACCATAGGCCATAATGAATTTAAATTAATTTATACGCTGATGATGCCCTCCTATTCTTATCAGACCCATTAATATCCATACCCAACCTTCTTACAGAACTTAAAACCTTTCACAACCTCTCAGGTTTAGGTATTAACATAAACAAATGCTCAGCCCTACCTATTAATCTTTCTCACAACACACAATCCCTACTACAACAAAACTTCCCTTTCACATGATGTCCCCAATCCTTTAGATACTTGAGTATCCATGTCACATCCTCATTTAAATATCTTTACAAAGATAGCTACCCCTCACTTTTCTCCCACATCAGTTCTCTACTTAAGAAATGGTCCTCTTACCACATTTCTTTCCTTGGAAAAATATGTGCAATTAAGATGTCAATCATCCCCAAACTTCTATACTACTTTAGAGCCCTCTCTATCAACGTCTCCAAAACCAAAATAGAATTCCTCCAAAGAGAATTCAATAAATTTATTTGGGCGAACAAAAAACCTAGTGGCAGCTATACTCTTATGCATAGACAACAAATCAATGGGGGTTTTGGTCTCCCAAATTTATGGCACTATTTCCTTGCCGCCAGACTCAAACAACTATCACAATGGTTTGCCCCTACACACAATATCCCCTAGAAAATATTCGAATCATCCTCAATCTCCCCACTATACCTTCAAGGCATATTATGGTCCAACCTATACTACCATCGCACATTAATTAAGCACAATATGATTGTTGCCCAATTTCTCCAACTGTGGCTAAAAATCAAAGATCTATATAAATTAGCCTCAAAAGTTCCACCCCTGGCCTCATTCTTAGGAGATACTAGATTCACACAAACTCACAATATGGATCAATAAAAACTTGACTATAGGGGGTCCCCGACTTACGAACATCCGAGTTGCGAATGACTCCTACTTACGAACGGGGCTCGAGTGACGTCACTGCCGGCTGACACCATCCCTCTTCTTGCTGGAGTGAGCCGTTCCTCTCTTCCTGGTCTGGCTGTGAAGTTAAGGGGCCCCCCTCATTATCCTGCCTGCCCATCCACAAGCCTGGTATGGTCCAGTGGCCTGCCGGTGGCCTGCCAGGCCGCTAAAACTGCCCGTTGTGGCCGCGGCCTTGTCCGGCCTAGTGAAGCCTTAAGGATCCCCGGTCTTTCCTGCGAGCGCTGCCCCGCAGAGGTGCACAGCGGCCGGCCTGCCTAGACTCACCATCCATCCATCTCCCTGCTGTGCCATCAGGTGAGCTGCCCAGCAGTACTGTAATATGCCTATGTACTGTATACAGTGTACTGTACCTCTCTGCTTCCTCCTGTCCCTGCCGCCATGTAAACATTGAGAGGGTAGAGCTGTGCTCTTCCCCTCTCAGCTGTGACAGGAAATCTAGCACAGTGCTGGGACTTCTGTTTTGGAGGCGACAGGGTCAATAAAGAGAACCTGTCACCTCCAATTGCTATCACACAGGGAATTGTTTTCTCCTGTGTGATAGCAATAAAGTTAAGTGAAAAAAATTGATAAAAAAAATATATAAATAAAAAAATAATAAGAAATGCAGCAATAATTAAATTAATAAAATAACAAAGTAATTAAAAAAGTAAAGAATAATTAAAAATAAGAAAATTATACAAAAATAAAAAAAGTAAATGACAAGCTACAAATAAATAAAAATAAAAAAAAGTGATAAAAAAGTTAAAAAAAAAAGAAACAAAAAATATTTGAACTAACCGTGCCACCCCTGCCATCCAGTTGCCATTTTGGGGGGGGGGGTGGTTCGGTTGGCGGGGAGGGGGTGTATTGCGGAACCTGGCCTTGGGGTGGCAGGGAGAGCAAATCCGGCCCTGCTTGTACCACACACAATTGAATGAGAGCTCCACAATAGGAAGATGACATGAGCTCATGTTGGAACACAGGGATAGAATGTATCCCTGTGTCCCAGCATGAGCTCATGTCATCTACCTATGTGGAGCTCTCATTCAATCGTGTGTGTTTTTTATACCATCTTTGCTTGGTCCTGAATGTAACCACTACTGTATCCTTCTGTTCTCTTTTAACCCTGTTTTTTTGTACTGGATCCCACAGTGCTGGACGGCTCTGAGGACGCACAACAAGCGGGCATACTGTATCTATCTTGCCGCCACAGTGAGTGTTTTTATACAGTTCCAGTCTAACTAGAATAAATTGGTAATAAATTGGCTGGCTGTTACACTTTTTTCCTTCTTGTTCTTCTTTTCTAGAGTGCACTTCATTCCACATTTTTTGTCTTCAACATGCCGAAAAACAAATCTGATGCAAGGTAGAATAATGGAGCATGTGAAAGTCCATACCCCAATGCATGCTACGATTATTACCAAGCAACGCAGTGGTTTAATTGTCGAGATGGAAAGGCTGCTGACAATTTGGATAGAAGACCAAAATCAACGTAATATGCCTATCAGTCTTACTTTTGTTCAAGAAAAGGCTTGAAGCCTTTTCAACGATTTAAAAGCTGCCCATCCAAGAGAAGATGATTGCAAAGAAGAATTTGGTGCAAGTAGGGGTTGGTTCAATCGCTTTAAAGAAAGAGCTAATTTGCATAGCATTAGAGTTCAAGGTGAAGCAGCAAGTGCCGATGTAAGTGCTGCAAATGATTTTCCCAAGATATTGAAAGCTATTATTGACAACGAAGGTTATATGCCAGAACAAATTTTTAATGTAGATGAAACTGGCTTGTTTTGGAAAAAAATGCTAGCTAGGATGTACATTTCAAAAGAGGAAACATGTGTACCAGGACATAAGGCATCAAAGGACAGGCTGACTGTATTACTTGGGGGTAATGCATCTGGAGATTTAAAGCTCAAGCCTTTGTTAGTGCATCACTTCTTAAATCCCAGGGCACTACGTAATGTCACTAAGACATCTCTTCCTGTTATTTGGAGGGCAAATGCAAAGGCTTGGGTTACAGCTACAATGTTTGAAGATTGTTTTTTGAACCATTTTGTCCCTGCTGTTGAACGTTATTGCTTGAGGGAAAACATTCCCTTCAAAATTCTTCTTCTCCTTGACAATGCCCCTGGACATCCAAACACTTTAGCTGACTTGCACCCCAATGTAAAGGTGGTATTTCTACCCCGCAGCACCACATCACTACTTCAGCCTATGGATCAAGGAGTCATAGCTTCCATTAAGGCCTATTATTTACGGAGGACATTCTCACAAGCTATCAGCTATCCAAAAGGATCTACCATGATTGTTTAAGGTTGTACTGTTCTGTACAGTACTGTACAGTGTTTGAAAATGTTTAAGAATTTACATGTATGTATCTGCATCTAAAAGCACAGGTAAACATAAATAATATGTGCAGCGCACTACCCCCGTAGGGGCGGCAATTTGTGTGTTATATCCGTAAATTATATTTACCACCTAGCCCATCGCAGCCCATAGAAATAGAAAACAGTCCATATCATAGTTTTCTCTTGCTTTTGTTAATACAAAAACACTGGGATAGGAGAAGGGTTTTTCTGAGATGCTCTTATACTGCTTTATAATTTCTTCCTTTGCCTATTCCATGCAAAAACTTAGAACAATGCGGACTATAAGAAATCACTCTCATTGATTCCTTTGTGGGGAAGACAGAAGTAGATTTACTAGAGAATATATGGTAAAGAGTCACTCTGAATAACTACTTCACCAGCAGAACTTCTGTATCTCTATTTGTAATTGGAGGTTTACCGCTACCTTTTTACCTCTACTTCCCGTCTATATGGTACTTCCAAGTTGAGCTAAAGAAGAGATTACTCTGAATAATTCCTCCCGCCTGACTGATTGGAATCCCGGGCATTGTTGAACCCAAAGTCACAGGCCATCACCATCTGTTTCACTGACTTGCGAACCAACATCCCTCAGCCTCTGGTAGTACCCTTCCCCTGGGCATTCACTCACTTGATCGATAGTCCATGTTCCACTCACAAACAATCGACTGCCCAGATGTAGTCCATTTAGTTGCTACCATAAGTATTTCTCTGTACTTTCTCTCCAATCTGGCACGCTCCCTTCCCCATAGGGGCGTTTAGCGACACCCGGACTAAATGCTGTCTGGTGTCATCAACTCCTCTGCGGGTCCCGGTCCCCCCTCCCTCCCTGTAGAGGGGGGCTCCACTTGGTTCCCCGCAGGGGAACCTCTCCCTGAAGGCTCTCCCTTCAACCTCAACTGACATGTGACCCCAGCTTTTATGAGAGTCCCACCTCCTTCCAAACAATTTAATGATTGGTCAGAACTCACCTTCAAGCTGCCTGTCACTCAGATCCCAGAATAAACAGCCAGGCCTGATATGATAGTACAAGCCTGCCTAAATTTTACCTGAAACCGTAAGCTAGAAAAAAAAGGTCACCTACATGAAAGTAGGTGCCCGCTACACATGTTAAACCAATACGTTGTATTTATTTATTTATAGATCCACTGAAGTTTTTACTGCTGTCTGTATCCTCATTAGATGGATTTAATCTCACTTCCTGTCTCTGAGACTGGATTTGCACTTAAAAAAGGTACTGTTCTGACTTACAAACAAATTCGACTTAAGAACAAATCTACAGTCCCTATCTTGTTCGTAACCCGGGGACGCCCTGTACATTGGGTTCCCTCATCATTGATTCAGGATTCCCTTCCTTCTCCACTCTTCAAAAAAAATATAACTTACCCCACTCTGAACTCACCCATTATACCAAAATCAAACAATTCTTTTGAAAATACTACGCATTGCAAATTCACACACCAAACACTATCTTTGAATAAATATGCTTAACCTCCTCAAGAGACAGCTATATAGACATTTAAATTCCCTCTCTATGCCTGAAAAATTGACACCGATGATACACTGGGAGGCTAAATTGGATTGCTCCTTTACCACCGAGGTGTGGAATGTTAGGATCGACAACCTCCGAAAGAGTAACAGAGCATTTTCATTTAGGGAATCCCCTACTAAGCTTTTTTCTAGATGATATATGACTCCATCCAAAATACACTCCTATCCTGAAACCTCCCCTAACTGTTTTAGGGGATGTTCAGAACTGGGAACCTTTTTACACTTTTTTTGGAGCTGTGAACATCTCAAACCAATGTGGCGTGCAGCTATAGCCAGAATTGAAGAATCATCCAAACAAAAAATCCCTCTCTCCCCACAAGCTTGCCTTCTATATGCCACTGTACCAAACATACCAACACCTATAACAGACTCCTTTACTTACTGACCAGTTTGATTCAATGGATGATAGCATTCAACTGGAGATCACATAACCTATCATGGTCACAAGTCCTATCCAAGATGGAAATGCTTAGACTGTCAGAAAGGATCCACCACATCCTGTATGACAGTATGCATATTTTCAATAATCAATTGAATTATTGGATCTTACCATAAGAGGTTTCTCATATACTTTATCCTAAATCAAACCTCCATTTGACGGAAAGCTTGATACTCTCAACTCCCAAGTTGTAATAATAAATACCTTAACTCGAACAATCTCTAGATGTTCTTGCGGCCCTATATATACCACTGTTACCCTTCTCTATACTTCTACATACAAGAAAAGGACAATTCCATAGCTCAACTCACCAACCAGTCTGCTGACCAACCAAATTTACCTGTCTAACCGTATGTTAAAAGCAGGGGTTTAGTTAGCACACATTTGCAAACGCATGTGAAAGCTGCAAGGCCTCGTCAAGGCACCCTGTATTACTTGCAGTCCTAACACTAAATTTATAAGTGTCTCCACAGTGGAAGCACATGCATTGAATGGATAGGTGTGAGACAGGTGAGCCTGGAGGCCGCCCTAGCCCCCTTAAAGGGACAGGACACACACTGGACACCCAGCAAGAGCAGCAAAGGCGTCCGGTGTGTCCCCGACCCAAATATACAAACGTTAACAAGACACTGGTCACCGCCCACACCCATAACTGGCCTTCACAGTAAGGAGCACATGGAGGGCATATACATACAAGAAAAGGACAATTCCATAGCTCAACTCACCAACCAGTCTGCTGACCAACCAAATTTACCTGTCTAACCGTATGTTAAAAGCAGGGGTTTAGTTAGCACACATTTGCAAACGCATGTGAAAGCTGCAAGGCCTCGTCAAGGCACCCTGTATTACTTGCAGTCCTAACACTAAATTTATAAGTGTCTCCACAGTGGAAGCACATGCATTGAATGGATAGGTGTGAGACAGGTGAGCCTGGAGGCCGCCCTAGCCCCCTTAAAGGGACAGGACACACACTGGACACCCAGCAAGAGCAGCAAAGGCGTCCGGTGTGTCCCCGACCCAAATATACAAACGTTAACAAGACACTGGTCACCGCCCACACCCATAACTGGCCTTCACAGTAAGGAGCACATGGAGGGCATATACATACAAGAAAAGGACAATTCCATAGCTCAACTCACCAACCAGTCTGCTGACCAACCAAATTTACCTGTCTAACTGTATGTTAAAAGCAGGGGTTTAGTTAGCACACATTTGCAAACGCATGTGAAAGCTGCAAGGCCTCGTCAAGGCACCCTGTATTACTTGCAGTCCTAACACTAAATTTATAAGTGTCTCCACAGTGGAAGCACATGCATTGAATGGATAGGTGTGAGACAGGTGAGCCTGGAGGCCGCCCTAGCCCCCTTAAAGGGACAGGACACACACTGGACACCCAGCAAGAGCAGCAAAGGCGTCCGGTGTGTCCCCGACCCAAATATACAAACGTTAACAAGACACTGGTCACCGCCCACACCCATAACTGGCCTTCACAGTAAGGAGCACATGGAGGGCATATACATACAAGAAAAGGACAATTCCATAGCTCAACTCACCAACCAGTCTGCTGACCAACCAAATTTACCTGTCTAACCGTATGTTAAAAGCAGGGGTTTAGTTAGCACACATTTGCAAACGCATGTGAAAGCTGCAAGGCCTCGTCAAGGCACCCTGTATTACTTGCAGTCCTAACACTAAATTTATAAGTGTCTCCACAGTGGAAGCACATGCATTGAATGGATAGGTGTGAGACAGGTGAGCCTGGAGGCCGCCCTAGCCCCCTTAAAGGGACAGGACACACACTGGACACCCAGCAAGAGCAGCAAAGGCGTCCGGTGTGTCCCCGACCCAAATATACAAACGTTAACAAGACACTGGTCACCGCCCACACCCATAACTGGCCTTCACAGTAAGGAGCACATGGAGGGCATATACATACAAGAAAAGGACAATTCCATAGCTCAACTCACCAACCAGTCTGCTGACCAACCAAATTTACCTGTCTAACCGTATGTTAAAAGCAGGGGTTTAGTTAGCACACATTTGCAAACGCATGTGAAAGCTGCAAGGCCTCGTCAAGGCACCCTGTATTACTTGCAGTCCTAACACTAAATTTATAAGTGTCTCCACAGTGGAAGCACATGCATTGAATGGATAGGTGTGAGACAGGTGAGCCTGGAGGCCGCCCTAGCCCCCTTAAAGGGACAGGACACACACTGGACACCCAGCAAGAGCAGCAAAGGCGTCCGGTGTGTCCCCGACCCAAATATACAAACGTTAACAAGACACTGGTCACCGCCCACACCCATAACTGGCCTTCACAGTAAGGAGCACATGGAGGGTATATACATACAAGAAAAGGACAATTCCATAGCTCAACTCACCAACCAGTCTGCTGACCAACCAAATTTACCTGTCTAACCGTATGTTAAAAGCAGGGGTTTAGTTAGCACACATTTGCAAACGCATGTATAAGCTGCAAGGCCTCGTCAAGGCACCCTGTATTACTTGCAGTCCTAACACTAAATTTATAAGTGTCTCCACAGTGGAAGCACATGCATTGAATGGATAGGTGTGAGACAGGTGAGCCTGGAGGCCGCCCTAGCCCCCTTAAAGGGACAGGACACACACTGGACACCCAGCAAGAGCAGCAAAGGCGTCCGGTGTGTCCCCGACCCAAATATACAAACGTTAACAAGACACTGGTCACCGCCCACACCCATAACTGGCCTTCACAGTAAGGAGCACATGGAGGGCATATACATACAAGAAAAGGACAATTCCATAGCTCAACTCACCAACCAGTCTGCTGACCAACCAAATTTACCTGTCTAACCGTATGTTAAAAGCAGGGGTTTAGTTAGCACACATTTGCAAACGCATGTGAAAGCTGCAAGGCCTCGTCAAGGCACCCTGTATTACTTGCAGTCCTAACACTAAATTTATAAGTGTCTCCACAGTGGAAGCACATGCATTGAATGGATAGGTGTGAGACAGGTGAGCCTGGAGGCCGCCCTAGCCCCCTTAAAGGGACAGGACACACACTGGACACCCAGCAAGAGCAGCAAAGGCGTCCGGTGTGTCCCCGACCCAAATATACAAACGTTAACAAGACACTGGTCACCGCCCACACCCATAACTGGCCTTCACAGTAAGGAGCACATGGAGGGCATATACATACAAGAAAAGGACAATTCCATAGCTCAACTCACCAACCAGTCTGCTGACCAACCAAATTTACCTGTCTAACCGTATGTTAAAAGCAGGGGTTTAGTTAGCACACATTTGCAAACGCATGTGAAAGCTGCAAGGCCTCGTCAAGGCACCCTGTATTACTTGCAGTCCTAACACTAAATTTATAAGTGTCTCCACAGTGGAAGCACATGCATTGAATGGATAGGTGTGAGACAGGTGAGCCTGGAGGCCGCCCTAGCCCCCTTAAAGGGACAGGACACACACTGGACACCCAGCAAGAGCAGCAAAGGCATCCGGTGTGTCCCCGACCCAAATATACAAACGTTAACAAGACACTGGTCACCGCCCACACCCATAACTGGCCTTCACAGTAAGGAGCACATGGAGGGCATATACATACAAGAAAAGGACAATTCCATAGCTCAACTCACCAACCAGTCTGCTGACCAACCAAATTTACCTGTCTAACCGTATGTTAAAAGCAGGGGTTTAGTTAGCACACATTTGCAAACGCATGTGAAAGCTGCAAGGCCTCGTCAAGGCACCCTGTATTACTTGCAGTCCTAACACTAAATTTATAAGTGTCTCCACAGTGGAAGCACATGCATTGAATGGATAGGTGTGAGACAGGTGAGCCTGGAGGCCGCCCTAGCCCCCTTAAAGGGACAGGGTGCCTTGACGAGGCCTTGCAGCTTTCACATGCGTTTGCAAATGTGTGCTAACTAAACCCCTGCTTTTAACATACGGTTAGACAGGTAAATTTGGTTGGTCAGCAGACTGGTTGGTGAGTTGAGCTATGGAATTGTCCTTTTCTTGTATGTATATGCCCTCCATGTGCTCCTTACTGTGAAGGCCAGTTATGGGTGTGGGCGGTGACCAGTGTCTTGTTAACGTTTGTATATTTGGGTCGGGGACACACCGGACGCCTTTGCTGCTCTTGCTGGGTGTCCAGTGTGTGTCCTGTCCCTTTAAGGGGGCTAGGGCGGCCTCCAGGCTCACCTGTCTCACACCTATCCATTCAATGCATGTGCTTCCACTGTGGAGACACTTATAAATTTAGTGTTAGGACTGCAAGTAATACAGGGTGCCTTGACGAGGCCTTGCAGCTTTCACATGCGTTTGCAAATGTGTGCTAACTAAACCCCTGCTTTTAACATACGGTTAGACAGGTAAATTTGGTTGGTCAGCAGACTGGTTGGTGAGTTGAGCTATGGAATTGTCCTTTTCTTGTATGTATATGCCCTCCATGTGCTCCTTACTGTGAAGGCCAGTTATGGGTGTGGGCGGTGACCAGTGTCTTGTTAACGTCTATACTTCTACATGTTTGATAACTCTCCTATATATAATTGATGTACCACATTGTATTTTCATTTGAAACTTCTATTATTGCATTGAAAATGTATGTTCAAACTTTCAAATAAAACTTTTGTAAACATAAATTTAATTTATGTAATTTTTTTTCCCACAAATAGAGCTTTCTTTTGGTGGTATTTGATCTCCACTGGGTTTTTTTTTTTTTTTTTTTTTTTGCTATAAACAGAAAAATGTAAAAATCAAATCTCTTCATAAGTTTAGGCCAATATGTATTCTGCAACATATTTTTCGTAAATTAAAAGTTATAGCATCTACAAACTGTGGTATAGATACTGGAATTTGTATTTCTTTATTTTTGTTTATACTAGTAATGGCAGCAATCATAATATCACAGGACTGTGATATTGCGGCAAACAATCTGACATTAATTGACACTTTTGACACTTTGTGGGAACCAGTGACACTAATACAGTGATCAGTGCTAAAAAATGCACTGTTACTGTAATAATGACACTAGCTGGGAAGGGGTTAAACATCTAGGGTAATCAATGGGTTAAACGTGTGCATAACCATTGTTTTTTGTGTGTACAGTGTGCTGCTTTCACTACGGGATGTGCTGGATTTTATTCCCTGCAAAAAAATCCACCATATTCCTGCTGGGAAGACAGAGCTCTGCCTTGTTTACATATGCAGAGCTCCATCCAATCTGTCTCCTCGCTGATCAGCGGGTGCAGGCGGTCATCCATTGGCCAGTCTACGGCAGAATTGTACTCTTAAGGAAGATTTTTTTATACAGGCTGCTACTCTGAAAGAGAGATTCATTGAGAAAGAGTACTCACCCAATGATCTGAACACAGTTATTAATGAGGTGGGGAGTATGGATCGAGCCTCCATTCTACATAATAAGGAAAAACCCTCACCAAATGAGATTGATTACAATTTCTCAATGATCACTACTTATTCCCAACAACATTTTGACATCAAGAAAATTTTAACTAAACATTGGGGAGTTCTTAAAAATGACAAAAATTTGGGTCCAGTGCTCCCAGATCGGCCCCAGGTTATATTTAGAGGAGTTGCCCCCCTTAAACTCCAAGTAGCACCCAATATTTTGGATGCCCCCAATAGAGTGTCATTTTTTAAAAAGTCTAAAGGCTATCACCCTTGCCAGTGTTGTAATGTTTGTGCCATCAATAACGATAAGAGTAGGAAAATATGTCAATTTAAATCTCATGCCATGGGTAGAATTTTTGACATTAATACCTTCATCACTTGTACCTCACTAAATGTGGTATACCTATTGATCTGCCCTTGCGGCTTACAATATGTGGGCCGCACGACACGTGCTATGCACGTTAGGGTAAATCTGCATATCACAGATATAAAGAAGGGATTTCCCAAACACACTGTTTCCCGACACTAATTGGAGTGCCATGATCAGAATCCTAAGGGGGCTGACTACCTTTGTGGCCATTGATAGGTTCAACCCACACTGGCGTGGTAGTTCGTCTAAACGGGAAATTTCTAAACTCGAAACCCAGTGGATATATGATTTAAAATGTTGTACCCCTTTCGGCATGAATGTCGACTGGGGTATAAATTGTTTTATTAATAATAGTTAGACTTTTATATATATTAACACTAGGTGGCGCTGTTTATATATTTTTATTGTAATTGTTTTACTCATTATGTGTATTTTCATATTTTTTTACATTTTTATTTTGTATATCCTTTTTAAATATATGCTCATTTTACCAGACTTCATGAATATATATGTTTATATACTTTTTATGATCATATATAATTTTTTGGGGCGGTTAACATTGTTTGATTGTTGCATTTTTTGAGAGCCTCCTTATCCTCTCTTTAATGCAGTTAATTGCCCTTTAAAAATATATTCTTATCTCTCCATTTTTTAAATAATATGTAGGTTTAATTAATGTTTTACCTAGTTTATATCGTACCATATTTTCTAAGTAACAAATAAAGCTCATAAATAATTGCGCTATTACAAAAAAAGGAAAAAATATAGCTGCCAGCATACAAACAGTGTGGTGCACCGTGCAAAAATGTATGTAAATAATGAAAAATGCAGCGCTAAATATAATGAGTGCCAGGATGACGTGCTCACATCCCGTATAAAGGTAAATGGTGAGTGTGACAAATAATGTTCGTGAACTAAATTGAGCAAAAATAATCACAGTCACAAATAGGTAATGAGTGTCCATAATGGTAGAAAACTCCATTAATATGTGCAATAACTTCTTCTTGAAACACAAAATGGGATGTGAGTGGTGATTATAATTCAGGAAGGAATCCTCATATACTCGAATCAACATAAAAGTGGTAGAAGTGGGTACTCTTACCAGAGAGGGTGGAAACAAACACCGTACGGTGGAGTGTCATGCGAGCTTTAGGGATTAAACAATCCCAGGGATACATATGCCCAAGTTGAAGGACCATGTCGGGTTGCTGAAGCTTTCGATGTCTTGTTATCACGTGATTTCTATTTTAATTCTGTGATCACGTTTTATCCAGTGCTTGTCAAAAAGTATTTTCTGGCACTTTTTTAAAAAATAAAACATTTTCTATTGGATTCATGCCCTATGTGGAGACTTTCTTTTCCTCCCATGAATTGAACCTATATGGAGCGGAGGTCGTTTTCCTTTGAGAATTATTTTTCCACCTGCTGCGAATCCATACACCATTCTACAATCACGGTGGTCCTGGATGGAATCTTTCTGCACTGTCTTCCAGCATAGTATCCCTGGGATTGTTTAATCCCTATTTTTAAGAAAATGTAAGTGAACATTAACTGCATGAAAAGAGGTATTAAATCCTACATCTCTGGCAGGTCATCCATCAGTCTTTTCAGGGTTCATCACTTTTGGGAGTGTTTCACGCTGTGCAATGTGGTTCAATTCTCTATCCCCAACATCACTGCTGAGTCCTGTAGTGACATAGGAGTTAAAGGATGGAACCACAGGGTTCAATAGGTACACAGGCACCCGACAATTGAATGTTGAAGAGGCTGCTGAGCTTGAATAGAAGGAGGGGAACCAAGGGCTACTGAAAATATAAGTATACCAGTTCTTCTATTGCAGGAAACTTTCTGCTCCTTTTTTAAAACTTTACAAGGTTGCTTTAATATTCAAATATCTTTTGACCTATAAACAATAAATCTTTTTTAAGAGTACGTTTTGTGCCCAGCAGACATTGCACTATTGAAAATGAGCAGGTTGTTCTCACAAAGGAGCTAAAAATGTAATCAAAATACAGTTTTATAACATTAATTAGGGTATTACGGTTTTATAATAGCTTTCATACATAAGAAAGCCATACCTCGGAGACTTTATCACCTTCGAGAGTGTTTTGTTGAAAATACTGACTTTTAAAACAGCTCTGTTTATTTATTTGTAGAGATATAGTAAGCTTTGCAGGCTGGATTTGGTTCTTCTGGAGATGCCTATCAGTTCCTGATAAGTGTATGACTTTGCGTTGAAAGAAACATTATTTTGTATTGAAGATAGGTATCTATTCATTGTTTTATTATATTATCCTTTCTGAGAACACCAGCAAGTCTTATTTTGTCTTTATCCCTGTTCTTCATGTTATCTTTTTGTATATTGAATTCAGTAATTCATTTCATATAAAATGATGTTGCGCTATTATCAATCCTTGTTTTTATCTGTGAAAAGGAGGTTTTCTTTATTTTCTGGCATATCTAATTTCACTTGAAATCTATTATTGTTTTATTTCATTAAGATCATTGACAGATTATTTTAATACAAAATGCAAATTATTAAAAATGCAATATTGACGATTAGTGGTGGGTGAGCAGTTCGGTGGACACCTGAATTTACAGGGTGCTTGGTGGGATGTTCACCTGCCGAGCACTCCACAATGCACCGAGGGCTGGTCAGGTGCAAGGCTTTGCCCAATTAGGGCACAAAGCACTGTCAGAGCCCTGATTGGACAAAGTCATGATGATTTTGCCCAATCATGGCTCAATGCTCATAGTCCCACCCCACACTATAAAAAGGTTCCTTCCCACAGAAACATTTTGCAGTGTGTTGTTGGAGTGGAGATAGAT
Source organism: Aquarana catesbeiana (assembly GCF_042186555.1). NCBI lineage: Eukaryota > Metazoa > Chordata > Amphibia > Anura > Ranidae > Aquarana > Aquarana catesbeiana. Next base: position 202,761,445 of record NC_133324.1, read on the forward strand.
AGAGCAAGGCTTAGCGATAGCTAGTTAGTGTTATTGTGACTCTGAGTGCAAAGTGTCAGTGTAGCGTTAGTGTAGTATAAGTATAGTGTCAAGTCAAGTCAAGCTTTATTGTCATTCTACTACACGTAAGGACATATGGTAGAACAAAATGTCATAACTGTACATATACTGTGTATTTCTAAGAGTCTTTGTAGCAGCAAGTGTTTATAAAAGTGTCTAGTGCATATTCAAGAGTAAAAAGGAGGGGAAGTGAGACATTCCTAGTCACAATATATAGGTTGTAGAATAGGTTTCAAAGAGGATTGGAGTTGAGGGCTCTTGCAGCCTGGGGGAGAAAACTGTTGAGCAGTCTGACGTTCTGGGTTTTGATACTCCGTTACCTTCTACCTGATGGCAAGAGCTGGAAGAGACTGTGGGAAGGATGGGTGGGATCCTTTATGATACTAACAGATTTGCTGGTGCATCGTTTATGGAAAATGTCCAGGATGGAAGGGAGAGAGACACCAATAATCTTTTCAGCCGTCTTCTCTAGCTGCTGCAGGGTCTTGCGGTTAGCATAACTCCAGTTCCCATACCAGACAATGATGCAGCTGGTCAGCACATTCTCAATGGTTCCTCTATAGAATGTAGTAAGGATGGAGGGAGACTCGTTTTTTTAAGGCGGAGGAGAAAATATAGGCGTTGTTGTGCCTTCTTGGTTAGTGATGTGATGTTGGTTGTCCAGGTAAGATCCTCTGAGATGTGCACTCCCAGGAATTTAATACTGCTGACTCTCTTCACAGTCAAGCTGTAGATGGTCAGTGGAGGGTGATCAACAGAATTTCTCCTGAAATACATCACAACCTCCTTTGTTTTTCTTAAATTAAGGGAAAGGTTGTTTGTACTACACATTTAACCAGTTGTGCCACTTCCTCTCTGTAGAGTGTTTCATCATTGTTGCTGATGAGACCTACCACAGTTGTGTCATCTGCAAACTTGATGATATGGTTGGAGCTGAACTTGGCACTACAGTTGTGGGTCAGCAGTGTGAAGAGCAGTGGGCTGAGCACACATCCATGTGGGGCACTTATGCTCAGTGTGGTAGTGCTTGAGGTGCTGCAGCCAACACAGACTGACTGAGGTCTTCCGGTTAAAAAGTCCAGGATCCTATTACAGAGGGGCAGGTTGAGGCCCAGCGAGTTCAATTTAGTGATAAGTTGCTGAGGAATTATTGTATTAAATGCTGAGCTAAAGTCAATGAACAGCATTCTAACAGAAGAGTCTTTCTGTTCTAAGTGGGTAAGGCCCAGATGGAGGGTAGAGGATACTGCATCATCCCTGGAACAGTTTGGACGGTATTTTAGCTGATATGGGTCCAGCGTGTATGGAAGACTGGACTTAAGGATGCTTACTAACCTCTCAAAGCACTTCTTCATTATTGGAGTTAGTGCTATGTGACAATAGTCATTCAAACAGGACACAGGTGTCATCTTTGGCACTGGAATTAGGGGTGGTGGATTTAAGACATGTAAGGACAAATGCCCGGCTCAGCAAAATGTTAAAGATATCTGTAAGGACATCTGTCAGCTGTACAGCACAGTGTGAGTATAGTGTAGTGTGTCAGTGCAGTGTGAGTATAGTGTGCCTATAGTGTGTCAGTGTAGTGTGAGCATAGTGTAGTGTGAGTATAGTGTGTTAGTGTAGTGTGAGCATAGTGTGAGTATAGTGTGTCAGAGTAGTGTGAGCATAGTGTAGTGTGAATATAGTATAGTGTGTCAATGTAGTATGAGCATTGTGTAGTGTCAGTGTAGTGTGAGTATAGTGTAGTTTTAGTGTAGTGCAGTGTTTAATAGCATTACATTTAGTGCTATATACAGTTCTGTATACCCCCCCTTTTTTTGCTACTTTTTTGTTTTTTGTTTTTGTCCCCTGCCTGCCTCCTTTTTTTAAAATGTCAGTCACAGTTTTTCTTATAGTGAAATTGGTGTTTCCCCTTGTGTATTCATTTCATTTTTTACATAGTTTTTCATAAGACCTCATCTGGAATATGCAGTTCAGTTTTGGGCACCAGTTCTCAAAAAGGATATCGGGGAACTGGAGAAAGTGCAGAGAAGAGCAACCAAACTGATAAGAGGAGCGCAGCTTTGAGGATAGATTAGAGGAACTGAATTTGTTCTCTCTTGAGAAGAGCAGATTAAGGGGGGATATGATCAACATGTACAAATACTGTACATAATGGGTCCGTATAGTAAACTTGGTGTTGAGTAATTCACTTTAAAGTGATTGTAAAGGTTAGTTTTTGTTTGTTTTTTTAATAATAAACATGTCATACTTACCTGCTCTGTGCAAGGGTTTTGCACAAAGTGGCCCCGATCCTCCTTTTCTGGGGTTCCCCGGTGGAGCTCCTGGCTTCTCCCCCGCATCGAGTGCTGCCACGGATAGCCGCTTTCCATGGGGCACTCGTGCTGGCACTCTCCCGAGTCCTGCTGCTGCTTTAAAGTGATTGTAAAGGTTAGTTTTTGTTTGTTTTTTTAATAATAAACATGTCATACTTACCTGCTCTGTGCAAGGGTTTTGCACAAAGTGGCCCCGATCCTCCTTTTCTGGGGTTCCCCGGTGGAGCTCCTGGCTTCTCCCCCGCATCGAGTGCTGCCACGGATAGCCGTTTTCCATGGGGCACTCGTGCTGGCACTCTCCCGAGTCCTGCTGCTGCATCCATTGACACAGACAGCAGGACTCGGCCTTGCCCCGCAGCTATTATAAAAAAAATGTAATAAACTCAATTTTAGTAATACATTTAGGCTAAAATGTATTCAGCCACGTGTCTTTGGTAAAAAAATGTCAATAAGCGTATATTTATTGGTTTGTGCAAAAGTTATAGCGTCTACAAACTAGGGTGGTACATTTTCTGGAATTTACGCAGCTTTTTGTTTATGACTACCTATCTCAATTCTTGAGGTGCTAAAATGGCAGGGCAGTACAACCCGCCCCCAAATGACCCCATTTTGGAAAGTAGACACCCCAAGGAAATTGCTAAGAGGCATGTTGAGCCCATTAAATATTTTTTTTGTCACAAGTGATTGAAAAATGACAAAAAAAAAAAACAATTACACAAAGTTGTCACTAAATTATATATTGCTCACACATGCCATGGTTATATGTGGAATTACACCCCAAAATACATTCTGCTGCTTAAGCACCGCTTTCAGGCTTTCTAAGGCCATAATTTTTTATTTCACTCCTCTCTACCTTTAACAGTTTCAAAGGCCATAAAATGCCAGGATAGCACCCCCCCCCCCAAGCTATTTGCTGATAGGCCATGTTGAGTCCATGGAATATTTTATCTTTTGCAAGTTTCGTGAGAATTACATTTTTTTTTTTACACAACATTGTCACTAAATGATGTATTGTTCGAACATGGCATGGCTATATGTGGAATTACACCCCAAAATACATTCTGCTGCTTCTCCTGAGTATGGGGATACCACATGTGTGGAACCTTTTGGCAGTCTAACCGCGTACAGTACAGGACCCCGAAAACCAATCACCACCTTCAGGCTTTCTAAGGGCGTACATTCTTGATTTCATTCCTCACTGCCTATCACAGTTTCGGAGGCCATGAAATGCCCAGCTAGCACAACCCCCCCCAAATGACCCCATTTTGGAAAGTAGACACCCCAAGCTGAGAGGCATGTTGAGTATTTTGCAGATCTCGCTTTTTGTCACAAAGTTTTGAAAACTGAAAAAAGAAAAAAAAAATACATTCTTTTCTTTCTTAATTTTCAAAAATAAATGAGATCTGCAAAATACAGGGGCAACATTTTGGAGTACCTCTCGGCAACCAGATCCATCAGAAAAACCGAGAGCCTTCTAATTATCCCGCATGGATTCAAGAGAGGTCAGGCGGCATCTTCACGCACCATTGCGTCATGGGTAGTAAAAGCCATCAAGAAGTCTTATTCGCTAAATAACCATCAGATACCTGAGGGCTTAAAGGCACATTCCACCAGGGCAGTGGCAACTTCTTGGGTGGCCTACTGTAGTGTCTCGGCGGAAACCATTTGCAGAACGGCCACCTGGTCTTCCAGGAACACCTTTATAACTCATTATAAGGTGGATTCCGCTCGCTTATCCACACTGGATTTCGGAAGAACCGTTATCCAGGCCAACTCTTTTATTCTTTGTTAATAAACTTAATTTGCATTCCCACCCGGTTGCGAGTTATTCCCCAAAGTGTATGCTGCCATGATGCGACAGGAAAATGGAAAATTGTATACTCACCTTTCTGTAATTTTCCTTTCCTGTTGCATCTTCATGGCAGCATACAATCGCCCACCCTTCTGAGGTGATGTGTATATATACAGAGAATACTGGGGCGGGGGCCCTTTCTGCAACTTATAGTTATGTGGTCCTATCAGGTTGTGGGGGCGGAGTCACAACCCAAAGTGTATGCTGCCATGAAGATGCGACAGGAAAGGAAAATTACGGAAAGGTGAGTATACAATTTTCAGTTTTTTTGTAGTGCTTCCAAAGCCTGTTAAATACTTCATCCACAGTCAACTTTTCGGTCTCCCCTTCAGCTTGAGCCAGGCACACAGCTGCTGAGGGAAAGGAGTGCCCAGATACAGCAGGTGCACACCAATTAGAAAAGCCTGGCCACCTGATTAGACGACTGCAGTGACTGAGGAGAAAAAAGAGCATAATTATCATGAACAAAAGGAGTACTCTCTGGCCCTGGAGCATCAGATCCGACCCCTATACCGGCGGAAAGAGAGGTTGACGTACAGCAGTCGCACTGCTTTCCCTATATGTGGCCATAAGCATCTCGCCAGCTTTCATGTGTGCACATGAAAGCCCTCAAGTTGGCATGGGTGCATATAGAGAAGGTGGTGGTGCGGAAGGCCTCAGCTTCTCCATCCCTCCTCCTCTTCTGGCGTCTTGATTGGCAGGTAACTGGCGGCTGCGGGGTGCACGTGTGAACTGGGACTTTCAGTTCAGCAGAGGCCTAGGTTGCCACAGAATGGCTTGGTGGGTGGGATAATGAAAAGACTCTTTCCACTCCTTCCTCCACCACTGAACATTTGGGGCACATCCTCCCGTGGCCAGCCCTACATGTCACAGCCAGCTCTTCTTAAGACATGCGGCCCCAGTCCACCAGGCAAATGTCCAGTGTGCCCTATGACCAGTCCGGGCCTGTATTTGGTATTGCTCAATCATCAGGAGTAGGAGAATTTATTTTTTAGTTTTTTTTGGTAGTGGGTTATGGTAATGGCATCCAATTATACAGCTAAAATATAAAAAACATTTTTTTTTTTTTACAATTTTGGGCCAGTTTTCCTTTTTATATTAAAACAAAATCAAAAGATATCCTTTACATGTATCACCAAATGAAAGCCCAATCTGTCCTGAAAAATACAAGGTAAAATCTACCTAGATACATAAAGTAGTTGCAATGATATGTACATTTCTACTAACACATGTCAAAGTTGTAAAATTGGGTTTAGGCATTAAAGTTTGTTTTTACCCTGGTAGTGATGGTGTTAAGCAACACCAGCTGGTTAAAAATAAAAATCCTAAATACTAATATACAATATTTTGTAATTAATAAAAAAGGGTTACCATTGGTCCTGGCCATGATAAAGAAATAAAATATACAGAAAGGCACTATACATTCTATGCATTCTGGATGCTGCTCTAGTTTTGGCCCAGTACACATGAACATCCTCAGATGCAGTGACATTGATGTTGCACGACTAAAGCCACTTCCAGGGATCAGATAGCAACCTGAATTGGAGGAACTATTTACTGTATTCAAAGGATACTTAAACCCAAGAAAAAATGCTTATTAGTCCTTGGAGGTGGTGGCTGCATTAGCTTGCAAATTTCAGGATAAGAATATTGTTAGCAAGTACAGAAGGAATCTGTTGATCTCGCCAGAAAAGCAGTGCCCCGGTCACAACTGTAGCCTGCAGTAAAGACAATAAATAATGTTATCTTTTTTTCTGTAAAACGTGAACCTCCCCACCACCCAAGTAATGAAGATTAACAAAGGCAGGTTGGGAGGCAACCATAGCTACCTCCATATGTACAGTGAAGGAGTGAGTATAGCCACCCAGGGGCAGAAAGGGTATTATTTGAAGGATTGCCGCTCTTAAAATATAGGGAAAAAAGAGAAAAAAGAAAACAAACGACTTGTAAGCTACATTATATTTAACCATTTGCTGACCGGCTCACGCCGATATCTGTTGGCAAAGTGGCACAGGTGCGCAAAACACGTACCTTTACGTCGGGAGCACCCACCGCGTGCCGTGGTAGCATGACCAAGGGTCCCGGCGACTTGAAGTCCACCGGTGGCCCGCGATCGTGGCGCAGAGAGACAGAACGGGGAAATGCAAGGGGTAAACAAGGCATTTCCCTGTACTGCCTAGCAACATGACAGGGATCTACTGCTCCCCGTCATCGGGAGAAGTGATCTCTGATCTATGTTCTAGTGAGCCCATCCCCCCTGCAGTTAGAACATGCTGCAGTGTTTAACCCCTTCACTGCCAGTGACATTTACACAGTAATCAGTGCATTTTTATAGCACTGATCGCTGTATAAATGCCAATGGTCCCAAAATAGTGTCAAAAGAGTTCGATCTGTCCGCTGCAATGTTGCAGTCATGATAAAAATCTCAGATCGCCGCCATTACTAATAAAAAAAAAAATTAAAATGCCATAAATCTATCCCCTATTTTGTAGACACGATAACTTTTGCACAAACCAATCAATATACGCTTATTGCGATTTTTTTTTTTACCAAAAATATGTAGAACAATACATATTGGCCTAAACTGTGGAAGAAATTTTTTTTATATATATTTTTTGGGGATATTTATTATCGCAAAAAGTAAGAAATATTACTTTTTTTTCAAAATTGTTGCTCTTTTTTTGTTTATAGCGCAAAAAATAAAAACCGCAGAGGTGATCAAATACCACCAAAAGAAAACTCTATTTGTGAGAAAGAAAGGACGTCAATTTTGTTTGGGTACAAGGTTGTACGACCGCGCAATTGTCAGTTAAAGCAACGCAGTGCCATATCGCAGTGTCGTATCCTTCCAGGGCCGAAGTGGTTAATTTATGTTTTTGGTTTATATGCTTTAATAATCTGACATGCTCCCGTTAATATTACAGTGCTACATAAATTGTCTCATTTTAATCCCTCAATACCGATGATGGATCCTATAATAGACAACATGAAATTATGCAGAGAAATTTTGTTGTTTTAAGATTTTTCCTTTTTTTTTTCGATAGCTGAAGGCAGACTACAGATCATTCATTTTCCCCTTTAAATGTACACTGATTTATTTCTGCACAGTTCCACGATTAAATCTCTACATCTATGTTTATGTTCTTGCAGATCATTCCTAGCAGCTTTTTATTTGGTTGCTTGTTTCATCTCAGTGCTGTTTTATTTCTTGTCACTGCTTCGGTTGATGTTTTAGTTTATCTGATATTCGGAAACTTGTTAACAGGCCTTTATGTTCCAAATACATTTTCACTTTTAATCTTCAGAGCACAGTAATTGTTTCTTAAAAATAAGATGAATACATTTTGTTTAAACTACATTCTACTGTCTTTATTCTTTGTTTAAACTACAATCTACTGTACTGTCTTTTTTCTTAGGCAGCTTCCTAGTAATTACTTCATTGTTTCAGATTATTTACTACATTTTTTGGCATATTTTTGTTGAACCTCTTTGTTTGTTATTCATTTGAATCAAATGGTTTATACTTGCTGTTTTAGGTATGCAAATAAACTTTAACTATAGCTTGAAATAAATATTTAATAGGTGTTAGGTATATAGTGCAGCTTTGTGTTGACCTTGTTCCAGACTGTCAGCAGCACCACAGCAGGTGAGAGCCTTGCTGGCAGTGTGCGATGCAACACTTCTTTATAAAATGCAGCCTTGGTTTGCTCACTGATTCAGCTAAGACCAGGAGCGGGGGTGCTGGGGAGCTGTGGCCACAAGTAATTAAAGTGGAACTTTAACTAAGGGAAACAAATACTATTAGACAGGCTTTTTATAGCAGAAGAGACACGCTATGTCTCTTCTGCAATAAAAGCTTCTTGCCTGTTTGCTCAATACCATTGTTTAGAATGTACACTAATCTGCATATTCACAGCTCAGTGTACATCATTGACATACCTTAGTGCCTGGACAAAGTAACCCCTGTACACATGCACATTAGTTACCATGATTCCAAGTTGGCCAACCAAGATGGCTGAAGATGATGAACCCTGGTGAAGATGTTGGCATCAACAAGGGGTGGGTAGGCATTGCATTTCTGGAGAGTATAAAAGAATTAATAAAAAGGGGCTATTTCTGTAATTGTCAGAGTTCTTCATATACAGTATAAAGTGAAGTGTGGGAATCTACTGCCCACTATTTTCTGTAATTGTAAATACCTGTGCTTTTAATATACACAGGTAATTATGTATTAACTCCCTGCCTCTGGCAGACTGTGTTAAAAAAAGCAGAGGAAGGAAGTAGATAGAGAGGTTTTTGGAGACCACACTACACACAGAAGCTTCAAATATTTCACTCAAACAAAAAGCCAAAAAGCAGAGACTATTAGGCAAGTATTTTCTATGTTCTACAGTAATAGTTTAACTGCAGCTGCCCATAGCTTCTTGAAAGTGTTTCTGAATCATCGTGACAGACAGAGTACCTCTGTCCTATAGTTGTTATCTCACATGCACTTTTTTATTGTTGTTATTGTGTCTTGTTATTGTGATTGTGTGTTGTCTTTGTTCAATGTAACTGTAATTTAATAATTTTCCTTTGGGATTATTAAAGTATTCTGAATCTGAATCTGCACAGTTATACTATGCTATTGGAAGTGTGTACTAGTCACCTTCCAGTATATTAATAGGTGAACCTGCTTATTGCAATAGAGTTTTTTTATGAAGCTCCTGTTATTTTAGTTAACCCTGTCCCTTCTGGTATGGGGTTCTATAGCTAGCTTTAGCTCATTGTTCAATAACCAGCATAGGGCAGATTCAGGTTATGCTCTCGACAGCCATTTCTGGTGGTTAGAGGTCTAATTGCATGTCACATTAGAAACTAGTAGGGACTAACACACAGAGTAGGTAGGCTGATCCTGAGTTCCAGTGCCACATCACTGTTTCTGAATGTGTGAATGCACATTCCAAGCTGGTTGGACAATAGCTGGAGGGCCTTCAAATCACCACAGATTATATCTTCAGGTCTCCAACACCAAGACAAATGCAGCATAGGAGACAAATGTGGATTCCCCATGTGCATAAATTCAGTCATAAAATCCACATTTCCTAACACATTAGGTAACACCATTGATATTTATATTAACTTGAACACATTCCCATATATTTCTAAACATTTTAAAAGAATGAATTATTGTTATATTTTAAATTTTCCAGTGCAGTAAGGCTATTGATATATATATAAAAAAATAGCACTAGCATCAAAAGGACTAAAGAAGAGAAGAGCATCTAAGTAGCTCATAGCAACCAGTTGGTTTCTTTCATTTTCAGATAAGCACTGAAAAAGTGTAGGTGGAATAGAATTAGCTGCTATGGGCCATAACATTTTCTTCCTCTATGTTTGGTTTGAATAATGTGTTTACAAAGAATGCATAAAAAACATAGATAAATGAATAATGTGTTACACTGGCATTTATATTTTACTGTATCATGCCATTGCAAATTGAAATACAGGTGTATAATTATCCTTTTTTTTTACAATGCTGATACTGTTATTAAATGATTCTCCTCATGTCTGGCTTAGTAGCACTTCATATCTGTAAATTTCTGAGTCCCCATCCCTGAGCCATTTCTATAAGCAGTGCCACATACATTGAAAGAGCAATCAATCTTAACCACTTCAGCCCCGGAAGGTTTTACCCCCTTCCTGACCAGAGCACTTTTTACAATTCGGAACTGCGTCGCTTTAACTGCTAATTGAGCGGTCATGCAATGCTGTACCCAAACGAAATTTGCGTCCTTTTCTTCCCACAAATAGAGCTTTCTTTTGATAGTATTTGATCACCTCTGCCGTTTTTATTTTTTGCGCTATACACGGAAAAAGACCGAAAATTTTGAAAAAAAATGATATTTTCTACTTTTTGTTCTAAAAAAAATCCAATAAACTCAATTTTAGTCATACATTTAGGCCAAAATGTATTCGGCCACATGTCTTTGGTAAAAAAAATGTCAATAAGTGTATATTTATTGGTTTGCGCAAAAGTTATAGCGTCTACAAACTAGGGTACATTTTCTGGAATTTACACAGCCTTTAATTTATGACTGCCTATGTCGTTTCTTGAGGTGCTAAAATGGCAGGGCAGTACAAAACCCCCACAAATGACCCCATTTTGGAAAGTAGACACCCCAAGGAATTTGCTGAGAGGCATGTTGAGCCCATTGAATATTCATTTTTTTTGTCCCAAGTGATTGAATAATGACAAAAAAAAAAAAAAAAATTACAAAAAGTTGTCACTAAATGATATATTGCTCACACAGGCCATGGGCATATGTGGAATTGCACCCCAAAATACATTTAGCTGCTTCTCCTGAGTATGGGGATACCACATGTGTGGGACTTTTTGGGAGCCTAGCCGCGTACGGGGCCCCGAAAACCAATCACTGCCTTCAAGATTTCTAAGGGCGTACATTTTTGATTTTACTCCTCACTACCTATCACAGTTTTGAAGGCCATAAAATGCCCAGATGACATAAACCCCCCCCAAATGACCCCATTTTGGAAAGTACACACCCCAAGCTATTTGCTTTGAGGCATGTTGAGTCCATGGAATGTTTTATATTTTGACACAAGTTGCGGGAAAGTGACAAATTTTTTTTTTTTTTTTTTGCACAAAGTTGTCACTAAATGATATATTGCTCACACAGGCCATGGGCATATGTGGAATTGCACCCCAAAATACATTTAGCTGCTTCTCCTGAGTATGGGGATACCACATGTGTGGGACTTTTTGGGAGCCTAGCCGCGTACGGGACCCCGAAAACCAATCACTGCCTTCAGGATTTCTAAGGGCGTACATTTTTGATTTTACTCCTCACTGCCTATCACAGTTTCGGAGGCCATGGAATGCCCAGGTGGCACAAACCCCCCCCAAATGACCCCATTTTGGAAAGTAGACACCCCAAGCTATTTGCTGAGAGGCATGGTGAGTATTTTGCAGCTCTCATTTGTTTTTGAAAATAAAGAAAGACGAGAAAAAAAAATTTTTTTTTTCTTTTTTCAATTTTCAAAACTTTGTGACAAAAAGTGAGGTCTGCAAAATACTCACTATACCTCTCATCAAATAGCTTGGGGTGTCTACTTTCCAAAATGGGGTCATTTGGGGGGTTTTTTTGCCACCTGGGCATTCCATGGCCTCCGAAACTGTGATAGGCAGTGAAGAGTGAAATCAAAAATTTACGGCCTTAGAAAGCCTGAAGGCGGTGCTTGGTTTTCGGGGTCCCGTACGCGGCTAGGCTCCCAAAAAGTCTCACACATGTGGTATCCCCGTACTCAGGAGAAGCAACAGAATGTATTTTGGGGTGTAATTTCACATATTCCCATGGCATGTTTGAGCAATATATCATTTAGTGACAACTTTGCGCAAAAAAAAATAAAAAAAATAAAAAATTGTCTCTTTCCCGCAACTTGTGTCACAATATAAAATATTCCATGGACTCGACATGCCTCTCAGCAAATAGCTTGGGGTGTCTACTTTCCAAAATGGGGTCATTTGGGGGGGTTTTGAACTGTCCTGGCATTTTATGCACAACATCTAGAAGCTTATGTCACACATCACCCACTCTTCTAACCACTTGAAGACAAAGCCCTTTCTGACACTTATTGTTTACATAAAAAAATAATTTTTTTTTGCAAGAAAATTACTTTGAACCCCCAAACATTATATATTTTTTTTAAAGCAAATGCCCTACAGATTAAAATGGTGGGTGTTTCATTTTTTTTTTTCACACAGTATTTGCGCAGCGATTTTTCAAACGCATTTTTTGGGGAAAAAACACACTTTTTTACATTTTAATGCACTAAAACACACTATATTGCCCAAATGTTTGATGAAATAAAAAAGATGATCTTAGGCCGAGTACATGGATACCAAACATGACATCATTTTTTTTTTTTTTTAATCATTTTTATTGTTATCTCAGGGAATGTAAATATCCCCTATCATAGCAATAGGTAGTGACAGGTACTCTTTTTTGCAAAAATTGGGGTCTATTAGACCCTAAATTTCTCCTCTGCCCTCAAAGCATCTGACCACACCAAGATCGGTGTGATAAAATGCTTTCCCAATTTCCCAATGGCGCTGTTTACATCCGGCGAAATCTAAGTCATAAAATGCTCGTAGCTTCCGGTTTCTTAGGCCATAGAGATGTTTGGAGCCACTCTGGTCTCTGATCAGCTCTATGGTCAGCTGGCTGAATCACCGGCTGCATTTTCAGGTTCCCTGTTGAGACAGGAGAGCCAGAGAAAAACACGGAAGACGTTGGGGGGGAGGGGCATTCCCTCCCACTGCTTGTAAAAGCAGTCTAGAGGCTAATTAGCCGCTAGGATTGCTTTTACATGAAAGCCGACCGCTGGCTGAAAAGAATGATACCAAGATGATACCTAAACCTGCAGGCATCATTCTGGTATAACCACTCAAAGTCGTGAATGGCGTACCTGAAGACAAAAAAATGGTTAACAATAAAGCACAGTAAACGGTAAGGTATAAAAAATTGCATACCTGAAAAGTAAACATGATAAAACATAATAACAATAAAACATTGCAGAATAGAATACAGTAAAAAAGAGCAGAACAATAGAGAGAGAATAGAGAGAGAGAGAACAATAAAATGACAACTTTTTTTTTTTATTTTATATTTTTGTATGTGTTTTTTTTTTTTTACACTTTTTTTTGTAACTGTAACTTTTATAACGGTAACCGGTTCCAGGTTCGGGTCTCTCAAAATGCGATGGCATCTTGGGAGACCCTGTGAAAGTGTGCCTAGTCTGTGCAATGCTGTACCCTACGCTAATACTCAACTAGTGCATGGTAGCGTTCAAAACATTCACCAATGCAAAGACCAGGATTGTCAGGACAGGAGGGACAATAATAGCGGGTGTCACGTCTATATCCGCGCTTGCTGCAGACACGACATCTTTTTTGGGGGGGTTCGTTGGGTAGGGGTACTCGGGAGGACATAAAGAAAATGCCTCTCATGCAGCCGACTGCATTTGGTTGGGGATGTGAATGGGGGAAGTACGGGTGCTGCAGAAGCGGTGGGTTCCCAATTAGGATTGGCGAATGCAGCAGGAAGGGCATTATGGGCACGACGGGCCTGTGTTTGTCTTTTTGGTGGCAGCGGGACACTACTTGTGCTTGCCACCTCACCAGCTTGAACTGCACTTATGGGACTCGCCACGTCACCAAGTGTTACTGCAGTGCTGGTTTGACTACGACCGGGGTGTACTAGGCCGCTGGTGCTTGGCACTTCACCAAAACGCTACCAAAAAAACTGTTAGCGATCGCAAGGATCAGGCCTGACTCTGCGAACGCTGCAGTTATGCGTTTAGTGTTTTGTAAGTGTCAGTGATCGATCGATACTGCACTTGGGTGGGCTGGGCTGGGCCGGGCGGAGGGGCAAAACGCAGGTGCTAGCAGGTATCTGGGCTGATTCCACTAACACTGCGTTTGTGGGAACCCTAAACTGCTGGGGACGCTAGTATAGATCTGATCGGATCAGATATTGATCCGTTCAGATACTATACCACTAAGGGAGGTGTACGGTGCGTGCGTGGGTGTTAGCGGTACTGGCGCTAACCTGACGCTGCCTGGGGCTGGTGCTTGCCAGTTCACCAAAACGCTACCAAAAAAACTGTTAGCGATCGCAGGAATCAGGCCTGACTCTGCAAACGCTGCAGTTATGCGTTTAGTGTTTTGTAAGTGTCAGTGATCGATCGATACTGCACTTGGGTGGGCTGGGCTGGGCCGGGCGGAGGGGCAAAACGCAGGTGCTAGCAGGTATCTGGGCTGATCCCACTAACACTGCGTTTTCGGGAACCCTAAACTGCTGGGGACGCTAGTATAGATCTGATTGGATCAGATATTGATCCGTACAGATACTATACCACTAAGGGAGGCGTATGCTGCGTGCGTGGGTGTTAGCGGTACTGGCGCTAATCTGACGCTGCCTGGGGCGACGCATATCACCGCCGGGCGATCAGGGGGCTAAACCTTTATTCGGTAATAAACGGCGGGTGCCCTGACACTATAAAAAATAAACGAACTAACCAGCGTCACCCGTAACAGTTATACGGTGATCAGTGGTGAAAGGGTTAACTAGGGGGCAATCAAGGGGTTAAAACATTTATTAGATAGTATATGGGGGTCCCTGTCGCTATAAAACGCTGACGGCGAACCTAAATATTTACGTCCCTAACTAGCGTCACCAGCGACACTAATACAGCGATCAGAAAAATGATCGCTTAGTGACACTGGTGACAGGGGGTGATCAAGGGGTTAAAACTTTATTAGGGGGGGTTAGGGGGGTATCCTAGACCTAAAGGGGGGTAATACTCACTGCCCTAACACTGTAACTGTCACAAACTGACACTATGCAGTAATCAGAAAAAAAAAAAAAAATACTGCTTGGTGTCAGTTTGTGACAGGGGGGGGTGATTGGGGGGGGATCGGGGGGCGATCGGGGGGGGGGATCGGGGGTGTAAAGTATGCCTGGCATGTTCTACTGTGTGTGTTTGTGTTGTGTGCACTTACATGTCTTCTCTCCTCGGCGCTGGACGGAAACTGCCAGACCGAGGAGAGATGACATCACATCCTCTGCCTGTGTGAAACTACACACAGGCAGATGAGGATTCCCATTGGCTGGGAGCGATCGCGAGGGGGGGGCCACGATCGGATGGTCTCCCCCTCGCCTCCCGACGCTCCCAGTCAGATGCCGACCGCCGCTGGCACCGGGGGGGGGTCCGATCGGACCCCCCGCCCGCGGGAGGCAGATCACGTACAGGTACGTGATTCTGCCTGCCCGTGCCATTCTGCCGACGTATATATACGTTAGGCGGTCGGCAAGTGGTTAAAGTGTATCTAAACCCAAGTACAAAAGTGTAATACAGTATATTGCAGCTTACAATTTTTTAGATGTGTTGGCTGTAATAGTCTTTTTTAGTTTTTTTCCTTACTTTTACTTGATGATAACAACCAGTAACACACTTCCGACAATGCTCACTTACTGTACTGTATCTAAGCAGGAACTACAGTGCATCCGGAAACTATTCACAGCGCTTCACTTTTTCCACATTTTGTTATGTTACAGCCATATTCCAAAATTGATTCAATTCATTATTTTCCTCAATATTCTACAAATAATACCCCATAATGACAGAAGTTTGTTTGAAATCTTTGCAAATCTATTAAATAAAAAAAAAAAAATCACCTCTGCATAAGTTTTTACAGCCTTTGCTCAATACTTTGTTGAAGCACCTTTGGCACCAATTACAGCCTCAAGTATTTTTGAGTATGATGCTACAAGCTTGGCATGTCTATTTTTGGGCAGATTCTCCCATTCTTCTTTGCAGGACCTCTCAAGCTCTATCAGATTGGACGGGAAGCATCAGTGCACAGCCATTTTCAGATCTCTCCAGAGATGTCAAATCTGGTTCAAGTCTAGGCTCTGGCTGGGCCACTCAAGGACATTCACAGAGTTGTCCATTAGCCACGCCTTTGCTATCTTGGCTGTGTGCTTAGGGTCATTGTCCTGTTGAAAGATAAACTTTCACCCCAATCTGAGGTCCAAAGCACTCTGAAGCAGGTTTTCATCAAGGATGTCTCTGTACATTGCTGCATTCATCTTTCCCTTGATCCTGACTAGTCTCCCAGTTCCTACCACTGAAAAACATCCCCACAGCATGATGCTGCCACCACCATGCTTCACTGTAGGGATGGTATCGGCCAGGTGATGAGTGGTGCCTGGTTTCCTCCAGACATGCTGCTTGCCATTCAGACCAAAGAGTTCAATCTTTGTTTCATCAGACCAGAGAATTTTGTTTCTCATGGTCTGAGAGTCCTTCAGGTGCCTTTTGCCAAACTCCAGATGGGCTGTCATGTGCCTTTTACTGACGAGTGGCTTCCGTCTGGCCACTCTACCATACTCTGGCCACTCTACCATACAGGCCTGATTTGTGGAGTGCTGCAGATATGGTTTTTCTTCTGGAAGGTTCTCCTCCCTCCACAGAGAAATGCTGGAGCTCTGTCAGAGTTATCATCAGGATCTTGGTCACTTCCCTGACTAAGGCCCTTCTCCCCCGATCGCTCAGTTTGACTGGATGGCCCACTCTAGGAAGAGTCCTGGTGGTTCCAAACTTCTTCCATTTACGGATGATGGAGGCCACTGTGCTCATTGGGACCTTCAGTGCTGTAGAAATTTTTCTGTACCATTCCCCAGATCTGTGTCTCATTACAATCCTGTCTCGGAGGTCTAAAGACAATTCCTTGGACTTCATGGCTTGGTTTTTGCTCTGACAAGCACTGTTAACTGTGGGATCTTATATAGACAGGTGTGTGCCTTTCTAAATCATGTCTAATCAACCGAATTTACCACAAGTGGACTCCAATAAAGTTGTAGAAACACCTCAAGGATGATCAGTGGGAACAGGATGCACCCGAGTTCAATTTTAAGTGTCATGGCAAAGGCTGGGAATACTTATGTACATGTGATTTTTTTGTTTTTTTAATTTTTAATACATTTGCAAAAATTTCAAACAAACTTCTTTCACATTGTTATTATGGGGTATTGTTTGTAGAATTTTTAGGAAAATATTGAATGCAATGTGAAAAAAAAGTGAAGCGCTGTGAATACTTTCTGGATGCATTGTAAGTTGTCACCTTAAGAAACAAGTGTTTTAGAACTTCAGAACTCTCCCCCCTGTCTTTCTCTCTATAACATAGGGGGAGAGGTGTGTTTTGGTTTTCAGAAGGAAGAGTGCACAGCAAGTTAAATGTTCACTGTATTTCTGGTAGAAATTTTTTTATTTTTTCCACATATCACATGACATCAATGACAAAACACTTACAATGGTATTATGAAGAGGCTAAAAGAAGAAGTGAAGGTCATTGTTAGGGTTTACGTATGCCTTAAAGGAACTTAAAATAAGGTTTAAAGAGGAATTTCCCTTCCATCCCTGCCTCATCCTCTAACTTATCCTGCCAGGTGTTTAGACTTTCTTACCTGGTAAAACAAAATATACTCACCTGAGTCCTCCCATCTGGAGCCCTTGCATTTCTGTCTAATCTAGTCCTCAAACAGAAGGTGAAGGAGCATTAGGTCTCTAACATCCACCAGCTCCATGATGTCGTCATGGAGGAGTGGAAGAGGACTCCAGTGGCAACCTGTGAACTCCATGCCCAAGAGGGTTAGGGCAGTGCTGGAAAATAATGGTGGCCACACAAAATATTGATGCTTTAGGCCCAATTTGGACATTTTCACTAAGGGGTGTACTCACTTTTGTTGCCTGTGGTTTAGACATTAATGGCTGTGTGTTGAGTTATTTTGAGGGGACAGCAAATTTACACTGTTATACAAGCTGTACACTCACTACTTTACATTGTAGCAAAGTATCATTTCAGTGTCGTCACATGAAAAGATATAATTAAATATTTACAAAAATATGAGGGGTGTACTCACATTTAAAGGCAAATCCACTTTGCACTTGGAAGTGCAGTCACTTTAGATTTGAGGGGAAGATCTGAAATGAGAGGAAGCTCTGCTGATTTTATCATCCAATCATGTGCAAGCAAAAATGCTGTTTTTTTTTAAATTCTCCTTGCATGCCCCCCTCATATCTACAGTGACTGCACTTCCAAGTGCACTTGTAGTGCAAAGTGGATTTGCCTTTAGAAAATACTGTAAATCCCTCTGTGTATATATGCAATATGTTTTCCAGGTTCATGTGGAAGACTTAAAGTACAACTAAAGGCAAAACTTTTTTTTTGTTTTGGATCGAGTTAAGAGGGATTAGAGCACCTGTCAGTTTTTATTTCTGTCTGTGCCCCCATTAGGGAGATTCACCCTTTCTAGTTGTCCTGTTTACCATTATCATTGAAGGTGAAAGTAAAAGAAAACCCCAAATTTGGGGTTGGTCCTAGAAAAGTAATAGAGGGGAAATCTTCCAATGGGGATACTAGTTCTGGTGACCTAGGGGTCCCCCAAGGACTTCCCTTAATTTTCAGGAATTTCCTCTCACTTTTTTTGGCTATGGGACAGGAAGTGAAAGGGAATCTCCCCAATGGGACACAGATGGCACAAAATAAACTGACAGTGGTTGTGACCCTCCCTCACTCTATCCAAAATGAAAAAGCTTTGCCTATAGTTCTACTGCAAGTCTTCCACATGAACCTGAAAAACATATTACATATACTGTGTAGATATATATATATATATATATATATATGTAAACAATCTGATGGTCTACAAATACTGACCACCTTTTGTATTTGTTAAAAAGTTCCCATTATAGATGTTATATGTACTTTTACAAATGCATATGTTTTGCAAGACACAGCATCAAATAATACTTAAAGGGTAACTCCACTTTCGTGGGTCAAAATATACAGCAAATAAAGAAAAACTAATATAGCGCATATGATTGCGACACTAATCTTTTTCTAATAGAATGTTTTTAAAAATTACCTTTCCTTTTCAATCTGCAGCCAATGTAATTTTCTGACAATACATTGCAATATGGCTACCTGGAGTTTTCTGTACAGAAAGATAATTTCCTGCTTGTGTGATTGGCTCACCAATTTTTCAAGAAGTCTGCCTAAAGCCTCGTACACATGATCAGATTGTTGGCCAACAGAGCGTCAGACTTTTGTCAAAAGGGTGTGTGCCTGGATCTTGTCTTGCATACTAATGGCACACAATTGTCGGCCAACAAACACGAACGTAGTGACGTACTACATGGAATTTCAGCTTTTGAGTGCAACCCTTTGGGCACCTTTTGCTAATGTCATGTTTGGTGAACATTGATTCCGAGCATGCGTGTTTGTAATTTGGACTTTTGTGTGACGGACTTGTGTACAGACGATACAAAAATCTGACAACAGACCGTTGTCTGCTGAAAATTTACTAGCCTGCCATTCACCATTTGTTGCCCGAAAGTTGGACAACAATTGTCTGAAGGATTGTACTAAAGGTCGGATTTTAGGCCAACAGTCTGTCATCACACAATCCCCTGCCAACAATCGGATCGTGTGTACGAGGCTTTAGATACAAGTCAGATTTCAGGCATCCCTTGCAACAAAAATGTCATTTTTTGAGAGATACTTTCAATAGGAACCCGTCTAAAGGGATGCAGGCCCAGCAGATTTCTTCATTAGTGCCCTGTAGCTCCCACACCTGACAGTTAATTATAAAACCACTCCCATTAGACCTACTCGGAACAGAGGCTCAGAGAAACACAAATGGATTTTTTCAGAATAACAAAAGGTAAGAATCTACAACAAAGTTTGTTATAATCCCTGCAATGTACATTGGTCCCCCAGAGGGGAATTTTTTTTTTTCAACAAAAGTGGAGTTACGCTTTAAGCAATTTTTTTTTTATGGAGCTACCACAGATATATCATATTTAAACACTTTCAAAGAGTATAAATATACAACTAACCAGCTACTTAATATAAAAAAAGATTTATTTTATTTGCAAAGTTAAATACAAAAAGCAAAAAGCATACAAAGACAAAATATAGTAGGCATACCTCTAATTAATCACATATTTGAAACTGACAGGAATAATTGTTCCTGGATAAAGTCTTACTCCATATAAAAGCTGTATAAAACCATTCCCCCATAGGAAAATTCCTGTACCTGGTAAAGAATGGTAGAAAAAGCTTTACTGTGTATTACCCCAATATTTCATATTTTTTATATGTGCCTGCTGTACCATGTACTTGTGTTAAAAAGTATCCTGTTCTGGTTGTATTTCTTCCTTTGTACAAAATTCCGGGTGTTCCTGCCAGTCTCTTGTTTTTTGTATATCAAACGTATTTTTTTTTTACAACAAAGTTTTTATCGCAAGAGAAGAAATATTAACAGTTATACAAGGATAGTAACATTTGTACAAATATTGTGTATAATATATATTCAACAATAAGCATATCACAACAGTAGAGCGTTTGGTAGGTAGTGATCACTGAGATATAGGCTGGCCATGTATTATGTCAATTAATGTTATAATTTTAATAAACAGCACTCGTCATCAAAGTATATAGTTCTTATATTACTAATGATCTGATTAGGTCTCATAAATGGTTATTCGGTGTACACTCTATACAAGCTTATGTTGCATAAGGTATAAAGTTGGATAGAGAAGGAAGCAGACCCAAAGGAGGGTGAGATAAGAAAAGAAGGAAAGAGACACAAGACCAAGGTCCCAGATTTGTTTGAGATGATTCTATAACACTGAGTCGTATGCTTCAGAATATTTGAAGATGACCTAAGGTTGCCAGGTTTTATTGAATTTTTTTGATTGTTTCATGAACTGACGCCCTTATTTCCTCCATATTATACAGGTGGTGGACCTTGTGTAACCATTATCTGATTGTAGGGGTAGTGGTGGTTTTCCAGTATCTAAGGATCACTGCTTTTGCAGCAGTGAGTAGGAATCTGGTCTCTCTTATAATTTTTCATGTGTAGTAAGCAGCGCGCTGTGGTTAATGGGACTGAAGTTTCCATAATGCGCTTTATACCCTAACAGACTTTCCGCCAAAATGGTTGTATCGAGATGCAGTTCCACCATATATGTTGTAACGTGCCTTTCGCCTGATCACAGCGCCAGCAGAGGTCTGAAACTGCGGGAATCAATCTATGTATTTTAATTGACGTGTTGTACCAATTTGTTAGGGATTTGAAAGAAGTTTCCTAGAAGCGTGTGCTAATTGCGCATTTGAGTGCAAACACACAAACATGTAGCCATTGGTCCTTATTGAAAGAAGTATTTAGTGCAGTTTCACAGAACATTTTGGGGTTCATTTACTGAAGGCAAATCCACTTTGCACTACAAGTGCACTTGGAAGTTCCAATCACTGTAGATCTGAGGGGGACATGCAAGGAAGAAAAAAAAAACAGCATTTTTGCTTGTAAGTGATTGGATGATAAAATCAGCAGAGCCTCCCCCCATTTCAGATCTTCCCGTCAGATCTAAAGCGACTGCACTTCCAAAGTGGATTTGCCTTTAGTAAATTTGTATTTATTATTATTATTATTATTATTATTATTATTATTATTATTATTTGGTTCAAGGATTCCACAATTCTGCAACCAGGCGTAGGATAACTAAATATTTTTTTTCAGTTTTGGCTGCCTTGAGACACACAGTTTCAAATGAAGTTATAGGTCTCGTAAGATTTTTATACCTTTGGGGACTCAAGACATAACTGCAAATCTGTTGATATTCCCAGTGTGTCAAATATGTTGGTCCCTTTTCATTTTGAATCTCCAAAATTGATTTGATATTACTGCCTTTGAAACCGTGTGTGGCCAAAAAAAGATATATTTCCATCTGTATACATCTGTGAAGACTTATTCATTCCTGGTGGGAAGTCTTGGCTAGATGTCAGCGGTGTTAGAGGGCCTAGGGATGTAGTTAAGTCAGAGATATGAATCACTTTTTGTAGGTTTTTAAGTGTCGCACCTACAAGAGGGTGTTGTTTCAGCTGTCTAGGACAAGAGTCCCATCTTATCCAAGGTGAGTGTGTCACAAGAAGGGATGAGCCGAACACCCCCGGTTCGGTTCGCACCAGAACATACCGAACAGGCAAAAAATTTGGAAGAACACACAAACGCTGTTAAAGTCTATGGGGAAATGAACATGAAAAATTAAAAGTGCTAATTTTAAAGGCTTATATGCAAGTTATTGTCATAAGAAGTGTTTGGGGACCTGGGTCCTGCCCCAGGGGACATGTATCAATGCAATTTTTTTTTTAAATGGCGTTTTTTTTAGGAGCAGTGATTTTTTTTTTTTTAATGCTTAACCACTTCCTGCCCGGCCTATAGCAGAATGACAGCCGGGTGGTGGTTCAGTTATCCTGACTGGGCGTCATATGACGTCCTGCAGGATAACAGCCGCCGGGCGCCCGTTGGGGTGCGCATCGCAGCGATCGGAGGTGCGGTGTGTCAATCACAGCTGATTACGATGTAAACAGGAAGTACCACCAAAAGGAAGCTTTATTTGTGGGAACAAAATGATGAAAAATTAGTTTGGGTACAGTGTAGCATGACCACGCAATTGTCATTCAACAGCGCTGAAAATTGGCTTGGGCAGGAAGGTGTATAAGTGCCTGGTATTGAAGTGGTTAAAGTGAAACAATAAACATAAAATATTCCTTTAAATATCATGTCTGTGGGGGTGTCTATAGTATGCCTGTAAAGTGGCGCATTTTAGAACAGTACCACAACAAAATTACATTTCTTAAGGAAAAATTGTCATTTAAAACTGATTGCGGTCAGTTTTAAATGACAAATGACGGTCAGACATAAACGGGTGACCCCGCCCCCTCTGATGCCACGGAGGCTTCCCACCCCGTTTACACCACCAGGTGGTCCCGCCTTCAGCTATATAAGAACTGTCACCCAGAAGAAGCGTCAGTCAGCGGGAGCCTCCCAAAGAGGCGGAATGGTTGCAGCTTTTTTCTTTTTAGTCCGTCGGGCGGCGTGAATTTACATCGCTGGACATTTTAATTTTTTAATACAGGACTTATCCCAAGCTGTCTCTTGTTGTATTTTTTAACCATTTTTGACACTTTTTTGTGAAATGGTAGGGGTACAATGTACCCCGTTACTAATTCACATGGGGGCGCTGGGATCTGGGGTCCCCTTGTTAAAGGGGGCTTTCAGATTCTGATAAGCCCCCCACCCGCATACCCCCACAACCACTGGGCAAGGGTTGTGGGGATGAGGCCCTTTTCCCCATCAACATGGGGACAAGGTGCTTTGGGGTCAGTACCCAAAGCACCCTCCCCATGTTGAGGGCGCGTGGCCTGGTACAGTTCAGGAGGGGGGGCGCTCTCTCATCCCCCCTCTTTTCCTGCAGCCTGCCAGGTTGAGTGCTCGGATAAGGGTATGGTATGGATTTTGGGTGGACCCCTACGCCATTTAAAAAAAAAAAAATTGGTGCAGGGTTTATCTTACAATCCGTACCAGATCCTTCGGTCTGGTATGGATTTTGGGGGGACCCCTACTCCATTTTTTTTTTTTAGATTTGGCACAGGATTCCCCTTAATTTCCATGCCAGACCTGAAGGACCTGGTATGGATTTTAGGGGGACCCCCACGCAATTATTTAAAAAAAATTTTGGTTCAGGGTTCCCCTTAATATTCATACCAGACCCTGGTAATGGACTGGGGGGGAAACCCATGCCCGTTTTTTCAATGAGTTTTATCTATATTGCTGAGACCCGACAATTCATTACAGCCGCGATCAGTTTTAAATGACAGTTTTACCTTTAGAAACTTTTTTGCGGTACTGTTCTAAACACAGGGAAAATGTGCCACTTTACAGACTTACTATAGACACCCCCCATGCATGATATTTAAAGGAATATTTAATTTTTATTGTTTCACTTTAAGCATTAAAAAAATCACTGCTCCCGAAAAAACGGCCGCTTTTAAATTTTTTTTTGCATTGATACATCCCCTGGGTCCCCAAACACTTTTTATGACAATAACTTGCATATATGTTTTGCCTTTAATTTCTATCTTTTATTGAATGGGTTGTTTTACAAGGTAAGGGTTTACATATACTTCAATTTGAAAAAGTGTAAACCAAAGGTGCCCCTTATAGCATAAAAATTGCAGGTTGGTTAAAGAAAAATGTTGGCAAATTACTCTTATTCAGATGCATTAAATCAATCTCATCTAGACATGGAATAAATCTTGTTACAGATATACTTATAACTCAGAAAATAGTTGGTCCACATGAAGTGTATTCAGATTGATACAAAAACAGATTCCCAGGTGAATTTATCCAGTATGCATAGAATAGAAAAACGCATATCGGAGAGTCTGAAGGGCTGCACATCCAAAATAATTGAAAAAATTAAAGGATTCCCCCAAGTTTTTTTTTTAGCAGCTAGGTATTCTAATCGAGAAAGTTTATATATTTAAAAAAAATGTAAAATCTTTATTGGACAAAATTAGTACAAGAATGGAAATAGGATTTAAAATATAAGTTCTGGCTACAGGTGTGTACAATCATGTTCCATTACAGCTGTCAATTATTACACAGTACAACTATCAATTGACTGTACATTACAAGAATGATATCCACACAAACACCCCAACACGTTTAAACTTATTCTGTCAATTCTTCAGGGGGTTTTTTAGCTCTAAAAAGATTTATCAAAACATCCATATGTTCAATACCTCATATTCTCATACCTCATAGTCCCGATAAAAATCGCAGATCGCCGTCATTACTAGTAAAAAAAAATTAATAATAAAAAAGCCATAAAACTATCCCCTATTTTGACATGCTTATTGCGATTTTTTTTTTCCCCAAAAAATATGTAGAATACATATCGGCCTAAACTGAGGAAAAAGATAAAAAAAATTTATATATTTTTGGGGAGATATTTATTATAGCAAAAAGTAAAAAATATTGTGTTTTTTTTTTTTTTTCAAAATTGTCGCTGTTTTTTTGTTTATAGCACAAAAAATAAAAACCGCAGCAGCTGGCATGTGAGCAGCACTGAGCTGGAGCTCCGTGTAGGACAACGAATCCTCTAGTCATCCTGGGTGTCAGAGACACAGATTCTCCACACCAAAGCTTCCAGTACTCCCTCTGGACCTGGTAGACCGCAGTGGTATGGTTAAATACGGGCGAGCGCCCATGGAATCCTCGGCGGAGTGCCTCTCTCAATATGCCTGGGGATCTCAAGATGGCGGCGGCCATGAGGCAGACGAACGAAGCCCCAACAATACACAGCAGAGCGGAACGGACCGGCCCCCCTCTCACTCTGGCAAGGTAAGCCCGCTGCCTCCTAGAACTAAGGGATTGAGAAGAGGACTCTCCCTGGAGGGGCTACCACAGGAAGAACTGGGAGACATAGTGCCAGAGGTGCGGGAGGGGGAGCCATCTCTGAAACAGATTACGGAAGCTATATGTACCTGCCAGGCCACACTGACTGAACACATTGATGGAATAAGGGCTGAGATGTTGTTTTTAAAGAATGATGTACAGACCATTAGAGAAAGGGCTACTGAAGCTGAACAGAGAATTAGTGACCTGGAAGATGTAGTCCGCCCTCTGGAGCATAAAGTGCAGAATATACATTGTGAAGTGGGTGCTCACACAGATAAGCTTAGTGACATGGAAGACCGTCAAAGGAGGAACAATATTTGCCTGGTTGGTTTCCCTGAGAAGGCAGAGGGCAAACAACCTGAAGACTTCCTTGAAATGTGGTTTAAGGATAAAATGGCGGATGATACCTTTTCACGCTTGTTTGCCATAGAGAGGGCCCATAGGGTCCCATCAAAACCTCCCCCTCCTGGGTCTCATCCACGTCCAATGATAGTCCGTATCCTACACTTCAGAGATTGTGAAAATATCCTCCGTGCGGCCCGCGCTATGGGAGATTTGCAATATAATGGAAATTGAATTTCAATATACCCCGACTTTTCTGCAGCTACGCAGAAGCAAAGAGCCAGCTTTGTGCATGTCAAGAAAAGGCTCAGGGATCTGCAGCTGGCTTATAGCATGTTGTACCCAGCAAAGTGAGAGTGGTCGATAGGGGAAAAGTTTCCTTCTTTAATTCTCCCACTGAAGCCTCTCGCTGGCTGGATGCTAGAGGGCACCCTAGCCCTGAAGCCAGACACTGAGAGGAAGACACACATGCTTTTGACCTATGCTTCTGCAGCTAACCTTACCAATTTACTTTTGTTTATCAGCCCTGAGGCTCAAGATTGTGTTCTTATGCTCTGATACTACAGTTATACCGTGACTTGTCCTACATGGTTCTACATGTTGATTGAACGTTCATTTTGCTAAGCTTCTCTTGGATTCAGGAGAATCTTTCTTTCTATTATTATTTCTTTGAACTTTTTTTACTTCCCGGATTGCACTACTGAACTGTGTATCGCCAGGAACAGATCCTTTCAAGATCTTCTTATAAAGAGGACAGGAAAAGTTTTTTTTGTTTTTGTTTTTTTTTCTACTCCTTTTATCTTTTTTCTCCCTTTTTTTTGTTTTGCTGGCACTGGCTACAGATACTGTTCTCCTAATACATGCAGGGAGGGTGTGGGGTGTTGATAGGGCTGGACGTTTTTGTTTTTTTTTCTCCGCAAGACTCACTGCAGGTTGATAAGTGGTGGGGCCCCCCCCCGCTAAAGACCTATAACCCCAGAGGTTGATCACGACCTATGACCCCCTGAAGTTGTTTATTATTGTTATAGTTATGGGATCTGGGCGCACGCCATGTTGGGGCTGTGTGCAGGGTGGGAAGGGAAAGGAAGTTATGCTTTGTTGGTTAGTGCTGTGTGCTGCTGTCTCTCTCTGTTTTAGTCCCCACAGATTGGAGTGGCTGGCCAAAGACTGGTTAGCCGATGCTCTCCCGGGAGGTGAGCTCTATCAATGGCGGGTAAGATAAATATATTGTCATGGAATGTCTATGGTATGAACTCAAAGATAAAGAGATCCCTTGTCTTTGATATGAGGTATAAACCCCATATTATCCTGTTACAGGAGACGCATCTCCAAGGTTCCAAAGTTATGGCATTAAAGAAAGCTAACATTATGAGAGTCATACACGCTGAATATTCAACGTATTCTAGGGGAGTGGCCATCCTGGTTACTAAGAAAGCAGCGACACAAATTATACAGGTCAAATCAGACCCCAATGGTAGATATGCTATATTAGTATGTCAAATGTTTAATATATGTTTAACCCTGGTATGTGTGTATGTTCCACTGCCATTCTCCTTCCAAGTATTAGAAAGCATTCTAAATGAAGCTGTGAAGATAGCACAGGGCCCACTGCTGTTGATGGGCGATTTATTGTGGTGTCGGATGGGAACCTTGACAGGCATGGATGTGCGTCTGGCGTGCGCCACACCCTTTCATCCTGGTTGGACAGCTACTCTCTCACTAATGTGTGGCGTCATAATACTCCAGGAGTCAGGACATATTCATGCCACTCGGAAACTCACAAGACACTGACTAGAATAGATATGCTGCTGTCCTCCATAGATGGTCTCCAAATTATATCCGGGGTCAGGTACCTTCCTAGAGCTCTATCGGACCATTCTCCACTGGAAGTCACATTAAATTTGAATGTGCCCAATGGGAGAAGACAATGGCGCCTGAAAACACAGAGGCTACAGGAGGAATACGTGACACTGGGCTGTAGGACGGCTATTAGACATTACTGGAGGGAGAATGGTGCTGGGACCTCGATACGCAATCAATGGGAGGCTTTTAATGCCACCATGAGGGGAGTGTTTACTAAAGAGACGAGAGACTTTGCAAATGCCTTAAACTCCACACAAGTGGAACGCGATGCAGCTGCATCTGAACAGGAATATATACAAAACCCCTCACCCGATACTTATCAGTCTTGGCAAAACCTGACGAGACAGTTTAAATTACTTTTGACAGATTAGACTATGAAAAAACAACTACAACAAACTAGATCCATTTTTGAATTTGGTGACAAAAGTGGCCGCTTATTAGCTTTCTTGGCGCGACCTATGTATGCCCCTACATCTGTGCTACACCTTAGACAACCAGGGGGAGACTTGGTGAGAGACTTGCGAGATATTCTAAAAGTGTTCATAGACTTTTTATGACACCCTATACCAATCCCAGTCTGGATGTACAGATCAGGAGCTTTCCTCCTATTTGGAGGACCTGAGCCTTCCATCTTTGGACCTGGAGGATAGTGCTGCATTGGAACATTCCATTACCTCAGAAGAGATAGCTGATGCCATTTCCTCCTTTAGGCCGGGTAAGTCACCTGGACTCGATGGTTTTGCGCCAGAATGCTATCAGCTACACAAAGACAGCTTAGTCCCGCATCTCCAAAAAGTTTTTGTGACGGCAGAAACAGAAGGTATATTACCAGAATCCATGCGTGAAGCTCTAATTGTTGTGATCCCAAAACCTGGTAAAGACCTGAGCGAATGCGAATCATATAGACCGATCTCCTTGATCAATACCGACGTCAAAATATTGGCCAAAATTTTGGCTGGTAGATTGCAATCGGTAATCCTTAAATTGATCAACTCGGTTCAAACTGGGTTTATCCCAGGCCGATGTACTCAAATGAACCTTAGAAGGCTCTATGTAAATTTACAAATTTCCCATACAAATACAGGTAAAAGGGTGGTGGCATCACTCGATACAAAAAAGCATTTGACTCTGTCGAATGGAAATATCTGTTCTCCCTACTTATTAAATTGGGCTTTGGACCAAGATTTGTGTACTGGGTTAGGTTGCTTTACAAGGACCCCCGAGCATGTGTTAGAGTTAATGGGCTCATCTCAGACACATTCAAGATAGGTAGGGGGACGAGACAGGGATGTCCCCTGTCCCCGCTCCTCTTTGCCCTAGCTATAGAACCCCTTGCGGCAAAACTTAGGAGTCAAGATGACATCAAGGGGCTGTTGGTTGGGGATCTGGAGGAACACATATCATTATATGCAGATGATATGCTCCTATATTTGGGAGATCCGGAACTATCATTATCTAATGCATTCGACTTGATCCAGGAATTTGGTAACTTCTCTGGCTTTTGAATTAATTGGTCTAAATCATCGCTGTTTCCTCTAGATCCACAGCCAAACTTGGTGCTTCCCACTCAATGCCCTCTAGTGCTAACAACCCACTTTAAATACTTAGGAATACATATCCAACTACCTGTGAACTCATTCACGGAGGTGAACCTATGGCCTGTAATCAGAGCCTTCAGAGATAGAGTACAGAAATGGAAAGACCTTCCACTCACATTATTAGGCAAAGCTAATCTGTTTAAAATGATTTTTCTCCCGAAATTTTTATATATGCTCTCTAATGCCCCATTATATATTCCTAAAAAGACGTTTCGATACATTGACTCCTTGTTGACCTCCTTTTTATGGGGAGACAGGGCGGCTCATGTGTCACTGGCCATCTTGCAGTTGCCAGTGGGGAGGGGAGGTCTGGCAATACCCGATCTTCGCCTGTACTATTTGGCATCTCAGCTGGTTCAAGCCCACTGGCGCGTGTTTCCACATCTGAACAACGCTGCCACTGCAGTGGAGGCAGCTGTGGCAACCTCCTATGAAGCACTTCTGAATTTCTTTTTTAGAGGGATGGTGCCTACTGAGGACGGGATGACTGTGCTTAAATCAGCCAAACGGTGCTCGAGATCTCTATAAAACAAATACAAGACAGACCTTTACACCTGTCACCAAATACCCCATTATGGTTCAACCCTTGTCTGAAGGACCTTTCTCGTTTGGAGGATGGACATAGATGGACCAAATTTGGTCTTACATATATGCACCAATTATTTGAGAATGGTGAACTTAAAATGTTTGTACAGCTGAAAAGGGAATTGGGTGTCCCCGATTCATGGGCATTTCACTATACCAGGTTGAGGCATGCGGCACGTACACAATTTGGAACGGGGTTGGTACCTTTAGAAAACACAAAAATGGAAACACTGCTCGCAGAACCTGACCACACAAAACGCATATCCACTTACTATGCAGCACTCATAGAAAAAAAACAGCCGATGGAAGAGAAAATGAGAGACAGATGAAAAGATATCATCCCAGAGTTGACTGAGGCTCATTGGAAAGAGGTTTTGACCTCCTATATGTCCACGGTCATCTCTGCGAGGGACAAACTGATACAACTAAGATACCTACACCAAATGTATTACACCCCATACAGACTATATAGGATGGGCAGAAGAACTGACCCTTTTTGTCATAAATGCCTGGTGGCAGAAGGTACTTTTATGCACATGGTATGGGACTGTAATAGAATACGACCCTTATGGTCACAAGTAACCCAGTTTGTTGCAGAAACATTTGATCTCCCGAACATATGTGGCCCACTGCTGGGTCTCCTAGGGGTAATAGAAGTCTGTTTTTGAGACTACTGTTTTATTATGTCAGGAAGCTGATTGTTTTAAATTGGATAAAGAGGGATCACCTTACCTTAGGAGTGTGGAAAGGATTGGTTAATGCAAATATTACACTGTATAAAATGACCTATGAAGCAAGAGGTAGTAAGAAAAAATTCAATAAAGTATGGGGAAGATGGATTAACTCAAAGGAAACTACGCCATGTGACATCTAAAATGGAATCTTCTATATAATGTAGTTGAGTAATATATCAGGTAGGATGACATTGGGAGAGCATGTTCTGGGGGACTGGAGGGATGACGGCACACAGCACAATTGGTTTGAGTGGTAGCCACCTCTATGGTTCTGTTCTCTAACTTTTTATATATATTTTGTATTTTTATTTTTTTACCATATCTTAGACTGAAAATAATTTACATTACAATTATGGATTGTAATTGGTACTTTACAGTTTAAAAAAAATGCTATCTGTACTGATATATACTTTATCATAGGATGCTTATTCTGAACTACTTTTGAATAATTGTACTTTGATGGCTGCATCCAGGAATATACCTTATATGCAATGTGTTATTTTATGTATGTGCATTTCGCAAATCAAAACCTTTTAAAAAAATAAAATAAATAAAAACCGCAAAGGTGATCAACTACCACCAAAAGAAAGCTCTATTTGTGAGAAAAAAAGGACGTCAATTTTGTTTGGGTGCAACGTCACACGACCGCGCAATTGTCAGTTAAAGCGACGCAGTGCCGAGTCGCAAAAAGTGCTCTGCTCAGGAAGGGGGTAAAATCTTCTGGGGCTGAAGTGGTTAATAGACTCAGCATATTCCACTAGTACTGCAAATGGCACCTGTGGCTAATTAGCTATAATATGGGAGACACCATATAAAGTGCACAGCCTCCAGAGGATTCCAAGATGATCCCAGGAGAGTTGCTGCACAAGAAAGATCACAGTCCTAGAAGTAAGTGCTTTTATTTGGAATGCTGAACTAATGTTCTATTTTGCCAACGCCTCATCCAATAAGAACCAGAGTCCATGTATATTAGATCCTATAGTAATATTATTTATCATTATTATTTTTTATTATTAATAGATATGGCACTTTTTCCTGCACATCATCAGAGTGATATACCTTTGTTGGCAGGAGATTAACCACCTCAATACAGGGCACTTACACCCCCTTCCTGCCCAGACCAATTTTCAGCTTTCAGAGCTCTCACACTTTGAATGACTCAGTCATGAAACACTGTACCCATATGAAATTTGCATCCTTTTTTTTTCTCACCAATAGAGCTTTCTTTTGGTGGTATTAAATCACTAGTGGGTTTTTATTTTTTGTGCTATAAATAAATAAAAAAAGACCTTCAATTTTGTGAAAAAAATGCCTTTTTCTTTGTTTCTGTCATAAAATTTTGCAAATTAGTAATTTTTCTTTATCAATTTTAGCCAAAAATTTATACTGCTACATAGCTCTGGTAAAAATAACCCAACTTAGTGTATATTATTTGGTCTTTGTGAAAATTATAATGTCTACAAACTACGGTGCCAATCACTGAAAATTGATCACATCTGATCAGGCCTTCAGTACATCAGTTGTATCTCATTTCTTGAGACACTAACAAGTCAGGAAAGTACAAATACCCCCCAAATGACCCCCTTTTAGAAAGTAGACATTCCAAGGTATTAAGTAGTATGGTGAGTTTTTTTAAGTTGTGATTTTTTTTTTTTTCCCCACAATTCTTTGCAAAATAAAGATTATTTATTTTAGTTTACAAAATAGTCATATTATCAGGTTATTTCTCACACACAGCATATGCATACAACAAATTACACTCCAAAATACATTCTGCTACTCTTCCCAATTATGGCGATATTACATGTGTGAGACTTTAACACAGCCTGGCTACATACAAAGGCCCAACATTGAAGTAGCACCTTCAGTCGTTCGCTGAGCATAAATGACACATCTCATTTCTCAACCACCTATTACATTATTGAAGGCCCTGGAGCACCAGGACAATGGAATTGCTTACAAAATGACCCCATTTTGGAAAGCAAACACCCCAACATATAATCTATGAGGTGTAATGAGTCTTTTGAATGGTTTATTTTTTTCCAGAAGTTTTTGGAAAATGTGGAAAAAAAAATGTAAATGCATTTTTTTTTTTTTTTTTTTTACACAAAGTTGTCAATTTATAAGATATTTATAACACATAGCATGTATATAGCAAAAATTACACCCCAAAATACATTCTGCTACTCTTCCTGAGTATGGCGATATTACATTTGTGAGACTTTTACACAGCCTGGCCACATACAGAGGCCCAACATTGAAGTAGTACCTTCAGGCGTTCTAGGAGCATAAATTACACATCTCATTTCATTACTACCTATCACACTTTTGAAGGTCCTTGAGCACCAGGACAATGGAATTACCCACAAAATGACCCCATTTTGGGAAGCAAACACCCCAACACATATTCTATGAGGCATGGGCTGCAGATAGGTACGGGTTGGAGACAGGTACTCGGATAACTTGATGAGCTGCAGACAGGTACTTGATTACTCTGATGGGCTGGTGACAGGTACTCGGTTACTCTGATGGGCTGGTGACAGGTACTCGGTTACTCTGATGGGCTGGTGACAGGTACTCGGTTACTCTGATGGGCTGATGACAGGTACTCGGTTACTCTGATGGGCTGATGACAGGTACTCGGTTACTCTGATGGGCTGGTGACAGGTACTCGGTTACTCTGATGGGCTGATGACAGGTACTCGGTTACTCTGATGGGCTGATGACAGGTACTCGGGTACTCTGATGGGCTGCAGATAGGTATTCAGGTACTCTGATGGGCTGGAGACAGGTACTTGGGTAACTTGATGAGCTGCAGACAGGTACTCGGGTACTCTGATGGGCTGGTGACTGGTATTCAGATACTCTGAAGGGCGGTGACAGGTACTCAGGTACTCAGATGAACTGTGACAGGTGCTCGGGTACTCAGATGAACTGTGACAGGTGCTCGGGTACTCAGATGAACTGTGACAGGTGCTCGGGTACTCAGATGAACTGTGACAGGTGCTCGGGTACTCAGATGAACTGTGACAGGTACTCAGATGGACTGTGACAGGTACTCGGGTACTCAGATGAACTGTGACAGGTACTCGGTTACTCATATAGACTGTGACAGGTACTCATATAGACTGTGACTGGTACTCAGATGAACTGTTACAGGTACTCGGGTACTCAGATGGACTGTGACAGGTATTTAGGTACTCATATGGACTGTGACAGGTACTCGGGTACTCAGATGAACTGTGACAGGTACTCAGATGAACTGTGACAGGTACTCGGGTACTCAGATGAACTGTGACAGGTACTCGGGTACTGAGATGAACTATGACAGGTACTTTGATGGGTGGTAACAGGTCCTTTTTATTAGGGGGGGGCAATCAGTGTGGTTGGTGTACACTGTAAGCGGTAATGAGATGTTACCGCAATCTCCTTCTCACACACGATCGGTGTGTGAGGAGGAGAATCCGGTAACATCTCGTTACTGCTCTATGTTTACATTTAGTGATCGGCTGTGAAAGGATCACAGCCGATCACGTGGTAAACAGCTGCCCGCAAATGGCTGTTTACCAGTGTCAGTGATGAGTAGTGTTCCCGGGAACACGCTGCCACCGACGTGCATGCACTGTGCAAAGTGGGGCGGTACTATCTGTGATCGGCCGTGACCGCACATGATCGTGCGCATGCCCTGTTTAAATGGACGGACGTCGTATGACACCCGCCCAGAACAAGAGCCGTGCCGCCTGGCAATTTTAGGAAGTTAAAATTGCAAAATTTGTCCATACACGTCACACACATACATACAGTCAAGGTAACTTTGTATTTTTATTTACACAGAATGGTTTACACAATTTTTCACTTTTCAACTTTTTTTTCACATATTTTGTTCATTCACTTTCTCTTATCGTCTTACAGGACAGCCTCTGAGATATAGGGCTCCTCCCTCTGGGACAGGAAACACATTCACCCAAATGGTTAAAAGGAGGTCCTCCAGGCCTTCCCCTTCAGTTTTGTGTTTCCTGCCGGACGGGAAGGAAGCATATGAGGAACCTGGGGAGCTCTATGTCACAGGACCGTCTGGATGTCTGGATTACCTTCTCCTCTGCCCAAAGCGCCCCTCTGTCTAAAGAGCAGTGAAGAGAGGGCTGCTAGCACACTGTTGCCTAAAGACTCGGATGCCTGAAGAACGGCAGGGTCCCTATCTCTATTTCGCCGAACACATCTTACCCTCTGTCCTCTGTGTTTGCAGGCAAGTCCGGATATACGAACGTGCGTGCGTCAGAGTGCGTGCCTTCCTTTGCACGGGGTTCTCAGCTCCTGATTGGATAGATTGATAGCAGCGCAGCCATTGGCTTCCGCTGCTGTCAATCAAATCCAATGACTCAAGTGGTGGGGGGCGGGGCTGAGTCTGGCATTCGTGTCTATGGACGCAAATGCTGGACTCGGGAACGCGCCTGCAAGGTAACCCCCCCGGGAGAGCTCTTCTCCTAGGGGGTTATCTGATAAGAGGAGGAGCCACGAGAGCTGCCGAGGGACCCCAGAAGTCAGTGTTTGGGGCCACTCTGTGCAAAACGAGCTGCACAGTGGAGGTAAGTATGAGTTTGAAAAAAAAAAAAACGCAAACTTTTACAATCACTTTAAAGGGGTTAAAACAGGTGGTCAGGGGGCAACATATTGCCTCTTTACCGGCTGTCAAATGCCTCTGAAAAGTGATCTGGGCATGGATCGCTTTTCAGAGGAACAGCACTTTTTTGCTGGTTCAGGATTAATCAGTTATAAATCAGTTCAGGATTAAATGCGCATACATAAAATGTGCATACATACAGTGGGGATCGAAAGTTTGGCCACCCCAGACAGTGTAGTATAGTGGTCAGTGTAGTGGACAGTGTAGTATAGTGGACAGTGTAGTGTAGTGTAGTATAGTGGACAGTGTAGTGTAGTGTAGTATAGTGGACAGTGTAGTTCTCAGTGTAGTGGTCAGTATAGGAATCAGGTAGGTCAGTACTATTGTATTTGAAGGGACTCGGGGATAGCTAAAAGTCTGCAGGTTAGGGGGCGCAAATTACATGCCTTGCCCCGGGTGCTGGCAACCCACGCTACGCCACTGCACTGTGCCTATCAAATGCTGCCAGTGTGCCCATCAAATGCTGCCAGTGTGCCCATCAAATGCTGCCAGTGTGCCCTTGAATGCCCCCAGTGTGACCCCCGCCCACTCACCGTCTGCCCGGCACTTAACCTGTCTTGGTGGGGCAGCAGGTGACGGCGACGAGCGGGGTCCTCCATGCATCTCCTTCTGTCCTCATCTCCCATCCTCTTCTCCTGATAGAGGTCCAATAGTGTTGTTTCAGCCAATCAGGTGACAGGTAACACACCCGAGCACCTGATTGGCGGAAAGGCGGTTTAGTGTTAGGAAAGTGAATAGTCATTCACTTTTCTAACACAGCTGGGTTACCTGCGAGCGCCCAGCATGCTGCTTGCAGGTTACCTTTTTTGACGCCTTTTAGAGCCTATGGCTCTAATCAAGTGCTTCAGAAACACCCCCCGCCGTTGTAATTCTAGCGCCCGGTGCCTGAAAAGGGGACGGGCCCCTGAATAGGAGGTGGCAGCAGCAGCCATCGAAAGATTCATGCAATGCATAAATCTATCTATTGGTGATAGAGGGGTGGCTGGAGAGAGGGGGCAGCGCCCATGCACCCTTAATGCACGGGCCGCCACTGCGATCTAAAAACACACACATATATATATATATATATATATATATATATATATATATATATATATATATATATATATATATATATATATATATATATATATATATATGACACGTACATACACATACATGCAGGGCCGCCTTTAATTTTGATTGGACCTGGGCAAACATTTTCTTGGGGCCCCCCTCCATTCTGAGACATACAAAAAATAGCAGGTAGACTCTAAATCAGTTTACTGCAGCAGATCATGCAGCGATTGCAATTGTTTGCCAGAGGTTACAGCCTATCCTTACTGCTCACTGGCTGGTTTCTAGAGGTTACAACACATAATTTCTGCTTGTCGATTGGTTGCTAGAGGTTAATGTACATTATTGGCGCTCACTAATTGGTTGCTAGGGGTTACAGCACATCATTACCGCTTACTTATTGGTTGCTAGAGAATAAAGCAGATCACTACTGTTCGCTGATTGGTTGCTAGAGGTTAATGCACATCATTACCTCTCACTGAGCAGTGGAGCAATCCCAAATAATTGAGCAAGTAAAGGGGCACATTAATACACGTACTACAGGAAAGGGTCAGAGAGTGCAGACATACTACAGGAGAGGTTCAGAGACTGCAGACATACTGCCTAAGAGGTTCAGAGACTGCAGACATACTGCAGGAGACAATCAGAGACTGCAGACATTATACAGGTGATGGTCAGAGACTGCGGACATACTGCCTAAGAGGTTCAGAGACTGCAGACATACTGCAGGAGACAATCAGAGACTGCAGACATTATACAGGTGATGGTCAGAGACTGCGGACATACTGCCTGAGAGGTTCAGAGACTGCGGACATACTGCAGGAGATTACCATAGACTGCGGACATACTGCAGGAGACAATCAGAGACTGTGGACATACTGCAGGAGATTACCAGAGACTGCGGACATACTGCAGGAGATTACCAGAGACTGCGGACATACTGCAGGAGATTACCAGAGACTGCGGACATACTGCAGGAGATTACCAGAGACTGCGGACATACTGCAGGAGATTACCAGAGACTGCGGACATACTGCAGGAGATTACCAGAGACTGCGGACATACTGCAGGAGATTACCAGAGACTGCGGACATACTGCAGGAGATTACCAGAGACTGCGGACATACTGCAGGAGATTACCAGAGACTGCGGACATACTGCAGGAGATTACCAGAGACTGCGGACATTATACAGGTGATGGTCAGAGAACTTTCAGCAACGCACATCTTTACAGTTGAATAACACAGCTCAGGGTTTAAACAGTCAGGCATTTTATGGGTGTAAGGACATACCTGGCCAGCCAAACTCACTACATACATTCAGGTCTGTGGGCGGGGCTTTCACTCTCTGCTCTCACTACAACAGCCGGGAGCTCCACTGACACTTTGTTGGGGGGCCCACGCTACCTGTAAATTGGGGCCCAGATGACAGCTTTGCAGAGGACACGGGAGGATGTATTCCCGTGCTAGCCAATTGAGGGGGCGGGGCCAGGAGCTCCACCGACACTCTGACCCCGCCCACGTGCAGCCTGTATACTGGGAACAGAGCGTCTGTAGTGAGAACCAGTGATCGGACTGGGAGCATCAGTGGAGCTCACTGCCCCACCCCCGGACCTCTGTATTCACCAGCCAGTATAGAGTAAAAGTAGTGCCAAATGTGGAGTAAAAGTTAGTGAAATCAATAGGTGAGTTTTGGCATATTTAACTACTTAGGGCCAAAAATGTTCAACTTAGTGGCACTCCCAAAAATTGTGATAAAGGTCAGAATATTCTACACTACACTTGAGACAAATATTCAAGCCAGATAGGCCCAGTTGGTGGAATTTTAAAGAAGAGGTATATGCTCAATGGAAAAAAAGGAAGAGCATTTCTTTGTATTTTGTGGATTTTAAAGCTTTCCAGGATTATTTGCATGCGTTCGGAAGTATAGCCATGTTTAGTTGGGGAAAGTGGTGTAGCCATTTCTAAATTCTATTTTATTGTTGATTCACCGGCCCATTCCAAGATTTGCAGTTTCCCAAATTTAGGTCTACTGTTTTGATGGGTGGTGATTCTTTTTTCAAAATGCTTTGCTGTGGTGCCATCAAACCCCCAAAGACCCCTGGAAATTGGAGTTGAGATATATATATATATATATATTGTACAGGACGCCGTGGCTGGGTCCTGGAAGGACGCTATGTTTCCCCTCTGTTTGGACTGTGGTCCCTTTAAGGGAACAAAAAAGGGTTAACTCACCTGTAAGAGGAAGTGGGTTTAAAATAAGACAGGAAGTTAGAGAGAGTGTGGAGGAGTGTGGAGGAGTGTGGAGGAGTGTGGAGGAGTGTGGAGGAGTGTGGAGGAGTGTGGAGGAGTGTGGAGGAGGTTGCCACCTCATCCCTTTAAACCCGAACACATATTAATTACACAGGTTCTGTGGCCGATTAAGGTGGTAATTAAACTCACTTGGTGCCTTATCTGCATTAAATTGGTCTCAGAACCTGTGTAATTCAAAGGTGTTCGGATTTAAAGGGATGAGGTGGCAACTCTAAGTGTAGAGGAGTATGTGGATGGTGGATGTGGATGGTGTTTTGGTGTGCAGCAACAGTGAATAGCAGTGTCCTGCCTGGAAGCCTCCTGCTAGAGGAATCTACCTGCAACAGAAACTAAGGACTGTTTAACTGCAATAGCAGTTCTGGACTTTGCAAGTCGGTGAGACGGAAACCTTTTTCTTTTGTTTTGCTGCTGTAAAGCTATTTAAGTTCAATAAATCTCCTTTTGAGTGAAAAGCCTGTGTCCTGCGATCTAGCTGGTTCCCCAAACATTACAAGTGGTGCTCGAATGCGGGCAGGATAGAGTAACAGGCATTTTTCTTGCTGGTTTTTTTTTTTTTTTTTTTTTTTGTATTGGACTTAAAACTGACATTTAAAGGGACAGTACAGTGGATTTATGTCCTGGGTTAAAGCCGCACAAACCCTGAAAGCTGAAGCAATGGAGGAGCTAATTAAACAGCTGTCCTTGGCTAATATACAAGCGCAGACTTGCCATGAGGAAGCTAATCAGCGCTTAACAACCCAGCTGGAGGTACAGCAAGAAAACACTCGCCTGTTGGTGGCCCAGTTGGCAGCCCAGCAAGCGACCCAACAAGAGGTTATACAGGCTCAGGTGACTGCCTTAAAAGAAGTAGTGCAGCAGCTTTCTCAGGGCCGTGAGCAAGCGGCTGTTGCCCCTGGCAACCAGGTGACCGTGAGGGCAAGCCATTTTTTGCAGAAGTTGTCCCTGAGTGATGATGTAGAGGCATTTCTTGCTACATTTGAGAGGACGGCAGAGAGAGAAGGGTGGCCCCAGGACCAGTGGGCCGGCCTAATTGCTCCTTTCCTAACCAGAGATCCTCAAAAAGCCTACTTCGACCTGCCACCAGATCACGCTAAAGACTATCAAAAATTAAAGGCAGAAATATTGGCTCGTTTGGGGGTAACTACAGTTGTTCGGGTGCACCAATGGAAGTATTGTCCAGATCGTCCACCACGGTCTCAAATGCATGACCTGGTGCAACTTGTAAAAAAATGGCTGCAGCCCGAAATGTTGTCTGGCCTCCAAATCGTGGAGCGGGTCGTGCTGGACCGATACCTAAGGTCACTGCCAGACGACCTTCAACGGTGGATCAGCCATGGAGACCCCAAAACAGTGAACCTCCTTGTCGAGATGGTGGAACGATACACAGTCGTGGAGGATCTGCTTGGCCCTACCAAGCGCCAAGGACCCAGTCTGCCACGGCCTATTCGTTCGACTGCTGCCCTTCGAATGGACGTTCCCCGGAGCCCTGGAACCAACACCCCGGAAGGTCCTGATACCTTCTCAGCGATCTGTTCCTGTTCGGAGAGGAGGGGATGTACAATGTTGGCGATGTCATTCCTGGGGCCATACCCGGGCCCACTGCCCACTGCAAGAGGAGCCCATGGAATGCGGGGTTCTTCGGAAGGGTTCTTTTTATGCCCACAAAGCATGCACAACACATATTGATCTTGGAGAAGAGAAATTCGAGTGTGAAGTCCAAGTGAACCACCTCCCTGCCTGGGCTTTGCTGGACTCGAAGCATGGTAACC
This sequence comes from Aquarana catesbeiana, assembly GCF_042186555.1. Taxonomy (NCBI): domain Eukaryota; kingdom Metazoa; phylum Chordata; class Amphibia; order Anura; family Ranidae; genus Aquarana; species Aquarana catesbeiana. The sequence goes on from NC_133324.1 coordinate 202,801,488, forward strand.
CTGGTCCATCCTAGAGTAATTGAGAAGATCGGTCCGGTAAGAAAAACTTTACGGGTGGTGTGCATTCACGGGGACACTAGAGAGTACCCTCTCATCTCGGTGTCCATCTCCACAGCATGTGGCACTGGTACTCAAGAGGTGGGGGTGGTAAAGAACTTAGTACATGATGTTATAGGACGAGACTGTCCATTATTTGCAAAACTGTGGGGACAAGGAGAACTACCCGGACAGTCCAGAGACTGGGGAGAAACTAGTCCCTCTGTTCCTGCTGTTGAGAGAAATAACTCTGAAATGCCGAATGTTCTTGAAAATGCTAATGATTTGGTTGATGGTGATGAAAGTAGTGCTGATATTATTAAGGGTGTCAAAATGTGTGGTTCACAGACCTACCTGAACACTGAAGAGGGGGGGGGGGGGGACCTTCCCCACTTCAGGTAATGCTGGGGGAAGAGGATGAGGAAGTGGTCGTTACCCCTGCCCTGCCAGATTTGGGTGTTCCGCAGGGGGCATTTAGTACTGCCCAGATGCAGGACCCCACTTTGGCCCATGCACGGGAACAGGTTGTAGTAATAAATGGGGTTCCCCAAGAGCCAGGTGCGAGTGAGCGGTGGCCACACTTTGCAATATGTAATGAATTGCTTTATCAGGTTACCAAAGTGAGAGAAAATGTGGTAGAGCAATTATTGGTACCCCAACAGTATAGACGCAAGGTCCTGGACCTGGCCCATGATGATGTTTTAGGGGGACACCTGGGAGTTGAAAAGACGGAGGCACGGATCACTGACCGGTTTTACTGGCCAGGTCTGAAAGCAGAGCTAAGGAGATACTGTACCTCTTGTCCCACCTGTCAGTTGACCGCTCCGGTGACCCACTTCCGGAATCCTATGGTCTCTCTGCCCATAATTGAGGTCCCATTTGAAAGGATAGCCATGGATATAGTGGGTCCCTTGGTGAAGTCGGCTCGAGGTCACTCCTACATACTGGTGATTCTCGACTATGCCACCCGATATCCTGAGGCGCTACCCCTGCGGAATACCTCCTCTAAGGCTATTGCCCGGGAATTATTCCAGTTGTTTACACAGACTGGTTTTCCCAAGGAAATACTAACGGACCAGGGCACCCCGTTTATGTCGAGGGTTATGGCCGATGTGTGCAAGCTCTTCCGGATTAAACAGCTGCGCACATCGGTCTACCATCCCCAAACGGATGGGTTAGTAGAACGTTTTAATAAGACCCTTAAATCTATGCTCAAGAGAGTTGTACAAAGGGATGGGAAAGACTGGGACTGTCTGTTACCAGCTCTCCTGTTTGCTATCGGGGAAGTGCCCCAGGCCTCCACTGGGTTTTCGCCCTTCGAGTTGGTATATGGGCGGAGACCTTGCGGACTACTGGATTTTGTTAAAGAGGAATGGGAAAGTGAACCTAGTCAGCATAAGAGTGTTCTTGAATATGTTTCCCAAATGCAGGAGAGAATCCGAACTGTGTTGCCACTAGTCAAGGAACATTTACAAAAAGCCCAGGAGGCTCAACGACGAGTCTATAATAGGGCTGCTAAAATAAGGAACTTCCAAGTGGGGGATCGAGTAGCGGTGTTGATTCCCACTGTGGAAAGTAAATTCTTAGCCAGGTGGCAAGGCCCCTTTGACGTTGTAGAAAAAGTGGGAGAGGTGAATTATAAAGTCCACCAACCGGGTAAGAGGAAACCCTATCAAATATATCATGTAAACTTGTTAAAGCCCTGGACAGAGAGGGAACCAGTGACCTCCCTGGCTAGTGCAAGATTGGAGCCTCGGGTTGGGGTGGAGAGTGTCCAAGTAGCAAATACCCTGTCTAAAACCCAAAGTCAGCAGGCAAAGGAGTTCTTTCAGAGAAATAAAGAAAAATTTTCAGACCTGCCAGGGCTCACGAGTACCATAGAGCATGATATCATCACGGAACCAGGAGTCAAAGTTTTTTTTATCCGGCCCTACCGCATCCCAGAGGCCCAAAGGAAGGCTGTTTCAGAGGAATTGAAGAAGATGTTAGACCTGGAGATTATTGAAGAATCGCAGAGTGAGTGGTCGAGCCCGATTGTGTTGGTACCGAAGCCCAACGGGACTCTGCGATTCTGCAATGATTTCCGGAAACTTAATGAAGTTTCACGGTTTGATGCCTACCCCATGCCCCGGGTAGATGAGCTTATTGAGAGACTAGGTGCAGCCAGGTTTATCACTACGTTGGACCTTACCAAGGAATATTGGCAAATCCCGTTGACTAAGGCTGCTAGGGAGAAAACTGCTTTTTCTACCCCAGAGGGGAGTTTTCAGTACAAAAGGATGCCTTTTGGATTGCAAACTGCTCCAGCCACATTCCAGCGAGCAATGGATAGGATTTTACGACCTCACCGGAAGTATGCCTCAGTGTACTTGGACGACATAGTCATTTTTAGCAGAGACTGGGAATCACACTTGCCCAAAGTCCAGGCAGTGCTGGACTCTCTTTGGAAGGAGGGGTTTACAATAAACCCTGAAAAATGTGCTTTGGGAATGGAGGAAGTGAAATACCTGGGCTATATCGTGGGTACAGGGGTGGTGAAACCTCAGGTCAGCAAGGTAGAGGCTATACAGAGTTGGCCCCGTCCCCTCACAAAAAAGCAGGTACGTGCATTCTTGGGCATGGTGGGATACTACAGGAGGTTTGTACCCAACTTTGCCACGTTGGCGGCTCCATTGACCGATCTGACTAAGGGTCGGAAATCGGTCATGGTGGAGTGGAATGCAGACGCTGAGAAGGCCTTTTTGGAGCTCAAGTCGGCACTGTGCCAACACCCTGTCCTGGTAGCACCCAATTTTTCAAAAGAGTTTGTTGTCCAAACTGATGCTTCCGATGTAGGGTTGGGAGCGGTGTTGTCACAGGTTGTTCATGGAGAGGAGCACCCGGTAGTCTTCCTCAGTAGGAAGTTAACACCAGCGGAGAAAAACTACGCTATAATTGAACGAGAGTGTCTGGCCATTAAATGGGCTCTGGAGTCCCTCAGATATTACCTTTTGGGAAGGAAGTTTAGGCTGATTTCTGACCATGCCCCTTTAACATGGTTGAGACAGGGTAAAGGGAATAATGCCAGGGTTACTCGGTGGTTCCTGGCACTCCAGGAATTTAAATTTGCAGTGGAGCATAGGCCCGGGAGACTGCATCAAAATGCAGATGCCCTCTCCCGAGTCCATTGTTTGAGCTCCACTGTTGCCTCCACCTCCATGGCGTTGGGGCACAGGGGGGGATATGTACAGGACGCCGTGGCTGGGTCCTGGAAGGACGCTATGTTTCCCCTCTGTTTGGACTGTGGTCCCTTTAAGGGAACAAAAAAGGGTTAACTCACCTGTAAGAGGAAGTGGGTTTAAAACAAGACAGGAAGTTAGAGAGAGTGTGGAGGAGTGTAGAGGAGAATGTGGATGGTGGATGGTGTTTTGGTGTGCAGCAACAATGAATAGCAGTGTCCTGCCTGGAAGCCTCCTGCTAGAGGAATCTACCTGCAACAGAAATTAAGGACTGTTTAACTGCAATAGCAGTTCTGGACTTTGCAAGTCGGTGAGACGGAAACCTTTCAAAAAGTTCAATCTCCTTTTGAGTGAAAAGCCTGTGTCCTGCGATCTAGCTGGTTCCCCAAACATTACTATAGATATAGATATAGATATAGATATAGATATAGATATAGATATCTATATATATCTATATAAACATTTGGAAAACAATAAAGGGGGACTCCAATCCCTAGCAATGTTGAGTGTGGTTTCAGACTAAAAATATTTTGAAAACGTTAAAATTCTGAAAAATGATCATAACAATATCCAATCCAATTTTCACCCGGCTGTTACAGTTCAACTTGTTCATAAGTAAAAAACAGGCTCAAAACAAGAAATAAAGAAGGGGGAAAGCACATTCATTCCCCTATGCTTAAACAGTTTACCTAAAGTGGTTGTTAAGCCACTATATACACTTCTCTCTGTTTAATCATGTAAGATGCCCCAGTTTCTGTGCTTTGTAAAAATAGTGCAGCTGAAAGGTTACACTGATGGGTACTTATGGGTGGCACTGATAGGCGGCACTGATAGGCACTGATACGTGGCACTGATGGGCACTGATATTTCGCACTTATAGATGGTATTGTTAGGCATCACTGATGACACTGGCAGGCATTGGGGATGGGCACTGATTGGCAGCTGCCTGGGCACTGATTGGCATTTCCCTGGTGGTCTAGGGTGGCATACCTGGTGGTCTGGTGTGGTGGCCATTCCTGGTGTTCCTGGTAGCATTTTGGTGGTCCTAGGTGGGCATCCAAGAGAGGGCTGCGCTGATAAACAATCAGCACAGACCCCCCCCTATCAGGAGAGCAGCCGATCGGCTTTCCTCTACTCTCATCAGTCAGACGTGAGTGAGGAAACGGCTCTTGCTGTTTACAGGACTCCGTCAGAGGCTCTTTAGCAAGATCAGTGTAGAGGTGTGTCGGACTGACACACCGCACCACCGATCGCTGCGATGCGCGCTCGAGAGCGGTTGTTCTGGGAGGCCATCATATGATGTCCACCCAGAACGAGAGCCATGACGCCCAGTCGTCATTTGATGGCCGGCAGGCGGGAAGCGGTTAAAGAAACAGGATCCTTTTTTCTTGTGTAGCACTAACTCTCTGTGGAGCTGCTGGTTTAAAGCGGCTTATTACCTTCACTTTCCTTCCCTCTGTTTCACCGGCACCGGGTCTAGGGTTCCGTTGAGTTTACCTCTGGACGACACACGCACCAACACTTGAGTATGTTTTCAATGCTTTATTAAACCATCAACGAAGGAAGTAGCAGGAAAGTGGTAGAAAGAAAACCACAGAGGAAAACTCAAATACCTTTTTAGTAAGATTCTTGACAAATGTCCTTTTGGGGTTAGAGATTTCAGTAAAATGCACTCCCTTGGTGGGACACACTCCTTGCACGCCTGGATAGGCCTCTCTCACTTGGCTAGCAGCCAGTATGTAGCACTAACAAAGTCTCTGCCACAGACTTGTTTGGGATGAAATCGTACGATCCTCTGCCACAGGATGTATTGGTTTTTTCTGCAATGAATGTCAGTCACAGTGCTTGAACCTTTAAGCCAAACCCGCCAACACTATGCTGTATAATTACTTTAGGATACGTCCTCCAACCGAGTCACCAGGCCCCTCTCCAGACCAGCACGCTGCATGATCCTTCCATGATGGGTCCTCCCCTGGGATCTCCTCGGTTGTCCAGCTTCTTCACTCTGGATAGACAGCTCAGGACCATTCCTCAGCCGCTGTGGTAGGCCCCAGACAAGCTTCTGGACCCACCCCCTGCGCCGCAGCAACGTGGGCCTCCGGAGCAGAGGACCACGAGATAGCTCTCTAATGCATACCTGTCAGCCAGGAGGGCCAGCAGGTGGCTGTAAAACGAACCCCAAAATATGGCGTCCTACCCATAAATACCCTCGCCCAGAATGCAACTCGGAGGACCACCTCCACCGAATTGTCTCCGGGACAGAAGAGCATCCATGCGCTTAGACACGCTGCCCTTCCAACACCAGCCAGCGGCAACAGCGACACCCATGGCTCAGTATGGAAATACACGCAACATCAGCCAAGCTGAAACAGAGGCAAATCTAACCTTCCTAACGAACAAGTTACTAAATTTACCTATCAGATGGTAGATCGCAAATCTACCAGCGCTACACTTGGGTAACAAACACTTTAAGGGTCAAGTTTCCAGAGACAATTATATCACCATGGAGCTTATTAATCTGAAAATAGAAAATGTTGGAGTCTAATGCTATGTACACACAATCGGACATTCCGACAACAAAACCATGGATTTTTACACATGATCCCACAAATGTTGTCAGACATTCCGACCGCCAAGAACGCGCTGACGTACAACACGTACGATGGCACTATAAAAAGGAAGTTCAATAGCCAGTGCGCCACCCTTTTGGGCTCCTTCTGCTAATCTCGTGTTAGTAGAAGTTTGGTGAGAGACGATTCGCGCTTTTCACCCTCGTGCTTTTCAGTTCAAAAGTTTTTTGTCGGAAAATTTGAGAACCTGCTCTCTAACAGTTGTTGTTGGAAATTCCAACAGAAAATGTCCAATGGAGCATACACACGGTCGGAATTTCTGACAATACGCTCACATTGAACATTTCCCGTCAGAAATACAGATTGTCTGTACACGGCATAAGGATCAATTAAGATCTAATTAAAATAATAATAATGTTAATAATAATTAAAATTGACTAAGGATCAATTAAGTCAAGTAGGAATCAAAACAACCACTGTAAATATTCAGTGGTTGTTTTGGTTCATAAGAAGACAACAGAGTAGGTTTTATTTTCTTCTCTGAAGCTCATATGTCAAGTTCATTAAACACCCCTTAAACCTCACCCATTTAACTACACCTACACCTTACTACAATTCACTGTTTCCTTATCAAATAAAGTGATGAGCTAGGGCATGTTCAGAGTAGTATCTGAACCCACACGGGTGAGCCCATCTAGAAGGCGTCACCTGTATTTGCCAATCATCTGTGGTGGGGACATTCCCCACCCCAACGCTGTATCCTGGCCCAGGCCTAGGGCAGCACTTTGCAGGGGGGCAGCAGGGAAAGAGTCCCTGCCAGATTGCGCTACACTGTTAGTGTAGCGCCAGTCTTATGGGGCGGACAGGGCTGAGAGGCAGATTAGTCTAGCTCCACCATAAAGCGGCTGCACTGCTTCCGGTATGCAGGCAGCCGGCATTTTGTAACTGTGGGGGGGGCGCTGCTTCTAATTTTGACTGTCCTATCATCCTGGACCACAAACCTTCCTTGCTATATGTTTTCTGCTGCACCATTGGCATGGATATATGTTCTTAGTCCTCTCCATTAAAATTATCAGAAATTAGGAGTAGAAATATAGGGAACATTTTTTTTTTTCTTTTCCTTTTGGATAGAATAAGGGAGGGTTAAAGCCCCTGTCAGTTTATTTTTTACCATCCCTGTCCCATTGCAGAGACTTCCCTTCACTACCTGCCCCATAGACAAACAGGAAGTAAGAGGAAATCTATGCAAATTAAGGGAATCCATTGCCCCACCACAGGCCCTCAGAACTAGTTTCCCCACTCAAAAATTTCAGGGGGTGTCTTAAACAGCAAGGGGTGTGGCCTTGACAGGAAGGGGTGGGTCATATTTAAATTAGGGGGTGTACAAGTTTAGTCAGGCCTAGGGCAACACAAAACCTAAATACACTACTGCCCCACCCCACAGCTGTACGTATACAAGGAGCATGTGTGGCTACAGGGTGGGGAATTTCCCAGCTGCAGATGACTGCACAGGTGACAGCTTCCTGTTGCTTGGTTTATATCCTACTCCGAACAGGCCCAATCTCATTGCTAATTACATTTTAGAATGCTGTCTCAATATGACCTCTCTGGAGGTCATGTCTATCAGCTGACTGTCTCAAAATATGCTTTGCTATATGCTATAAGCTGCCTAAATTAAACAAAAGTATAGCCAAAGCTCTGTTGGCCATATTTCTATGGATCACAGGAGTTCACTTTGTTCTGTTGACCCAGCAGCTGTCTCAGCCTCTCAGCGTGCCACTGAGAGTCTGAACCAGCTGCTCCTACCCCTTCCCATAGTCCAGTGCTCCAGTGAGAGCTGGAGGGACAGAGTGGAGAGCCAATGACTGGCAATTACCAGCTCTCTGCCTTGCTGAAGACATATAACTGAGCATAGAGCAGTCTTTGATTGATCAGTCTCTGGAGTAGAGGCAGTGGGAAACAGATGCCGCCTTGGATCGATGCTGGTCATCTAAATGAATATGAATTTTTTTTTTTTTTTTTTTTTTTTAAATCCCGCACTTCTCTTTTAAGGATAGTCTTTGTTAAAATAGTGATAACTGTAAGTAATTATGCTATTTATAGTTGTTAAAGACAAAAAGAAGCTGCTCAGACACAAAACGCATTAGAGCCTTGAGGCGATTCAGTTCGCATTTGCAGCGCTTTACAAATCATTCATTCAAAAATAAATAGAATCAAACAACATCTTGAATTTTCACAACATCACAAGGATATACAATGTAATACTGACATAAAAGCACACACAGGTTGGACTTGATGGACTTGTGTCTTTTTTCAACCTCACCAACTATGTAACTTTGTATAGTATTATACAGGTCATTGAACAGGATATTACATGCTTTATTACATAATGCTGTTGTTATTACACAATGCTGCTTGTCCATTCAGATGCTGAAAAAAAATGCCTTGTAGTGTACATGGTTTTTGGTCTGTGAATGAATGAAAGCTATGCAACAAAGTAGCTATGTGAAAGGGTCTATGTAAGAAGTATACATTTCATGTTTTTTTCAGATATGCATGTAAAGCCCCATACACACGATAGGACTTTGTACAAACTTTCCTGTGGATTTTTGTACAAAGGGCGTTGGCCATAAGTTTGTATTGCATACAGACGGCAGGACTTTTCCAGCCAACTTTCACAAAATCACGTGGTTTTTCAGCTCTTTACCACCACCCTTTGGTCAACTTCTGTATTGTCTGATATTGTGCCAATTTCACCGCTTTTATCGGCGAGATTGACACCTTGCGAGCCGGGTTCACACTGGTGCAGGGATCCGATTTGGATCCCCGCCAATGCCGTGCACTGTTTGGTATGAATCTTGAGGGGGAACTCCACGCCAAATTTTAAATAAAAAAAAAAACGGTATTGGGTTCCCCACCAAGGGCATACCAGGTCCTTAGGTCTGGTATGGATTTTAAGGGCAACCCCTACGCCGAAAAAACGGCATGGGGGCCCTCCCCAAATCTATACCAGACCCTTATCCGAGCACGCAGCCCAGCCGGTCAGGAAAGGGGGTGGGGACGAGTGAGCGGCCCCCTCCTGAGCCGTACCAGGCCGCATGCCTGGCCTGGTACGACTCAGGAGGGGGGGCGCTTGCTCATTCCCACCCCTTTTCCTGACTGGCCGGGCTGCGTGCTCGGATAAGGGTCTGGTATGGATTTTGGGGGGGACCCCACACCATTTTTTCGGCGTAGGGGGTTCCCCTTAAAATCCATACCAGACCTAAGGGCCTGGTTAGCCCCCAGAGGGGAATTCCCTCTCGCGCTCGCTGCAATAGGAAAATGTGTTTTTCCTATTGCAGCCAGCGCGAGATGTACAGTACCCTGTGGCCGAGAACCAGCACGATGGGTTCGCGCTGGAAACATTCTCGTGGCTGCGTACTGTAGTTTGTACAAAAGTCCGATGCTTTTGTGTACACACGATCGGACTTTGCTCCATCAGACTTTTGTTGTCGGAAAATTTGTGCGTTCGCACAGCCAACAAAAGTCCGATGGAAGCAGAAAAAGTTTGTCCGATGGAACGTTAACATTGTTGCTCCAAAACAGCTAATTTGCATGTTTGTTGTCAAAAAGTCAGATCGTGTGTACGGGCCTTAAAGGGGGCTTGCGAATGACTGACTAGAATTAGGCACCAAGAGCACAAGTCCTTGCCCAGCTCTCTCTCCTGCTAGGACAGTGACCCTGCTGCTTGAGGCTTTAACCCTCTGCCATCTTGAGCCCACTACAGGCCTCCTCCCAACATTCCCAGCCATTAACCTATATATTCCCAGAGAAAGGAATATTTAAAGGTAGGGCTGCTTTGCTTTATTGATGGAACTTAGGAGATAGCACAAACGGTTACATAAATATTACATACTATCTGGGGTCACCGCAGTCTAATGACAATCATTTAGTGGGCGGTCTGCAATAGTCATATGTGAAAGCATCATGCAGCACTTTCGGTAAGCCATCTTCCTTTAAACAGTCTCTCTCCACCTGGGGTCGTTAGTACTCACTGAGATGGGATCTCTGCAGATAATTCCTCCCTGCACACACCTCTCCCAGCACCCACCAGGGGGATAATCCTACTTCAAAAAACTCTAGGCCTGGCCTAAAAAGTATTTTTACATCCTGCCATAGCCCCCACCTCCATAAGGGTCAGGAAGCCTATTTGCAGCTCTTCTGGGTGCAGGTCATCCTCTCCCTAACCCCCAGCTCTTTCCAGGGCTTCCACTTGCTGGCTACATCTGCCTGATGTTAGGGTCTCTGGCTCCCATGCTTCAAATGAAGTAGGGCTTCCCCCAATTTGGCTTATATATGGGCACTGAGTCACTCATGACATCACAAGAAGGCCAAGGGGCCTAGCACTTGAAAACACTGCTTTATTTAATCCAACACTACTCCTGAATAGAGCCACCTAGTGGTATCTAGCTGTACCTGCTTATATGCATACTAAAGCTTATTATTATTATTCATGAGAAAATAGAAGTGAAATGTATATACAGTGCCTTAAAAAGTATTCTTACCCCTTGAAACTTTCCAAATTTTGTCATGTTACAACCAAAAACATAAATGTATTTCTGTGATTTTATGTGATAGACCAACACAAAGTGGCACATACTGTAGTTGTGAAGTGGAAGGATAAATGGTTTTCAACATTTTTTACAAATTTCTGAAAAATGTGGTGTGTATTTGTATTCAGCCCCTCTAAATCAATACTTTTGTAGAACCACTTTTCGCTGCAATGACAGCTGCAAGTCTTTTTGGTTATGTCTCTACCAGCTTTGCACATCTAGAGAGTGACAATCCTGCCCATTCTTCTTTGCAATAGCTCAAGCTCTGTCAGATTGGATGGAGAGCAATTAAACACCATTAAACATTGGTGTAACAACCAATTTCCAAATCTTGCCACAGATTCTCAATTAGGTTTAAGTCTAGACTTTGACTGGGCCATTCTAACACATGAATATGCTTTGATCTAAACCATGCCATTGTAGCTCTGGCTATTTGTTTAGGGTCGTTGTCCTGCTGGAAGGTGAACCTCCGCCCCAGTCTTTTGCAGACTCTAATGCCTCGTACACACAATCGGACTTTTCAACAACAAAACCGTGGATTTTTGTTTGAAGGGTGTTGGCTCCAACTTGTCTTGCATACACACGGTCACACAAATGTTGGCCAACAATTACAAACGTAGTGACGTACAATACGTTCCACGAGCCGATAAAAAGGAAGTTCAATAGTTGTGCGCCACCCTTTGGGCTCCTTCTGCTAATCTCATGTTTATCTCGTGTTAGTAGAAGTTTGGTGAGTGACGATTCGCGCTTTTCTGCCTCATGCTTTTCAATTTGTTTCTGCTTTTCAGGTTATGCTTGTTGGGTTCGTAGCTGTTCTTCAGTGCATGCCTGTCAGTTTGTTTCTGTCTTTCAGTGTGTTCTATTTATAGTTCGCTACTGATTTTCAGTGCGTGCTTGCTGGTCGTTTCTGATTTTCAGGTCGTTCTTCTCAGGTCCTTTCTGATTTTCAGTGCGTTCTGTCGGTTCGTTCTGAGCAGCCGGTCGTTTTCAAGCCATGTTGCGGTTGCATTCTCGTCATAAAGATCGTGCTGTTGGTGTTATTGCTTTGACCCAAGTCCAGTCTATGAACAGGGGGAGGAGTTCTTGGACCAAGAATTGGTTGCTTAATCGTGACCAATTCTGTCATATGCCTTTGCTGCAGGAGCTCCAGGAGAATAATTCTGATGATTTCAGGAATTATCTCTGGATGAAGGACCCCGTCTTTCATTGGCTTTGCTGTCCCCTTATATTACGAAGCAGGACACCTGCATGCGGCAAGCCATCTCTCCTGAGCAAAGGCTCGTCGCCACCTTGCAGTACTTGGCGACGGGGAGAAGTCTCCAGGACCTGAAGTTCACGACTGGGATCTCCCCCCAGGCTCTGGGAATCATTATTCCAGAAACCTGTTCTACCATAATTCAAGTCCTGCAGAAGGACTATATTAGGGTAAGTTTTCTCCTTTAACATCACATTCTATGTATTTAATGTTTGCTGTATTGTATTCATTTCATCATTACATAATCAACATGATTGTAATATGCTGTGAATGTCCTCATGCATGCTGTAAGCTTTTAATGCTCCTTTTTTGTCCTTCATGTATATTTGCATTCACTAACCTCCCTAGCATGATATCCTGGGTCCATACACACCTAGCCTAGTCACTTAACATCGTATTTTGTCAGCTCCATTGTAGTGCTTACCCCTAAAATGTGTCCAAATGTTATTGCTGTCCTTAAATTCAGGCAGAGTGCAAGAGGCTTTTTTTTGGGGGTCCCAAATTCATTTTGAACCCTCCCTCCCCCCAACCGCTAAGTCAACCCATACACAATATACCTACCTCTTTTGTGTTCATATTTATGGATTAATTCACCAAAGCATGTAGTGCAAGTGCCTGCCTGAATACTTTCAAATGGTACTGTTTAAAGTTTTGTTCTCCTATTATCTTGATAGGTAATTGCAGAATGTATAAATGTGCTTCAATTTGGACAGTGTGTATTTATATTTTGGCATTATGACTCTTCTTACCTGTCCAGTGGGCTGCCAATAGTGTAAGTAAGGAGGGGCTGGCCAAAGTAACACATTATATTTATGCATTCAGCTCTCAATGAAGTGGAGAGGGTTACCTGTCCAAAATATCTACCCCCCACCATAAAATTTTTTTAATGGGCCACATGAGGGGGTGAGGAATCTGATAAGTTGACTTTATACTTTTGTCTTTAAATACTCATTTCAATAAATGTTTACTTATATTGGCCAAGAATGTTTGTGTCTAATCTGCTTGCAATGTTATGTGCAAAAGTAGTATTTTTTTTTTTTTTTTTCCGTTTGACTCCACAGTTTCCTTCCAACCCACAGGAAATGCTTCCCAATTCCACCACCAGTGTGATTTTCCCAATTGTGGTGGTGCGATCGATGGGAAGCATGTCAGGATCGCCCCACCACCCAACTTGGGGTCGTACTACTTTAATTATAAGGGGTTCAGTAGTATAGTGATATTGGCGGTGGTGACGGCCAATTATGAATTAATCTACCTAGATGTAGGGAAGACTGGCCGTATGTCTAATGGAGGCGTGATCACCCAGATGGAGTTTTACCGGCATCTACAAAATGGCACCTTGGGGTTGCCACCTCCAGAGGATAATGTTACGGGCCTCAAGTTGGTGTTTGTGGCGTATGAGGCCTTTACTCTGGGGGAACATCTGATGAGGTCGTTCCTCCATGAGGGCCATGACCCCAGAGCAGAGGGTTTTTAATTACCGGCTGGCCCATGCCAGAAGAGTGATTGAAAATGCCTTTGGCATAATGGCCAGCCGGTTCAGGCTTTTCATTATGGCCATCAACATGGCCGAATACAAACGTAATCACAGTGTGTTGAGCTGCTGCATTCTGCACAACTACCTTCGCAAGAATGCAGCCAGGTATCTGGCCTCAGTTGTGACTGAGGCCAACTTTGCAGCAGAACCTACATTACTGACGGTGCTCGAAAGTGGCCGCCCTGGCTTGCCCCCCCAAAGCACCCGCGAAGTCCGGCAAAACTATGTCGAGTACTTCATGGGTGGGGGAGCAATTGATTTACAAGCAAATCTTGCAGATGTATAATACATTTTTTTTTGCAAAACTAAACTCATATTTAATTTGAATTACTGTTTGTGTTTCTTATCTGTCTCCTAGGTTCTCAAATGGCCTTTTATTTTTGGGTCTGCTACACACACACAATGTTATTGTTGTTAATGTATGTAATGCATTAATGATAAAAATAATCATCCTTTTCAGCTCCATGAATTAATTGCTTGTAGTCCTTAAAATGGCCTGATTTTGGCAAATTTTACAGCACAGTGGGGGTTATATTACTAAAGGCAAATCCACTTTGCACTACAAGTGAACTTGAAAATGCACTACAAATGCACTTGTAGTGCAAAGTGGATTTGCCTTTAGTAAATAACCCCCATTGTCACTATAACTACATCGACTTAAAAAATAAACTGGTATTGAGCATTGAAATAAGAAGCCACACATTGTTGAGTATAAAACATTTTACTCCAAACACATTTACATGTACATTATAAATGGTTTTGGAACAAACTAACATATTGGTGTATAATATGTATGTTTGACATAAATTTGCCTTTTTTGGGGCTAAACAGGCATGTTTAAAAACATAACATACACATCCACAACTCAGGAACTTACAAAGTTCAACTTTGCTAAAGTGAAGGCCATATGAGACATTAGTATGTCCAAACTGTGTTGATTATGCCTTCATCAGATGGGCTGATATCACCCCTCTAAAAGCCACATTTTGAAGTTGCACACAAATTGGGACTCAAAATTTGGATTTCCCTCATGATCCCATGCCAAAAATGTGTGTATTTTCCCTACATCTATTTTGATAAAGCCACAAAACACAGTGTGTCAACATGTGCTATCTCCCATCATGGGATATCAATGTACATGTTTTGTGGGTGCAACCCCTTCCTCCAAACTAAAGTGGGTGACAGGAAGGGGTTGCACCCCCGAAACACATCCATTGATTCCCCATGATGGGAGCTAGCACATGTTGACACACTGGGGCTTATTTCAGAAAGGACAATCCACTTTGCCCTACAAGTGCACTTGCATTTCACTTGTAGTGCAAAGTGGTTTTGACTTTTTGAAATAAGCCCCAGTGTGTCAACATGTGCTAGCTCCCATCATGGGGGATCAATGGATGTGTTTCGGGGGTGCAACCCCTTCCTCTCACTTACTTTAGCTTGGAGGAAGGGGTTGCACCCACAAAACGTGTACATTGATATCCCATGATGGGAGATGGCACATGTTGACAAAATTTGGCTTTGCAATTAATTTAAAACTGTAAAAACATGGACAACATAATGACAACTTTATATTTTTTTTTCGGTTTAGATTTTTCCTAAAATATCAGTGATGTTACTCAGTCTTTTTTGAACATCATGGATGTTTTGTTTCATCTTTTCCTAGTCACGATTGCACACCATGATCTCACTGATCAGTATTTGTGCACTTGCACTGCTGAAGTGAGTTTCTTCTTCCACAGCATTCACTTTACCTAAAAAAAAAAAAAAACATGTATTATAAATATGCAGACATCCATCTATTACCTGAAGCTGTGGTCTCAGACACTGACCTGTTGTCAACACCATTTCGACCACTTCACCCAGCACTTCCTGAACCTCTGCATCCACAACTTTTCTTCATGGTGTGTGGTGAGTTCCCTTTGTTCATTCGGTGTGGGGTTACTGGTGTCCTCAGATGTCCCTATTCTTTTCTCCCCTATGTAAATTCAAAAAAGGTATATTTAGCAGATAGATATGTTAGGCTAGAAATAGTTATATGAAACATTGCTTCGAAGTGTCGTCCAATTGTCTGTTTTGGCAGAGTTCCAAGCTGAAGACATGATTTTTTCACTTTAAAAAGCTGGAATACTTACCTGTTTTGTGCAAGTTTTACACATGGAGGAGACCCCTAGTATCCATGGGAGCACCTGTGTGGGACACCACCATAACAAGGTTGTTATGGTGTCCCACACTAGTGCTCCTGCGTCCAGATGTGTAAACAGCTGCTGAGTGTCCTCTCCTGACACTGAATAAAGTTGTCATTTCATTATAGTTTCAAACACATCTAAACAACAATCTAATTATCTTTTCCCCTAATCGTCTTTCAGGACAGCCACCTGAGAGACTTTGGCTCCTCCCCTCTGTAGGAAACACCGCGCCAGCCTTCTATAAATTATCTCCTCCCCTGCTGGCTCCTCAGTTATTTGTGTTTCCTCCAGAGGGGAGACACCACTGAAACCAAGCCAGGAGAGCCAGAGGGGGCTCAGGCAGCATGTCCTAAAAGAGGAGTAGAGACTCCTGGGACAAACCAGAGGAAGATTTGTTGTGCAGCTTCCGAGACCCAGCTATAGCGGTCAGCACAACACTAACCTGGTTAAAAGTTTTGTGTTTTTGTTGTCAACCCTGCATCCCTGAGCGCAGGTGGAGGTGGGGGGGTGCCTTTTCAGCACAGAGTGCGGTGGGATGAAGTGCAGGTCCAGCAGTCCCATACCCTCAACAACGTGTGGTAGCAGCAATACAAACCTCGTCGGGTATTAGGACTGCACGGTCTGTGGCGGGTGATGTCATGTCCGGCCGAAGGGACATGCACTTCCGGGTTCACGGCTTCCGGTTCCGGCTGCAAACTATGAAAAGGAGCTAATGTTGAAAAAAGGAGGGGTGTGGAGGCGCCAACTGTGGTAGCTTGTTTATGCAAAAATAAAAGTTAGTGTAACAATTACACTTACTGGTTCGCAGGGTGGAGGTGTTTCTTTGAGATGGAAAAGTGTCCTGGGATGTGCTGTTATCTTGTTTCCGGCTCAGATTTCATTCCTTCAGGCGTCTGGGTGTGGAGTCTGTACACAGGCTGAACTGCTGCATCCAGTGCATGGAAAGCTCCACGCTGACCACTCTGGAGTGCAGAAGAGGAAATGACGTCACTGATGCACGGCAAACGTCCAGGCTGGTGTTGGGGATAATGCAGGGATAGTACAGGCTACGCGCTCTCTGAGGATGGCTGCCTCCTCATTCTAGAATTTACCTGCCTTATTTTAATGTGCTATTATAGCTACCATTGTACTATTTACCTTAGACATCACATGTTGCGGAGCGCCGGAAAACCCCCCCTTTTGTTTCTCTATGAAAAGGAGCTAGGCATGGGTTGGAGAGGAGCCGTACATGCTGTAGAGACAGCAGAGGCTCCGGAGGTGACACTATAATGGTGTATGCAGAGGGATCAGACCAAACTGCTCCAGCAGAGACCAGCTCCAGCCATGTGAAGGTAAGGGGAACCTAGGGTGGAACTCCCCTGGCCTGAACCCACCACCCCCAAACCCCCCCTCAGCAATGTGGGATGGAAAAAAAGAGGGGGGTAGGTAAAGGACCCTCCGGTATCAGAGGGTGGTTCATGAGGCCCCTGGTGAGACAAGCACATATGAAGATGCTGCACTCCTGCAATTTTGCAGGGGAGGGTGCCAAGTATTAATTTTGTGGGGTTTTTCTTTTATGAAAACAGACAAAACCAGGGCCCCTCATAATTCATAAAGGAGGTGCCCTTCTTGTAAAACTACCCTTAGAGATTCCTGGGGGAAAGCATTATGTAAAGAATGTATTAATACAAGAGCATTCCACGGAGCAGAGTGAGCTAACGGCATCTGTTAAAGAATTATCCAGTACTTTTGCATCCTTTAAAACTTTTTTTTGAAGGATTTCAGATACCGCAGCTTCAGACTGCTCCTCCCCCAGTACAGGCAGCGTTACCAAAGAGGCAAGCAATACCCTCCACTAGTGCAGGCCCTTCAGTAGCCCCTAGAGAGGAGGCAGAAGAGGAACTTGCAACATCCGGCTCCCAAGATTCTGAGGGTGAAGCTCTGGATGGGGATTCCAGAAAGCCATCCCGATACAAACTCTCATTAGAAGAGGTTGACCATCTTTTAGGGGCCATTTATACCACGCTAGGTATACAAACGGAAAAGAAAACTCTATCCTTGCATGATCAGATGTATGAGGGCTTAGGAGAACAGGAAAAGAAGAATTTTCCTGTTCATGAGGTCTCAATAGAGGCAATTAAAAAGGAATGGCAGGAACCAGAAAGAGAAAACCATTTTTTCTAAAGCCTTAGAGAGATGATTCCCCTTCACAGAGGATCCAGCATCAGTATGGCACAAAACTCCAAAATTAGATACAGCTTTCTCACAAGTGTCGAGACACACGGATTTAGCATTTGAGGATATGGGGGTCCTATCCGAGGCGATGGATAAAAGGATGGACTCTTTATTAAAGTCATGGGACTCAACAGTGGGCAGCCTAAAGCTAGCTATGGCGGTAACTGTGGTGGCTAGGAATGTAGAGTTCTGGTTGAACCAAATACAGGCACACATTGAAGAAGGAACTGCAAAAGAGCAGATTCTATCTTCTTTTCCCACACTCCTGCGAGGCATTGCGTATATCGCAGATGCTTCAGCAGAGCTGGTTCGGATGGCAGCCAGATCCTCGGCACTAGCCAACTCTACAAGAAGGGCCCTATGGCTAAAGACATGGCAGGGGGACTGCACGTCCAAAGCCAAATTCTGCGGGATTCCATTTACAGGGGACCTGCTGTTCGGGCCAGGGTTGGAGAAAGTGCTGGACCGTACAGCAGATAGAGAAAAAGCGTTCCCATTGAAACGCAAAGCAACTTGGAGTCAACCACAACAGAATAAAAGGAGGCTAAGAAGGTACACAAGATCCCGCTTTACAACACCCAAGGCGGATAACCAGAGAAAACCTTGGGTTCAGAGAGGGAAAGGCAATGGAGGAGCAATTTTTCATCCTGAGCAAACCCACAACAAAAAATAACAAGGTAGTCACAGTGGGAGGAAGACTGGGGGCCTTCCTCCCACAATGGGAAGGAATATCCTCCAACCGATTTATTTTGAGAACAATACAGGAAGGGTATCATCTAGAGTTCTCAAGATCACCCCCAAACAGGTTCTACACCACCAAATTTCCAAAAAACAAGGAAAAGGCCAGAGGGTTAATGAGATCAATAAAGGAGCTCAAAGAACAAGGAGTAATCACCAAGGTACCAAAGGAAGAAAGAGGGCAGAGTTTCTACTCCCACATATTCGGAGTACAAAAAACCTCAGGGAAGGTCAGACCAATCCTCAACCTCAAACCCCTAAATGTGTCCATAACCTACAAGAGGTTCAGAATGGATTCCATATATTCAGTGAAGGCGCTATTGCCTCCAAACTGTTATATGGTTTCCCTAGACTTAAAAGACTCGTACCTCCACATCCCGATACATCAGAATTGTCAGAAATTTCTAAGATTAGCAATAGAAACAGAAAAGGAAATCATGCACCTTCAATTTCAAGCTCTACCCTTTGGCCTTTCCTCCTCACCCAGAATTTTTACAAACATTCTGGCCGAAGCTCTGGCACCATTATGAGTCAAAGGCATATCCATCATTGCCTATTTAGATGACCTTCTCCTTTTTGCAGAAACACCTGGGAAATTACTAGAAAATCTCAGTTACACACAGACATTCTTAGAAAGTCTAGGTTGGTTGATAAATTTTGAAAAATCCAATCTACAACTCACTCAACAAATAATATACCTGGGATATATCATAGACTCAGCTCAACAAAGAGTGTTCATACCCAAGGAGTAAATAGAAAAAATTCAAAGGGAAGTGAGCATAATGCAGGCCAATCTACCATGTGCCATAAGGCAGATAATGTCAACGCTGGTGTTACTAACGTCTGCAATCCCAGCGGTACAATGGGCAGGCCTGCATTTTCGGCCACTGCAGATGTTCCTGTTAAAGATATAGGACTACAAGCAGGAGTCCTTAGATACCAAAGTTCTAATACCAGCTAAGGTAAAAAGAACCTTATGGTGGTGGAGGAGAACAGGGAATGTGAACAAAGGACGGCTGTGGAGCCTACCCATTTCCCGAATCTTAACCACAGATGCAAGCGGCGTAGGGTGGGGAGCACATCTAGGCTCTCAGATAACGCAAGGGACTTGGGAAAAGGAGGAGAGGGTGAGATCATCCAACTGGAAGGAATTGAAAGCAGTATGGTTTGCACTTCAAACCTTCCAGAAAGAGTTGAGAGGACATCATTTGCAGGTCAGGTCCGACAATTTGTCGGTAATCGCCTACATAAACAAACAGGGGGGAACAAGAAGCGGAACCCTGTGGACTGTAGCAGAGGAAATCTTGAACTGGGGAGAGGAAAACATACTCTCATTGTCAGTCCACTTGAAAGGGGATTTAAACAAAGTGGCAGATTTCCTCAACAGGAAAAAAGTGAGAGAAGGCGATTGGGTACTAAAACAGCAGGTATTTGAGCAGATTACTCAAAAATGGGGAATACCTCAGGTGGACTTGTTTGCCTCAAAAGAAAGCAGAAAAGTCAGAGTGTTCTTCTCCCTGAAAAGAGAGGACGGAAAGCTCGGGGTAGATGTGTTAGCATAGAGGTGGGCATTCAACAAATGCTATGCCTTTCCCCCACCAGTACTGCAACCAGCAATAATAAGGAAATTACGTACAGAGAATACAACACTAATTCTCATAGCACCTCACTGGCCCAGGAGACCGTGGTTCTCTATGCTCAAAGAACTTGCGGTAGAACTCCCCTGGTTATTACCAATCCAGGAAGATCTACTCTCCCAGGGCCCAGTACACTGCCCCCAAGTGGAAAGGTGGAACTTGGCCCCATGGTATCTGAGGAGCAGCTGCTGGAAGCAAAACAGTTCTCAAGCCGTCTAATAGATACACTGCTGAAAAGCAGGAAGGTTGAGACACTTAACATCTACCAGAGAGTATGGAAGTGCTTTAACAGATGGTGCACAGACAACAATTTCAACACACAAAGCTCAGTGGCAGTCTTATGCCCTGTACACATGATCGGACATTGATCGCACATTCCGACAACAAAATCCTTGGACTTTTTCCAACGGATGTTGGCTCAAACTTGTCTTGCATACACACAGTCGCACAAAGTTGTTGGAAAATACGATGTAAAACACGTACATTGGGACTATAAACGGGGCAGTAGCCAATAGCTTTCGTTTCTTAATTTATTCGGAGCATGCATGGCACTTTGTGTGTCGGATTTGTGTATACACGATCGGAATTTAACCGATCAGATTTTGTTGTCGGAAAAATTTTATAGCCTGCTCTCAAACTTTGTGTGTCGGAAATTCCGACGGAAAAAGTCAGATGGAGCCCACACACGATCTGAATTTCCGACAACACAATCCGATCGCACTTTTTCCATCGGAGAATCCGACCGTGTGTACAGGGCATAAGAGTTTCTACAGAGCGGTATAGACAAAGGACTAAGCCTTAGCACATTAAAGAGTCAAGTGTCAGCACTTTCGGTTTACCAGGAAAAAAGATTAGCATCTAATCCGTGGATAATCAGACTCTTTAGATCTGTGAGCAGACAGAGACCGATACACAGTACAGTCTTTCCAAAGTGGGATCTGTCATTAGTGCTGCAAACTATGACCGCAAACCCCTTTGAACCATTAGATAATTGCAGCCTGAAAATGCTGACTCTTAAAGCAGTCTTTTTGGTAGCAATTACTACAGCCAAAAGGGTCTGTGAGATTGAGGCCCTATCAATCAGACCCCCCTTTTTTCAGATTTTTCCGGATCCCATAATCTTTAAAATGGATCCTGGATTTCTGCCTAAAGTGGCCTCGAAATTCCACAGAGGCCAAGAAATTGTGTTTACCTTCTTTTTGTCCGAATCCCTCTAAGGAACAAGAGGTAAAGTTTCATAAATTAGACGTCCGGAGATGCGTCTTACATTATTTAGAGGTAACAAAAGCTATTAGGAAGACGGATTCCTTATTTATTTTAAGTTCTGGAGCGAAGAAAGGGCACAAGGCCTCAAAACGCACCATAGCCAGCTGGCTAAGAGAAGCCATTGAACAGGCTTATAAGTTAGGAGGCATGCAGATCCCACAGGGTATAAGGGCACACTCCACAAGGTCAACGGCAGCGTTGCAGGCAGAGAGACCTGGAGCAACGCCGAAACAGATTTGTAAAGCAGCAACCTGGTCCAGCTTTGCAACCTTTGTAAGACACTATAGAGTGGATCTTACAAGCCGTGGTCCCGCCATAGGGGTAAGTGCTTGTTTATCCTCTCAGGTGGCTGTCCTGAAAGACGATTAGGGGAAAAATGAAGTTACTTACTGGTAACGTTCTTTCCCGGAGTCTTTCAGGACAGCCGGGTACCCACCCAAATGTTTATTAAGACATGAAGATTTCCTTACAGGAAATGTGATATAGTTAATTATGTGTATCATATGTTCTTGTGTCTCCCCAGTGGACTGGAGGTGCTCTTTAAAGAACTGAGGAGCCAGCAGGGGAGGGGGAAATTTATAGAAGGCTGGCGTGGTGTTTCCTACAGAGGGAAAGAGCCACTGTCTCTCAATACAAATCTGCCCTCCAAAACTACAATTCCTGCCTCCTCACTGCCAAGCAGACCTATTTTATCACTCTCTTTAACACCTTCTCATCCAGCCCCCATCAACTTTTTCCTACCTTTAACTCTCCACTTTGTCCTCCACTGCCTTCACCCACTAACTCACTCACTGCCCAGGAGATCGCTAATCACTTCAAACATAGGATTGATTCAATTTGTGATGAAATCTCCATTCTACAGGTATCTCCCCCACTTAACACCCCATGCGAACAGGTATAATCAGCACTCCCTTATTCAACCCTGCTACTATAGATGAGGTTGCTAAACTCATTTCTAACACCCACCTAACCACTTGCCCCGTGGACCCTCTTCCCTCTCAAATACTACGGTCACCCTCTGACTCTATCCTACACTCTCCAACCCAAATCTTCAATCTCTCCCTCTCTTCTGGCATCTTCCCCAACTCTCTAAAACATGCACTGGTCACCCCCATACTTAAAAAGCCATCCTTGGACTCTACCAACCTTAACAATCTATGCCCTATCTCTTTGCTCCCCTTTTTCCTCTAAACTCCTTGAACGCCTGGTCTACAACCAACTGAGTGACCATCTCATTAAGAATAACCTTCTTGATCTCCTTTAGTCTGGATTTTGCCCTTAACACTCCACGGAACTGCTCTTTTAAAACTCACAAATTACTTACTAATAGGGATGAGCTTCGTGTTCTAGTCGAACCCATGTTCGACTCGAACATCGTCTGTTCGCCGAATTGTGAACGATATGGGCCATTTGCGCCAAATTCGTGTGGCGTGTCACGGCCCATAATTCACTGCGGCATCGCAGTGCATTGCTGGCTGATGATTGGCCAAGCATGCACTATGACCCGCATGCTTGGCCAATCACAGCGCCGTCTGAACAGAGAGCCGTAATTGGCCAAAGCCAAGGAGGCTTCTGCCAATTATGGCTCAGGGGATTTAGCACACGCCCCACACTATATAAGGCCGCCTGCACGGCGGCCCTGTGTAGTGTGTGTTCCGGCGTTCATAGAGAGAGAGAGAGAGAGACACAGTGTCATTTGATTTGAGTTAGATAGATTAGGCAGAACAGTCAGTCAGTTAGCTGCACTTACAGTGTATTGTGTATGTGTGTGTGTATATATATATATATATATATATATATATATATATATATATGCATCCCAGGTGTTGCGCATATATATATATATATATATATATATATATATACACACACACTGTATTCAGTTTAGCTAGATCTGTTCCTGTTATCTTCTTACTGACAGACAGGCTTGTCTTGTTACAGTATTTACAGCTACCTGAAGAAAATTGCTGGTGTTCTTTTGATCCTATTAGTACCACAGTCAGGCAGCTAGACTATTTACAGTTAGTGCAGTGCGTCCTGCTCACAGTGTTCAGATAAACCTACAAGTTAGTGCAGTGCGTCCTGCTCACAGAGTTCAGCTAAAACTACAAGTTAGTGCGGTGCGTCCACCTCAGTGTTCAGCTAAAACTACAAGTTAGTGCTGTGCGTCCTCCTCAGTGTTCAGCTAAACCTACAAGTTAGCGTAGTGAGACCTCTGCACAGTGTTCATCTAAAGCTACAAGTTAGTGCAGTTCGTCCTGCTCACAGTGTTCAGCTAGATCCATTCCTGTTATCTTCTTACTGACAGGCAGGCTTGTCTTGTTACAGTATTTACAGCTACCTGAAGAAAATTGCTGGTGTTCTTTTGATCCTATTAGTACCACAGTCAGGCAGCTAGACTATTTACAGTTAGTGCAATGTGTCCTGCTCACAGTGTTCAGCTAAAACTACAAGTTAGTGTGGTGCGTCCTGCACAGTGTTCAGCTAAACCTACAAGTTAGTGGGGTGCGTCCACCTCACAGTGTTCAGCTAAACCTACAAGTTAGTGCGGTGCGTCCTGCTCACAGTGTACAGCTAAAACTACAAGTTAGTGCTGTGCGTCCTGCTCACAGTGTTCTGCTAAAACTACAAGTTAGTGTGGTGCGTCCACCTCAGTGTTCAGCTAAACCTACAAGTTAGTGCGGTGCGTCCTGCTCACAGTGTACAGCTAAAACTACAAGTTAGTGTGGTGCGTCCTCCTCACAGTGTCCAGCTAAACCTACAAGTTATTTTTTTGCGAGCTCTGCACAGTGTTCAACTAAAGCTACCTGTAGAAGGTTGGTGGTGTTTTCCTGATCCTATCACTACCGCAGGCAGCTAAAAAAGCTACAAGTTAGTTTTTTGCGAGCTCTGCACAGTGTTCAACTAAAGCTACCTGTAGAAATTGGTGGTGTTCTCATACTACAGGCAGGCAGTTGATTTTGCATATATATATATATATATATATATATATATATATATATATATATATATATATATATATATATATATATATATATATATATATATATATATATATATATATATATATATATATATATATATATATATACACACACATCCCAGCTTTGTGCAGCTACAGGCCATTAGTATGTCTGGAAGGCCAAGAAGGAGAGGCAGACAGTCACAAGCCAATAAGAGAGGGCAAGCAGGCTCTGTGTCTAGTGCTGGTCATGGAGACGGTGCATCCTCATCAGCACGTGGCCGTGGGACACGCTTGGCCTTTTTTTCGGCAGCTGGCCGTGTTGAGCCGCAACATGCGGAAGACTTGGTCGAGTGGATGACCAAGCCGTCCTCATCCTCCTCATCCTCTCTCACCCATGCCCAGGGTACTTTGTCTGGCAAAGCAGCGGCCTCTTCCCTTGGCTCAATGTCATCAGTGACTCCTTCCCTAGCCCCACCATGTCCTCCTGAGGAGTCCCTCGAACTGTTTGACCACAGTGTTGGGTACATGCTCCAGGAGGATGCCCAGCGTTTGGAAGGCTCTGATGATGATACTAAGCTTGATGAAGGCAGTAACGTGAGCATGGACAGAGGGGGTGCCCAAGAAGGACAGCAATCTGGCAGTCATGCTCCCCCTGCTGCAGCATACTGCCAGGTTTGCTCCAGTGATGAGGAGGGAGGGGATGATGAGGTCACTGACTCAACGTGGGTGCCTGATAGGAGAGAGGAGGAGGAGGCGGCACATCACCCAGGAGGCAGGATGCCCTCCAGGGGCCAGCCTAAGGGCAGCACCTTGACTGCATCACACCCCAAAGCTCCACATGTGCAGGGCGCTGCAGTCTCTGCGCGTTATTCAAAAAATTCTTTGGTGTGGGCCTTTTTTGAGACGAGTGCATCAGATCGCACCGCTGCTATTTGCAACATATGTCTCAAGCGTATCTCGCGTTGCCAAAACATCTCCCGCTTGGATACCACATGCTTGACCAGACATATGTTGACCTGCCATGCAGTTCGTTGGCAAGCGTATCTAAAAGACCCACACCAAAGAACAAAGAGGACCTCTCCTTGCTCCTCATCAGCTGAGATCTCCAACCCCACTATACCTTCAGTCCTCTCTGAGACCTGCACTGAGAGGAATGAAGGTGTAGAATTAGGTGTGTCACAGCCAAGTACTTGTGGGCAATCTGCTTTTGGTACACCAACGTCAGATTGTACCAGGCAAATTTCCCTGAACCAGCTGCTGCACCGCCGAAAGAAGTTTGCTCCCAGCCATCCACATGCCCAACGGTTGAATGCTAGCTTGGCAAAATTGCTAGCACTTCAACTGCTGCCTTTTCAGTTGGTAGACTCTGCCCCCTTCCGTGAGTTTGTGGAATGTGCAGTTCCTCAGTGGCAGGTACCCAAACGCCACTTTTTCTCACGGAAGGCGATTCCGGCTCTCTACCGGTATGTGGAAGGCAATGTCCATGCCTCGCTGGACAGGGCGGTCAGCGGTAAGGTGGATATCCGGGTACCCGGCAGGTACCCGGGCTTACAGGATGTCCTGAGGCAGGCCAGGAAAGTCTGTGTGCATTTCCGCCGGTCATATAATGCCAGTGCTCGGCTGACGGACCTCCAAAAGGAGTTTAACCTGCCCAAGAACCGCCTAATCTGTGACATGCCCACCAGGTGGAACTCAACGTTGGCCATGCTGCAGTGGCTGCACAGGCAGCAGAGGGACATCAATGAGTACCTGTGCGACTATGGCACCAGGACAGGGTCAGGGGAGCATGTTTTTTTCCCCACGCCAGTGAGCCATGATCAGGGATGCATGCACTGTCCTGTCACCATTTGAGGAGGCCACGAGGATGGTGAGCAGTGACAGTGCATGCATCAGTGACACTGTCCCCCTTGTCCACCTGTTGGAGCACACGCTGCGTGGAATAATGGACAGGGCACTTGAGGCAGAACAGAGGCAGGAAGAGGAGGACTTCCTTAACTCTCAAGGCCCCCTTTATCCAGACAGTGTTCCTGCGTGCCCGCCGATCACACAGGAAGAGGAGGAGGAGGAAGAAGATTGTGTCAGTATGGAGGTGGAGCCTGGCACTCAGCATCAGCAGCAGTCTTTAAGGGATCAGTCCCAAGAAACACATGGACTTGTACGTGGCTGGGAGGAGGTGGCTGCGGACCATGTCGTCCTTAGTGACCCACAGGACTCTGGACCGAATGCCTCAGCAAACCTACGCTGCATGGCCTCCCTGATCCGGCAAAGCCTGCGTAAGGATCCTCGTATTCGTGGTATCAAGAAGAAGGACCAATACTGGCTGGCAACCCTCCTTGATCCACGTTACAAGGGTAAGGTTGCGGACCTTATCTTGCCATCGCAGAGGGAGCAGAGGATGAAACCTCTTCGGGAGGCCTTGCAGAAAGGTCTGTGCAACGCGTTCCCAGAGACTGGGAGGTTACAAACTCCTGTTTCTGGACAACGTGTTGCTGAGGCTTCGGTCAGTCAAAGAAGGAGCGGTGGAGAAGGTGGCCATCTGACCGATGCGTTCAGACAATTTTTTGGTCCGCAGCCCCAAGGTATGATCGGTTCCAGCAACCATCGCCAGCGTCTGTTTTACATGGTGCAGGAATACCTAGGGGCAAGATCAGACTTGGACACCTTTCCCACCGAAAATCCTCTGGGTTACTGGGTCTTGAGGATGGATCACTGGCCAGAGCTTGCACAGTATGCAATTGAGCTACTGGCCTGTCCTGCATCCAGCGTTCTTTCGGAACGCACATTCAGTGCTGCTGGAGGCTTTGTAACCGATCACAGGGTGCGTCTGTCCACCGACTCGGTCGATCGACTGACCTTCATAAAAATGAATCAGTCTTGGATCACCACCAGCTACCAAGCACCTGATGCCGATGTAACCAAATAATTTTTTTTGAAATCTCAGATCCCATCAAAGACTGCCTATGCTGATGCTGAGTGACTATCCCTGAGTAATTATCCTCTTCCTCCTCAATCATCACGCTGATAGCTTGTAAGAACATTTTTGGTTCTGGGCGCCACCACCAGTGCCTAAGGCCCAATTTTTCAGCCCCTGTTTAATAGGGGCGTGTAATTACAATTTTTGATGCAATACTTTGCAGCAGGGCTCGTTTCTGCGTTACAACTAGAGTATCTGTGAGGGGTTGCAGTGTTGTGGCACCAGCACCAGTGCCTAAGGCCCAATTTTTCAGCTCCTGTTCAACAGGGGCATGTAATTACAATTCTTGATCTAATACTTCACAGCAGGGCCCATTTCTGCACCCACCAAGAGCGAGTGAGGACTTACAGTGTTGTGGCACCACCACCACCAAAGGCCCAATTTTTCTGCCCTTGTTTAACAGGGGCATGTAATTACAATTCTTGATCTAATATTTCACAGCAGGGCCCTGTGAGGGCTTACAGTGTTGTGGCCACAACAACACCTAAGGCCCAAATTTCTGCTGAGTATATAGGGCAGGCCCCTACTTTCAAACATCTAACTTACAAACGACTCCTACTTGCAAACGGAAGGAGACAACAGGAAGTGAGATGAAATCTACCCCTAGGAAATTCTCTACTGTAAGAGTTAATATGGGAAAAACATTTCTCCTTTCCACTGATGCTTTCCAATCCTTGTTCCACAAAAAACCCCAAATTTTCAAAAAACATTTGTCATTGGGACAAAAAGTGAGGTGAAATCTTCTGAAGAGGAGGAAAGACAGCAAAACAAATGTCACAGGGGTGATAACCCTTCGCTATGTTTTCCAAAAAGCTTAAAGATTTTTTGGCTGGAGCTAAACACGTTAAAAATGTACCCGTTAAAAATTACAAACAGATTCTAATTAACAACAAACCTACAGTCCCTGTCTTGTTTGCACGCTTGTATACTGCTGTTCAGAGTATATAGGGCCTGGTGGCCCCACACCTTTCCTTATTTTAATTTGGGTGCGGGGTTCCCCTTAATATCCATACAAGACCCAAAGGGCCTGGTAATGGTCTGGGGGGTACCCATGCTGTTTGTCTCACTGATTTTCATCCATATTGCCAGGACCCGACATTACATTAAACCCGCAAGCAGTTTTAAATGAGATTTTTTTCCTTTAAAAATGACATTTTGTGCAGGGACTGTTCTAAACACGGGAAACACGCGCCACTTTACAGGCATACTATAGACACACCCCAGGTATGATATTTAAAGGAATATTTCACTTTTTTTTTTTTTTTTTTTTACTTCAAGCATCATTAAAATCACTGCTCCTGAAAAAAACGGCCGTTTTTAAAAGTTTTTTTTGCATCGATACAAGTCCCCTGGGGTAGGACCCGGGTCCCCAAACCCTTTTTAGGACAATACCATGCAAATTAGCCTTTAAAATGAGCACTTTTGATTTCGAACGTTCGAGTCCCATAGACGTCAATGCGTCCGTTCGCAGGTTCTGGTGCGAACCGAACCGGGGGGTGTTCGGCTCATCCCTACTTACTAACAGCAAAAAGCAATGGCCACTATTATGTGCTCCTGCTTCTGAACCTTTATGGCTGCCTTTGAAACAGTTGACCACCCCCTCCTCCTCCTCCTCAAAAAATGTTACTCCTTTGGTCTCCATGACTGTGCTCTTCGCTGGTTCCCATCCTACCTATCCCACCACACCTTCAGTGTCACTTGCAATTCTACTTCTTCCACTCCTCTTCCTTTCTCTGTCGGGGTCCCCTATGGTTCTGTTCTTGGACCTCTTATTTTCAATCTATACCTCCTCCCTGGGTCAACTGATAGCTTCCCATGGCTTTCAATATCATTCCTATGCTGACGACACCCAAATCTATCTCTCTACCCCTCAGCTCACTCCATCAGTCTCCTCACCCATCACTAACTTACTAACAGATATATCTGTCTGGATGTCGCACCACTTCCTCAAACCAAAACTGATATTTCCTCCCCCACGTGCCTCTTCCCCTGACTTCTTTGTCAAGATCAATGGCACAACCATCCAGTCATCCCCGCATGCCAAGGTGCTAGGTATAAACCTGGACTCTGAACTCTCCTTTTAGCTCCATATCCAATCACTTTGCAAGGCTTGCCGCCTCAGCCGCCGCAACATCTCTATAATATGTCCCTTCCTAACCAATGAAACCACAAGCTCCTGATTCACTCCCTGGTTATCACTCGCCTTGACTACTGCAACTCCCTTCTACCTTTAAATAGGTTATCCCCCTTCAGTCCATCATGAATGTTGCTGCCAGACTCAGCATCTGCTACCTCTCTCTGCCAATCCCTCCATTAGCTTCCACTCACCCAACAAATTAACTTTAAAATACTAACAATAACTTACAAAGCCATCCACAACTCTGCCCCCAGCTACATCACTAACCTAGTCTCAAAATACCAACCAAATCGTCCTCTCTATTCCTCCCAAGACCTTTTGCTCTCTAGCTCCCTCGTCACCTCCTCCCATACTTTGGAGTTCCCTACCCCAATCTGTCTGACTATCTCCAACTCTATCCTTTTTGGGCATTCCCTAAAAACTTTTCTCCTCAGAGAAGCCTATCCTGCCCTCACCTAACAAGAAAAAAAAACAGAAAAGCGTCTCTGAGTGCAAGGTTTAATGTTACAGTAGTATGTTATCCAACACTTACATCAAAGTAAGGGATGACAGGCTCATGGGAAGAGAGATTTTCTGAGTTGGTCTCCAACGTCTCTGGCATGTCCTGTGTGAGTGGAATGTCCAGCTGCAGTAACCTCGATGACCCTGGAAGAAGCCGGCTGATCCTCTTGATGGCTGGAGAAGATGGAGGTATTCGGCTCTGTGAGCGAGCCAGTGAGCGTGTGACATCACCGGGTTATGGGAGAAACACAACACGTTTCAGAGCATGCACGAGACTCATACGGAGCATGCGCACTCTTTTCTCAAGTGTACAGGGAGAGGGAAGGGACAAGAATTAAATGTTCTTGTCCCTTCCCTCTCCCTGTACACTTGAGAAAGGAGCGCGCATGCTCCATTTGAGTCTTGCGCATGCTCTGAAATGCGTTGTGTTTCTCCCACACCCTGGTGATGTCACCTACTCGCTAACAGAGCCAAATACCTCCATCTCTTCCAGCCATCGAGAGGATCAGCCGGCTTCCTCCAGGGTCATCGCGGTTACTGCAGCTGGACATTCCACTCACACAGGATATGCCAGAGACGTTGGAGACCAACCCAGGAGATTTCACTTTCCACGAGCCGGTCACCCCTTACTTTGATGTAAGTGTTGGATAACATACTACTGTAAAATTAAACCTTGCACTCAGAGGCGCTTTTCTGTTTTTTTCTTCTTGTGTTGTCTACCAGAGCTGGCTTCGTTCATGTGAAAAGCTGTGCCCTCAGTGCTGGTCTTATCCCTTAGATGTCATAACATCCACCTTTAAGGAAATATTGTCTCAGTCTACTTGGACATTTTTTAAACCCCTACCCCTGGACTTGTCCTATATTCACCTATTGCCCCTATTTTTGTTGTGCTTCCCTACCTGTATCCTGAGCGCAATCATTTGTATATGCCCTCCCCTAACAACTTTTACTTTTATTTTCTTCCTAGCTCATCCCCCACAGTTATTACCTTTTTGAATAACTTGGCCCTCCCTCTTAGATTGTAAGCTCTAACGAGCAGTGCCCTCTGATTCCTCCTGTATTGAATTGTATTGTAACTGTACTGTCTGTAATGTGGTAAAGCGTTGCGCAAACTGTTAGCGCTATATATATCCTTAATAATAATAATAATAACAACAATAGCTTGCAAGCACCTGCACTTAATTTTTTTGCTTGAATAGAACAAAATGTATTACTATTTTTAGTTTAAAACTCCAGTAAGTGAATGTTGACATGTTGAATAAGCAGGCAAACAGCAATGCTGATCTAAAAGACATCCTATGAATAAAATGTTTACAGATTACTTATGCAGTTTGGCCGTATCACAGCAGAAAGTGTTTAGTCAAATTGTACTTATGAACAAGCTTGGCTGTCATAGTGTCTTAGTAACTTTTTAAAGTGAATGTAAAATGGTTTGCATATATCTTCATGCGTATTATCTTTCATTACTTCTTATTGTAACAAATGTTGAACATTTTTTTGCAGCCAGGTAAGCATGAAATATTGCATATTAATATTTTATGTTCTGTTTTTAAACCAGAAATTGAAGACCTAACCTCCTTTTCACATGGTTAGGTATTGCATATTTCAGCTTTGTTTACAGAACTCATAGTTTGAATGAAGAAGTGATATGACTCATCTCTTATCAGACAAAGGCAAGCAGTTTTTGTAGCTAAAACAAAGCGTGTCTGTAATATATAAATCTGTACTGTATCTCTTAAAATGTTACAGATTATATGGTTTATTCTTGTAATATATATTCACATTTATTAGCGTGTTATCAGTCTTATTTTAGTGATGGTTATCCTCTCTATGATGTCTTCTAGTTTAAAAGCTAAGTTCATCTTTATTCAACTTTTTTTTTTTTTTCAAAATTCCAGCTCCCCTATCTACCAATAAAGCATTAATGTGAAAAGAAACAAAGGAACCACGCACTTATATAATAAATTACATATCACCATAGTGAATAAACAAATAAATTAAATACATCTTCATTTAAATTATTAAAGTTACATAAAAATTGTGAAGTCCATGTATAGATTCCACACGTGAATAATGTCCTCAGTGAGTATAGGAAACGTTCCTCTCCAGCAACATGCAGACACACAATGCACTCACCAGACTTAATTGACCCCTATTACAGGAGTCAAATTATGCATATGGGAAAATCCAAGATGTCATACATGATGTCACAGGAACGAATTAAAACTGCTGCTGTCATCCATGCAATATACAGTATATATAGATAATGTAATCAAAGCTCCAGTGTTGCCATATAGAGAGGGAGAGGAAAGAACACTCTCATGGTGCAGTATTTCAAATCATTTATTTAAAAAAGAAGGTTATATTGCACTTACATCAAAGAAGACAGGGATCAGCATGTATTGGATAGGAATCGCCAGTTTGCACTCTACCTGCTTTCCAGCTGACTGGAAATGACGTATCTCAAACACCACGTAACGTTGTTTTATCAGCCTACATCTGACATCATCAGGGGTTACCTTTTCTTATTTCTTTTATTTTTTCTTAATATAGCATTAATGTACTTCTTTTACAGAAATAAAAAAGCTGTTAATTTATTTGTCACACTCACCTCACTGTCCTCATAGCTGATTAAAATAACTTCTCTATTACTTCTGCCTTACTGCCTGGACAGACTATAAGTCACGAGTTAGGTCAAGGAGTTGACCAGCTGACCTCATTAGCATACACCCTGCATCGTCTAACCTTCTCCCTACCACCCACTTCCAGGTGCATGTTTTTTAAATGAAATACAATCAGTCAATGACCATTGTTCTCACTAAATACACAAACATAATTTTTTTTTTTCCCTGCCTCAACTTTCTGTAAAGCTCACCATAGACTATTCAATCTGATTGTACAATCTCCTTGAGAACTACCATCAACTATATAGTACAAGGGCCTGCCTGATTGGATACAGAGTGAATGTATCGATAGGGGGGGTCATCCTATTCCATAGCTTTGTTAATCTAAAGGAAATAGTACAGAGATTGTACAATCAAATTGCCTAATGTATGGCCATCTTTGTACAAGTACATAGGAGGGAGTGGACAGAAACACTCAGCTGGGTCTGTTTGTGTGGTTTCCAAGGTGGAGAGATGAATTATTTTCCCCTATCTCTGTTGAGAAACTTCCAGAGTTAAGGGAGGCAAATGCAAATCTCTCCAAAAAATTCAAAGTGTGGCGCTATTTGCTCTGTAAATATATAGTAAATAAATACGAGAATCCTAAAAATTAAGTGACCTCAAAACAAACATTTCAATATGAACAAAAAAGATGCCACGTGAACACATGGGACAGTGGCTAGTGGACAAAGTAATAACACATATATGTATTCAATTCAAATAAACATCAGAAACGATATTGTATATAAAGTCCATATCACAATGGGTGAAATATAAAAAAAAAAAAAGTCTGTGATAACAGTGCATAGGCGATGATAAACAGGTGTCTCTTGAACGTGCAGAAGGATTGTTTAGACCCAGCAACCTGGCAGATAAATGGAATCCGAACTCTAGAGGCGGCGAATCCGAACTCTCTGTTTGAATGTCCGAGCTGCCGTGCTGATTATTCCCCCCGTTCTGTGTGGTGATGACGTCTGACCAGATAAAACATCCAGACCTGTTGGCCATCAAGCCCTTTTGACCTGTATGGCATATGCTATTTCAGGCCACTACTTCTGGTAAGCCTCCATATTTTCTGGTGATGGTCCTGGCACTGATTTCAACCTTCCGTGCACCTCTGGTCTCCTACGGTCCATTTATCTGCTAGGTTGCCGGGTCTAAACAATCCTTCTGCATGTTCAAGAAACACCTGTTTATCATCGCCTATGCACTGTTATCACAGACTTTTTTTTTTTTTTTTTTTTTTGATATTTCACCCATTGTGATATGGACTTTATATACAATATCGTTTCTGATGTTTATTTGAATTGAATACATATATGTGTTATTACTTTGTCCACTAGCCACTGTCCCATGTGTTCACGTGGCATCTTTTTTGTTCATATTGAAATGTTTGTTTTGAGGTCACTTAATTTTTAGGATTCTCGTATTTATTTACTATATATTTACAGAGCAAATAGCGCCACACTTTGAATTTTCTGTTGTTATTTGGATCCTAAGTCTACAGGTGTGTTGGCTGCTGTCTTAGTTTACTTTCAGCGCAGCGCTGTACTTAACCTTTTTATTTAAATGCAAATCTCTCACCTGAATATTAACTAACTACCCTCTGGCAAATACCTGGGGAGGTGTGCCCAGTAGGTGATCAAAGAGGGGAGAAATAGGCTGGAACCTGTGCAGACTTGTTTTTCCCCTGGAGGAAGAGGGATTGTGTGCTTCAGGGGGCTGCTAAGCCCTGAAGGCTTTCTGTCTAGCTGCTGGAATACTCCCCCAGCTGGACCAAGCCCATGGTCTTGCTTCTACTGGGATTTGTGAGTAGAATACAATCTCCTGGGCTACAATTTATCTATGTTCCTCAGCTGTGGATGTTACAAACTGATCCAGTATGCCTAGTGTGCTATCCATCTTGTGGTCTTCAGCTGCAAGAACTCAGACCAGTTCCAGGCTGCTCCTAATAACTGTTCAAACCTATCCTGTTGTCATTAGCTGCAGGAAACTTAGACTGTAGCAGTCTACTTACATGTCCTACTCATGCCCAAATATTTTCCTTGTCTACAGCTAGAAGTGAGACAATGTGTTACTAATCAGAGGTACCTCTGATTCTGTGCCTAATATTCTCCTGGTCTACAGCTGAGGGTGAAAGATTGACCTCTGCACAAAAATTGTGCTTTGACATTCTGGAGTATCCTATACCCCAATGTCCTCCCCAGTTAAAATTTTTTAGCAATAAATAGAAAAAAAAAAGACATCCCCCTAGACTGATTATTAAACAGGAAGTAAACTCCCCATGTTTGTTTGTACCTATAGATAAGCCTATGATTAGGCTTACCTCTAGGTACTTTAAATATCTCCTAAACTTGCACCGTTTAGGAGATATTTACTGTACACTGCGCCGATTCATCATCGGTGCATGAGCTCTGAAGGAACGGCAGTCCGTGCCATTTCTTCAGGGCCTCTGCCGTGACCGGCGGCTCCCGCACGCAGTCGTGGGAGTGACGTTATCGCAACTCCAGCCAATCACAGCGCTGGAGCCCACAAACCTAGAAGAAACACCGGGGAAGACGACGTCCACATCAGTGGCATGCGGGCACCGCTGCAGGGCTTCGTTCTAAGGTAAGTATTTCATAATGAGCTAGTATGGGATGAAATCTAGCTCATTATGCTTTTGTGTTGCTTTTTTTTGTTTTGTTTTTTCTTCAGGGGAGTTTACAACCTCTAATTTGGAGTGAGTAAACTTTTGCTGTGTGCCTAGCTGCCACTGTACTAATTAGGGAGAAAAGCCTGTGGAATCCAGCAGCCCTTTTGAGGGTGAATGGTACATAGGAGACAGGGGACAACCCTGTCAAGTCCGACTGGAAACATTAAAGGGCATAGAAAGGAGACTGGAGGTCAATACTCTTGCACTAGGTGTTGAATATAGTGGAAAGGAGATTGCCTGAAAGGCAAACTTTAAGGAGGACATCACTTGAATGATAAGTTCACCTTTTTGAACATGTTATATGTTACACCCATATTTGGGGTGTAACATGTAACATGTGCAGCATCCACCACCTCCCCCAATCTCTCCCCACCCATGACAGGGAGCAGGGAATCTTCTCCTCGCACCTGCTGTCACAATTTAAAAACAACATGGCAGGGAGGGGCCCACATGGCCACGTCATTCATTCACAGAATTCTGTGATTGAATGTAATACAAGTACTGTTTGCCATTACATCTGATGGCTTGTAGATCTCAATGAACTACAAGAGTGCTGGTGGGAGCACTCTAGTAGTTCATTGATTTTGCTGGATTTCAGTAAATGCCTGCTCGTATCCGAGGTACAGGCAGACAGCTATACTGACAGCCTGCAAGATCCTGACATTGCACCCACGATCTGTTGATCATAGGTGCAATGCTTTATAGGATCCTTAAAGAAAAAAATCAATGCACATTTTTTTAGCTGCAAAAAAATGTGCATTATTTTTTTTTTAAAAGGTGAACTTGGCCTTTAAGTATGTCCAAGGCACTCTATCAAATGCCATCTCTAGGCATACAGAAAGTGTTTTGTGGTGTTCAGCCCATTGAATCAGGTCCATGCATTTTCTTGTTCCATTGGAGTGTTGTCTACTGTTCACAAACCCATCTGGTCTTCATTAAAAAGGTGCGAGATGCATTTTGATAGGCAAGGAGATTTATGAAGGGGAAGGGATCGTTGTCACGATCTCAGGGTCAGCAAATTTCCTATATAAATCATTAGGTGATCAAGTGTCACAGTAGGCAGATGGCTATAGAATAGAAACTGTTTAATATTCTCAGTGGTGGGAGGTCACAGAAGGAGTCTTTAAAATGATATAAGTTGGAGTAGAACATACTAAATCAGTTAGCAATTTCTTGCGGGTTGATCAAGTTTTTACCTTGAAGGTCTCTAGAAGGTAAGATATTCTCACCTGTGCAAGCTTACATTTATATTGTTTAGCCAGGATTAGGGATGAGCCGAACACCCCCCCCCCCCTGGTCCGGTTCGCTCCAGAACCTGCGACCGAAACTTCGCACGAACGTTAGAACCCCATTGAAGTCTATGGGATTCGAATGTACGAAATCAAAAGTGCTAATTTTAAAGGCTAATTTGCATGGTAATGTCCTAAAAAGGGTTTGGGGTCCCGGGTCCTGCCTCAGGGGACATGTATCAATGCAAAAAAAAGTTTCAAAAACGTAAGTTTTTTCGGGAGCAGTGATTTTAATGATGCTTAAAGTAAAAAAAAGTGAAATATTCCTTTAACCACTTCAGCCCCGGAAGGATTTACCCCCTTTCTGACCAGAGCACTTTTTACAATTTGGCACTGCGTCGCTTTAACTGCTAATTGCGCGGTCATGCAATGCTGTACCCAAATGGAATTTGCGTCCTTTTCTTCCCACAAATAGAGCTTTCTTTTGATGTTATTTGATCACCTCTGCGGTTTTTATTTTTTGTGCTATAAATGGAAAGAGAATTTTGAAAAAAAATGACATTTTCTACTTTTTGTTATAAAAAAAATCCAATAAACTCAATTTTAGTCATACATTTAGGCCAAAATGTATTCGGCCACATGTCTTTGGTAAAAAAAAATGTCAATAAGCGTATATTTATTGGTTTGCGCAAAAGTTATAGCGTCTACAAATTAGGATACATATTCTGGAATTTACACAGCTTTTAGTTTATGACTGCCTATATCATTTCTTGAGGTGCTAAAATGGCAGGGCAGTACAACTCCCCCCCCCCCCCCCCCCAAATGACCCCATTTTGGAAAGTAGACACCCCAAGGAAATTGCTAAGAGGCATGTTGAGCCCATTGAATATTATTTTTTTTTGTCCCAATTGATTAAATAATGACATAAAAAAAAAAATTAGAAAAAGTTGTCACTAAATGATATATTGCTCACACAGGCCATGGGCATATGTGGAATTGCACCCCATAAAACATTCAGCTGCTTCTCCTGAGTATGGGGATACCACATGTGTGGGACTTTTTGGGAGCCTAGCCACGTACGGGGCCCCGAAAACCAATCACCGCCTTCAGGATTTCTAAGGGCGTAAATTTTTGATTTCACTCCTCACTACCTATCACAGTTTTGAAGGCCATAAAATGCCCAGATGGAACAAAACCCCCCCAAATGACCCCATTTTGGAAATTAGACACCCCAAGCTATTTTCTGAGAGGCATGTTGAGTCCATGGAATATTTTATATTTTGACACAAGTTGTGGGAAAGTGACACTTTTTTTTTTTTTTTTTTTTTGCACAAAGTTGTTACTAAATGATATATTGCTCACACAGGCCATGGGTATATGTGGAATTGCACCCCAAAATACATTTAGCTGCTTCTCCTGAGTATGGGGATACCACATGTGTGGGACTTTTTGAGAGCCTTTACGCCCTTAGAAAGCCTGAAGGCAGTGCTTGGTTTTTGGGGTTCCGTGCTAGGCTCCCAAAAAGTCTCACACATGTGGTATCCCCGTACTCAGGAGAAGCAACAGAATGTATTTTGGGGTGTCATTTCACATATTCCCATGGCATGTGTGAGCAATATATCATTTAGTGACAACTTTGTGCAAAAAAAAAAGTGTCTTTTTCCCGCAACTTGTGTCACAATATAAAATATTCCATGGACTCGGCATGCCTCTCAGCAAATAGCTTGGGGTGTCTACTTTCCAAAATGGGGTCATTTGGGGGTTTTGAACTGTCCTGGCATTTTATGCACAACATTTAGAAGCTTATGTCACACATTACTCACTCTTCTAACCACTTGAAGACAAAGCCCTTTCTGACACTTTTTGTTTACATGAAAAAAATTTTTTTTTTTTTGCAAGAAAATTACTTTGAACCCCCAAACATTATATCTTTTTTTAAAGTAAATGTCCTACAGATTAAAATGGTGGGTGTTTCATTTTTTTTTTTTTCACAGTATTTGCGCAGCGATTTTTCAAATGCATTTTTTGGGGAAAAAACACACTTTTTTAAATTTTAATGCACTAAAACACACTATATTGCCCAAATGCTTGATGAAAAGATGATCATAGGCCGAGTACATGGATACCAAACATGACATGCTTTAAAATTGCGCACAAACGTGCAGTGGCAACAAGATAAATACATTTTTAAAAGGGAATGTAAATATCCCCTATGATAGCAATAGGTAGTGATAGGTACTCTTTTTTGAAAAAATTGGGGTCTATTAGACCCTAGATCTCCCCTCTGCCCTCAAAGCATCTGACCACACCAAGATCGGTGTGATAAAATGCTTTCCCAATTTCCCAATGGCGCTGTTTACATCCGGCAAAATCTAAGTCATGAAATGCTCGTAGCTTCCAGTTTCTTAGGCTATAGAGATGTTTGGAGCCACTCTGGTCTCAGATCAGCTCTATGGTCAGCTGGCTGAATCACCGGCTGCATTATCAGGTTCCCTGTTGAGACAGGAGAGCCAGAGAAAAACATGGAAGACGGTGGGGGGGGCATTCCCTCCCACGGCTTGTAAAAGCAGTCTAGAGGCTAATTAGCCGCTAGGATTGCTTTTACATGAAAGCCGACCGCTGGCTGAAAAGAATGATACCAAGATAATACCTAAACCTGCAGGCATCATTCTGGTATAACCACTCAAAGTCGTGAATTGCCTAACTGAAGACAAAAAAATGGTTAACAATAAAACACAGTAAACGGTAAAGTATAAAAAATTAAATACCTGAAAAGTAAACATGATAAAACATAATAACAATAAAACATTGCAGAATAGAATACAGTAAAAAAGAGCAGAACAATGGAGAGAGAATAGAGAGAGAGAGAACAATAAAACGACAACTATTTTTTTTTTTTTTTTAATATTTTTTTGTGTTTTTTTTTTATTTTACACTTTTTTTGTAACTGTAACTTTTATAACTGTAACTGGTTCCAGGTTCGGGTCCCTCAAAATGCGATGGCATCTTGGGAAACCCTGTGAAAGTGTGCCTAGTCTGTGCGATGCTGTACCCTACGCTAATACTCAACTAGTGTATGGTAGCGTTCAAAACATTCACCAATGCAAAGACCAGGATTGTCAGGACAGGAGGGACAATAATAGCGGGTGTCACGCCTATATCCGCGCTTGCTGTAGACATGACATCTTTTTTGGGGGGTTCGTTGGGTAGGGGTACTCGGGAGGAAATAAAGAAAATGCCTCTCATGCAGCCAACTGCATTTGGTTGGGGATGTGAATGGGGGAAGTACGGGCGCTGCAGAAGTGGTGGGGTTCCCAATTAGGATTGGCGAATGCAGCAGGAAGGGCATTATGGGCACGACGGGCCTGTGTTTGTCTTCTTCTTGGTGGCAGCGGGATACTACTTGTGCTTGCCATCTCACCAGCTTGAACTGCACTTATGGGACTCGCCACGTCACCAAGTGTTACTGCAGTGCTGGTTTGACTACGACCGGGGTGTACTAGGCCGCTGGCGCTAGCCAGTTCACCAAAACGCTACCAAAAAAACTGTTAGCGATCGCAGGGATCAGGCCTGACTCTGCGAACGCTGCAGTTATGCGTTTAGTGTTTTGTAAGTGACAGTGATCGATCGATACTGCACTTGGGTGGACTGGGCTGGGCGGAGGGGCAAAACGCAGGTGCTAGCAGGTATCTGGGATGATCCCGCTAACACTGCGCTTTTGGGAACCCTAAACTGCTGGGGACGCTAGTATAGATCTGATCGGATCAGATATTGATCCGTTCAGATACTATACCACTAAGGGAGGTGTACGGTGCGTGCGTAAGTGTTAGCGGTACTGGCGCTAACCTGACGCTTCCTGGGGCTGGTGCTTGCCAGTTCACCAAAATGCTACCAAAAAAACTGTTAGCGATCGCAGGGATCAGGCCTGACTCTGCGAACGCTGCAGTTATGCGTTTAGTGTTTTGTAAGTGACAGTGATCGATCGATACTGCACTTGGGTGGGCTGGGCCGGGCGGAGGGGCAAAACGTAGGTGCTAGCAGGTATCTGGGCTGATCCCGCTAACACTGCGTTTTTGGGAACCCTAAACTGCTGGGGACGCTAGTATAGATCTGATCGGATCATATATTGATCCGTTCAGATACTATACCACTAAGAGAGGCGTATGCTATGTGCGTGGGTGTTAGCGGTACTGGCGCTAATCTGACCAGGGGGCGATCAGGGGGCGATCAGGGGGCTAAACCTTTATTCGGTAATAAACGGCGGGTGCCCTGACAC
Source organism: Aquarana catesbeiana (assembly GCF_042186555.1). Taxonomy (NCBI): domain Eukaryota; kingdom Metazoa; phylum Chordata; class Amphibia; order Anura; family Ranidae; genus Aquarana; species Aquarana catesbeiana. Next base: position 202,842,177 of record NC_133324.1, read on the forward strand.
TATAAAAAATAAACGAACTAACCAGCGTCACCCGTAACAGTTATACGGTGATCAGCGGTAAAAGGGTTTACATAGGGGGCAATCAAGGGGTTAAAACATTTATTAGATAGTCTCCCCCTCACGTCTGATCACTCCCAGACACTAGCCGACTGCCTCGGGCACCGGGGGGGGTCCGATCGGACCCCCCGCCCGCGGGAGACAGATCACGTACAGGTACGTGATTCTGCCTGCCCGTGCCATTCTGCCGATGTACATCGGCGTAAGGCGGTCGGCAAGTGGTTAAATATCATACCTGGGGGGTGTCTATAGTATGCCTGTAAAGTGGTGCATGTTTCCCGTGCTTAGAACAGTCCCTGCACAAAATGACATTTTTAAAAGAATAAAAGTCATTTAAAACTGCTTGTGGCTTTAATGTAGTGTCGGGTCCCGACAATATGGATGAAAATCAGTGAAACAAATGGCATGGGTACCCCCCAAGTCCATTACCAGGCCCTTTGGGTCTTGTATAGATATTAAGGGGAACCCCGCACCCAAATTAAAAAAAAAAAAAGGAAAGGTGTGGGGCCCCCAGGCCCTATATACTCTGAACAGCAGTATACAGGCGGTGCAAACAAGACAGGGACTGTAGGTTTGTTGTTAAGTAGAATCTGTCTGTGTAATTTTGAACTGGTACATTTTTAAAGTGTAGCTCCAGCCAAAAAATCTATTTTTAAGCTTTTTGGAAAACATAGGGAAGGGTTATCACCCCTGTGACATTTGTTTTGCTGTCTGTGCTCCTCTTCAGAAGACTTCACCTCACTTTCTGTCCCAATGACAAATGTTTTTAGAAAAATTGGGGTTTTTAGTGAAACAAGGATTGGTGATAAAGCATCAGTGGAAAGGAGAAACATTTTTCCCATATTAACACTTACAGGAGAGAATTTCCCTTCCTAGGGGTAGATTTCATCTCACTTCCTGTTGTCTCCTTCCGTTTGCAAGTAGGAGTCGTTTGTAAGTTGGATGTTTGAAAGTAGGGGCCTGCCCTATGTACTCTGCAGAAATTGTGGCCTTAGGTGTTGGTGTTGCCACAACACTGTAAGCCCTTACAGGGCCCTGCTGTGAAATATTAGATCAAGAAATGTAATTACATGCACCTGTTGAACAGGGGCAGAAAAATTTGGCCTTTGCTGGTGGGGGTTTTGCTTGTGCCACAACACTGTAAGTCCTCACAGTTACTCTTGGTGGGTGCTGGAACGGGCCCTGCTGTGAAATATTAGATCAAAAATTGTAATTACATGTCCCTGTATAGCAGGGACAGAAAAATTGGGCCTTAGGCACTGGTGCTGGTGCCACAACACTGCAAAGCCTCACAGATACTCTAGTTGGAGTGCAGGAATGAGCCCTGCTGCAAATAATTGCATCAACAATTGTAATTACATGCCCCTGTTAAACAGGGGCTGAAAAATTGGGCCTTAGCCACTGGTGGCGGCGCCCAGAAACAAAAATATTCTTACAAGCTATCAGCATGATCATTGAGGAGGAAGAGAATAGTCACTCAGCATAACAGCATAGTCACTCAGCATCAGCATAGGCAGTCTTGAAGGGATCTGACATTTCAAAATATTTTTTCAGTTACATCAGCATCAGGTGCTTGGTATCTGGTGGTGATCCAAGACTGATTCATTTTTATGAAGGTCAGTCGATCGACCGAGTTGGTGGACAGGTGCACCCTGTGATCGGTTACAAAGCCTCCAGCAGCATTGAATGTGCGTTTCGAAAGAACGCTGGATGCAGGACAGGCCAGTAGCTCAATTGCATACTGTGCAAGCTCTGGCCAGTGATCCATCCTCAAGACCCAGTAACCCAGAGGATTTTTGGTGAGAAAGGTGTCCAAGTCAGATCTTGCCCCTAGGTATTCCTGCACCATGTAAAACAGACGCTGGCGATGGTTGCTGGAACCGATCATACCTTGGGGCTGCGGACTAAAAAATTGTCTGAACGCATTGGTCAGACGGCCATCTTTTCCATCGCTCCTTCTTTGACTGACCAAAGCCTCGGCAACACGTTGTCCAGGAACAGGAGTTTGTAACCTCCCAGTCTCTGGGAATACATTGCACAGACCTTTCTGCAAGGCCTCATCCTCTGCTCCCTCTGCGATGGCAAGATAAGATCTGCAACCTTACTCTTGTAATGTGGATCAAGGAGGGTTGCCAGCCAGTATTGATCCCTCTCCTTGATACCACGAATACGAGGATCCTTCCGCAGGCTTTGCAGGAACAGGGAGGCCATGCAGCGTAGGTTTGCTGAGGCATTCGGTCCGGAGTCCTCTGGGTCACTAAGGACGACATGATCCGCAGCCACCTCCTCCCAGCCACATACAAGTCCATGGGTTTATTGGGACTGTAAATGATCCTTTAAAGACTACTGCTGATGCTGAGTGCCAGGCTCCACCTCCATGCTGACACAATCCTCCTCCTCCTCATCCTCTTCCTGTGTGATCGGAAGGCACGCAGGAACACTGTCTGGATAAAGGGGGCCTTGAGAGCTATGGAAGTCCTCCTCTTCCTGCCTCTGTTCTGCCTCAAGTGCCCTGTCCATTATTCCACGCAGCGTGTGCTCCAACAGGTGGACAAGGGGGACAGTGTCACTGATGCATGCACTGTCACTGCTCACCATCCTCGTGGCTCCATCAAATGGTGACATCCCCGATCATGGCCCACTGGCATGGGGAAAAAAAACAAGCTCCCCTGACACTATCTTGGTGCCATAGTCGCACAGGTACTCATTGATGGCCCTCTGCTGCCTGTGCAGACACTGCAGCATGGCCAACGTTGAGTTCCACCTGGAGGGCATGTCACAGATTAGTCGGTTCTTGGGCATGTTAAATTCATTTTGGAGGTCTTTTTATTTTTATGACCGGAGGAAATACACACAGACTTTTCTGGCCTGCCTCAGGACATCCTGTAAGCCCAGGTACCTGCCCAAGAACTGCTGCACGACCAAGTTAAGGACGTGAGCCAAACAGGGCACATGGGTCAGTTGTCCCTGTTGGAGGGCGGAGAGGAGGTTGGTGCCTTTGTCGCAAACCACTATTCCTGGCTTAAGTTGGCATCGCATCAACTACCTCTGAACCTGCCCCTGCAGAGCTGACAGAATCTCTGCCCCAGTGTGGCTCCTGTCCCCCAAGCACACCAGCTCAAGCACCGCATGACATCTTTTGGCCTGCGTACTTGCGTAGCCCCTTGAACGCCTACGGAGCACCACTGGTTTCAAGGACAAATCAGCACAGGAAGAGGCCATGGAGGAAGAAGAAGAGGAGGGGGTGGAGGAGAGAGGTGTGTCAGAATCACCAGTAGTGGCATTTTGGAGGCGTGGTGGCAGAACAACCTCCAACACTACTGCACCTTGTCCTGCATCCTTCCCAGCTGCCAGCAGAGTCACCCAATGCACAGTGAAACTTAGGTAACGTCCCTGTCCATGCCTGCTGGACTATGAGTCAGCGGTAATATGCACCTTGCCGCTGACCGCCCTGTCCAGCGAGGCCAAGACATTGCCTTCCACATGCCGTTAGAGAGCCAGAATCGCTTTCCGTGAGAAAAAGTGGCATTTGGGAACCTGCCACTGAGGAACCGCACATTTCACAAACTCATTGAACAGAGTCTACCAACTGAAAAGGTAGCAGTTTAAGTGCTAGCTATTTTGCCAAGCTAGCATTCAACCGCTGGGCATGTGGATGGCTGGGAGCAAACTTCTTTCTGCGGTGCAGCAGCTGGGGCAGGGAAATTTGCCTGGTACAATCTGACGATAGCAGATTGCCCGCAAGTACTTGGCTGTGACACATCTAATTCTACACCTTCATTCCTCTCAGTGCAGGTCTCAGCGAGGACTGAAGGTATAGTGGGGTTGGAGATCCCAGCTGATTGGGAGCAAGGAGAGGTCCTCTTTGTTCTTTGGTGTGGGTCTTTTAGGTACGCTTGCCAACGAACTGGTCAACATATGTCTGGTCAAGCATGTGGTGCCCAAGCGGGAGATGTTTTGGCCACGCGAGATACGCTTGAGACATATGTTGCAAATAGCAGCGGTGGGATCTGATGCACTCGTCTCAAAAAAGGACCACACCAAAGAACTTTTGGAAAAATGCGCAGAGACAGCACCGCCCTGCACATGCGGAGCTCTGCGGTGTGATGCAGTCAGTGTGCTGCCCTTAGGCTGGCCCCTGGAGGGCATCCTGCCTCGTCGGTGATGTGCCTCCTCCTCCTCTCTCCTATCAGGCACCCACGTGGAGTCAGTGACCTCATCATCCCCTCCCTCCTCATCACTGGAGCAAACTTGGCAGTATGCTGCAGCAGGGGGAACATGACTGCCAGATTGCTGTCCTTCTTGGGCACCCCCTCTGTCTGGGCTCACATTACTGCCTTCCTCTAGCTGAGTACCATCATCAGAGCCTTCAAAACGCTGGGCATCCTCCTGGAGCATGTACCCAACACTGTGGTCAAACAGTTCGGGGGACTCCTCAGGAGGACATGGTGGGGCTAGGGAAGGAGTCACTGATGCCATTGAGCCGAGGGAAGAGGTCGCATTGGCAGCTGCTTTGCCAGACAAAGTACCCTGAGACTGGGTGAGAGAGGATGAGGAGGATGAGGACGGCCTGGTCATCCACTTGACCAAGTCTTCCGCATGTTGCGGCTCAACATGGCCAGCTGCCGAAAAAAAGGCCAGGCGTGTCCCACGGCCACGTGCTGATGAGGATGCACCGTGTCCACGACCAGCACTGTTGCCTCTAGACACAGAGCCTGCTTGCCCTCTTTTATTGGCTTGTGTCTGTCTGCCTCTCCTTGTTGACCTTCCAAACATACTATTGTCCTGCAGTGAGATGTAGCTGCACAAAACTGTATAAATATATATATACCGATTTATACTGCAGCTAGCAGAATCAACTGCCTGCCTGTAGTATTATTAGTATGAGAACACCTGCACTTGTCTTCAGGTAGCTATACTGTAGGTGCAACTGTGCTTGGTACACAGTACAGTAACTGGAAATATGTCAAGAGCCCACACAAGCACCTGGCTTCAGGTAGCTATACTGTAGGTGCAACTGTGCAGGGTACACAGTACAGTAACTGGAAATACGTCAAGAGCCTACACAAGCACCTGGCTTCAGGTAGCTATACTGTAGGTGCAACTGTGCAGGGTGCACAGTACAGTAACTGGAAATACGTCAAGAGCCTACACAAGCACCTGGCTTCAGGTAGTTATACTGTAGGTGCAACTGTGCAGGGTACACAGTACAGTAACTGGAAATATGTCAAGGGCCTACACAAGCACCTGGCTTAAGGTAGTTATACTGTAGGTGCAACTGTGCAGGGTACACAGTACAGTAACTGGAAATACTGTAAAAACGCCTGCCTGTCAGTATATTAGGAAGAGAAGAACAGGATCTAGCTAAACTGAATACAGTGTATATACACACACAACACCTGGGATGCATATATATATATATATATATATATATATATATATATATATATACACACACAATACACTGCAAGTGCAGCTAACTGACTCGACCTGCCTACTCTATCTAACTTAAATCAAATGACACTGACTCTCTGTCTATCTATCTCTCTCCACCGCAACACACTACACAGGGCCGACGTGCAGGCGGCCTTATATAGTGTGGGGTGTGTACTAAACCCCCTGAGACATAATTGGCCAAAGCCTCCCTGGCTTTGGCCAATTATGGCTCTCTGTACACACGGAGCTGTGATTGGCCAAGCATGCGGGTCATAATGCATGCTTGGCCAATCATCAGCCAGCAGTGCACTGCAATGCCGCAGTGAATTATGGGCCGTGACGCGCCACTCGAATTTGGCGCGAATGGCCCATAACATTCGTAATTCGGCGAACGACCGAACACACGATGTTCGAGTCGAACGCAAAGCTCATACCTAGCCAGGATAGTTTTGAGGGGGTTATTTTACCCTTTGAGTGCCAAGTGGTGAACTTAGCTCTGTGACTTCTTTTCTCCTGGATATCGATTTTAATAAGCACACCTCTCGGGAATGGTTTATGAGCATTCCATAAGATAGCATGGAAGACTGTGTTAATACAAATGAAGGGGTCAATTTCAGATTTTATCTGTTCCTGGTAGGTGGAATGAGTGCACAATAATGTATTGAGTCTCCAGAGTGTGTGACTATGGGAGATTTTAATGGTGGTGCTTGTGTAAATGGGGACTGGGCAGAAGAAACAGTCTTTGATGTGTGTTTGTCCATCAGGAAGAAATCAATTGTCCAATATGAGTGCTGGGGATGTGAGTAAGAGGTATAGTCCCTCTCATTATCACATAGAGAGCACCATAAAGGTAATTAGCAAGCAAGAAAAAAAAAGGGGCAGTGGACCTTCTCTTAAGCCTGTTGGAAGAATCTAAGAGAGGATTGACTACATCATTAAAATCATCACAGAGGCAATGGTAATGGCTGGAGTTTACCTATAATAGTATTGTAAAATCTCTTCCGATGGGTGTTAGGTGCCTATTTCGCTGCTAATATTAGGGGATGAGTATTAAAGAGAGCTAAAGAGAGCTAATAAATAAAACACATCTGACCTGTGTATCAGTTTCTACACGTTGCTGGTGGAAGGAGTTTCTTACAGCAATCATCACTTCCCTTTTTTCCATTCCATGTTGGAAACAAATTTGTGGGAAAAAAGCCTGTGTTGACATTTGGTGTTTTGTCGATAGCAAAATGTGTACATACAAGATATCTGTATGAAGTAAGAACGCCTCCTTCTATAATAGTGCTCTTTTGAAGGTGCTATCAAGCCCTTTAGCATTGAGTTAGGTGTTCGTAAACTCCATGGTGAATGTAGAGAAGGTCATAAAGTTTAGTATTTAGAGGAACTATACTTCTATAGCATCCAAGAAACAATTATGCAAAGGATGAGATTTATTATCAGTAGTAGCACTGTATACAGAGAATAAACAGGAAATAGGAAAAAAGTTAACAAGAGCAAAAAAAACCAAAACAACAATATAGTAAATGGGTAGGGTGCATGGTACATTTGGGGAGTGTAAAGTGAACAAAGAAGTTACCCCTGCAGGGGACAAAGGATTGTATAGTAGCATAGCCTACAATTGAAAGTGTGGTATGTGGCAGAGGAGGACCTTGAAATTCACGTGCCTACCACAGTAGTCCATGAGTCAGGGACTCTGGTAGGTGGTTTTGATTGCTGCAGCATGCGAGCCCCAAGTTTATGCTTTCTTTAGGCGTCATTTGGCAATATGGAATGTTGTTCTCCCAGAGGGCTTCCTTTTCTGGACTGTTGCAGCAGAGAAATCTGCATATAAGGAATTATGTGCATAGGGCTAAGGTAAAGAGCACGAGGATCTGGCAAGCAAGTGCTCTGAAAAAAGGGAACACGTCTCTGGGTGTTAAGGCAGGTAAGTAAAATAGGTTCTACATGCAGAAGGCTTTTTATCTTAATGCATTCTATGCATTAAGATTAAAAAAGTTTCTGTGTGCAGTGGCCCCCCTCAGTCCCTCTAATACTTACCTGAGCCTCATCTTGATCCAGCTATGTTGCACGAGAGCCTTGGCTGTCTGCGACTTTCTCTTCTCATTGGCTGAGAGAGCAGAGGGTGTCTTTTTTTTTTTTTTTAAATGGCCGTTTTTTTCGAGAGCAGTGATTTTTTTTTGACACTTAAAGTGAAACAATAAAAATGAAATATTCCTTTAAATATAGTGCCTGGGGGGTGTCTATAGTATGCCTGTAAAGGGGCACATTTTACCGCGTTTAGAACAGTAGCACAGCAAAATGACATTTCTAAAGGAAAAATTGTCATTTAAAACTGATTGCGGCTGTAATGAATTGTCGGGTCTCGGCAATATAGATAAAACTCATTGAAAAAAAGAGCATGGGATGCCCCTCCCAGTCCATTACCAGGCCCTTTGGGTCTGGTATGAATATTAAGGGGAACCCCGAACCAAAATAAAAAAAATTGCGTGGGGGTCCCCCTAAATTCCATACCAGGCCCTTCGGGTCTAATATGGAAATTAAGGGGAACCCTGTGCCAAATTTAAAAAAAAATGGCATGGGGCCCCCTCCAAAATCCATACCAGACCCTTCAGGTCTGGTATGGATTTTAAGGGGAACCCTGCACCAAAATTAAAAAGCATAGTGGTCCCCTAAAATCCATACTAGACCCTTATCCGAGCATGCAACCTGGCAGGCCACAGGAAAAGGGGGGACAAGAGTTCGCCCCCCCTCCTGAACTGTACCAGGCCACATGCCCTCAACATGGGGAGGGTGCTTTGGGGTAGCACCCAAAGCACCTTGTCCCCATGTTGATGGGGATAAGGGCCTCATCCCCACAACCCTTGCCCGGTGGTTGTGGGGGTTTGCGGGCGGGGGGCTTATCAGAATCTGGACGCCCCCTTTAACAAGGGGACCCCCAGATCCCGGCCTGCCTCCGTGTGAAATGGTAACGGGGTACAAGTACCCCTACCATTTCACAAAGTCTCAAAATGCTAAAAATGACAAGTCACAGCTTGTGGACAAGTCCTTTATTAAAAAATAAAAAAATAAAAAAGTCCCACGATGTCCATTCATCTTCTTCTATCTCACCGCGATGGACCGAAAAAGAAAAAAAAATCCACAACCGATTCGCCTCTATGGGAGGCTCCCGCCATGGGATGCTTCTTCTCTGTGACAGTTCTTATATAACTGAGGGCATGGCGTCAGAGGGCCATCCCCTCTGACACCACGGGGACTTCCCTATGGCTTCCCCGTGGCGTCAGAGGGGGGCTGGGTCACCCAGGTACATCACCGAGTGGCCCTGTCCTCAGTTATTTAAGAACTGTCACAGAGAAGAAGAGTCACATAGCGGGAGCCTCCCATAGAGGCAGGTCATTGCGGATTTTTTTTTCTTTTTCGGTCTGTCGCGGCATGAAGAAGATGATGAATGGACAATGTGGGACATTTTTATTTTTTTATTGTTTAATAAAGGACTTGTCCGCAAGCTGTGTCTTGTCGTTTTTAACATTTTGACACTTTTTTTGTGAAATGGTAGGGGTACTTGTACCCCGTTACCATTTCATACAGGGGAGGAGGCCGGGATCTGGGGGTGCCCTTGTTAAAGGGGGCTTCCAGATTCCGATAAGCCCCCCACCCTCAGACCCCCACAACCACTGGGCAAGGGTTGTGGGGATGAAGCCCTTGTCCCCATCAACATGGGGACAAGGTGCTTTGGAGGGCTACCCAAAAGCACCGTCCCCATGTTGAGGGCATGTGGCCTGGTACGGTTCAGGGGGGGCGCTCTCTCATCTCCCCCTCTTTTCCTGCGACCTTCCAGGTTGCGTGCTCGGATAAGGGTCCGGTATGGATTTTGGGGGGGCCCCTACACCATTTTTTTAAAATTTGGTGCAGGGTTCCCCTTATTTCCATTTCAGCCCTGAAGGGCCTGGTATGGATTTTAGGCGGACCCCCACGCAATTTTTTTTTAAAATTTTGGTTCAGGTTCCCTTTAATATTCATACCAGACCCAAAGGGCCTGGTAATGGACTGGGGAGGACCCCATGCTCTTTTTTTAAATTTTCAATTTGAAAAACTTTACAGACATACTATAGACACCCCCCAGGCATGATATTTAAAGGAATATTTCATTTTTATTGTTTCACGTTTTAGCATTAGAAAATCACTGCTCCTGAAAAAACTGACCTTTTTAAAAAAATTTTGTGCATTGATACATGTCCGCTGGGGCAGGACCCAGGTCCCCAAACACTTTTTATGACAATAACTTGCATATAAGCCTTTAAAATTAGCACTTTTGAATATTCATGCTCGTGTCCCATAGACTTTAATGGTGTTCGTGTGTTCTGTCAAATTTTTTGCCTGTTCGGTATGTTCTGGTGGAAACCGAACTGGGGGGATGTTCGGCTCATCCCTAGTAAGTATAACAGGTTTGTTATTGTTAATGAAAGAAAAAAAAAAGTGTAGCGGTGCACCCATGGGGTCATTACGTGTTCTAGCATCCACACATTTCACCCTGCTGGTCAGACATCCGTTTTGGCACACTTTCCCAGAATGAACAGTCTCTTGCTTGTTTTTATTAGACTTGGATGGGGAAAAGGGCCATGGGATGCTGAGATAATGAATACTTCTTAATTAAATCAATGTTGGTTGAGTCTAAATTTGACAGTCTCTTCCTCTGCACATTTCCTCCAGCACACTGCTTGAGATCACTTGCTTGACTTCACTGTCCAAATCTAGGTTCCTGTCACCATTAGCACATGGCTAGGCCTCACTCTGAATAAGTCCTAATGTTTTCCTAATAGCCCATTACAGGCAGAGGTCTGAAGAGAAGAGAAGAATAAATGTGCTAACTGACACTTGGTGGAGTACTGATCCCAGCACTTCTGATGCAAATTCTACCGACCCTTGTGGCTGCAATGACTTGACTCCAAAACTACACCACAGTCTCTCCCTCTGGCACATCCAACTCCTGGCATATCTCTCCCAGAGCTTCACACTGTGCTTCTCACACACCGACCCCGGCATGGATCCCTCCTGAATGACTTGCCTGGACATGCTCCCAACTGTCCCCTTTCCTGCTCCTGTTCCAGGACATCTCTCAATGACCGTGTAATGAAAGGCTCCCTCTGAGCTCCCGAGCTCCCGAGCTCCCGAGCTCCAGGCCTGAGGTACATCCCCCCAGAAAGGGGGTCCCTTAGACCATGACAGTCTAACATTCCATCATTCAGTTCTTCAACCTGTCAACTCCTCCCACAGCAGGCTGACCATGGGTATATATAGGAGGCCTGCCCCCTACCAATCCTAGTTTGGGATTGGTCAGGGCTCCCACATACACCCCATGTCACTCCAGTTCTCTGCCCTGCCTCTTTTCCAGAACCTTCCGAAAACAGGAGACACCCAAGAGCTGAAGCACATGTCAGTCACCTGCTGCTACACTAAACTGCTCCCTGACCCCAGAGCAAAACAAACAGGCCTAGCTCACAGCATAGGCCTGCCTAAATTTACCTGCGCTGACCAGGGCTTTTTTTCTCAGAGAATAGGTGCAGGAACTGCACCCTTCTGAGTCATTACTTATCTCCGCCCCCTACCCACCTCTTAGCATCGTTGCTTGGTTTCATTCCCTACCCACCGCTCAGTACTGCCCCTTTTAGAGAGTACAGAGCCAAGTATAACTTTGTGGTGCTAAGTCATTTGTATGAAATTTGTTAATGATAGCAAGAAATGTAGTAAAATAGATTCCCCACAGCCAGCAGCAATAGACCCCCCAGCAACAATAGATTCACTCAGAAACAATAGACCCCCTAGTAACAATGGACCCCAACAACAAAATACCACCCAGCAGCAACAACAGATCTCCCAGCAGCCAGCAACAATAGACTCCCTCCATCAATAGTAGATCTCTTCCAGCAATAACTGACCCACCAGCAAGAATAGACCACCACTTAAAAATAGATCAGCTCTTGCAACAATAGACCCTCCAGCCCACCCCAGCACCCCTTGCCATTACATACATTCAGTGCTGGAGGTGCCGGAACTGTGTTCCCCCGCGTTCCAGCTGAAAAAATGCCCTGGCGCTGAGAGTTCAAAATAAACCCACTACTCTAGCACCTACCTACCTAAAGTAGAGGGTGCTACACAAGACTTTAATATCACTTGAAGGTACTGTATTAAATCATTAGGTTTCAATTCTGGAATGCCCCTAATTTTATTGTTATTGCACCTGAAACCATCTTCTAGATCTGCAAATTTAGTTTTTAAGGTACTGGAACTCTCTTAAATGCTCATTATGGGCATCAACCATCCCATTATTTGGTCTAATCTATGCTGAATGTGTGCGATAGAGGCACATAAGTCTCTCTGCAGGTCAATTTGCAGAGATATCAACATATTTTTGAATGCCTGCCTGCTTGGCAGCCAGTGAGTTTAAGCCTTCATCCAGAGTGGAGATGTCATCAGCAGCCCAGTATTGCTTTTTACTCACCAGTGCCTTACAGGGAGCTAGTACAAAACGAGTTGCGCTTTTGGTTCTATCTTTTTGTGGATGGAGATCAAATGAGGTCTCTGTGGCTACTTCCTCTATATCAGATGGGTAATCTGCCTCAGGTTGCTGCCGAGAGGGAGAAACCTGCATGGTGCTTGCCGGAGTGGCACCATTTTGGAGAGCCATGTTCGGCTGGAGGAAGAACTCTGTGAGTCTGCAATGTCTCACAGACTTATTTTTCTTGTGAGACATAGCTGCCAGGGTGCCTGATAATGAAGCCTCCTTCTGGGAGCTGTGTGAGGTGGGTAGGATCGCAGGTCTGCTACAGATTGTCAGCATATCTGCTGAAGCATGCGGCTATCTCACTCTGCCGCTAAGCCACAACCCCCCTTTTTGTAAAGTTTTTAATGTTATCTGTGTCACCACAGGAAAGATTCTCCCTCTCTTTTGTTCTAGTGACCCTTGTTACTGAAAGAGAAAGGGGTGGAAAACCAAAATTTTACAGTTGTCAGAGCAAGAGGTAAGGGTAAATATACCGATGGAGACACCTGTTCCAGTGACAACTGTCTCCAATTCCCCTGACTTTGTAGAGGTTTACTTTTTTGCTGCCTCTCTGGGACATGATGTGAAAGGAATTATACCCAATGGAAAATAGACTTTAAAAAATAAATTTACAGGAGTTTTATCCTTCCCCACCACATAAAAAAAAACGGTATACATACACTTTAAATGGATGATATTTAGTTTGATAAAGCATCAGGTATGAAAACATGTATTTATCATTTTAATCTTTTTTTCACCCATCTTTGAATCACAGCGATGCTGATCTCCTCCAGGCTCTTTTAACCTCTTCCTTTCTAGATGCACTCACTCCATAAAGGCTGAACACACCTGCTTTGGACCGCCTTCTTGTTAGCGGCAGTGGTAGAACATACTTGTGCAATGTGCATCAAAAGGACCACCAACAGTCTCTATTAGGAGTGCATATGATGGAGCTATAAGCCGATGAACAATTGGGAGACAGTACCCCTAAAACAGGGTGCACCTGAATAGGGTAATCAGGCAGGGGTATAGATAAGGGGGGGTTAGAGGGGTCGAAACCCCCCCAGAGCCTCCATTCATGGTGCAGCAGCTAGGCTATTGTAGCCTTTCAGTTGCGGGACTGGGATGGGAGCCACACAGTCACAATTTCGCTGAGTATATTAAATGTGTGTTCCAACCTGTTCGTAAAGTGCAGGGTGATGTCTGTGGGAGGAACTGAGGCAGCTTAAGCTACCTATTGGCTGAGGAGGCAGCAGGGGGTGGTGCAGGCTTGCGTTCCAAATCCAGGCTGACTTCGCCCTGGCCAGTGCAACTTCCGAGTGGATGATGTCACACTCGGGGTGGTGGCATTTGGTTACAGGATGCACGCTGTCACTGGTATTGTTCCAGTGGGAGTTTTACTTTACTGATCCAGGTCCCCACACCATCAGGTTTACCACCACCTGCATCTGCCATAGTTGTGCATTACCATCTGCACACCTGGCATCAGGTTCATCACCACATGCATTTGGTATGGCTTTCTCCCTGTCATCACAGCTCAAGTATATCTTATGGCGAACCACAGGGCTTAGTAAATAAGCACTGCATATTAAATGTCATGTTTACAGTGGTTAACTGCATAACACTGGATACCTCTTGCACATTGTGGCAGTAGTGTCACTTTTATAGACAAGAATGTTTTTTATATATATATATATATATATATATATAAGAATGGTCCTGCTGACCCCTGTACCCTGCCCTACTGACCCCCTGTCTTCCGTCCTGCTGACAGCTGTACCCTGCCCTACTGACCCTGCCCTACTGACCCCCCACCTTCCATCTTGCTGACTCCTTTACACTGCCCTACTGACCCCCTATCCTCTGTCCTGCTGATCCCTGTCCTCTTCCCTTGTGACCACTCTTCTCTGCCCTAATGACCCCATACACTGCCCTGCAGACCCTTTACCTCTGCTGTGCTGATTCCTGTCCTTCACCCAGCTGACCCCTGTATTCTGCCCTGATAACCCCTGCTCTCCACCCAGCTGACCCCTGTATTCTGCCCTGATAACCCCTGCTCTCCACCCAGCTGACCCCTGTCTTCTGCCCTGATGACCCCTACTCTCCACTCAGCTGACCCCTGTCTCCTGCCCTGATAACCTCTGCTCTCCACTCAGCTGACCCCTGCCTTGGTTTTGTTTAACCACACTCCTTAAGCCCCTCCCAATGTTAAGAGTTTGGTCACAGACACATTTTGCGGCTATGCGTGCCGCAAATCACTTTCTGCCTCACGTGTGCCTCATTCTGAAGTTCAAAAGTTGGCAGGAACTAGCCCATTTGGCCTGCATAACAGGAGAAGTTGTTTGGGGAGAGAGGACTGCAGCAGAGAGTGCCACACCCACAATTTGGCACAGCGTGGCAGGCTCGCTAATTATTGTCCTCTTGGTACTCAAGGTTGAACCCCCCCCCTCCCGAAAAAAAATATCTACGGCCCTGTAATCAGGTATTATTTTAATGTAAGCTGCATATTTAAATAGATGTTTAAATAAATAAAAACACCTTTTAAAAAGTTATTAAAGTGTTAAACCTTATATGAGATTTAAGTGATTAAGTTTTGTCTAGAAATATATTTTGCACATAAAGTAACAATGTCAAAATGAATATTTGTCTTATACTATCTGTTTCAAACATATAATTGCCATAAGACATAAATAATGAGAGCGAAGGAGTAATTTCTCCTCAAGGAGATTTATGAGATTAGAAAAGAAAGTGACAGAAGTCCCATGATTAACTCGGAAGATGACATCTCCTTCCCAAAAGCATAAACAACAACATGTTGAATTGGGAAGACCAGGGGTTCTGGAAATCTTCATATATATATATATATATATATAACTTGAAAATATTTTTTTTTGCAATTTAAAAAAAATGATGAAAGAACTCTAAATTATAAACATGACTGAATCCAAATTGTGGTATTCATACTGCATTGGTCAATGATAAAACAGTTAATCTCCTCACAGAACTGATTTTATTGAATTCAGTCTTTGCTCTCTTGCTCTTTTTCCAATGCCAACACTTCTGCCAACACCTGTGTCTCCCTCTGCCCACTCGCTACATTGCTGGCCTGTCCCTGCAGCACTGTGGACACACTCTGAAGTTGGATGACAATGCCCTTTTGATTTTATTTGCCACTTTCATTATATTAATATTTTTGCTAAACGCAGCTGCATGATTGGAGCAAAAATACGATGTATGCTGAGCTACTATAAAACTATACAGGCCTCCAAACAAAAGAAATGGAAAAGGGTTTCCTGTTGGCAAAGTTTCCACACACCTTCTTCTTGATTTAACCATGTGTCCAGAGCTGGCCAGACATTGGGGAATTTAAAAGAAAAGAACAGCCTATTTCACTATAGCTATTAGTTACATAATTACATTGTTAGTCTGTTGAAAGAAGAGACGAGTCCATCCAGTTCAACCAATATAAGTGAAAAAAATATACAATCTTATAGCCACAGTTGATCCAGAGGAAAGCAAAAAAATCCAATAAAGCATGATCCAGTTTGCTCCAGCAGGGGAAAAAATCATTCCTGATCCCCCAAGAGGCAATCGGATGTTCCCTGGATCAACTTTACCTATAAATATTACTATCCAGTTATATTAACCACTTCAGGCCCGGAAGGATTTACCCCCTTAATGACCAGAGCACTTTTTACAATTTGGCACTGCGTCGCTTTAACTGCTAATTGCGCGGTCATGCAATGCTGTACCCAAACGAAATTTGCGTCCTTTTCTTCCCACAAATAGAGCTTTCTTTTGATGGTATTTGATCACCTCTACCGTTTTTATTTTTTGCGCTATAAATGGAAAAAGACCGAAAATTTTGAAAAAAAATGATATTTTCTACTTTTTGTTATAAAAAAAACCCCAATAAACTCAATTTTAGTCATACATTTAGGCCAAAATGTATCCGGCCACATGTCTTTGGTAAAAAATATCAATAAGTGTATATTTATTGGTTTGCGCAAAAGTTATAGCGCCTACAAACTAGGGTACATTTTCTGGAATTTACACAGCCTTTAATTTATGACTGCCTATGTCATTTCTTGAGGTGCTAAAATGGCAGGGCAGTACAAAACCCCCACAAATGACCCCATTTTGGAAAGTAGACACCCCAAGGAAATTGCTGAGAGGCATGTTGAGCCCATTGAATATTTATTTATTTTTGTCCCAAGTGATTGAATAATGACAAAAAAAAAAAATTACAAAAAGTTGTCACTAAATGATATATTGCTTACGCAAGCCATGGGCATATGTGGAATTGCACCCCAAAATATATTCAGCTGCTTCTCCTGAGTACGGAGATACCACATGTGTGTGACTTTTTGGGAGCCTAGCCGCGTACGGGGGGCCCCGAAAACCAATCACTGCCTTCAGGATTTCTAAGGGCGTAAATTTTTGATTTTACTCCTCACTATCTATCACAGTTTTGAAGGCCATAAAATGCCCAGATGGCATAAACCCCCCCCCGAATGACCCCATTTTGGAAAGTAGACACCCCAAGCTATTTGCTTTGAGGCATGTTGAGTCCATGGAATATTTTATATTTTGACACAAAATGCGGGACGTGACAAATTTTTTTTTTTTTGCACAAAGTTGTCACTAAATGATATATTGCTCACACAGGCCATGGGCATATGTGGAATTGCACCCCAAAATACATTTAGCTGCTTCTCCTGAGTATGGGGATACCACATGTGTGGGACTTTTTAGGAGTCTAACCGCGTACAGGGCCCCGAAAACCAATCACCGCCTTCAGGGTTTCTAAGGGTGTAAATTTTTGATTTCACTCTTCACTGTCTATCACAGTTTCGGAGGCCATGGAATGCCCAGGTGGCACAACCCCCCCCCCAAATGACCCCATTTTGGAAAGTAGACACCCCAAGCTATTTGCTGAGAGGCATGGTGAGTATTTTGCAGCTCTCATTTGTTTTTTAAAATGAAGAAAGGTAAAAAAAAAAATTTTTTTTTTCTTTTTTCAATTTTCAAAACTTTGTGACAAAAAGTGAGGTCTGAAAAATACTCACTATACCTCTCAGCAAATAGCTTGGAGTGTCTACTTTCCAAAATGGTGTCATTTGGGGGGGGTTTGTGCCACCTGGGCATTCCATGGCCTCCGAAACTGTGATAGGCAGTGAAGAGTGAAATCAAAAATTTACGCCCTTAGAAAGCCTGAAGGCGGTGCTTGGTTTTCGGGGTCCCGTACGAGGCTAGGCTCCAAAAAAGTCTCACACATGCGGTATCCCCGTGCTCAGGAGAAGCAACAAAATGTATTTTGGGGTGTAATTTCACATATACCCATGGCATGTTTGAGCAATATATCATTTAGTGACAACTTTGTGCACAAAAAAAAAAAAAAATTGTCTCTTTCCCGCAACTTGTGTCACAATATAAAATATTCCATGGACTCGACATGCCTCTCAGCAAATAGCTTGGGGTGTCTACTTTCCAAAATGGGGTCATTTGGGGGGGTTTTGAACTGTCCTGGCATTTTATGCACAACATTTAGAAGCTTATGTCACACATCACCCATTCTTCTAACCAATTGAAGACAAAGCCCTTTCTGACACTTTTTGTTTACATGAAAAAATTATTTTTTTTTGCAAGAAAATTACTTTGAACCCCCAAACATTATATATTTTTTTAAATCAAATGCCCTACAGATTAAAATGGTGCGTGTTTGCGCAGCGATTTTTCAAACGCATTTTTTGGGGAAAAAACACCCCCTTTTTTAAATTTTAATGCACTAAAACACACTATATTGCCCAAATGTTTGATGAAATAAAAAAAGATGATCATAGGCCGAGTACATGGATACCAAACATGACATGCTTTAAAATTGCGCACAAACGTGCAGTGGCAACAAAATAAATACATTTTTAAAAGCCTTTACAGGTTACCACTTTAGATTTACAGAGGAGGTCTACTGCTAAAATTACTGCCCTTGATATGACCTTCGCGGTGGTACCTCACATGCATGGTGCAATTGCTGTTTACATTTGACGCCCGACCGACGCTTGCGTTCGCCTTAGCGCGAGAGCAGGGGGGGGACAGGGGTGCTTTTTTTTTTTTTTTTTTTTTTTTTTTTCTTTATTATTTTTTTGCTTTTTTTTTCTTATTTTTAAACTGTTCCTTTCATTTTTTTTTTTTTTTAATCATTTTTATTGTTATCTCAGGGAATGTAACTATCCCCTATGATAGCAATAGGTAGTGACAGGTACTCTTTTTTGAAAAAATTGGGGTCTATTAGACCCTAGATTTATCCTCTGCCCTCAAAGCATCTGACCACACCAAGATGGGTGTGATAAAATGCTTCCCCAATTTCCCAATGGCGCTGTTTACATCCGGCGAAATCTAAGTAATAAAATGCTCGTAGCTTCCGGTTTCTTAGGCCATAGAGATGTTTGGAGCCACTCTACTCTCTGATCAGCTCTATGGTCAGCTGGCTGAATCACCGGCTGCATTCTCAGGTTCCCTGTTGAGACAGGAGAGCCAGAGAAAAACACGGAAGATGGTGAGGGAGGGGGGGCATTCCCTCCCACTGCTTGTAAAAGCAGTCTAGAGGCTAATTAGCCGCTAGGATTGGTTTTACATGAAAGATGACCGCTGGCTGAAAAGAATGATACCAAGATGATACCTAAACCTGCAGGCATCATTCTGGTATAACCACTCAAAGTCGTGAATGGCGTACCTGAAGACAAAAAAATGGTTAACAATAAAGCACAGTAAACGGTAATGTATAAAAAATTGCATACCTGAAAAGCAAACGTGATAAAACATAACAACAATAAAACATTGTAGAATATAATACAGTAAAAAAGAGCAGAACAATAGAGAGAGAATAGAGAGAGAGAGAACAATAAAACGACAACTATTTTCTTTTATTTTATATTTTTGTTTGTGTTTTTTTTTTTTATTTACAATTTTTTTGTAACTGTAACTTTTATAACTGTAACCGGTTCCAGGTTCGGGTCTCTCAAAATGCGATGGCATCTTGGGAGACCCTGTGAAAGTGTGCCTAGTCTGTGCAATGCTGTACCCTACGCTAATACTCAACTAGTGTATGGTAGCGTTCAAAACATTCACCAATGCAAAGACCAGGATTGTCAGGACAGGAGGAACAATAATAGTGGGTGTCACGCCTATATCCGTGCTTGCTGCAGACACAACATCTTTTTGGGGGGGGGGGGTTCGTTGGGTAGGGGTACTTGGGAGGACATAAAAATGCCTCTCATGCAGTCGACTGCATTTGGTTGGGGATGTGAATGGGGGAAGTATGGGTGCTGCAGAAGTGATGGGTTCCCAAATAGGATTGGCGAATGCAGCAGGAAGGGCATTATGGGCACGATGGGCCTGTGTTCGTCTTCTTGGTGGCAGCGGGACACTACTTGTGCTTGCCGCCTCACCAACTTGAACTGCACTTATGGAACTCGCCACATCACCAGGTGTTACTGCAGTGCTGGTTTGACTACGACCGGGGTGTACTAGGCCGCTGGTGCTTGCCAGTTCACCAAAACGCTACCAAAAAAACTGTTAGCGATCGCAGGGATCGGGCCTGACTCTGCAAATGCTGCAGTTATGCGTTTAGTGTTTTGTAAGTGACAGTGATCGATCGATACTGCACTTGGGTGGGCTGGGCTGGGCCGGGCGGAGGGGCAAAACGCAGGTGCTAGCAGGTATCTGGGCTGATCCCGCCAACGTTGCGTTTTTGGGAACCCTAAACTGCTGGGGATGCTAGTATAGATCTGATCGGATCAGATATTGATCCGTTCAGATACTATACCACTAAGGGAGGTGTACGGTGCGTGCATGGGTGTTAGCGGTACTGGTGCTAACGTGACGCTGCTTGGCGCTAGTGTTTGCCAGTTCACCAAAATGCTACCAAAAAAACTGTTAGCGATTGCAGGGATCAGGCCTGACTCTGCGAACGCTGCAGTTATGTGTTTAGTGTTTTGTAAGTGACAGTGATCAATCGATACTGCACTTGAGTGGGCAGGGCTGGGCCGGGCGGAGGGGCAAAACGCAGGTGCTAGCAGGTATCTGGGCTGATCCCTCTAACGCTGCGTTTTTGGGAACCCTAAACTGCTGGGGATGCTAGTATAGATCTGATCGGATCAGATATTGATCCGTGCAGATACTATACCACTAAGGGAGGCGTATGCTGCGTGCATGGGTGTTAGCGGTACTGGCGCTAATCTGACGCTGCCTGGGGCGACCCATATCACCGCCGGGTGATCAGGGGGCTAAACCTTTATTCGGTAATAAACGGCGGGTGCCCTGACACTATAAAAATAAACAAAGCAACCAGCGTCACCAGTAACAGTTATACGGTGATCAGTGGTGAAAGGGTTAACTAGGGGGCAATCAAGGGGTTAAAACATTTATTAGATAATATATGGGGGTCCCTGACGCTATAAAACGCTGACGGTGTTTAGCTCCCTAACTAGCGTCACCAGCGACACTAATACAGCGATCAGAAAAATGATCGCTTAGCGACACTGGCGACGGGGGGTGATCAAGGGGTTAAAACTTTATAAGGGGGGGTTAGGGGGTATCCTAGACCTAAAGGGGGCTAACACTAACTGCCCTACCACACTAACTGTCACAAACTGACACCATGCAGTAATAAAAAAAAAAAAAGATCAGGGGTGTAATGTGTGCCTGGCATGTTCTACTGACTGTGTGTGTGTGTTTTACACTCACAGTGATGTTTTCTCTCCTCGGCGCCGGAACGGAAAATACCGAGCCGAGGAGAGATTACATCATTTCCTTTGCTGCTGTTTAGCATACAGCAGCAAAGGAAGATTCTCATTGACTGGGAGCGATCGCGAGGGGGGGCACGAACAGATGGTCTCCCCCTCACTTCTCATCGCTCCCAGTCACAAGCCGACTGCCTCGGGCACCGGGGGGGGTCCGATCGGCTCCCCCGCCTGCGGGAGGCAGATCACGTATATGTACGTGATTCTGCCTGCCCGTGCCATTCTGCCAACGTATATCGTCGTTAGGCGGTCGGCAAGTGGTTAAGTGTATCTAGGAAAGAATCCAGGCCTTTCTTAAAACAATCTACTGAGCTGGCCAGAACCCACTCTTGAGGGAGTCTATTCCACGTTTTCACAGCTCTTACTGTGAAGAAACCTT
Source organism: Aquarana catesbeiana (assembly GCF_042186555.1). Classification (NCBI taxonomy): domain Eukaryota; kingdom Metazoa; phylum Chordata; class Amphibia; order Anura; family Ranidae; genus Aquarana; species Aquarana catesbeiana. The sequence goes on from NC_133324.1 coordinate 202,863,391, forward strand.
TCTGTATTTGGAGATGAAATCTCTTTTCCTCCAGATGCAAAGAGTGCCCCATTGTTCACTATATGGACCACTTACTGTATGTATTTGTACATGTTGATCATATCCCCCCTAATCTTCTCTTCTCAAGAGAGAATAAATTCAGTTCCTCTAATCTTTCCTCATAGCTGAGCTCCTCCTTGCCTCGTATCAGTTTGGTTGCTCTTCTCTGCACTTACTCCAGTTTCACAATATCCTTTTTATAAGCTGGTGCCCAAAACTGAACTGCATATTCCAGATGAGGTCCTTCTAATGATACAGGGGCAAAATTATATCTCTCTCTCTGCCATCCATACCTCTCCTAATACAAGAAAGGATTTTGCTTGCTTTGGAAACTGCAGCTTGGCATTGAATGTTATTATTAAGCCTATGATCTACCAGAACACCAAGATCCTTCTCCACCATTGACTCCCCCAGCTGTTCTCCTCCTAGTATATAAAATGTGTGCATTTTTCTAGCCCCAAGTGCATAACTTTACATTTATCAACATTTAACCTTATTTGCCAATTAGTTGCCCAATTAAACAGTGCATTAGGCCCCTTTCACACGAGCGGTTCTTCTGCCACTGTTAAAAGCATGTTTTGTTATTTTGAAATTCAGAGAATCCTGGCACAGCGTTCACTTGCAGTTGTACATTGCGATTAGCTGTGTTTATGTGCGTTTACATGTGGCTGCGTTTAGCTATGTTTGGAACATTCTTGCCATTTCTGATGTGCTTCCTGATGTTTTTCTTTCCTTGTTGCCGCTGCTATCTGCAGGAGAAATAGTACACTGCGATTACCTGCAGTTATGTGCAGATAGCTGCGCTAAATCGTTCCTGGACACAGTCAACTTTATTTTTTCTATCTGCACAAAACCGCATGTAACAAAACTGTCACTAAATGCAGTGTGTGAATGGGGCCATTTAGCTGCAGTAGATAACTTCATCTGTCCGCAGCTAAAAGCACTATTTTATCCGCCCGTGTGAAAGTGGCCTTAATGTTGGCTTGTAAATTGGAGATATTTTGTAAGGACGTTATTCCACTGCACAGCTTGTTGTCATCTGAAAAGACAGAAATGGTACTTTTAATCCCAGACCCTATATAGTTTATAAATATATTAACAGTTGCTCTGTAAGGTACATATGGGGGGGGGTGGCGACACAGTCCGGAGTACCCCTGTACACTAATGAGGTTTGGCGATGGACCCTGTTGTCCAGCCTACATCTGGATTGCCACATTCTTACACCCCACATCTCCATCACAGCACCTTATCTGTGAGGCCCATTCTGTAAGCTTAGGGATGCCTGTTTAAAGGAGCAGTCTTCAAGTATATTGCCCCATGTAACTCTTGCTTAGTTGAACTGTCTTTCTATGGAACTTTGAAAAAATGCCTTTCTGTCCACAGGTATGCTTTGGGATAAGAATTAAATTAGTATACTGTTTATTTTTTAAATTACCATCACATAGTTCTCCCATTCACATGCTTCACATGTAATATTTGCAGTTTCCAAATGTATGAATGACCTCTAGACAATGTAAAATAGCAAGAAAGTGCGATAGCCTGCAGCAAATTATCACACTTCACTTGTTTTAAGTTGCTGATCTTTGTCTTTTTATTGGGTAAACCCTGCTTTAATTTAATTTTCAATAAACAAAAGGCTTTTAGAGGTCATGTAATTAACATTAATACAGAAATGGAAAAAATGTTTCTATGGGGCCGTGTGATCTGTGATATATGCTAAAGCAGCCTATTAAAGCTCAACCAATGGCAAAGATGAAATGCATATAAGGGTGCTATTCTACATGCCAAAGAATTTCTCTTTCTGTCTACCCAGTTTGCTACACAGCACAGCCCTTCTGGGAAGGCAGGAGACTTGATTTTTAATCTTTAAATATTACTTAAAGATCGTATCTCTCCCCCAGCCTGTGACTGGACAGTAAAAAGAGAAGTAGCAGACTGATGAGCTCATGTCTCTGTGACTTGCTCTCTCCTCCTATGAGTATGCACCTTGCACTTTAGCACAATTGACTGATTCCTTGTACAGCTTCTCCTTATCCTAGTCTGAGCTCTGCTGCACAGGGATTGCAGGAGGCTACTACCAATTTAAATTCAGGTTTTTACATTGCTCGCATTTACAAAAAAAAAAAAAAAAATTGTATTATTGAACACAGATGTAAAAAGATGTGTATTTCATATCTAATTGGAGTTCAGCTTTAAAGTATAACTAAAGGTGTGACAGACCAAACAAGGGCAGGGGCTTTGGGAGGGGACTGCAGGGTAGCCTCTTGCCTGCTATGGGCCCTGGTATTTTAGGGAGCTACTAGCATTCAGAAAGATGTCCTGGTATATAATGCAAGATGACATTATCACATTTAACAGTCAAGGAAACCATGATGATCTCTGCCAACTTGAAACTCAATGAGAAGATGTATGTGAAAAGAAAGCTGGTTAATAATATTTGGACAGCCCTAGGTCTTCTTGAATAATGATGCCAAAATGTCTGGGTTACCACTGACCTGAGACACCTAGGCTTGTCTAGGTGATTAGTTGTTAATTAGCTTACTGTTTAATTAGATTACTGTTTATGTTGGCTGTTCCTTAGATGTGCTAATGGTATTACTGTTTACAGTTTGCATTGTTTGAGGAAATGTGATTAAGCTCTTACCTGATTTTGTGTGGTATAAATTCTGTGTGAATTTACAATACACTAGATCCAGTTTGCACCTAAGCTAGTGTCGTCTAGTTCTTGGTGCAATATTCAGCTATAATACAGTACCTGGTACCTGGTTCCTGGTTCCAGATTGGAGAAAGCTGTGGTATAAATTCTGTGTGAATTTACAATACACTAGATCCAGTTTGCACCTAAGCTAGTGTCGTCTAGTTCTTGGTGCAATATTCAGCTATAATACAGTACCTGGTACCTGGTTCCTGGTTCCAGATTGGAGAAAGCTGTATTTTGACGGAGGCACCCAACTGGGGTGCCAGGTGATCCATCACAAAAGGCAAAACTTTTTGTGAAGAGGGATTCGAATGCCTGTCAGTTTTTACTGCTGGCTGTGCCCCTGTTAAGGTGAGTCACCCTTTCTATTTGTCCTGTTTACCATTATTATTGAAAGTGAAAGTAAAAAAACCCTATATTTTGGGTTGTACTCAGAAAAGTAAGGGGAAATCTTCCGATTGGGACACTGGTTATGATGACTTGGGGGTGCCCAATGGATTCCCGTAATTTTCAGGGATTTCCTCTCACTTCCTGTTGGGCTATTGGACAGGAATGGAAGGAAAATCTCCTCAACCGACACAGATGGCAAAAAAAAAAAAAAAAATCTGACAGGGGCTATAACCCTCACTTGCTCTATCCAAAAAAAAAATAAATAAATAAATTCCTATAGTTCTACTTGAGGTAATGTTATTATAATGATTTAGTATTTTCCAAATTCCCTTTCTATATTTTGGTGATTTGTAGATATCAGTGGGCTGCAGTCAGTCCATGTGTGTCTTTTTAATGAGTGATATTCCTTCTGTCAGATGCTGTTGAGTATGCTCCAACAAGCTGTGCTTGGGGAGTGATATGTTGTGTTATAAATATTTAATAACTCCTCTAATTACTAGGCTTTGGGGGCTTGGTGCTGAGTGCTAGAGAAGTGTTAAATATTTGGAACACTTTCTGCCTCTGTCATCTTTCCTTTTGGACTTACTCCTGAGGACCGAATAAAACAGGAATCTCCCCTCCTGAAAGGTTTTTCTGCAAATGAAGGATACTGTAAGATGGATTATGTGGCTAAGAGGAAGCAGCTGAGACTGTTTCCCACAAGAGAAGTGTTGTGTTGTGCAGGGTGAGAATTACATGAACCTCCCCAGCAATCCTGCATTGTAATATCAGGATCAAGGTATCACTAGAACCCTGATCTTTAATGCCTTGTGAGTATCCTGCCAGTACAGAGAAAGTGTCTCATACTGCTGCCAGAACACAGTGCCAATTACTGCATGTAGCTAGTACTACTACGGTCTATTACAACAGTCAGACTGTTCTAACATGGAAAATAATGTATTTATTTGGGCCAACTTGGTTCAAATGAACTATTTATTGTGATAATTAACCTGGAATTCTGCTTTAAGGATCATTAGCATTAAGACCCCTTTCACACCGAGGGCGTTTTGCAGGTGCTATAGCGTTAAAAATAGCGCCTGCAATCCACCCTCAAACAGCTGCTCCATGCACTCTAGTGTGAAAGCCTGAGGGCTTTCACACCAGAGCGGTGCGCTGGCAAGACGTCAGGAAAAGTCCTGCCAGCAGCTTCTTTGGAGCAGTGAAGGAGCGGTGTGTTTACCGCTCCTCCACCGCTGCTCCCCATTGAAATCAATGGGGCAGCGCTGGGATACCGCCAGCAAAACGCCACTATTGCAGCGCATTGCGGGCGGTTTTAACCCTTTCTAGGCCGCCTGGGGGGTAAAAGCGCCCCGCTAGTGGCCGAAATGCGCCACAAATCCGACGGTAAAACGCCGCTAAAAATAGCAGCGTTTTACCGCCGACGCTATAGGCGGCTCGGTGTGAAAGGGGTCTTAGGTTGGTGACTAAGAATAGCTAGATGTTTAGGGAATCCTGATTCATTACTCACCCTCCTTCTAATCTTTTGTTAAAGTTATTAAATGAGTGCATTTAATGAGTTACATCATGAATTCTGGAATCTCTAAGCCCCCTTTAACAATATGAACCATGTAAATGAGCGTGGGATATATAGTACACAAAAAATGTAGAAAAAATCCCATAAGTACGGTTTTTGACAAGTCCTTTAAAAAGCAGTGATGTAGACCAATGTCAATCATCCTGTTTGATGTACATCAACCCACTATAAAGAAAATAATGCAGCCTGCTGAGACACGCACAGTCTCTTTGCTTCCCTCCCTCCTGAGGGCATCACTCACTCATCATTGACCCAATATGGCTGCCCCCTTGTATATAACAGCTATCATCTGCTTGCCCTGTCATTTGAGAGGAAGTAAATGGACCAGGCATGCCTCGGCATTGGCGGACATGTTTGATGGTGGATGTACATGATGGAGCATTTTTTTTCTAATTAAAGGACTGTATATATGTTTTTTTCTTTACAGTTTTTTTTTTTTTTTTTAATGAGTAGGGGTACTATGAACCCTATACTAATTCACATTGGGAGAGTATCTTCTTGCCCTCTTATTGTTAAAGGGGCTTCCGGATTCTGATAAGCCCTCTCCTGCAGACCCCCACAACCACTGAGTCAGGATTATGAGAAAAAGGCTTGCAAGGTGCTTTGCCAGGTACCCCCCCATGTTGAGGGCATGTGGCCTGGTATGGTTCATATGCTTTTCCCCCCTCTTTCTTGTCCAGCCAGGCTTCATGCTCAGATTAAGGGTTTGGATTTTTGTCTTGATTTTTGTGTGGAGGTTTTCCTCTAAATTCTATCCCAGACATGAAGGGCCTAGTTGGGGGGGGGGGGGGCTGTACTTTTTTGGGGGGAATCTCTGGTTTACAGTTCAATGTGCAGGGTGGGGATAACTTGTTAGGATGGCAGTTGGTGCTGTCTCCCTAACAACCAAGAGCACTAACCAGGAAGCTGTCGCATTAGGCAGTGGTAGTAATACCATTGCTAAATGTTTAACTTCACATTGCAGCTGGAGATGTGTTCACCCAAGCATCAATTTGTTCAGCCGTTCACACGGGAATCTCAAAAGGATGTACACTATGCAAGAGGTCTTCCTCATAATATTTCCACTGCTTTTCTCATGCTCTTAATTTATGGTGATATGCTATTTTCTCAATTAGGGAATGTTCTTTAACTATTTTGGTCGAATATTCTTAATGCTAATTTTCTCTTAGGTTTGAATGTTGGGGAAATTTACAGTTGCCCAGCAAAGGGCAACAAACAGAAACTGATATTACACACATATTACAAACAATATGGGTATTATTTGTTAAGTTTGTGCAAAAGATGACACCGCCAATCAAAATGTACTTGCAAAACAGACCTCGTAACCAAAAAGGTGCACAGGGAACTAAGGATTTTATGGCTAATAATAGCACTTTTCATTTTTCATTTTATTTTAATTAGGAATGCTGTTTTATATCTGCAGCTCTAGGACAACATTCTGTAAAAAGTGCATAGTTTTTTTTGTGTACTTAAAGCTAGTTAAGCAGTTCATGTAAATTTAGTGCTTTGGTTACGTGCTTAATGTATTTCTGCTAATGGTAATATGTTGTGAAAGCATCTGCTGATATCAGATTTTTGTGTTTCTGGCTGCCTGATGCTTTTTTCACAGAATCAGGAGCAGATGATGAATTATGTGTTGATGCATTATAATAAAATCATGCCTTAAATAAATCATGTTCTCTTCCTGGGTATTAGCAGTTGCTCTGATGTTCTGATTTGAGCAAAACAAGGTATATATCAAACTATGGTATTAATGCGCTGATGTGATCACATTTTCCATTAAAAGAAACAAAACTAATTGCAGTTGAATAACTATTTCAAAGAATCTTGAAATGCATACAGGGAACACAGCCTGCATGCTAAGTAGTAATCTTTATCCAGATGTTGCACCCTTCTAGTTTAAAGCAGGCTGCTAGGTACATTTAGTTTGGCTCCCCTGTACTCAGAGAGCAGGGGTGGATTTTTTAGAGCTCCTCTGTGTTTCACAGGGTGCTGCTTTGCTGCTTTCCCCTGTCTTCTATAGGATTCTAAAAGTATAGTGGAAGGAAAAGTAGAATAAGCAGCCTGAATAGTTATGGGACTCCAGCCAATCCCTAGGGAGGTGTGTCAGGAAGTTGGAAGGAGAGCCTAAAAAATAGTCTGAGGCCTGGGCAGCAGAGTGCAGTGTTCTTGGGTCCATTCCTGTGCAGGGGCTCTGCCCCTAGAGCAGGACTTTAGAAGAAGCTTTTAGGAAGTCATGAGGCTCCAGCTCGGCTTAGCTGTGGGACCCATTCACAAATCAATGTCTAGGGATTAAGTCAGGTCAGGAGGAAGCTCACTGGACAGAGCCAGGAGGAAGCTGGTGGGAAAGAGTCCAACTGCTGTGGTGGTGTGTCTAGATTTCCCTCATTAGGAAGAGCCCGGTGGATGTTGGCAGGAGGCAACTAGTGATCCTGTGGCTAAGTGAGTAAACAACCTCCAATGCTGAAGGGAAGTGACTGTGTGTAGCTTTTAAACTCTTGAGGGAGTACAAGTCACTAGCAGCATTAGGAATCCTGTGGGACTTTCGGTGTGTGCAGTGCAGGTAGTGGCTTTGTATAACAGGTAGCCAGAAGTGCAACCAGGAGTTGAGGATTCCTCAAATTCTCCAGTTACAGCTTTTCAGGGTATCCCATGCCCTCTACCCCTATCCAAGTTCTTTGTTCCAATAAGAACTCTAAAAGGACCACTAGACTGTTTTCTGGAATGAAGGAAATGCTGTGTGCCTGTCTGAATGTGCCTTAGAGGGAGAAATAGGACCAAATTCACTAGTGGCTCCTTAGGGGATGCGTTACACATACACTATATTACCAAAAGTATTGGGATGCTTGACTTTACATGAACATGAACTTTGATGGCATCCCGGTCTTAGTGCATAGGGTTCAATATTGAGTTGGCCCACCCTTTGCAGCTACAACATCTTCAACTCTTCTGGAAAGGCTGCCCACAAAGTTGTGAACATGAAATTGTCCAAAATGTCTTGGTATGCTGACACCTTAAGAGTTCCCTTCACTGGAACTAAGGGGCCAAGCCCAACCCTTGAAAAACAACCCCACACCATAATCCCCCATCACCAAATGATTTGGACCAGTGCAAAAACAAGGTCCATAAAAACATGGATACGCGAGTTTGGGGTGGAGGAACTTGACTGGCATGCAAGTCAGTGGCTTATAGTAAGTTTTTTTTTTTAAAAAGACACATAAAACAAACAACACAAATCTGAAAATAAATCCTTGCCACTCAGGCACTAACAAAACAGTAAGGGTTCCTCTCTCACAGGTGAAGGGCTTCTCCCAGTCACCACTCACCATCAAAAAACAAGCGTTTTGCAAACCTTTCCTTACAAAACGATTTCTACGTGTAGCTTTCTCAGGAGGCTGCTTGAGTCCCAGGTCAGAGCAACCTCTTGCACCGGTCCTTCCTTATAAATCTCACCTGCTGCTGTTCACAAGTGGGTAGCAAAACCTGGTTCGGATCCCACACTGCCCGAAACGGATTCCCCCTTAGCTTTCCACATAAAAAAGCATGCATAGTGAAACATACTGTCCCTTAATCACCTCGCCTTTTATTAAGTCACAATATATATGCACATTACATGTTTAAAACATACAACATACTTACTGTGTTATGAGGACATTGTCTGTTATGCTTTTTTAAGCTGTACCGATCAAATTTATAGGAGGGACAAACAAAAAAAGGAAAGATAGCAGTTCATTTGGTAAATCTAAATTTGTTTTGAATACATAATCTCCTTGCTACTTGGGTTGGACTATCGTTATCCTCTTCCTCATCCCTTTTTACTTAGAAGATATACAGGTCAAAGATATAGTGCCCTGGATAGCAAGGATATTTATGGTTCCCTAGGGAATGACTCCTGTCCCCACTGTTCCTACTCCTGTGTGGCTGGAATGATAACTGTTTAAGTTTCGAAGGAAAATACTGCTCGATACTCTTTTTCCCTGAAACTGTCTGTTGTACCTTCAGATTGCTAGTGTGGAGTTTTGTAAATGCATAGTGAACTAGAATTTTTTATGTTATTATACTAAACTATGGACTGCATCTTGGACCTGCTCCCCTGTTCGATCTGACAAAGGTGAGACATGCATACAGCTGAATTTTGTACTAATCTCTTTACTTTAATCATTTATGCAATTATAAAAAAAAGGAAAAACTATTTTAAAGTCTAAATGTATTTAAATTGACATTTTTAAGTACAGTCAAAGTCAGTCTAGTGTTGTTTAAATTTGAATTTTAAGAGCTCCTCATCACACCTCTTGGCTCTCAGAAGCGCTTGTCTTTAATAAATCCAAGAGACTACAAATGGGGCACTGCACTGCTGGATAGATAGATTTAGAGCATAATCAAAAGTGAAAGATTGGTTCATGCAGGGCTCATCAAATCAGCCAAAAGGCTCCATTATATGAAAAAAGTAAGCCATAACAGCAATTATTTTAAAGACTGTGGTGGGGCGGCACGTGCAGGCAAAATGGTACATCATTTTGCCTGCTTCAGTTTAGAAGCGTGCAGTGCCCAAGCCCCCCTGTGACTGCTATGTCCACTGGACACAGCGGATTGCAGATCCTGCTACTCGGGGCACGGTGATCATGCGATCACATGGTTACAATGTCTCTCTCCTATCAGGCACCCATGTTGAGTCAGTGACCTCATCATCCCCTCTCTCATCATTGGAGCAAACCTGGCAGTATGCTGCAGCAGGGGAAGCATGACTGCCAAATTGCTGTCCTTCCTGGGCACCCTCTCTGTCCGTGCTCACGTTACTGCCTTCATCTAGCTCAGTATCATCATCAGAGCCTTCTAAACGCTGGGCATCCTCCTGGAGCATGTACCCAACACTGTGGTAAAACAGTTCGAGGGACTCCTCAGGAGGACATGGTGGGGATAGGGAAGGAGTCACTGATGCCATTGAGCTGGGGGAAGAGGCCGCGTTGGCAGCTGCTTTGCCAGACAAAGTACCCTGAGCATTAGTGAGAGAGGATGAGGAGGATGAGAGCGGCTTGGTCATCCACTCGACCAAGTCTTCCGCATGTTAAGGCTCAACACGGCCAGCTGCCGAAAAAAAAAGGCCAAGCGTGTCCCATGGCCACGTGCTGATGAGGATGCACCGCCTCCACGACCAGCACTGTTGCCTCTAGACACAGAGCCTGCTTGCTCTCTTTTATTGGCTTGTGACTGTCTGCCTCTCCTTGTTGGCCTTCCAGACATAGTAATGGCCTGTAGCTGCACTAAGCTGTGATATATATATATATATATATATATATATATATATATATACATATACATACAGTATGTGTATATATATATATATATATATATATATATATATATATATATATATATATATATATACACTGATACTGCAGCTAGCAAAATCAACTAGTATGAGAACACCACCAACCTTCTACAGGTAGCTTTAGCTGAACACTGTGCAGAGGTCGCACTACACTAATGTGTAAATAATTTAGCTGCCTTCGGTAGTGATAGGAGCAGGAAAACACCAGCAACCTTCTACAGGTAGCTTTAGCTGAAAACTGTGCAGAGGTCACACTAAACTAACTTGTAGCTTTAGCTGAACACTGTTCAGAGGACGCACTACACTAACTTGTAGCTTTAGCTGAACACTGTTCAGAGGACGCACTACACTAACTTGTAGCTTTAGCTGAACACTGTGAGGAGCACGCACTACACTAACTTGTAGCTTTAGCTGAACACTGTGCAGAGGTCACACTAAACTAACTTGTAGCTTTAGTTGAACACTGTGCAGAGCTCGAAAATAACTAACTTGTAGCTTTTTTAGCTGCCTGCGGTAGTGATAGGATCAGGAAAACACCACCAACCTTCTACAGGTAGCTTTAGCTAAACACTGTGCAGAGGTCGCACTACACTAACTTGTATTTTCAGCTGAACACTGTGAGGAGGACGCACTACAATAACTTGTAGCTTTAGCTGAACACTGTGAGGAGGACGCACTACCCTAACTTGTAGCTTTAGCTGAACACTGTGCACTACACTAACTTGTAGCTTTAGCTGAACACTGTGCAGAGGTCTCACTAAACTAACTTGTAGCTTTAACTGAACACTGTGAGGAGGACGCACTACACTAACTGTAAATAGTCTAGCTGCCTGACTGTGGTACTAATAGGATCAAAAGAACACCAGCAATTTTCTTCAGGTAGCTGTAAATACTGTAACAACACAAGCCTGTCTGTCAGTAGCAAGATAACAGGAACGGATCTAGCTAAACTGAATACAGTGTGTGTGTATATATATATATATATATATATATATATATATATAATATATATATATATATATATATATATATATATATATATATATACACACACACACACAACACCTGGGATGCATATATATATATATACACACAATACACTGTAAATGCAGCTAACTCACTGACTGTCCTGCCTAATCTATCTAACTTAAATCAAATGAAACTGTCTCTCTGTCTATCTATCTCTCTCTCAACGCTGGAACACACACTACACAGGGCCGCTGTGCAGGGCCTTAAATCCCCTGAGCCATAATTGGCCAAAGCCTCCTTGGCTTTGGCCAATTACGGCTCTCTGTTCAGACGGCGCTGTGATTGGCCAAGCATGCGGGTCATAGTGCATGCTTGGCCAATCATCAGCCAGCAATGCACTGCGATGCCACAGTGAATTATGGGCCATGACGCGCCACGCGAATTTGGCACAAACGGCCCATATCGTTCGCAATTCGGCGAACGGGCGAACAGGTAATGTTCAAGTCGAACATGGGTTCGACTCGAACACAAAGTTCATCCCTAGCTGTAACCAATCACACATCTCTAGTGATCACAGCTGTCAAGAATGTAACCCATTTATGACAGTTGACAACTTTGCTGCCTTCATTGTAACAAAAAAAAAAAAAAAAATAATAATCCCCGATCAACCTCCAGAGTATTACAGGGTTACTATGGTGACACTGAACTACTCTGATGAAAGTATGTAAAAAAAAAATGGTAAAAAAGTAAAAAAATTTAAAAATTATTAAAAATGTACTAAATTTAATGAAAAGGTATGAATTTTTTCAACACACTGTCACCAGTCATTCTTCCTGATCACCACCACATCAATCATATGATGATGCTGTATTGCACTGATGAGAGTGAAGAAAATAGAAGAAAAACAAAAAACTTCAAAAAACTTGCCTTGCCTCTTACTAAATGCATGAGACTGCCTACTTTTCAAAAAGGGGTCATTTGGGTGGAATTTGTACTGTTCTAGCATTTTAAGGCCTCAAGAAAAGAGGCCATCAGTAGAGACTAATACCGCGCTTAACCTAAAAAGCAAGAATAGCAGCAACTAATATATGGAATACATACATATATACAAAATGGAGAAACAATAGTAAAGATTGATGATCCTACTGGTGATAAAACAATGTGGGACAAATTAAGTGAAAATTGTATATAAATGAATTGTGATAATATATGTGATAAATCTAGGATATGAATGACAACCTAAAAAAGAATGGAAAAGTTGGTGAATGTCAAAAAAATAGGATAGTGATAATAAAAATAATGATAAAAATTAAAAAAATGCAAAACAAAATTTTCTTCTGTCTAATGAAGATGCTGTGACAATAAAATGTAATCTTCCACCACAACTGAGTGCTGATCACCATATGAAATAAGCACTTACCAGAGGGCAAGCAAAATATAGCTTGCGGCTAAACACCCAGCCAGGGCCGTCAGCATGTCCTGTCCGCAGCACGTCCTGTCCGACGACATCAGCACGTCCTGCAGACAGGGATCTGCGTTGGACATTCTGAGCGAACGGGCGCTCGCAAACCGGCCGGCTATTTATGCTGTTTTTATTCATGCTGATTGTAAGTGCAACTTTTATTTTTTAAATAAACCTTTTTCAATGGTATTACACTATGGGAAGCTTCGTATTTGTATTCTCGGCCAATACCTGGTACCTACTCGGGAGATTCCATACATCCTAGCGGGCTGTCGATTCCACTGAGTCCCGGTTTGATGTTCTGAGTTATCCATCAAGGATCCCCACAGCAAAGGCCCTGGCTGGGTGTTTAGCCACAAGCTGTATTTTGCTTGCCCTCTGGTAAGCGCTTATTTCTTACGGTGATCAGCACTCAATGGTGGTGGAAGATTACATTTTATTGTCACAGCATCTTCATTAGACGGAAGAAAATTTTGTTTTGCATTTTGTAATTTTCATCATTATTTTTATTATCACTATCCTATTTATTCGACATTCATCTACTTTTCCTTTCTTTTTTGGGTTGTCATTCATATCCTAGATTTATCACATATATTATCGCAATTCATTTATATACAATTTTCACTTAATTTGTCCCACATTGGTTTATCACCAGTAGGATCATCAATCTTTAGCGCAGCTATTGTTTCTCCATGTAGCAGAATACATTTTGGCCTTAAATTTATGATGAAATTTGATTGTATTGAATAGGTTTTATAACAAAAAGTAAAAAATATTGTGTTTTTTTCAAATGTTTTTTTTTTTTTCATTTATATCACAAAAAATAAAAACCCAGTTATTATCAGATTGCCGGTTAAAGTAGCCCAGTGCTGAATAGCATAAAATGCCTTGGTCATGAAGGGGTAAAACCTTATGGAGCTGATGTAGTACACACAGATCTTTTTTACACAGGATATGCAGGATAAGTAGGAGGAGAGGGAAGGAACTGTTTTAAGAATAGTAGTGTTAGGCTTTTCTTCAGAACAATGGACAACATTGGATTTCTAGGAGTGTAGATTTCTGGTGCAATCAGAAAGGAAAACGAGATGCAAACTCTTTTGAATGTAGCAAGAACTATTTCTGTTCTTTTCCCATAGGGCTTACTGCTATTTTAATAAAGCCCATTTATTGCCATTGGTGTGTCAGTGTATGGTTGGCTCCAGTCATGGGTAGGTCACCACTGGGAAGAGCAGGACAACCCAAACGTTCCAGCAGAGCCTTAAGCTGGCCATACATTATAACATTTTATTCTTCAAATTTCTTTAGATTTACCTGCCACTATGTAGGGCAAGGACCTGCCTGATTGCATACAAATTGATTTTTTTTTCCTTTTATAGCTTGAACTAGATGGATTTGTGTCTTTTTTTTCAACCTGACTAACTATGTAACTATATAACTTTGATAGTGTTCAGGTTTGACCTCATATTGATTGGGTTTGGTAAACCTAAAGGAAAATTGTACAAGAAAATTGTATAATGTATGACAAACTATAGGGAGTTAGTACTACAATCTGATGTCAGAACAAAGCAAGAAAGTCCACTTCTTTTAAAGTGGACTTTAATCTGAAAAACATGATGAATTAAGAGAATTTTTGTTTTTGTTTTTAACGGTTAGGGAGAGGTGATCTCTTATGTATAAATAATAAAATTTTATAATAATTTTCATGTTTTATTTATGTTTTGAGTGGTGTGATAGTATTTAACTGCTTCAGTTCTGGAAGGTTTTACCCCCTTCGTGACCAGGCCATTTTTTGCAATTTAGTACTGAGCTACGTTAACTGGTAATTGTGCGGTCATGCAGCATTGTACCCACATGAAATTTATATAATTTATTTCACACAAATAGAGCTTTCTATTGGTGTTATTTAATCACATCTGGGGCACTGAGTTATTTATTTTTTAAAACATATCCAATAAAATAAAAAAATCAAATTCTACGTATGTGTCTATAAAAAAAATCCTGATAAGTGTATATTGTTTGGTTTGTGTGAAAGTTATAGCGTCTATAAACTATGGTATATGTACTGGAATTGTCACCGTACTAATGAAACTGGCTGGGAAGGGTTTAACATCTTGGGAAATCAAGTGTGTGCCTAACAAGTGTAATGAGTATATTATGTGCTGCTTTTCACAAAAAATCTCTTGTTCCTTCCCCCTGCTTTGCAGGGAGAAGAAACAAAAAGAAGAACAAAAAGATTGTTCCCTCTGTAAAGAGCCCTATTTTGACTGTCAACAAACAGGGTTCTGGGCTGTAATTGGACACAGCAGATCAGCAGGTCCCAGCCATAAATCATTGGCCCGGAACTGCTGACAAAATCCTGCTGTGTCTAATCACAGTGGGTGTGATTGAGCTAAGTGTCTTAGCTCAGGGCTAAGCTTGAGTTGTGACTCAGGGCAGGATGACTCATCCTACCAGCCTCTCTGTTGCTTCCCCCCTGTTTTCTGTGACATTTGAGAATGTTCTAGACATAGTGAGTGGAGGCTAGGAGGAGCTGCTTGGAATATTTATGAGGACCTCAGTCAATCCCCAGTAAAGTGCTGGCAGGGAGCAGGCCACCTCATAAATAGGTATGGGTCATTCCAGCAGGGGCAGTTGGATGGAAAATAGAGATGAAGTACTAAGGATGCTGTCAGTGGCCCTTGAGGGTGCCCCCTAGTCTAGGGGGGGTGACCGCAGGCTGGGGCTCAGGTGCTGGAAGGATCCTGCCAAAACACATGGAGAAAGCCCTTCCTGGAGGCACAGGAGCAAAGAGAGAGGACAGTGGGAGCAGGTCAGCACTACTGGGAGAACTCCAGAGAGTCAGCTGGGTGGGCTGTTGAGTGTCAGTCTGGAGGACTGTGGGGAGAAAGCCTGAAGGGCTAGTGAAAGGGGCAGCTGCAGCCAGGTGGGTTGGCAGTGCCTGAAGAGGTGGTTCTGGGATCAGTAGCCACAGGACTGATACAAGCTGGACATTGTTCTCATTGCTGCATATACAAGGGGCCTTAGTTTTCCCAAACATTACATGTATTTATTTATTTATTTTTTTTATATATATTTATTAAGTTTTTTTAATACAAAAGTATAACATTTTTGAATCAGGAGTAGTATGCCAGCAAGGGCAACAAAGTAAAAGACATAGTACGACATAACAAGCAATATAGAATTGCGTGGCTTGGAGCCTACAAACATTCATATGAGAACTAGTAGCATAGTATCTGGTCTAACAAGAGTAACTAACTAATGATTCTACCAACAAGGCGACCTAAGGAGTGGAAGTAGGTGAACGTTCCACCCGGGAACGGGTAGAAAGATTGATAAAGTTATGAAGAAATAGAGAACATATCACATCAAATAAGGTACTACTTCATCACATAGAGTAGGTGGAATGCCTAGGGGAGGGGATATGGAGATTCGGGGAGGTAGAGGAGACCTGGATCCTAAGTTTGCCCAGGGTATTGGCAAAGTCTGCACGAAGGTACCAGTCCATATAACGGAAGGGAGTCATATGAAAAGAGATCTCTTCTGGAGAGAAAGAATGTTTCATGAAGCTACACCATCTGGTAATTTAGTGATATAGAATGTAGGGTGATAGTGTCCATTTTCTAAATGTGGAATAGAGTTTGGAGTGCTTGTTTCACTGAAGCAATTTGAGGCGGGGAAGGGTGGATCCAAGCTTGCATTAGTGCTCTGCGAGCAGTCAGAAGGCAGATATGGACCCATTGAGGGAAAAAGTCACAGGTAGGCATTGAAGGGGAAGCCTGTGAGGTCTCGCAGCTGAAAAGGCATCGCAAAGGGTCCTTAGGTAGAAGTCATTTCTGGGTCTTATCAATGTATTTTAATACCTGATCCCAAAAGATGGAGATTGCTTGACATGTCCACAGTCTGTGGAAAAGAGATGGTCTGGGAGTAGCGCACCAGGGGCATGAGGCGAGAGAGGAGTCAATTTTGCTTTGGCGAAAGAGTGCACTTTTTGACACCCCGCAAGGATCTTCTCCAATGCATCTTGGTTGTTAAGAATAGATATCCAGGGTTTGAAGGGAAAAAATGTGGTATTTTAAAGCCTGGTGGGTAGGTTGGTGTATACTTCTGATATAGAATACTGGTGCTGATCTATTAGGGCATCAATAAAAGAGCATTGCCAAGGGTTTTGGTGCCGGCTGAAGCAGGATCTGAGGTAGCTGGTTAGCTGGTAGTAGTGAAGCACTTGTGATGGCGGGAAGGAATACTGTTTGGTCACCTCCGAGAAGGGTCTAGAAGTTTCTTGGGCAGGATCAAAGATTTTAGAGATGGTTGTTAGGCCGGAGGATGACCATTGAGAAAAGGCCTTGTGATCCATAGAAGAGGGAACTTTGGGTTGCCAAGTATGGGGAGGTGGCAAGAGATGGTGTAGGGTAGACCCAGGAGCCTCCGTATTTCACTCCAGGTAATAAGTGTGTCTCTAATTAAGAAGTTGGATCTCAAAGGCTGGGGTAGGATGTGTAGCCTTGAGTGAAGGATAGCCTGGAGATTATACGGGGATGCCAGGGCACCCTCCAGTTAGAGTAACGAGAATTTTTGGCGAGTGCCTTTAGTGAGTGGGATGTCGGGGGGACATGAAATTAGGAGTAACGAGGCGGGCTGTTGGTGAGGAGTCTTTTGCACAAATTGCAATATGGGACCAATCATGCCGACTGCTCTCATGACCATGAACAGCCAAGAGAAGCTGATGTTATTGAAAGCCTTCTCGGCATCCAACAAGATAATGGCTGTATCATGGTCAGGGTGCATTTTGGCAAATTCAAGGGCCAGGATGACTTTACAAATGTTGAAGGTGACAGACCGCCCTGGGACAAAACTTGATTGAGCCTGATGGATGATTGATGGAAGGATAAGCGCCAGACGAAATGCAACAATTTTCTAGAGAATTTTCGCATCAATGTTGATTAGGGATATAGGCCTATATGAACCCGGTATAAGGGAGTCTTTGTCATTTTTAGCAATGAGTTTGATGTGTGCCTGAGTGCCCGAGGGAAGGTATGGGCCCTCGGCCCACATTGCTTTGTAAACATGTGACAAGGTATCAGGAATTTACTCGGATGTCAATTTGTAGAACTCTGCTGAAAAGCCACCTGGGCCGGGGGCTTTTCCAGTAGAGAGGGATTTGATGGTAGAGCAGATGTCCTCAGGGGAAATGGGGGCATTTAAAGTCTCCAGCTGGTCACGAGATAGGGTAGGCAGTTAAATTGTCACAAGTATTTTATTTGCCGCTTCCATGTCGATAGGGTCTTCCGAGTAAAGGGTGGTGTAGTAATTAGTGAGGATGGCACTAATCTCAGAGGGTGCATTAGTAATATTTCCATTGGGGGAGCGTAAAGCTCCAATATGAGTCGGCCGGTGGTGCTAAAAGCTTGCCTGCCTTAATGCCGTATCTATGAAACTGAAGAGTAGGATTGCCTAATAAAAACTCTTGCTGTGCAGACCAGTGGTCAAAGGCACGCTTAGCTGCTTGCCATGCAAGCGTATTGGCTATGGTATGGTTTAAAGTTAAGGCTTGGTGTCCTAGGCGTAGGGAATCACTGGCCTTCAGATATTGGAGACGAGTTTGTTTCTTGAATTGAGCGGTATAGGAGATAATGCGTTCTCTTAGAAAAGCTTTCCTCACGAATTTTGAGGGGGTGGGAAACACACCAAAAATCGGCTTGCACGACCTGAGGTATGATCTTCAGCCGTGTGCATGACTGTATTGAAGTCCCCTCCAATAAGGTGAAAGTGTTCTGGAATTTGTAAGACCCAGGAAGTAAGATCCTGAAGGAAGGTTGTCCCTTAGGCATAGACATTAGATATAGCAATGTCACGGGTGGCAAACATCAGGTGAAGAGTAAGTCTGCAACCCTCCGAGTCTGTCTCAATAGAGCGAATGGTATAGTGGAGATTTTTGTGGAGTAGAATAGCAGCTTTATGCCCCACAGCTGGTGAACCAAAAGCCTCGCCTACCCATAATTTGCACAGATGAGGAAGGTCATCTGCGGCCAGATGAGTCTCCTGTAGGAGAGCGACATCTACTCGCAGATGATTAAGGTGTCTGAATATCTGCATACGCTTATGAGGGGAGCGCAACCCCTTGACTTTCCACAAGATTACCTTTAGGTGATTCCCATCATCCGAAGGAGCCATGGCTGAGGCAGTAGTAGGTAGATGTGAGATGGCCTGATCAGGGGTAGTGCTACCGTAGTCATCACCCCATCGGATCCGGAATGATCAGAGCTCTGGTAGAATCCTGAAGGTAAATCCAAAGATAAAAGATCAACTGACCAGATACATAATACAGTAACAGACGGGAGGGCAGGCCTCCAACAGCATTTCATGAACTTCACTTTTTTCCTTATGAAGCCACCACCTAGAACGCCCCCACCAAAGAGTGCCTCCTCAGTGTAACATGGGGTAGCTCCGAGGAGGGGGCCTAGGGAGATGAAGTGGGAAGAGGGCAAGGGAAAGACGAGTAAATCAGGGAGGGGGAGAGAGTATAAGGAGGAGAGAAAAAGACAAGGGGGTAGGGGATGGGAGTGGGGGGAGAAGGGGAGGGAGAAGAGGAACCAGAATTCGGGCAGGGACAACCCATACAATTATCACGTAAATTATGGATGGTCAGGTGTGACAGAAATTAAGGTTCACCAAATGAGGCGAGTCAGAGGTGGCGGGCCAGGACCACTAGGTAAGAGAGGGCCTAAGCCGTCAGGATCAAATGGAGAAGGAGCAAACCGAGTAAGCTGGCAGGAACGTACAATCAGTGGTGCATAGAACAGTCACCTGGAAGGCCAAAGCGCACCCTTTTGTAGGGGTTTTTTGAGGACTTAGGTGGCCCTTGGAGGACAGAGGTGATTTCCTGTATGGAGAAGACTGGTTAGAGGTAAAAGGGTCCTCCTGTTCCATGTCAGAAGGTTGTGTCGTGTTGAGGTAGTGCTCCACTTCGGATGGAGAGGTGAAGAAAACACGTTCACCTGTGGCAGGTTGGATATGTAGAATCACTGGGTATGCCAGAGAAAATTTGATGTGATTGTTGTAGAGGGATGAACAGACTGCCAAGAAAGCCTTATGTTGTCGCATTACTTCGATGGAGTAATCAGTGAAAAGTAGTGATGGGCGGTCATCCAGAGAAAGGTTGTGCTGACGGCGGAATTTTTGAAGTATGGCTTGTTTATCCACATAATTTAGGTACCTAACAATCACAGGGCAGGGCTTGGAGCGAGATTGTGATGGTTGTCCGAAACGGTGTGCCCGTTCCACCAGGCAGGGTAGCCCCAGTTGCTCCAGGATGGTGGTGAGCGAAGAGGAGGAATAGGATTTGGGTAGCCCTATTATGCGCAGATTATTGCGTCTGAAATGATTTGCCTGGAGTTCCTTTTAGATGGAGGAGAACCTGGCTACAGCAGCGGATGTTGCAGCAGTATCATCTTCCATGTAGGAGATCCGCTCCTCTGCCTGGTCAATTCTCAGGGATTGTATCTGCAGCTCATTATGCAGGTGCTCTAGCCCTTTAAGGACAGCATGGTCTAGAGCTGTGGTCACCTTTGGGGTGAGGAGAGCTACCACAGCCTGGGCAATGCTGGCAGGTGAGGCAGGATCCACCTGTGGGAGTATGGAGGGCACCTGAGAGAGAGCGGGTGCTTGTGCTGAGTTCAAAGCAGGAGATGAATCAGCAGGCACCAGCATGTGCTGTGTCCCCTGACGAGGGAGAGCGGGGGCCACTCGGGCCGCGGATGGCTTCACAAAGAGATCCATGGTGTTTCCCCAGGTAAGAGGGAGGTAGAAGAAGGGGGAACCTCGGGAGCTAGCAGGCTTGGAAGCGGGTTTGTGGAGGAGCGCGGCGGGAGCTGTAGTCTCCTAGCTCCTCTCCATGCTCCTCTCCATTTTTAAAAAAAAAATACACTTTAACAAATATAAAAAAAACCAAAAAAAAAACACACAATATGTACTCAAATGTTTTGTAAAATATTAAAGATGATATTATGCCAAGTAAATAGATACCTAACATGTCATGCTTTAAAATTGCGCATGCTCTTGGGATGGCGGCAAACTACGGTACTTAAAAATCTTCATAGGCGATGCTTTAAACATTTTTACAGGCTACCTGTTTAGAGTTACAGAGGGGGTCTAGTGCTACAATTATTGCTCTCACTCTAACATTTGCGGCGATATCTCACATATGTGGCACGAACACCGTTTACATATGTGTGTGTGACTCAAGTATGCATTCGCTTCTGCACATGAGCATGGAAGGATGGGAGCACTTTACTTTTTTTTCTCATTTATTTTTATTCCTATTACAATTAATGAAAACATCCCTTGTAATAGAAATAAGGATGACAGGTCCTCTTTATGGAGAGTTAGGTGGTCAAAAAGACCTCAGATCTCTCCTTTAACTTTAAAAGCAAAAGATCAAAAAAATTGTTTGCTTCCGCCCTAGACCATAAGTGACGTCATGATGTCGCTCCAGTCCTCCAAGAACATAGAGGTGATCAGAGATGAACTGTCCCCCTCTGTGGCCAGCCGGCTGAACTGTTGGATTGTTTCTCAGGTGCGCCGATGAAAAGAGTAAGCCCGAGAAATACTAGCAATCAGCGGTGGGGGATCCCCTCCCACCTCCCACCGGTTCTGAAAGCGATCAGCCATAACCCTGGTAAACCACTTGCAAACCGCACTGTATATAAATGTATTGCAGTCGGCAAGTGGTTAAAACAAAAATATCACTAATGTATATGCATAAAGTAAAACTTATTTGAATTCAAACATCCATATACAGTATGTGATAATGTGCAACGTACAATTGCAATGTGATTTCAGTTACCCACTATATTTTCTGTTTTTTGTTAGAGTAGAGAATAATTTTCACCTATGTTAATCTTTGAGAGGTACTACCCTACCTGTCTCCAAATAGTAAGTGAAGAGATATTCTGAAAGGTGACAAAAAAAATTGTCAGAGGATCTCTTGCCTTGTTTTAAAATATCTTTTTTAATAATGGTTTCCCATTGAAGATATTATTTACTCTTCCTGTTTCTGTGACCAAGCAGAACTACTGTGTCTTATAGTGATATAGGGGTTAAATTATGTAACAACAGCACAAAATTCATAACATTGAAGCGTGGGTTCGTCACTTCCAGGTCCCATGTGATATCACTTCCGGGCTGGAATACAAAGTGAGGCTTGGAAAGCATGCCGGCTTCTGGCAGGCCTGGTGAAGCCGTCCATCTTCGCACATGCTGTACACACTGGTGCCGGTATATAGGCACCAATACATGTGAGTACAATTATTATTCTTTGTATTCTTAACCATTTTAATTAAATACTACACAGTGAAACTTTTCATCATATCTCCTGTCTGGTCATCATACTTATGACCACCATAAATACCGGAGGACTATACTGGAGCCTAATGCCAGGGGAATCTTAGCCTTTGAGGGCAAAAGCACTTTTTGTCTTACATGTAAAAAGGGGTCAAACATCTCTGGTGAGTGTAAATCTATACCTTAAAGAGGGGCTCCAGGCTCTGTCAGAAAAAAAGTCAGCAACTACTAATACTGTAGGGATTACGTCACTCTGGACTTTTTGATCCACTTGCTCTTTTCATTATTATTCAATACTCTGTTATTGCATATGGTGTGTTTAGATTTATATGTGAGCGTCAAACCTTTATCACTTTCTTTTAAGCGCTAGGTGATGGACGCAGTAATCCAACATTCCAAAAAGTGTTGAATGCTGAAAAGTCTAACTCTGTGTGACATGGGCCACACAGAGAGGTGAGTATAACAGGTCTTCTGTTGCAAGAAATTGTCATTATTTTTAGTCAAACTACAGAGTCACTTTAAAGTGGAGTAGATGCAAGCTTACCATCCCCACAGAAGAAGCTGTTTTTGGAGAAACATGTCAAGGCAATGGAATTTACAAGCAGACTCCATGACTAAGCCTCAATAGGGGGTCAGAATGTGTCAGTGGAATTTAGCAGGTGGTATTTCTTCATTATTTACATCAATAAAGTTTTTGAGAAGAAACAGATCTGAAATGTTGGACCTACCCTTCTGTATATATATTTTTAAGGAAATGAGGCCCGAAGTTTGGCTTCCACCAGTGGCTAGAGTGCGTGGCCTATGTGGGGGTGACAAAGCAGAGTCAGGGGACTTGTAACCTTTGCACTTTTACAATATGCAAAAAAAAGTACAAGTTTTGGGGTATCTTTTTAGACATTATGATTATAAAATTTGACAAACTATTCCTAATGTTTTAAATATATAATAGCTTTATATTATGTCTCAAAAAGATTAATAGAAACTATCAGCATGAGGTAGATAACCATAAATTATGCAAGAATGCAAAAGAAGAAGAAAGCTCAGAGCTTATAGACTGTTTAAAAAAATGATGGATGGCTCCATTACTAGAATTCAACTAAAGGTGACAGTGGGATTCATGGCACCATAGAAGATTATTTCATTTAAATTTAGATATTGCAATTATATATTCATTTCAAGCTTGTCAAGTAACCCAGCAATATGTATCTCTTTTATATATGAATATAGAAGTACAGATGGTCAGTTTTCTTTTCAGCAAGGTGATTATCTAAAATGTCTACACAAATGTATTTGATGTAAGAGGAAAAAAACTTCTTCATTCTTAGTTCCCTTTGCTAACAAGCAATGCTGAGTGCTAGGAATATTTTAGCTTTTTCCACTGGTGGTAGCACATTGTTCCATCCTTGTTGTGCCCTCAACCTGGTATATGTCAGTTGAGCACTGAGCAGCTTGCCTATTTCTCATTGCAGTTTTGTTTGAGAAAACCTGATTAGATCACCATCTGTATTGGTCAAGTCTTGTCTTTTTCATGATTTTCAGTATCTTTGTTTCTAGCTGGGGTACAGTACAAACTCTAGTGAGGTGTGCTATGTACTGTAAAGATATACTGCTGAGACTTCTGCTTTTATTGCGATTTTAGGAGTTTTAAAGTTTTTTTATACAATTTTAGATTTTCTGTGTGGTTTTCGAATTTTTCTATTTTAGGATTTGGTACCACAGAGATAATATTGGCAACTAAGCCTAGAACAGACAGGTAGAGACAGGTACAGTAGCTCCTCATCCGTCTCTCAAACCCTAGACACGTTTTACTTTACTTATTTTGGCACTTGTACTCCACCCAAGTTTTCAGTAGTTGATAGACACCATGCACAAACACTTTGTAAACAAAAGTCTGCAATGTTATAAACTGATCAGTGAAAGGAAAGGTTTTTATACTGGTAAGAGGTTTTATTTGTCTTGAAAATAATTGTTAAACTGGTCCCAGCTGAACTATAATTACATGTGGTGGACACCAGGCATGTTATGTTGAGCAAAGTTGATTGGTATGAGGCAGTGGTGGTGCCATCGGGGGTGCTTAAGTGTGCTCTAGCACCCCCAAATATTTACCTAGCACCCCTATCAGAAAAATAGTAATGCCAGAGGGGACTTGTGAGGGGGTCCACGGAGTAATGCAGCAGCTCCCAAAACTTTGTTTAGAGTTTCAACAGACAGGCAACCCCCGGTGCATTGATATGTTGAAGAGGAGGGGTGGCGCTCAAAAAGCCAAAGGAGAAGTGAAAGGGAAGGTCTTACAGTGTGGTAAAGAAGCTGGTTGCCGTTATGTTGTCTCTGCTCTGCCACTGCTTGCCCCATCACCTGTTAGAAAACCAGGCAAGGTGCAGAGCTAAGCAAAGCTGGAATTTGAATTGAAAAGATTGGGTGTAGAACTAAGAAGGCTGAGTGCCGAGTTTTGAAGGTTGGGTCCAGAGCTGAGCTGAGCAAGGCTAGATGCAGAGCAGGGCTGAACAATGCTTGGTGCCGAACTGAGAAGGTTTAGTGCAAAGCTGAGCTGAGCAAGACTGGATGAAGAGTTGAGCAAGGCTGGGCACATTACAGATACTGGGTTCAAAGGCGCGTAAGGTTGGGTGCAAATCTGACCAACATTGAGTGCAGAGCTGAGAAGGCTTGGTGCAGAGCTGAGAAATACTGGGTGTAGAGCTGAGCTGAGAGGAGCTGGATACAGAGCTGAGGAGAGTATTTCCATGGCTCCATGCAGTCCCTAATACTTTGTATATAGTTCAGGCAGGTGACCTCAGCAACTGGGTGCATAGCTAAGCACTGCTGGTTCAAGAATTAAGCTGAACAAGGTTGGGAGCGGACCTGAGCAAGACTCTGTGTAGAAAGAAGAAGGCTGGGGGCAGAGCTGAAAAAAGATGGATGCAAAACTAAGCTGAGCAAGGATACTTGCAAAGCTGAGCAAGGCAAGGTGCATAGCTAAACTGAGCAAAGCTGGGTGACGTGTTGAGCAATACTGGGTGCAGAGCTAAGAAGGATGGGTGCAGAGCTAAGCAAGGCTGAGTGCGCAGCTGAACAATGTTGAGTGCAGAATTTAGTTGATCAAAACTGGATGCAGAGCTGAGATAAGCAAGACTGGGTGTAGAGCTGAGCAATGCTTGGTGCAAAGCTGAGCTGAGAAAAGCTGGGTGAGCTGAGCAAGGCTGGATACAGAGCTGTTATGTGCAGAACTCAGGTAAGCAAGGCTGGGTGCCTCATTGAGTAATCCCATGGCTCCCTGCAGGTGATTCTGGCAGATATTGATATGGTGAAGAAGAGAGGTCAAAGCTGAGCAAGGCTGGGTGCAGAGCTGAGCAAGGCTGGGTGCAGAACTGAGTAAGGGCGGGTGCAGAACTGAGTAAGGGCGGGTGCAGAACTTAGCATGGCTGGGTGCAGAGCTGAGCAACAATGGTTGCAGGCTGGGTGCAGAGCTGAACTGGGCAAGACTCAGTGCAAGGGACGGGTGCAGAACTGAGCAAGGTTGGGTGCAGAACTTAGCATGGCTGAGTGCAGAGTTGAGCAAGGCTGCATGCACAACTGAACAAGGCTGGGTGCAAAGTTGAGCAATGCTGGGTGCAGAGCAGAGCAATGCTGGTTGCAGAGGTGAGCAGGGCTGGGTGCAAATCTGAGCATCAATGGCTGCAGAGCCAAGAAGTCTGGGTAGAGAGCTGAACTGGGCAAGACATGGTGCAAAACTGAGCAATACTAGGTACAGAACTATTCAAAAAGTACCAAGAAACAAGAATTGGGAGTTTTGAGGTGCAAAAAAATCAAATCAAATTAATATTGCAAATTTCATAATTTTATTTAAATAAACATGGTAAAAAAAAGACAATAATATTTAAAACTAGAGCACAAAAGAATCATACGGTCATAATACAAAAGTTGGTTGCCTCAACATGTTTCACCACAATCATGGCTTCTTCTGGAGCTTTTGTAGGACCTTAATACAATGTCATTGAAAAGTGATCAAGGTTCCAAATGGTCATCAGGGCCCACCAAGCGGTCCAATGAGGTGTCAGTGTGCCATATAAAGGGGGACAATAGCCCTACGTTCACACCCTGTTGTGATAGAAAGTCAAGGCATTCACAGGTTGATAATTATATCACTCCCAAAACATATACTTCCTATGCTTATGGTAAGCTTCAAGGGGACTGTGCCATCTAAAACACTTCCTTCCTTGAAGATAACCATATTCCTTTCCTTTTTGGGTGCAGAGCTAATAAAGCTGGGCGACAAACTAATCATTGCTGGGTGCAGAACTAAGCTAAACAAGGCTGGGTGTAGAGCTGAGCTGAGCAAGGCTGTATGCAGATTTGAGCAAGACTGGGTACAGAGAGCAGAAGGCTGGGTACAGAGCTGAAAAGGATGGGTGCGAAGCTGAGCAGTGCTGCGAGCAACGTTGAGCAAGGCAGAGGGCATAGCTTAGCAAGGCTGGGTGCAGAGCTAAGCTGAGCAAGGTTGGCTAAAGAGCTAAACTGAGCAAAGCTGGGTGCAGAGCTGAGAAGAATCTGTGCAGAGATAAGCAACACCGGGCTCAGAGCTGAGCAATGCTAAGTGCAGAACTGAGCTGATCAGAGCCAGGTACAGAGATGGGAGATGATTAAGGGTGGGTGAAGAGCTGAGCAAAGCTAGGTGCAGAGCTAAGCAACTCTGGGTGCAGAGCTAAGCAACTCTGGGTGCAGAGCTAAGCAACGCTGGGTGCAGAGCTAAGTAATGCTGGGTGCAGAGCTGAGCAACGCTGGGTGCAGAGGTGAGCAAGACTGGGTGCAGAGCTGTGGTGATTAGGTCTGGATACAGAGCTGCAGCGAGCAAGGCTGTGTGGAAAGCTGAGATAAGTAAGAATGGATGCAGAGCTGAGGAGAATAATCCTATGGCTCCTAGCAATTCCTGATACTTTGTTTATAATTCATACAGATGACCTTGATTATTCTAAAAGGAAAAAATTTGCGCTAGGTGTAAATTAATGTGAATAAAAATTATATGAACCTGTGAAAAGATATAATATTGTGCTAAGGTGTACAAATAATATAAACCTGTGAAGAGGTATCCTGCAGCTGTACGCTATAACCCTGATAGGGGGCACCACTATATAAACGTATATATAAAAAGGCAGAGCGCTGGATATAAATAAACAGTGAAAATTATTTTGTTATGTGCAAAAGAAGACTGTGCACATTAATCACTAAAATAATGTCCGTGAATAGTTTTAAACAAAGTATAAATAAACGTCCATGAAGACATGTGAAAAAAGCCGCTACAGATGTCTGGCTTCCACCGCTGAAAAACCCGTCACCAGAAAGATAAAAGGCTTACCCTACAGCCTTTAAAAAAAGCATGAATCAATCTCCACCTCGGATGCTGTCCCTTCTATGGATGGATCCTGTTGTGAAGTGCTGGATGGTTGATCTCAGATCCGTCAGCCATGGAGGAGAGCCGTTTACAGCGGTGATGGATATCCAGAAAGGAAGAAAAAGATGCTCCGATAGTGTAGTAAAACTATTGGTTCCTTTATTAAAATGCCATACAGGCGTTCAACAGTACAAAAAATCCTTGCAAGGAATAGTAAAACAACTCCGATAGAAAACGAAAGTTCGCGCATGCGCAGTCCGTGCGTGCGTGTCTACCCTACGGCCGTTTCGTCGGAAATGACATCATCAGGTGCCCCTTTTTCTTCCTTTCTGGATATCCATCACCGCTGTAAACGGCTCTCCTCCATGGCTGACGGATCTGAGATCAACCATCCAGCACTTCACAACAGGATCCATCCATAGAAGGGACAGCATCCGAGGTGGAGATTGATTCATGCCTTTTTTAAAGGCTGTCCGGTAAGCCTTTTATCTTTCTGGTAATGGGTTTTTCAGCGGTGGAAGCCAGATATCTGTAGCGGCTTTTTTCACATGTCTTCATGGACGTTTATTTATACTTTGTTTAAAACTATTCACGGACATTATTTTAGTGATTAATGTGCACAGTCTTCATTTGCACATAACAAAATAATTTTCACTGTTTATTTATATCCAGCACTGCGCCTTTTTATATATACAGATGACCTTGGCAGATATTGTAATCCTGAAGAAGAGTGGTCAAAGCTAGATGCAGAGCTGAAAAATGCTTGGTGCAGAACTGAACAAAGCTGGGCGCAGAGCTGGGCAAAGCTTGGTGCAGAGCTGAGCAAGGCTGGGTGCAGAGAGAAGAAGGCTGATTGCAAAGCTGAAAAGGATGAGTGCAAAGCTGAACCAAGCAAGGCTACATGCAAAGCTGAAAAAGGCAGGGAGCAGAGCTGAGCAAAGGTGGATGCAGAGCTAAATTGAGCAATGCTGGTTACAAAGCTAAACTGAGCAAGGCTGGGTACAGAACTCAACTTGGTGCAGAACTGAGCTGATCATGGATGGTAGCAGGGCTGAGCAATGCTGGGTGCAGAGCTGAGTTAAGTAAGGCTGGGTGCAAAGCTGAGAAGAATTGGTGCAGAGGTGATTTGTGCAAGGTTGAGCACAGAGCTGACCAAAGTTAGGTAAAGGAGTAGGCAAAGCGCAGTGCAAGGCTGAGCAAGGTTGCATGCAGAACTAAGAAAGGCTAGGTGGAGAGCTGAGCAAAGCTGGATGCAGAGCTAAGCAAGGCAGTGGCGGAATTATAAGGGTCGCTGAGATCTCCATGGCGACCGGGCCCCTTGCTGCAGGGGGCCCTTGAGGGCCCCCTGTACTCTTCGATCGGAGGAACGGCAGGGGCCACTGAGACCGAGCTCCCCGATTGTCAGCCGAACTGTAACCGGCACTGACTTTGCAGGGAGCTTGTCAAAGTGAAAGCACAGTGTGTGCTGTGCTCTTTGTCTCCCCCTACAGTGCAGTACCTGGCAGGAAGAGCTAAAGTAAAGAAGGTCTGCTTTTTTATAAGACTATCTATCTACTGTATGTGTGTTTCTACTGTATGTGAGTGTGCATGTATGTGTGTGTGCATGTATGTATGTGTGTGTGCATGTATGTATGCATATGTATATGAGTGTGCATGTATGTATGTGTGTGTGCATGTATGTATGTATGTGAATGTGCATGTGTTTATCAGTGCCGGTGCGTTCATAAGGAATAGCATGAATCTATCCATGGCCACCGCTGCCACCCCCATATTTAGGTGTCCTGCCCCTTTTCGGGTGCCAGGCACCTGAATTACAGTGGCGGGGGGTGTTTTTGAAGCACCTGATTAGAGCCATAGGTTCTAATAGGCTTCAAAATAGGTGAACTGCAAGTACCATGCTTGGTGCTCACAGTCCACCCAGGTGTGTTAGAAAAGTGAATTAATATTCACTTTCCTAACACTGATCCGCCTTTCCGCCAATCAGGTGTGCGGGTCTGTTACCCGTCACCTGATTGGCTGAAAAGATAGGCGCGGCTATTGGAAACCTATCAGGAGGAGAGGACGGGAGATAAGGATGGCAGGAGACACATGGAGGACCCCGCTCATGGCCGTCACCCGCTGCCCCACCAAGACAGGGTAAGTGCTGGGCAGACAGTGAGCGGGCGGGGGATTCACAGTGGCACAGTATTCGATGGTACAGTTGCAGCATTTGATGGCACACTGGCAGCATTTAATGGGCACACTGGCAGCATTGGCACACTGGCAGCATTTGATGGGCACAGTGGCGGCATCTGATGGCACAGTGGCAGACTTCGATGGACACAGTGGCAGACTTCGATGGGCACACTGGCAGCATTTGATGGGCACACTGGCAGCATTTGATGGCGCAGCAGCAGAGTTTGATGGGCACAGTGGCAGCATTTGATGGGCACAGTGGCAACATTTGATGGCACAGTGGTGGCGTTTGATGGCACAGTGGCTGCAATTGATGCTTTTTTTTTCTAAATTTCTCAGTTTGCTTGCGCCTCCCTAAAAATTTTGAGCACCAGCTGCCACTGGTTTATATGTTCATGCATATGTGCATTTATTTATATATATGTGCGTGTTTTTATATATGTGTGTGTTTACATGTATGTATGCACATTTTAGGTATACGCTTTTAATCCTGACCCCCTATATGTGTACAATCAGAACCAATTTTTTTTTGCTTCTTCATAGTACCAGCAAAAAAATGCTGTTCCTCCGAAAAGCGATCCATGCTCAGTTCGCTTTTCAAAGGCATTTGACAGCAGGTAAAGAGGCAGTATTTTAACCCCTTAAATGCATCATCACTATCCCGCAACTACATGCAATGCACACAGTTGTGGAGTGGATGCAGTGCAGCCCTATTCACCTAGGGGTATACTTCAAGGGTGCCCTGCCTGGAAAAAGATTGAGAGACTCTGAAATGATCTCTCCATTTTCCTCCTGCAGCCACTAAATGCCTGTGGGAGGGAGAGGAGGAGAAGCGGGGGGGAAATGGAGAAATCAACTCCTTTATGTGCAGCCACCCACTTGTGACCGGGCCCTGTTGTTCCACCATCAGGCTCAGAGAAAAGAGCCCTGTCCGGGGTCAGGGGGGCCCCTCCATGGTTTCTTGCATCAGGGCCCTGAAGGTTCTAGTTATGCCACTGAAGCAAGGGTTGGATGCAGAGCTAAGCTGAGCAAAGCTGGGTGCAAAACTGAGCAATGTTGATGAAGAGCTGAGAAAGCTTGGTGCAGAATTTAGCTGAGCAAGGCTAGATGCAGAGCTGTACAAGACTGGGTGTACACAGAAGAAGGCTGGATGCAGAGCTGAGCCAAGCAAGGCTGGATGCAAAGCTGAGCAATGCTGGGTGCAGAGCTGAGAAGGCTGGGTGCAGAGCTAGGCAAGACTGAGTGCACAGCTGAGCAATGCTGAGTACAAAACAGAGCTGATCAAAGCTGAGTGTTGAGATGAGTAAGGCTAGGTGCAGAGCTGACCAGTACTGGGTACAGAGAGGAGAAGACTGGGTGCAGAGTTGAGAAAAATGGACTGTTCGGTACTGTTGTAAGGTGTATTCAGTATGGGCACTCTGACCTCAGCACCCAGCACTGACAGATTCATGTACCTGTCCTAGACAAGTAAATTAATTGACCTCAAAATCTGACAACTTTGGTGCAGTGGCCAGCAGAATTCTAAAGGATGTCTATGACATGTCTGACAAAGAAATCTAACAGGCTTTTCAAACTTATATTTTCGTATGAAGAAAACTAACTTGTATCTTAGGATAAATGAAATTACGTTTTCACTTCCCCAAAACGTCAACAAAAATCAAGAGATTTCAGCACAGTTTTAACCTTTGGCTAAAGGCATACTAGTAGTTAGAGATGGTGAAAATAATTTTTTTTTCTTACTTTTAAGGGAGTAATTGGCTTTTAATAGACTACTGAAGGTTATCGAAGCCCCTTTCAGCTTCCTTTCTTTAACAGAAAAAAAAAAACATAAAGCAAAAAAAAATTAACCAAATTTAGTTTAGGAGCCAGTGCAAAAACAACAATTAAGTATGCAAAAAATCTAAAATGCTGGCAGATGCAATGGGAAGAGGCAATATGATCACTAGAGACAACCAAGTGACTAGTGAAGAAACAGAGGAAGCTGGTGCTAACACTGATGAATGATGTTTGCATGTGTCCAGCTGAAAAACTTTGGTGGAGCGGAGTGACAAACAGAGAGTACCGAACCACCAACAACAGAAGCTGGCTAAAAAGCAATAGTAAAAGTGTTTAATTAAAAGCCCTTTCTAAGAACAAAAATCATAATGCAATAGAATGACAGTGTGTAGTACTTAGTCTTTATAAAAGGGAAAGTTAGGCCTCCAGGAACTGAGAAATTAAATTTGAGCGTGTTGCTAAATTGTATCTTGTAGCATTTGTTCTTAGGCGGGGGTTGTTTTTAAAAGTTTAAAACTTACTTTAACTCACTTTCACTTTAGCTCCAAAGATTATCCTGTCTAGTACTAAAATACTGACTTTGGCATCCACTATTTATATTTAAATGCCCATCCAGGAAATATACACCAGGGAAATTAAACATAAGGCTAACCTCAGGAGTCATTCAAAAAAGTTCAGCAAAAAAAAAAAAAGAAAAAAAAAAAAAAAACAATATATAAATATGTTCATTACACTGATGAAAAATTGGACAGGACAAAATGTTGTATTGCTCTTTATCCTGTACCTAATAACTAAAATGTGCTTTATGAGTTTCAGTTTATAATATTTGAAAAGGTTTAAAATGTTTTGAGAGATGGTGGTAGAAGCTCCTTGCAACGTGATGATTATTGGATTTATACCCATCAAACACTTTCCCTCAGGGCACCTTGTAATCTGTACTGTATCCTTTCAAGCCAATAATAATTTCACTGTTTTATTATGAGTCGCCTTGCTATATTGCTGCAGTTGACAGATAAAATTTCAGATAAGTTGGTTGTTGCATTATGAAGCTTTCATGTAGGTTTTATGATATGTATCCATTTTTCTTGTTTTGTTGTATGTAATGGCAATAACATTAACCGTAGAACATATTAGAAAAATATTTTATTACATATTAAATTTTGTCTTCATATTGTACTATTAATGACAAATCTGGAGGAGGCATACTTATCCAGCTGCCTCACAAACAAATTAAATATCTTGGCTATATTTCTATATTTGGTCATCTAAACTGCACAAAAACTTTCTTAAATTCTGCAAAAGCTACAGTAACTTTCACTCTACAGCAAAAGAAAATTCACTTACTCAATTTAAAAATATATTTTATGCATACAAATATGTAAGTACGATAAAGTGGTTGTAAAGGCAGAAGTTTTTTTTATCTTAATGCATTCTATGCATTAGGATAAAAAGTCTTCTGTGTGCAGCAGCCCCCCCCCCTCCAGCACTCCCTTTTACTTACCTGAGCCCATCCTTATCCAGTGATGTCCACGAGTGCCTTGGCTATCCGGGACTCTCCCTCCTGATTGGCTGAGACACAGCAGTGGCGCCATTGGCTCCCACTGCTGTCAATCAAAGTCAGTTAGTCAATGAGAAGAGAGATGGGGCAGGGCTGAATCATGGCTCTGTGTCAGAATGGATACACAAAGCTGCGGCTCAGCTGCTTGTTATGGGGGCACTCAAGGGGAGGGAGGGAGGGACCGGGAGAACTGAAGAGGAGGATCTGGGCTGCTATGTGCAAAACCATTGCACAGAGCAGGCAAGTATAACATGTTTGTTATTTTTAAAGAAAAAAAATGAGACTTTACAATCACTTTAAGAATGACAGTTTAGTAACAAAGTGATTGCTTTCACCCTTAGCACATAAATACTCTATAATATACTTTGAGGCAATCCGATACAACTGTATCTGCTCTACCATCTTGGAATAAATATCTGTGGGACCTAAAAGGCATCTCAACACCCAAGAAAAATCTGGTGCACACAGAACCACAGTAAACAACTGAACAAGCTTAAGTTAGAAGCTGGTTTTTATGCAGAGCTGCAACATATTTTGTACTCTCCAGTTTTATTAAATCTAACCAAGTTTGTTCCTGATCCTCCAGTGTACAGTGATTGCATGTGGGCTCTATTTACCCATTTATATTAGTTGTTTTTTATACTATTAAAAAAAAGTTTTAAAAAAAGGGAGTAGTGATAAAATAATAATAATAAAAAAAAAACGTAAAATCCTTCCTGGACCACACACACAGCACACCGTAATCCCAACCCCATAATGTCTTTAAGGTTTTTAGTATATCTTTTTTACACAATTTTCCATTTAAACATATTCGCTTCTTTATAACTTATTATAGTTTTATCTTTTACATTTAGTAGAAATTTTTGCTATGATATTGTTTTTGTAAGGACTAACAATGTTAGTGTACTTTTTATAAAAATTAGATAATCTTGATAAATATTTGTGCAATCATCATGGGATACACTAAATCAACAGTGCCATATTTTGAAGTGCAAAAATGTGTCTGGTACCTTCAGCGCTACCCACCAAAAACAGTGTACATAATAGTAAAAAGAAAAAAATGTTGATTATAGTAAAGTGAAATCTTAAGTGCTGCTGCTAGCACAAATATGTATTCCCACATACATAAATCAAAATATTTAAATCAATATGTGCTGCGCTGCTCATGTTTGTCAATGCCTTACTGCTCACTGGACATGAACAATGTTATTCAACATAAACTACAAATATATATACCATCAAATAACATATACAGATATAAAAAGAAAAAGTAACAAAATAAATGAAAAAACAAAGAGTTGTTGTTACATATAGTTCCTGTATCTCCTTTAAATATCAATAGCTTCAGCAATGTTCATCAAATAATATTCATTGTAATCTTCACAAAAGTGGATATTGTACTTCCAACTCCAGTGCTGTCAACAATAAAAACACACTTGTCATCACACAGCTCACACCTCTCTGACCTTATATACAATGCTGTGAAAAAGTATTTGCCCCTCCCTAATTTTTTTTTTTTTTTTGCATATTTCTCACACTTAAATGATTCAGATCATCAAACAAATAACTGAGACAAGATAACTGAGTAAATCCAAGAAACAGTGTTTAATTTATTATTTCATTTATTAAGGGAAAAAAGCTGTTCAAACCTGTCTGGCCCTATGTGAAAAAGTAATTGCTCCCTCCCATGCTGAATCATGAATGAACTGTGATTAACCACATTTTTTTGGAAAGCTGAGTTAAATTTCACTTGCCAAACCCAGGCCTGATTACTGCCAGACCTGATGAATTAAGAAATCACATAAATAGAAGCTGTCTGACAAAGTGAAGCACACTAACAGATCACAAAAAGCCACACATCATGCCACAATCTAAAAAATGTAAGAACAGGTTAGAAACAAAGTAATGTACATCTATCTGTCTAGAAAAGGTTTCAAAGCCATTTTTAAGGCTTTAGAACTCCAGTGAACCATGGGGAGAGCCATTATCCACAAATGGAGATAACTTGGAACAGTGGTGACCCTTTCCAGGAGTGGCCAGCCTACAAAAATTACTCCAAGAGCATGATGACAACTCATCCAGGAGGTCATAAAAGAACCCAGAACAACATCTAAAGAACTGCAGGCCTCACTTGCCTCAGGTAAGATCAGTGTTCATGATTCAACAATAAGAAAGAGACTGGGAAAAAATGGCATACGTGGGAGAGTTCGAAGACCAAAGCCAAAGCCACTGCTGACCAAAAAGAACACACAGGCTCATATTCTGTGGACTGATGAGACAAAAATTTTACTTTTTGGAAGGTGTGCGTCCCATTATATCTGGCATAAAATTGAATACAGCATTTCATAAAAGGAAACATCATACCAACAGTCAGACATGGTGGTGGTAGCGTGATGGTCTGGGGCTGCTTTGCAGCTTCAGGACCTGAACGACTTACCATAATTGATGCAACCATGAATTCTGCGTGCTACCAGAAAATCCTAAAGGAGAATGTCCGGCCATCAGTTGGTGACCTCAAGCTCAAGTGCACTTGGGTTATGCAGCAGGACAATGATCTGAAACACGAAAGCAAGTCCACCTCCAAATGATTCAAACAAAGCAAAATTTAGGTTTTGGAGTGGCCTAGTGAAAGCCCAGACTTAAATCCAATTAAGATGCTGTATCATGACTAGGGATGAGCTTCGAGTTCGAGTCGAACTCATGTTCGACTCGAACATTGGCTGTTCGCAAGTTCGCCGAACAGCGAACAATTTGGGGTGTTCGCGGCAAATTCGAATGCCGCGGAACACCCTTTAAAAGTCTATGGGAGAAATCAAAAGTGCTAATTTTAAAGGCTAATATGCAAGTTATTGTCATAAAAAGTGTTTGGGGACCTGGGTCCTGCCCCAGGGGACATGGATCAATGCAAAAAAAAGTTTTAAAAACGGCCGTTTTTTCAGGAGCAGTGATTTTAATAATGCTTAAAGTCAATCAATAAAAGTGTAATATCCCTTTAAATTTCGTACCTGGGGGGTGTCTATAGTATGCCTGTAAAGGGGCGCATGTTTCCTGTGTTTAGAATAGTCTGACAGCAAAATGACATTTTGAAGGAAAAAACTCATTTAAAACTACCCGCGGCTATTGCATTGTCGACAATACACATAGAAGTTCATTGATAAAAACGGCATGGGAATTCCCCAAAGGGGAACCCCGAACCAAAATTAAAAAAAAAAAATGACGTGGGAGTCCCCCTAAATTCCATACCAGGCCCTTCAGGTCTGATATGGATATTAAGGGGAACCCCGGCCAAAATTAAAAAAAAAAATGACGTGGGGTTCCCCCTAAATTCCATACCAGACCCTTCAGGTCTGGTATGGATTTTAAGGGGAACCCCGCGCCAAAAAAAAAAAAAAAAACGGCGTGGGGTCCCCCCAAAAATCCATACCAGACCCTTATCCGAGCACGCAACCTGGCAGGCCGCAGGAAAAGAGGGGGGGACGAGAGTGCGGCCCCCCCCTCCTGAACCGTACCAGGCCACATGCCCTCAACATTGTGAGGGTGCTTTGGGGTAGCCCCCCAAAACACCTTGTCCCCATGTTGATGAGGACAAGGGCCTCATCCCCACAACCCTGGCCGGTGGTTGTGGGGGTCTGCGGGCGGGGGGCTTATCGGAATCTGGAAGCCCCCTTTAACAAGGGGACCCCCAGATCCCGGCCCCCCCCCTGTGTGAAATGGTAAGGGGGTACCTACCATTTCACGAAAAAAGTGTCAAAAATGTTAAAAATGACAAGAGACAGTTTTTGACAATTCCTTTATTTAAATGCTTCTTCTATCTTCCTTCATCTTCTGGTTCTTCTGGCTCTTCTGGTTCTTCCTCCGGCGTTCTCGTCCAGCATCTCCTCCGCGGCGTCTTCTATCTTCTTCTCCTCGGGCCGCTCCGCACCCATGGCATGGGGGGGAGGCTCCCGCTCTTCTCTTCTCTTCTTCTTTTCTTCTCTTCTTCTCTTCTTCATTTTCTTCTCCGGGCCGCTCCGCAATCCATGCTGGCATGGAGGGAGGCTCCCGCTGTGTGACGGCGCTCCTCGTCTGACAGTTCTTAAATAACGGGGGGGCGGGGCCACCCGGTGACCCCGCCCCCCTCTGACGCACGGTGACTTGACGGGACTTCCCTGTGACGTCACGGGGAATGCCACAGGGAAGTCACGTCATGTCCCGTGCGTCAGAGGGGGGCGGGGTCACCGGGTGGCCCCGCCCCCCCGTTATTTAAGAACTGTCAGATGAGGAGCGCCGTCACACAGCGGGAGCCTCCCTCCATGCCAGCATGGATTGCGGAGCGGCCCGGAGAAGAAAATGAAGAACAGAAGAAGAGAAGAAAAGAAGAAGAGAAGAAGAGAAGAGCGGGAGCCTCCCCCCCATGCCATGGGTGCGGAGCGGCCCGAGGAGAAGAAGATAGAAGACGCCGCGGAGGAGATGCTGGACGAGAACGCCGGAGGAAGAACCAGAAGAGCCAGAAGAACCAGAAGATGAAGGAAGATAGAAGAAAGAA
The DNA here is from genome assembly GCF_042186555.1 of Aquarana catesbeiana. Classification (NCBI taxonomy): domain Eukaryota; kingdom Metazoa; phylum Chordata; class Amphibia; order Anura; family Ranidae; genus Aquarana; species Aquarana catesbeiana. The sequence continues at coordinate 202,900,610 of NC_133324.1, forward strand.
GAAGCATTTAAATAAAGGAATTGTCAAAAACTGTCTCTTGTCATTTTTAACATTTTTGACACTTTTTTCGTGAAATGGTAGGGGTACTTATGTACCCCCTTACCATTTCACACAGGGGGGGGGCCGGGATCTGGGGGTCACCTTGTTAAAGGGGGCTTCCAGATTCCGATAAGCCCCCCGCCCGCAGACCCCCACAACCACCGGCCAGGGTTGTGGGGATGAGGCCCTTGTCCTCATCAACATGGGGACAAGGTGTTTTGGGGGGCTACCCCAAAGCACCCTCCCAATGTTGAGGGCATGTGGCCTGGTACGGTTCAGGAGGGAGGGGGGGCCGCACTCTCGTCCCCCCCTCTTTTCCTGCGGCCTGCCAGGTTGCGTGCTCGGATAAGGGTCTGATATGGAATTTAGAGGGAACCCCACGTCATTTTTTTTTTTTTTTTTTTGGCCGGGGTTCCCCTTAATATCCATACCAGACCTGAAGGGCCTGGTATGGAATTTAGGGGGACTCCCACGTCATTTTTTTTTTTTAATTTTGGTTCGGGGTTCCCCTTTGGGGAATTCCCATTCCGTTTTTATCAATGAACTTCTATGTGTATTGTCGGCAATGCAATAGCCGTGGGTAGTTTTAAATGAGTTTTTTCCTTCAAAATGTCATTTTGCTGTCAGACTGTTCTAAACACAGGAAACATGCGCCCCTTTACAGGCATACTATAGACACCCCCCAGGTACGAAATTTAAAGGGATATTACACTTTTATTGTTTGACTTTAAGCATTATTAAAATCACTGCTCCTGAAAAAACGGCCGTTTTTAAAACTTTTTTTTGCATTGATCCATGTCCCCTGGGGCAGGACCCGGATCCCCAAACACTTTTTATGACAATAACTTGCATATTAGCCTTTAAAATTAGCACTTTTTATTATTCATGTTCGTGTCCCATAGACTTTAACGGTGTTCGCGTGTTCGAACGAACTTTTTTCCTGTTCGCATGTTCTGGTGCGAACCGAACAGGGGGGTGTTCGGCTCATCCCTAATCATGACCTTAAACAGGCCGTTCATACTGGAAAACTCTCCAATGTGGCTGAATTAAAACAATTATGCAAAGAAGAGTGGGCCAAAATTGCTCCACAGTAATGCGAAAGACTCATTGCCAGTTATCACAAATGTCTGATTGCAGTTGTTGCCACCAAAGGTGGCACAACCAGTTATTAATTTAGGGGGCAATTACTTTTTCACATAAAACCAGGCAGGTTTGTACAGCTGTTTGCTTTAATAAATGAAACCATCATTTAAAAACTGCATTTTGTATTTACTCGGGTATCTTTGTGTAATATTAAAATTTGTTTGATGATCTGAATCATTTAAGTGTGAAAAATATGCAAAAAAAAAAAAAAAATCAGGAAGGGGGCAAATACTTTTCACGGCACTGTACATGACCCACACTGCCATGTTTAGGTCATGTATAGCTTTTGCTCATAATCCCACAGATCACCATAGATGGAATTCCCCAATCTCTCCACCCAGATTTCTCCATGGGATAATGGGTATAGGTCCCTTTAAGGACCAGTATTCCATCATTTATGCTGTAAATGATCACTCCACAGTATATAATATTAGAACACAAAAAAAACTGCCATGGTGTAGTATTTAACCACTTCAATACCAGGCACTTATGCACCTTCCCGCCCAGACCAATTTTCAGCTTTCAGCGCTCTCACACTTTAAATGACAATTACTCAGTCATGCTACACTGTATCCAAACAAATTTTTTATAATTTTCTTCTCACAAATAGAGCTTTCTTTTGGTGGTATTTAATCACCACTGGGTATTTTATTTTTTGCGATATAACCGAAAAAACATCGAAAATTTTGAAAAAAATAAAGCACACTTTTTTTTTTTTAGTTTCTATTGTAAATTTTTGCAAATAATTTTTCTTCATAAATTTGTGTCTACATTTATACTGCTACATATCTTTGGTAAAAATAATCCCAATTAGTGTATATTATTTGGTTTTTCTGAAAGTTATAGAGTCTACGAACTATAGTGCCAATCACTGAAAATTGATCACATCTGATCACACCTGATGTACCGAAGGCCTATCTCATTTCTTGAGACATTAACAAGCCAGGAAAGTACAAATACCCCACAAATGACCCCTTTTTGGAAAGTAGACAGTTCAAGGTATTTACGAAGAGGCATGGTGAGTTTTTTTAAGTTGTAATTTTTTCCCACAATTCTTGGGAATATTAATTAATAATTAATTCTTTTTTTACACAAACTGGTCATAATAACAGTTTTTTTCTCTCACACAGCATATGCATAATTACAACTACTCCCCAAAATACATTCTGCTACTCCTTCCGAGTACCAAATGTGTGAGACTTTTACACAGCCTGGCCACATACAGAGGCCCAACATTGAAGTAGCACCTTCAGGCGTTCTACAAACATAAAGCACATATCACTTCTCAACCACCTATTACACTTTTGAAGGCCCTGGAGCACCAGGACAATTGAATTGTCCACAAAATGACCCCATTTTGGAAAGCACACACCCTAACGTATAATCTATGAGGCATAATGAGTCTTTTGAACGGTTCATTTTTTTTCCAGAAGGTTTTGGAAAATGTGGGAAAAAAATGAAAATGTCCATTTATAAGATATGTCCATTTATAAGATATTTCTAACACACAGCATGTACATAGCAAAATAACAAAATAACACCCCAAAATACATTTTGCTACTCCTCCTGAGTATGGCGATACCACATGTTTGAGACTTTTACACAGCCTGGCCACATACAGAGGCCCAACATCCAGTAGTACCTCCAGGCATTCTAGCAACATTAATTACACATATCATTTTCTGACTACCGATCACCTTTTTGAAGGCCCTTCATATTTCTAACACATAGCAGGTACATACTAAATAACAAAAGATTACCTGTGGTTTTAGAAGTGCAGTGGTCCACAGAGGAGAGCATCGGGCCAGGCAGCAGGCAGGAATGAGGTCAGCGACAGCAAAAGCAATCATCCAGGCAGCAGGCAGGAATACTGTCCATAGTTTGTACAGGCAGAGAAACTGTCAGCACAGCCAGAGTACAGCCAAAGCACAGGTTCAGGTAGCAGGCAAAGGTGTCCTGGCAGAAATACTGTCCAAGTCAGTAGAGGCAGCAGGCAGATATATGGTCAGCACAGCCAAAGTATTGGTCCAAGCAGCAGGAAGAAACATGGTCCATAATGTCATGGGTCATTACAGGCAGCAATATGGTCAGCACAGCTAAAGTATTGGTCCAGGCAGCAGGAAGGACCATCAAGCTTAGGGCCAGGGGGACAGGGGTAGAGGCTTCTCCCACCCAAATCGCTTTGAAGCCTCCAGGCAACCAGATCCTGTTCTGGGAGCACAGAAAATGAAAAACTGTTTTTCTCTACTCAGAACGCTATTCTGAAGCCCCTCACATATTAGAGACCCCTGTGTACTAAAGTAGATGGCCAAAAGGTCAGTCCAAATGGCAGGCAAAAACATGGTCGATTAACAGGCCAAGGTTGGTGAACGTGGAAGTCAGAAACATGGTTTAAATTGGCAGGCAGAGGCATCGTCAGTAAACAGGCCGAGTTTGGTGCATGTGGAAGTCAGAAACATGGTTTAAATTGGCAGGCAGAGGCATCGTCAGTAAACAGGCCGAGTTTGGTGCACGTGGAAGTCAGAAACATGGTTTAAATCGGCAAGCAAAGGCATCGTCGATAAACAGGCCAGGGTCAGTTAATTAACATGGTAGCAGGCAAATGGGGAAATGGCAGTCTGTTAATAATATGGGGAACTAATATTGGATAGATGGATGATAATTTTTGAAGCAATCTCTGATGCACAGGCCAGGTTGGGAGGGACATTGGGGGCAATAATAGCTGGTATCTCTTATTACTCCTCCTCTGCTGCATACACAGCATTTCTCTTGGTGCCTTCTTCCAGATTCTGTGGGGGGAATGTGATAGGGAAAGTGTTGCTCATGAAGTCGACTCACGCTATCAGAGCGAATGCTTCCTGGGGCAGGACCTTGTTGGTAAATAAGGACAGTGACAATATCTTCAATATACTTCAGATAGGTGATTTGTTGGTTTTCAGTTGCTTTTTGGTAGCAGATAAACGAATTAAAAAGGGCCATGTGAAACACAACTTTCTTGTACCCATAATGGGACTTTCTGGTTGATAAATAGTGCTGTAGCATCTGATCATTTAAATCCACCCCCCCATGTACATATTGTAGTTGTGGACACATTCGGGCTTTACAATGGGGCCGCGTCTTCTTTGGATCGCCACCATGGTGTCATCGTGGATGATAGAGAGGATGTGGACATCTTTCTTGTCCCTCCACTTCATGGCCAACACCTCCTCGTTCCTCATGAATGCCGATTCTCCGTTTTGCAATTTTTTTGGCAACAGATTTTGTAGGAATCCCTTCCTTTTTTTTTTTTTTTTTTTTTTTTTTTTAAAGTACTAAAGTACTGCAGGCAGGGGTTTTTTTACTATAAAGGTGACGAAAAAGGGGCAGGCTGGTATAATAGTTGTCTACATATAAATGGTATCCTTTTTCGAACAGGGGGTATGCCAGCTCCCAGATAATTTTACCACTGGTTCCAATATATGTGGGGCAATCACGGGGCTGGAGCTGGGAGTCTTTGCCTTCGTAGATCCAGAATGTGAAGACGTATCCAGTGGCTCGATCACATGATTTTTTTCATTTCAGACCATACCTGGCTCTCTTGCTTTGTATATACTGCTTGAAGTGCAGTCGGCCAGTGAAATGTATGAGGGACTCGTCCACATAAATTTTTTGGTCTGGGATAAAAACGTCTCTAAATCGCTGGGAAAAGGAATTGATTAGGGGCGTACCTTGTACAATTTGTCATGGTTGGGATGATCTCAGGGAGGGCACTGTGAATTGTCATTGAAGTGGAGAAAATGCATAATAATGTCGTATCTTGTCCTGGCCATGACAGCGGAATATATGGGCATGTGTTGGATGGGGTTGGTGGACCAATATGCATTGACTTTGTTCATTTTTGTAAGCCCCATATTAAACGTAAGGCCCAAAAACAATTTAAATTCATCCAGTGTTAGGCGTCGCCACTGGAACATGCGGGCGCAGGAAGAATTGGGGTTGGCAGCAATTAATTGGGATGCATACAGATTAGTTTGATCCACCATATTCTGCAGCAAATCTTGTGGGAAAAATAAACAAAAATAATCGAATTGAGAAAAATTTGTAGTGTCGGGCTGCACACCTGGCTGCAGTGAAAGGGGGGATGATAGCGGGTCTGAGTTGGCAGGCAACCATAAGGGGTTTGCCAGGGCATAGGGAAGGTAGGACTGGGGCTGGGTTCTTTGGGTTGGGCGTGTGATTCCAGTACTTGTACTGGGCTCCTCTTCCTGGGGTCTGGCGCTGCTGGTGGTGGGTAGATCTCCTGATTTTGGTCCTGATCTTGGTCCTGATCTCATTCTTTTGGAAGGGACAGTTTCCTCCGTGGACTCGGACTCTGATCTACTATCCTCCACTGGCTTGTATTCAGAATCAGAATCGGATGATGGGAGCTCCCCGCTGCTCTCATCATCCGACATGGTAAGAATGGCATATGCCTCCTCACTGGTGTGTAAACCCTTTCCGACATTATGGTAGTGCTTTTTGCTGGTGGTAGTGGTGGTACCGATGTGGTATTAGTGGTGGGCCTGTGTGTCGGTACCGATGGCGGTACAGGTGGCGGTACGGGTGGTGGTGGTGGTACTGATGGTGGTACGAGTGGGTGGTGGTACTGATGTTGGCACAGATAGCGGTACCGGTGATGGTGGTACCGATGGCGGTACAGGTGGTGGTGGCGGTACCAATGGCGGTACGGGTGGTGGTGGTGGCGGTGTGGGTGGCGGTGCCGATGGCGGGCTTGATGACGGCACTGGTGGCAGTACTGATGGCGATACTGGTAGCAGGCCTGTGTGGCGGGCCTGTGTGGTAGTATAGATGGTGGACCTGATGGCGGTACCGATGGCGGTACTAGTGGCAGGCCTGATAGCGGAACTGGCGGTGGTACAGATGGCGGTACTGGTAGCCTGTATGGTGGTACCAATGGCGGCACCGATGGCGGTGGGCCTGTGACAGATGATTGACAGATGGAATGATTGATTGACAGATGGGCTGATTGACTGATTGACAGATGGGTTCATTGATTGATTGACAGATGGGCTGATTGATTGGCTGATTGACAGATGGGCTGATTGATTGGCTGATTGACAGATGGGCTGATTGATTGGCTGGACTGATTGATGTGCTGGGCTGTATGACAGGTCCTCTTTATTGGGGGGGTCGTGTTGTGCACAGTATACAGTATATATAGACAGAACACTACACTGATAGCTCACTTACTGATCGCTGCTCTCTCCTCACACAATCGGTGTGTGAGGAGAGAGCAGAGATCAAATATTAACTGCTCCCCAGTGTTTACATTTGTGACCGGCTGTGATTGGACACAGCCGGTCACGTGGTAAACAGCCAATTTCATTGGTTGTTTACCCTGATCGGGGGAAGCGCTGTGTCCAAGGGACACGTGCCTTCCTCAATCCCTGCTCTGCTTGCCTCCAGCGGCGCGCACGGAGCGCGCCGCCGAGTTTGTTATGACATGTGATCAGCTGTGACTTTGACACACCGTGATCGGGGAAGCGCTGTGTCCGAAGGACACACGCCGTCCCCAATCGCCGCGTTGCGGGCGCGCGCTAGGGGGTTATGCTGCTGGGCGTCATATGATGCCCAGTCAGGTAACGCATCCACTTCCCGGCCATCAATATGCTATAGGCCGATCCGGAAGTGGTTAACCAGTTCCCAACCAGCCACCGCAGTTTTACTGCAGCAGAATGGCACGGGTTCGTAAAATTACGTTACCTTATGCCAGGCGCGCGGCCGCTTAGGGGGCAAGCGCACGCCCCCTAGGTGGCTGGGACGATCGGATTTGCTTCAGAACCGATCAGTCTCCAGGCCCAGGTCATTGATTTCTGGCCTGGACCTGCTGACGAATCAAATGCTTCCCCTGTCTGTAAGTGTAAACTGGTAGGGGAAGTGATGTCATCTCCCTCTCTGGAATTATTTTCCATTCCAGAGAGAGGAGAGAGGAAATCCAAACGTGAGTTACACCAACACTACACGGACACAGTACATGTAGGCGCACATTTCACCCCCCGATCGCCCCCCCAGTTAACCCCTTCCTGTCACTGTGTCACCCAGTGCAGTTTTCATATTTTTCTTTGATCACGGTACTAGTGTCATTTGTGACACTAATCAGCATTAGGGTACTTAGTAGTAGACCCAGATAGGTCTAGGGACCCCCCTAAACCCCCCTAATAAAGGTTTAACCCCTTGATCTCCCCCTGTCACCAGTGATCACCGTATTAGTGTTATGGTGACACTGGTTAGTTATATTTTATAGCGTCAGGGCACCCGCCGTACATTACCTAATAAAAGGTTTAACCCCCTGATCACCCGGTGGGTGATAACAGTTAGGGCCAGTAGCACTAACACTCGCTCAAGCACCATACACTTCCCTTAGTAGTATAGTGTCTGAACGGATTGATATCTTTGATCTGATCAAAAATTGACAGTTACTTACCGGTAACTGTTTTTCTGGGATATCTTCCAGGACGGCACACCTGAGAGATGAGAGGCTCCTCCCTACAGGAAACACAATCAATCGACAGCTGTTTTAAGTCCCCACCCTTCCCTTTGATCCTCAGTTTGTAGAGAGGTAACTCCTGAACCTGGTTCACAAGGGAAATCATTCCTCATAGTCACTCACCTTCTAGTGTTCTACCATTTTCCCTCCTCCAACGGGCGGGAAGTAGGCCTGCCGTCCTGGAAGATATCCCAGAAAAACAGTTACCGGTAAGTAACTGTCAATTTTCTCTAGTCATCTTCCAGGACTGCACACCTGAGATGATAATCAAGTACCTCAGGCCTACCTTAGGGTGGGACCACTGCAAGACCCTCTTGGCAAACCTCAGTTCTGCAGTGAGTTTTACCTCCACTTCATATACTTGTTGAAGGTATCTTAGCTGGATCACGCGGCTGATCTGCAGGTCTACTCCACCGATGTCCCTGCCTTCTCCGCTTCGAATGCAGGATCTAAGTGGAGTGGGCTCTTAAAGATGGAATCAGAAAACATGTTAAACTTGTAGGTTAGCAATGTTGCCTGTCTCACACATCTAACAACCATGGCCTATTGCGCCTGTAGGTGCTACTTAGAACCCCTAAAGATTAATCAGAGACCTATGTTGTAAAACAAGGACACTACATTGATCACTAAGAGGGCCTTTCTTAATACTACCCTGTTCAGGGAATTAAAACTGCAAAAAAAGTGGGCCCGTAACAGACAACCTTTTTTGTACATTTTCATCTTTACGTCAGCAAAGACTAAAGGGAAACCTACTTAAGGGTGATAGATTAACAGAAGCTTGATCCCTGGGTTTAAGGCATGCCTAATCTGTGGCTTTACTTACACCCGAGTGCCTACTTCAGGAGAATAAAGTCCATAGCAGGAGTAGAACACTCATACTGCTACATCTAGTTCTGCTAGAAGGGCGAAATGAAGGCCATGCACCAAGCCGTCAGGCCATAATACTCCTCTGAACAGAACTTCCCAAGTTCTTAATAAACAGGGTGATTCTTTATCGCCTTCCTCCAGTGTCCTATAACCCTACTGAGCTTCAACCCTAGGAAATGGTTCCGACATCCCTGAATGTAAGGGGCTGAGGCTTTCTGACATGTGACGTCTGCAGCCAGAACTCCTAGTCTCTCCACGGAAAAGAGGGCTGAAATACAAAAGGTGATACATGCATTATTAATATCACAAATTAAAAAATCATAGATTGTGGGCACAGCACAATAGATTTAGACAGAAAGGACACAAGCATAGACAATAATGTTGTGTATCCCAGTATGGCTAGCTAAATCAACATATCAAGTATGGGAGAGACCCAAATCTGAACTTCAATGTAGATAAATAGTCCTCACAGTCTGCTTTTCTGATGTGCGGCCAATATGTGAAAACATTAAGACGCACGCATACCCTAAATGCTGCGTGTTTCTGAAATGTAGCTACCTAGGTCATAACTGATATAAATATAGAAAGGACGAGAACCCTCTTTACGGTGGTGTTTTACTGATGTACAGCAAAACAAGGCCATAAATATAAGACAGAAAGACCCAAACCTCTATGTTGCGTATTTCTGACGAACCACCAAATACAGTTATAAAATCAATATGAACACGGAAAAAAAAACACCAACTCCCATGTTGTGCATTTCTGCTGTGCCACAGGGCAAAATAATATGAAACACAAGACAATATATTTTCTGTTATGCAGTTCTGTAGTGCAGTCACATAGAACCAACACAGAAAGGACACAAGCAACCTGCAGCAATTATGTTTTTCTGAAGTGCAGTAAGGTAAGGCAATCTGAAACAGAAAGCACCAATAAGCTTAAATGTTGAGTATTTCTGCTGTGCAGCAACAGAAAAACAGAAAAAACAGACAGCCTTCCCAGCTGCGATCTTTCTGGTGTACTGCAAAGTAAGGCAATAACTCCATGATGTCTATTCCTGTTGTGTAGCAAAACCTCACCCAGGAGGGACAGATAAGCTTAGGGCTCCCACACCTGTGCGACCCAACCTGCAACCTGGGACCGCAAGAGAAAAGTCATATTATATAGCTTCCAATGGGTACCATTCGTGTCTGTGCAACTCCAGAATGCAGCGCCTCCAAGCAGTCCCCACTTTCGGGATCCACAGACCTCAACATTACACAGGTCGCAGGGAAACTTGCAAATTTCAGGTCGAACAAGTGAGGGGTCCCCAATGCTGTATCTCCCTGGGGGAGTGCAGCCAACAACCCCCTTTTGTGTATCCCTAAGAAGCAGCAAAGTAGAACAACGAGAAACAGAAAAGACACAGCTCACTGCTGTGCCTGATATGCAGCCGAAAAGGCAGTAAATATAGGACATACAGGACACAAACAACCAATCTTCAATCTTTGTGTATGTCTGATATGTAGCAATATACCAATACTGAGCAGAGATGCCACCATCCTCAATGTGTCTCCCTGCTGAGGCGGCAGAAACAGATCAGAAAAGGACAAGCAACCTTCACTGCTGTGTCCTTTCTGATATGCAGTCAATAAGGCAGTATATGCAAGACATAAAAGGCAGACGACCTTCAATCTTGTATATATGTCTGATGTGCAACAATATAACAATTCTGAATAGAGATAGCACATCCATATTGAAGTGATTTGGCATGCAACTCAACATGCCTAGAATCGGTAGCCATTGCCGTTAATAGCACTGTCGGCACGACGCCACTTTGCGGGGCTGCACCGATTACCAAAGGCAGTACAAGTACTACCCCGGGCCCAGGTTCAATTTTGTATTTCTGCTACGTAGCCCAACAATTCAGGACCATCAATCTTCACTACTGCCTTTCTGATAAGCAACTAATAAGGCAGTAATACAGGACACAAAAACCCCAGACAGACCTCAATCTTGTGTATGTCTGATGTGCAGCAAAATAACAAATATGAGCAGAGATGTCACAAGACTCAATGATGTGCATTTCCTCCAAGTGGCAAAAAACCAAAAAGTACAGACCACATTCCCTGTTGTATTTTTCTGATCTGTAGCCAAATAAAGCAGTACCTTTAGGATATAAAGGACAACAAACAAGCTTCAGTGCAGTGCATTTCTGATGTACAGCAATATACCCCTTATGAGCAGAGATGTCACAAATCTCAATGTGTATTTCTGCTGTGCCACAAAACATACCAGCAAGGACAAACCTTCACTACTGAGGTCTGCTTGTGTGCAACCAAGAAGGGGTCATGATGTATCCTTTTATGAAATAACCAAACAGGGCAATTTGATCCATAGGCAAAGCCTGGGCTGTAGATACTAACCCTTCACCACCAGTGAAGGAACAAATCCTAAAATGGTTGGACACCTTACTATAGTAGCTGTTGTCCTACCTTACCTCCATAGACTGAGCAAACGCTAGATTCCTCCAGTGTCCAGCTCATACACAGGTGGGGCTGATCAGCAACTAAAGTCTCAATGAGCCCAGCCCTAGAGACCAATTTAAGACAGCCTCTAGAAGAGGTGGTCATCAATTTAGCCTGGAGGTAAATAGCCACCTGCAGGCCTTAAGCAAGCAATCATGTAGCTATCTAGCTCTTGCATATGTTTGCACAGAAAATCCTTAATCAAAGGATATAGGAAGCGATTTATAGTAAACCGCCTTTAGATCTGTCACTGAGTGGACTGTAGCCCAAACCAACAAAAAGGTTTTTCTTACCTCCTGTACTATAATATAACCAAAATGTAAAGGTGGAGTGGGAGGTTGGAGCTTATAAAAAGTTAACCATAGCAAGCAACCCCCAAAAGGAGGATCTGTCACAAGGGAACGCCTACTGTGCCACACAGAACCTTGGTCCCTGCCACATCGTTGAAAGTTAGGTCAGCTTTTAAGCATCCTGGAGCAACTTCAGATTCCTAGCAGCTGGGCTAATAGGGCCAGATAACCTAGTGCACCTGCTGACTAGGGGAGCTTACTCCTGAATCCTTCAACCATTGCACCATTAATAACTTGTTCAGTGGTATACCTGGCCAGTAAGGAACTCTCATTCTACCAGGTCTCCCCCTTTGCTATATTCACCCCTACTAATGTACCACAACCGGCATGTAGGGAGAGGCTAGCAACCTACTGTTGTGATAACCACAGTGTCTCTGCTATCAGAGGGAGCTGTGGCTGGTGGTTTTTGTTATGCAGACCCCAGGTCTGCACTGCACCAGTCAGTATATACACGGGGGAAGGGGGAGAAATGCCTTACCTACCTCTTTCCCATCTGAGGTGGTTCAGGCACACTCACTCCTCTGCACCACTTGTCCACCATACAGCATCTCTGATGTAAGAGGAAGCTGGTGTTTTTAGCAGAAGCTTCTGGGCTATTTGAATCCAGACCCCAGGGGAGATTATCTCATATGCCCAGAAACCATCTGTCTGGGATTGGGGATTTTGCAGCTAAACTCCCAAGGTAAAGGAAAGTACTCATCGTTGCCGTCTTCCCCTTTTTCCACAGCCACCGGGCTTGCTTTTCCATCCTTATGGTCCACACGCAAGGAGGATGGCCACCAAAGTGCCCCCCTCAACTGCTGTCCCCGTAGGGAGCTGCAAGGTTAGGCTGTCCTGCACTGTACCAGTCAGTACATACACATGGGGGAGGGGAATGCCGTACATTTCTCATTCTCATCTGAGGTGGTTTAGGCAGACATCCACTGTAGTGAACTGGTGCTTCCTCGAAATGAGGGTGTGGGCTCCTGCCCCTGCTGACTCTCAGCCTTCCCTCCTGGGTAAGAACGCGGGTCATTCAGGCAAAAAGATAGGGAGACCCCCCAGGAAGGACAAGAATATCCTACCGGACCCAGAGGCTTCTCAAGCTTGTGGTCCGGCTCCCAGGGGGAGACCACCAGCCCCAGGCTTCGGGTCATTTGGAAAAAAACAAGTAGTGCTGCTCATCCTTCTGGTGAACTGGCAAGCACTATCTGCCTAGTATATCCTGGTCATAGTCAAACCAGCACTGCAGTATCACAAGGTGATGTGGGGAGTCCCATAAGTGCAGTTCAAGCTGGTGAGGTGGCTAGCACAACTAGAGTCCCACAGCCGCCAAGAAGACAAAGACAGGCCCGTCGAGCCCATAGTGCCCTTTCTGCTCCATTTGCCAATCCGAATTGTGAGCCCACCACTTCTGCAGCACCTGTACTTCCCCATTCACTGGCCAACCCGGAATTCAGGTGGAAACAGTTGATTTTACGTCACTTGATTTTTATTCGCTGTTTTTCACAGAAGCTCTCTATAGATCTATTGTGGACCAAAGCAATTTGTATGCTGGTCAATTCATCGCCGCTAATCCACAGTTGACCCTTGCCAGAGATTGGAGACCTATTAGGGTCTCCGAATTTAAGACCTTCCTGGGCCTATCCCTCCTCATGGGCATAACTAAAAAAAGTGAGTTGCGGTCATATTGGTCCACTGACCCAATTCACCATATGCCCGTGTTCTCTGCCTCCATGACCAGGACACGATACGAGCAGATCTTGTGGTTCATGCATTTCAATGACAATGAACTCTGTCGGGCCCTCATAAACCACTTCAACCAGCAGTTTGCAGCCTTGTTTATTCCCGATCAAGTTGTCTGCATTGATGGGTCCCTGATTACATTTTCTGGTCGCTTGTCATTCAAACGGTAAGCGTGCCAGATATGGGATCAAGATGTATAAGCTCTGTGACATAGCAACAGGCTATAGTTTTATGGTTTACGAGTAAAAAGATAGTCACGTAGAGCTGGAGAACTGCCCAGACTACATAGGGAGTGCTAGTAAGATTGTGTTGGACTTGGTGTCACCCTTATTCAGAAAGGAGTACCACTTTTATGTGGACAATTATTACACAAGCGTGCCACTTTTTACTTACTTGATTGATCATGGAATTGGCGCATGTGGCACCATGCAATCCAATAGCCAGGGCTTGCCCCAGCGGCTTGTAGATTTCCATCTTAGGCTGGGGGAGAGAGCCTGCTTGAGATGTAGTAATTTGCTTCCTGGGAAGTGGAGGGATAATAAGAATGTTTTCATTCTGTCCTCCCTTCGCGCAGACACGGTGGTCCAAATTCAAGCGGCGACTGGTGTTGTGGAGAAACCCCTCTGTGTCCATGAATACAAGCTTAACATGAGAGGGATGGACCTCAACGACCAGTTGTTGGCACGGTACCTAATTGCCCGTAAGGCCAGAGGCTGATATAAAAAAGTGTCTGTATATTTATTCTAATTGCCTCTGCTGAATGCTTGTGTGCTATACAAAGCTTCAGGACGAACTGGATCCTTTCTTAAATTCCAGGAAGAGATCATCACAGCTCTTCTGTTTTCAGGCGGTGCTGTGGCTCAACTTCCCGATCCAAATGCAGTGAGCCAGCTACATGAGAGGCATTTTCCGTATGTCCTCCCTGGTACCCCTACCCAAAGAAATCACCAAAGAAGATGTCGTGTCTGCAGAAAACGTAGATATAGGCGTGACACCCGCTTTTATTGTCCCTCCTGTCCTGACCAACCTGGTCTTTGCATTGGTGAATGTTTCGAATGCCACCACAAACTAGTGGAGTATTAGCGTAGGGTACAGCATTGCACAGTCCTAGGGCACACTTACACAGGGTCTCCCTAATCTAAAATGTTTACAGTTTATCTAAAAGTGCAAAAATTAACCACACACACACAAAAACACAAAAACAAAGCCAAAAATAGTTGTGGTTTTATTTTTCTTCACTCTCTATTGTTCTCTTTCTTATGTTCGCTCTATATTGTCCCCTCTATTGTTTGCTCTCTATTGTTCTATATCTATTGTTCTCTCTCTATTGTTACTGTATTTTAGAACTGTAATGTTTTATTTTTACTATGTTTTATTGTATTTGCTTTGCAGCTATGGTACGTCTTACTGTTATACTGTAATGTTACTTTGTTTTATTGTTAACCATCATTTGCTTAGCAGGTATGCCATTCAGCTGCAGCACGGGTTTATTTATTCCAACAGCAACAGCATTTGCTCCCACGATACATAAAGCCGTGACTCCAGCAATGTAGGAGGTGATTTCACCACCACAGTTTAAAAAAAGAGCATATATGCCGAAGCATGGGGGCAGGGGTGGAGGAGCAAATTGCTCCTAACATTAGGGGCAGATTGCCCCCATGCTTCGGCATATACAGTATTTTTTAGGCACAGATTGCATTAAAAAATCAAGATGTTTTATTGAGTTAATGTTTTATCGTTACCATTGTTTGCTTTTCAGGCACACCATTCAGCTGCAGCACTGATTTATGTATCCTGACAGCAACAGCGTTTGCTCTCACGATACGAAAATCAGCGACTCCAGTGCTGTAGGAGGTGATTTCACCACCACAGTTAAAAAAAATGGTGCATGTATGCCCATCATTAGAAGTGGGTGGATGAAGGGCGGTATTCTTATGGTGGGCATACCCACCGATCAATCTCTTTTTTTCGTTCAGCCCACAGGCTGATCAGAGACCAGAATGACTCAAATCATCTCTATGTCCTAAGAAACCAGAAGCTATGAGCATTTCATGACTTAGGTTTCGCCAGATATAAACAGCGCCATTGGGAAATGGGAAAGCATTTTATCACACCGATCTTATTGTGGACAGACGCTTTGAGGGCAGAGGAGAGATCTAGAGTCTAATAGACCCCAGTTTTAAAAAAAAAAACATAGTACCTGTCACTACCTATTGCTATCATAGGGGATATTTACATTCCCTGAGATAACAATAAAAATGATAAATAAATAAATAAAAAAGCAAAGGACCAGTTTAAAAATATTTTTAAAAAGCAAAATAAATAATTATAAAAAAATGCACCCCTGTCTCCTCGTGCTCATGCGCAAAGGCAAACACAAGCATCGGTCTGATGTCATATTAAAGAGCAATTGCACCATGCATGTGAGGTATCACCACGAGGGTACTGTAGGATCGAGGGCAGTAATTTTAGCAGTAGACCTCCTCTGCAAATCTAAAGTGGTAACCTGTAATGGATTTTAAAGGCTTTTAAAAGTGTATGTAGTTTGTAGCTGCTGCATGTTTGTGCGCAATTTTAAAGCATGTCCTGTTTGGTATCCATATACTCGGCATAAGAGCATCTTTTTATCTCATCAAACATTTGGGCAATATAGTGTGTTTTAGTGCATTAAAATTTAAAAAAGTGTTTTTTTTCAAAAAAAAAATTGCGTCTGAAAAATCGCTGCACAAATATTGTGTGAAAAAAAAATTGCAACACCCATCATTTTAATCTGTATGGCCTTTGCTTTAAAAAAATATGTAATGTTTGGAGGTTCAAAGTAATTTTCCAGCAAAATAAAATCATTTTCATGTAAACAAAAAGTTTCAGAAAAGGGATCTGTCTTCAAGTGGTTAGAAGAGTGGGTGATGTGTGACATAAGCTTCCAATGTTGTGCATAACATGCCAGGACAGTTCAACCCCCCCAAATTACCACTTTTTGGAAAGTAGACACCCCAAGATATTTGCTGGTAGGCATGTTGAGTCCATAGAATATCTTATATTTTGCCACAAGTTTCGGGAAAATGACAAACTTTTTTTTTTGCACAAAGTTGTCACTAAATGATATATTGCTCAAACATGCCATGGGCATATGTGGAATTACACCCCAAAATACATTCTGCTGCTTCTCCTGAGTACGGGGATACCACATGTGTGATACTTTTCAGGAGCCTAGCCGTGTACAGGACCCCGAAAACCAATCACCGCCTTCAGGCTTTCTAAGGGTGTAAAATGGTGATTTTACTATCTCACTACCTATCACAGTTACCAAGGCCCTGAAATGTCCAGATAGCACAACCCCCCCCATGACCCCATTTAGGAAAGTAGACACCCCAAGGTATTTGCTTAGAGGCATGGTGAGTATTTTGCAGCTCTCATTTGTTTTTGAAAATAAAGAAAGAAAGGTAAAACAATTTTTTTCTTTTTTCAATTTTCAAAACTTTGTGACAAAAAAGCGAGATCTGCAAAATACTCAAAATGCCTCTCAGGAAATAGCTTGGGGTGTCTACTTTCCAAAATGGGGTCATTTGGGGGGGTTTGAGCTATCTGGGCATTTCATGGCCTCCGAATTGTGATAGGCAGTGAGGAGTGAAATCAAAAATTGACGTCTTTAGAAAGCCTGAAGGCAGTGATTGGTTTTCAGGGTCCTGTACACAGTTATGCCCTGTACACACATTGATCAGACATTCCGACAACAAAATCCATGGATTTTTTCCGATGGATGTTGGCTCAAACTTGTCTTGCATACACACGGTCACACAAAGTTGTCGGAAAATCCAATCGTTCTGAACGTGGTGATGTAAAACATGTACGTCGGGACTATAAACGGGGCAGTAGCCAATAGCTTTCGTCTCTTAATTTATTCTGAGCATGCGTGGCACTTTATGCGTCGGATTTGTGTACACACAATCAGAATTTCCGACAACGGATTTTGTTGTCGGAAAATTTTATAGCAAGCTCTCAAACTTTGTGTGTCGGAAATTCCGATGGAAAATGTGTGATGGAGCCCACACATGGTCGGAATTTCCAACAACAAGGTCCTATCACACATTTTCCGTCAGAAAATCTGACCGTGTGTACAGGGCATTAGACTGCCAAAAAGTCCCACACATGTGGTATCTCAATACTCAGGAGAAGCAGCAGAATGTATTTTTGGGAGTAGTTCCACATATAACCATGCCATGTTTGAACAATATATAATTTAGTGACAACTTTGTGTAAAAAAAAAATTTAATTTTCCCGAAACTTGCAGCAAAATATAAAATATTTCATTCATGGACTCAACATGCCTCTCAGCAAATAGCTTGAAATGTCTTCTTTCCAAAATGGGGTCATTTTGGGGGGGTTGTGCTATCTTGACATTTCATAGCCTCTGAAACTGTGATAGGTAGTGAGGAAGTGAAATCACCATTTTACGCCCTTATAAAGTCTGAAGGTGGTGATTGGTTTTCAGGGTTCTGTACGTTGTTAGACTGCCAAAAAGTCCCACACATGTGGTATCCCTATACTCTAAAATACCAATATATATTAAAAAAGAGGTAATGAAATTTGAATGAATCAAAAGAATTCCAAATGTATAATTCCTGAATAAATGTACACGTGTAGTGCTGTAAAAAACTAAATAAATGTGTGTATATATAATAAAAAACATACAAAGTGCATTTGTGTGTGAAAATAAATATATAAATATATTATATATATATATATATATATACACACACACACATACACTACAGTGTAGTAGTAAACACCTGAAATGCAACATATATGGAGAAAAATATGGAAAAAAAATCCTGTTCCCTTAAAGCATGTTATACAACACAGTGCTTGTGCTGTGTCATTTGGACCCCTGTATCACCTGACATACCTGGTTCATCCTGCCTGGCTATACCCTTCTCCCTGTAAACTGACCACGATAATCATGGATGCTGAGCCCTGACACCGTGGTCCTTTTGCATGATTCCGTCAGCCGCAGCCTGCTATCTATTACCTGTGTCCTTCTCCCCCTCCCCCCCCCCCTCTCCTCTGTGGCTGTCTCTGCTCGAACCAGTGCCCCCCCCCCCCGCTCCTGCTGCTCTATCTGCTCTCATATCAGCTATTAAATACTCCCATCCTCTCTGCACCATTATAATTATTGTCCCTGTGCCTGTGTTCTGTAAAAAAAACTGCCCGATTGTACCTATATGAGCATGGCTCCCTGCGCTCAGCTGATTGTCGGTGCTGTCTTTTTTCTCTCCCCCTCCTCCCCAGCTGACATCAGCTGACATCAGGATTTCTCTGTAAGGCTTTGAACCTGTCATTTGAACTGCTGGATCAGTTTGTCTTGTGCTGAGATTTCAAATTCAGGAAAAATGTATTTTGAGTGGCAAGGTAACAAACCGACTTACTGTATTTATTGGCGTATAACACTCACTTTTTCACCATGAAAATCGGGTGCAAATAGCATGTGCGTGTTATACGCCAATACTTCAATTTTAGCTGCCTCAGAGGGGACAGGGAGGGGGGCGGGACGAGCACCGTCAGATTACATACAGTGAGAATCTCCTGTTTACTTGGCGGCCTCTATAATAGGAAGTCCCGTCTCCTGGGCCACCATTGGACCACTGTTCTGTCTATAAAAGGAGATTCTCACTGTATGTAATCTATCAGCGCTTGTCCCACCCCCCCTCCCTGTCCCCTCTAGGCTGCAGATGGGCATAAATCAGACTGCACTGATGGCAATGGTGAGGCTGCTGCACTGATGGCAATGGTGAGGCTGCTGCATTGAAGGCAGTGGTGAGGCTGCTGCATTGAAGGCAGTGGTGAGGCTGCTGCATTGAAGGCAGTGGTGAGGCTGCTGCATTGAAGGCAGTGGTGAGGCTGCTGCATTGAAGGCAGTGGTGAGGCTGCTGCGTTGATGGCAATGGTGAGGCTGCATTGATGTGGACTGATGAGGCTGCATTGATGGCACTTGTGAGGCTGCAGATGGGCATTGATGAGGCTGCATTGATGGCAATGGTGAGGCTGCAGATGGGCACTGACCCTTATTTTGCTTCCAAGTTCCTTATTTAAAATGTAAGTTTTTTTCCTGAAACTTCCCTCTTAAAATGAATGTGCGTGTTATACGCCTGTGCGTGTTATATGCCGATAAATACGGTATTTATCACGTAACAGAAATTACTTATAAATTCTTAGTTTTCTTTCTTTCTTTTGTGTCACAAGTTCTATGAACATTTTTAGTGCATGGCTTTACCAAGGAATTGTATTTCTAGATACAACATGGGCATTGGGCACATTTGGGAGGGGGATCCCTTATTAGGAAGAAAAATCCTTCTCAAAACACCCCCCTATGCTGAAGTGCATGCAGACTGCTATGTCCCTGCTAAGGGGATACCAACCCATGTGCCTGGTGTGCTATACACGTTAGTTCTAGGCGGTAGAACTGCTGTTTGTTTTAAAAAAAGATATATAGATGTAGCCCCCTCCTAGATAGCTGCTAGGAATTGGGTAGAGTTAAGTTTGTGTTTTGATAGGTAAATTTAGTTGCCACACTGTAGTCAGTGTGGCTGTAATTGTTGTTTATTAAAACATAGTTTGCTCATTGTACTAAGTGAAGCTGAAATCTGCTAGTAAGGTCTGCTCAGTGTGTTCAGCTGCTGCCATTCTGGTCTATTGCTTCCTCTGAGTCCAGGGAAGTTTCGATGATAGATGTCAAGCTATGCAGATGGCAGCATGAATATTGATACATCCCTGGCCTGTCCTAGAGAGGCAAGCTCTGGTGGCATGCTGGGAGACTGTATATATTCTGTGAGCACACTGAGCTCAGGGTATTTTCCCAGAGTGGACTGGTCCAGCCTTGGGGCACACTGCCCTCCCAGGTGAAAACTGCTGTTGGCAAGGCTTCAGGTGGGTGACCCAAGGGGCTTGAATGCTGAGACCTGGGAGCTAAAGAGAGCTGACTGATGGGGGGATGTCTACTGAAGATCTGGTCTGGTATTATGTGAGGGATTCACTTGGAGGTTGGATGGAGGCTGCCAACTGTCCTTGGGCCTTGTGAGTACAGACACTTGAGAGATCTTGGGGACCTTTGTTCTTTTGCTACCCCTCTGGTACTGGTACTCTGATAGCCGTGGGCTATTTAAAGGGGATGACGGCTGTTGTCCTGAAGGGCTTTCTCCAGCTAATGTTCTCTGCTCTTGTGGCTCTAACTACTACTACTAAGCTGAAGACCACTGTTTGTTGCAAGGTCGGACTTCATTATAGCATGTTCAAAAATACCTAAGTCCTCAAGTATACATAGTTCTTGTTTTGGAGTATCCCACCTACTACACTCAACCCCACCCAAGTTCTCCAAAAATAAAAATAACACCCCTAGACTGTGGCAAAGCCTGGGGGAAAGAGCTGGACAGCAAGCCTGTGGCTCCTATGGTAGTAGTGCTACATATAAATAAATCAATTAACTGTGGAGATGCTGAAGTTTTTTAAAAACATAGGTTCATCACTTTACATAGACAGTCACTGCATTATCAGCAGAATACTGATGCAATGATTTGACAGATCATAACAGGCAAATGTTAGAAAAAAATTAAAAGGTTTAGGGGAATGGCAGGTTAATGTGCAGGGAAAGTAAGGCCAGCCATACATGGTTCGAATTCCAAAATAATTTTCTTTCGAAAAACTTTTCAAAGAATTTTCATTCTGATTTCTCACCATTAGTGGGCCACAGCAATGGACGATTTTCATGCTGCCATCGAATTTGAGTAATCTGGCATGTTGGAAATTTTTTGAAATACAAATGATTTTATAATCAATGATGGAAGAATCGTGTGAGAAATGTAATTGAAAAAGAAATGTGCATGAGCACAAGAATAGAAAATTCCTGTTAAAAAAAAGAAGATTCCCAGCCATGAAAATTCTTTTCTGTAGCAACATGAGCTGAAATTAAAGGCTTAGTTGGTCGAATTTCGAAATTAATGGTGGCACCATCAGATCACAAAATGCACAAAATTTCAGATTTTTAAAATTTTTAACACTGGGAAAAGTTACAGTGGATAAATCTTGGGCTAACTTCCACTAATTTGGTTTAATATATAGGTTGAATGTTCAGCAAAAGGTTTTTGGTCAATATCAGGCCAAATGACCATGGAATCATAAATAAATATACCCCTATTTCTTTTTTTGCCATTGTAACAGATAGTTATTTTGTTTACAGTGCAGTATATTACTTTAACTAATTGTAGTCACAACTCTACATAGTGATGTTAAAGTTTTTAGTGTCAAAGTTTTTGCTCACATTATATTAAAAAAAATAGTCATATTTCTGAATTACATTTTTTTTTATTAAAATATATTTGACATTTGTCACTACTGTCACAGTTCTATTGATCCTCATTGTTCAACAAATGCATTGGCCCACTTGCTTTTGTCCAAGTACATCATCAGTTCCTTTTAGTTCTTAAAACATTTTTAGTTCCAGCCCCAGTTTGTGTGCCGTTTCCAGCTGACTCAAGTAACAACTTTCACATGACTTGCGAGGATATAGAGTAATTTCTCTTTGTCGTTCACCCTGCCCTTTGCTGGAATATCTCTCTGTATCACATCAAAGCTTCTAGCTACACTAGTACAAGTAACTGAAGATATGAACCACCTTCCTTTCTGTTCATTTAAAAAAAGATATTTTACTAAATGCTAATAAAGTTAGGACAACACTATATTGGAAACACAAAATGCAGTTGACGATTTTATATTGGAGCATGAACTTGCTCAAAGGAATCTACATCCACTGCAATAGGGAGAGGATAATTTTGCTGATAAGCATCCTCTATCTTTTTCTATGGTAAACGAAGCTCAGGAAATATTACATAATCTATTCTAGTTTTTATTAATTCATACTATAGATAAATTCCTTTATACCTTAATTCTTGAGTTTTTGATGCATGTGGAAACTTTAAATGCTGAGAGGTGCTGCTGGCAGTTGAGTCTCTTTTGCCACCACACCTCCATATAACATTAGACAAGCGTTCAGTCAATAGGACCAGAAAGTTCTGAAAATGTATACAAAGTTTAGAAAATCCACCTAGCCTTGATCATGCACACAATAGTTTTTTTCACTAACAAATGAATAAGATTAATAAGAAAGCACAGCTCTCCCTATACTACCTTTGTGGAACACAAAACAAGAATTTACAGATAAATAGAATAAATGTGCATCTTGTTTCGCTCTGAATTGAATTTTTCATTCTTCGGAAATTCTTATACATCCGAATTTCCTGAATTACAAAAGTAACGGATTTAAACGAATCCGAAATAATGATTCAAATCGAAAAAAAGCGAACAAAAACAACTGAAACAACTAAACTAGAAAAACAATAGAATAGAATATAGAATATAGAATGAATTTTAATTTGAATAGAAAAGTTTAGAATAAAAAAAGAATAGACAAGAAAAACAATAGAACAGAATAAAATATAATATATATATATTATATTTTATTCTATTCCATTCTATTGTTTTTCTAGTCTATTCTTTTCTACTCTATTCTAATCTTTTCTATCCAGATTCATTGTATACGAATTTTGAATTTCGGAAGATTTTTTTTATATATATCTATATATCTATCTATCTATATCTAGATATAGATATAGATATATAATATATATATATATATATATATATATATATATATATATATAATATATATATATATATATATATATATATATATATATATATATATATATATATATGTATATCATATTTTTTTCCGTTTTGCGCTATTGTTTTTCTATGCTATTCTTTTCTCTTATTTTCAATTCTTTTCCATTCTTTTGTAATCTTTTCTATTCAAATTCATTCTATACAAAATTCCAATTTCAGAAGATGGTTATATATATATTATATTTTTTTCTATTCTGTTCTATAGTTTTTCTATTATTTTCTATTCTATTCTAATCTTTTCTATTCAAATTAATTCTATATGAAATTAAAATTTTGGAAGATGTTTATATGTATGTATGTATGTATGTATGTATGTATGTAAAATATATATATATATATATATATTTTTTTTTTTTTTCTGTGCTGTTGTATTGTTCTATCTTTTCTATTCAAATGCAAATTCATTCTATATGAAATACGAATTTCGGAAGATGGCTTCCGAAATTCGAATTTCGTATAGAATTATTTCAAATTCGAATAGAAAAGATTAGAATAGAAAAGAATAGCATAGAAAAACTATCTATTCTAATCTTTTCTATTCAAATTTTAGAAATTGCAGAAAATCTGAAATTCTAATTTCGTATAGAATGAATTCAAATTAGAGTAGAAAAGAATAGAAAAGAATAAAATTGAAAAGCAATAGAATAAAATATAATATATATCATATTTTATTCTGTTCTGTTCTATTGTTTTTCTAGTATATTCTTTTCTATTATTTTCTATTCTATTCTAATTGATTCTATACGAAATTTGAATTTTGGAAAATGGTTAGAAAAGAATAGACTAGATACACTAGATACACACACATATATATATATATATATATATATATATATATATATATATATATATACACACACACACACACACTATGCAATCATCAGCTCGTGCCGGTATATCTGTGTGACCCCATACACAACATCTGCATAGGATCGCACACACGACCAACATCACACCAATGACCAAACAAAGATGTATAAATAAATAAATAAATATAATAATCTATCCAGGAACAATTCATTAACCACTTCCCGTCCGGTCAATAGCAGATTGATGTCTGGGAAGTGGTTCTGTTATCCTGACTGGGCGTTATATGACGTCCTTCAGGATAGCATGCCACCGCGGGCCCACGCGGGCACGCATCGGGGGGATCGGTGGAGCGGTGTGTCAGCCTGACACACCGCTCCACCGATCTCGGTAAAGAGCCTCCGGCAGAGGCTCTTTACCACGTGATCAGCCGTGTCCAATCACGGCTGATCACGATGTCAATAGGAAAAGCCGTTGATCGGCTTTTCCTCACTCGTGTCTGACAGACGCCAGTAGAGGAGAGCCGATCAATGGCTCTCCTGACAGGGGGGTCTGCGCTGATTGTTTATCAGTGCAGTCCCCCCTCGGATGCCCACACTAGACCACCAGGGAAGCCCCCAGGACCACCAGGGAATTTGGCAACATGTGGATGGCCAGGTATGTACCCCATGGCCATCCACATGTGCAAATGATGCCCAATCTGTGCCAGTCAGTGCCCACAACTTGGCACTGACTGACACCATCATGTACCACAATAAAATCTGTGATGCCCAGCAATGCCACCCATCAGTGTCCAGCAGTGCTGCCCATCAGTGCCCACCTATCAGTGCCCATCAGTGCCCATCCGTGCCACCTATCAGTGCCACCCATAAGTACCCATCATTGACGCCTATGAGTGGCCATCAGTGCCGCCTGAATGCCCATCAGTGCTGCATACCAGTGCCACCTATCAGTGCCACCTATCAGTACCTGTCAGTGCCACCTCATCAGTACCACCTCATCAGTGCCAATGAGTGCCGCCTTATCAGTGCCCGTCAGTGCAGCCATATAGAAAATGTACTTATTTACAAAAAATGTTAACAGATACAAAGAAAAACTTGTTTTTTTTTTCAAAAATTTTGGTCTTTTTTTATTTGTTGCGCAAAAAATTTAAATCACAGAGGTGATCAAATACCACCAAAAGAAAGCTCTATTTGTGGGAACAAAATGATAAGAAAAATTTTGAGTACAGTGTTGTATGACTGCGCAATTGTCATTCAAAGTGCGACAGCGCTGAAAGCTGAAAATTGGCTTGGGCGGGAAGGTGTCCAAGTGCCTGGTATTGAAGTGGTTAACTAACTCAAAACGAAAACTCGAAATGAAATTAAACAAATTTTTTCATCCTGCACATGTCTACAGGTAAACAGGAAAAGAGATGGAGTTACCATAGCAAATTATAAATTAGTATTTTGAAGTTCTTTTACAAGTAACAAAGGGAAAGTCGCCCTCCTGAGTAACTATCTAGCATCTTGTCTCTGATACAAGAAGGAGAATGATCATCAAAAGGGATGAGCCGAACACCCCCCGGTTCGGTTCGTGGCAGAACATACAAACTGACAAAAAGTTCTTGCGAACACAATTAAAGTCTATGGGACCCGAATGTGAAAAAACAAAAGTGCTAATTTTAAAGGTGATCAAATACCACCAAAAGAAAGCTCTATTTGTGGGAACAAAATGATAAAAAAGTTTTTGAGTACAGTGTTGTATGACTGCGCAATTGTCATTCAAAGTGCGGCAGCGCTGACAGCTGAAAATTGGCTTGGGCAGGAAGGTGTCCAAGTGCCTGGTATTGAAGTGGTTAACTAACAATATTCAAAGGAATAAATCTAAATCAAAATCGGAGTTTAACCCCTTCGGCTGGAGTGTATCTAGTTGATGAATCCAGCTGACTTCTCTCTTCCTTAGAGCCATTCCCCTATCCCCTCCACGTCTATTGATAGTGATGCCATCTATCACCATGAATCTCAGTTGTGACACTATGTCCCTGCTCTACAAAATGTCTAGCTAAGGGGAGCTTGACCAGTTTGTCCCTAATTGAATATTTATGATGGGCTATACGGTCCTTAACCTTTTGTGAAAAGGGGGAGACCACACAAAAGGTTAAGGAGCGCATAGCCCGTCATAAATACTCAATTAGGGACAAACTTGTCAAGCTCCCCTTAGCTAGACATTTTGTAGAGCAGGGACACACAGTGTATCCATCTTCCGAAATTCGAATTTGGTACAGAATTAATTAGAATAGTAAAGATCAGAATAGAATATATTATATTTTTTTCTATTCTGTTCTATTGTTTTTCTGTGCTATTCTTTTCTATTATTTTCTATTCTATCCTAATCTTTTCTATTCAATTCGATTTCATTCTATACGAATTTCGGAAAATGGTTATATATAGTTTACTTTTTCTAATTCAGTAGATTTTTTTTTCGAATACGGTCAAATTTTTTTTAATACTAACTATTACTGACTATTAACTAATTTAGTTAAATAACGAATCGAAACGAAATTAAACAAATTTTTTCATTCTGCACATGTCTACAGGTAAACAGGAAAAGAGATGGAGTTATCATAGCAAATTATAAATTAGTATTTTGAAGTTCTTTTACAAGTAACAAAGGGAAAGTCGCCCTCCTGAGTAACTATCTAGCATCTTGTCTCTGATACAAGAAGGAGAATGATCATCAAAAGGGATGAGCCGAACACCCCCCCGGTTTGGTTCGTGGCAGAACATACAAACTGACAAAAAGTTCTTGCGAACACGTGAACACAATTAAAGTCTATGGGACCCGAATGTGAAAAAACAAAAGTGCTAATTTTAAAGGCTAATATGCAAGTTATTGTCATAAAAAGTGTTTGGGGACCTGGGTCCTGCCCCAGGGGACAGGTATCAAAGCAAAAAAAAGTTTTAAAAACGTCCGTCTTTTCGGGAGCAGTGATTTTAATAATGCTTAAAGTGAAACATCTATATTGCTGGGACCTGCCTGCCTGCAGTATATTAGAAAAAGTACACCAGGAATAACCTGCAGTCAAATATAGCCTTGGCTACACTGGATGCAGTGTATATATATTATATATATATATATATATATATACACACACACACACACACACACACACACACACACGAGACTGACTATATATATATATATATTTAATACACTGCGGCTAACTGAATAACCTGCCTGCCTAAAGTATATTAGAAAAAGTACACCAGGAATGGCCTGCAGTCAGATATAGGCTTGGCTACGCTGGATGCAGTGTGTATACAGTGGGGACAGAAAGTATTCAGACCCACTTAAATTTTTCACTCTTTGTTATATTGCAGCCACTTACTAAAATCATTTAACTTCATTTTTTTCCTCATTAATGTACAACCCATATTGACAGAAAAACACAGAATTGTTGACATTTTTTGCAGATTTATTAAAAAAGAAAAACTGAAATATCACATGGTCCTAAGTATTAAGACCCTTTGCTCAGTATTTAGTAGAAGCACCCTTTTGATCTAATACAACCATGAGCCTTTTTGGGGAAGATGCAACAAGTTTTTCACACCTGGATTTGGGGATCCTCTGCCATTCCTCCTTGCAGATCCTCTCCAGTTCTGTCAGGTTGGATGGTAAACATTGGTGGACAACCATTTTTAGGTCTCTCCAGAGATGCTCAATTGGGTTTAGGTCAGGGCTCTGGCTGGGCCATTCAAGAACAGTCACAGAGTTGTTGTGAAGCCCCTCCTTCAATATTTTTGCTGTGTGCTTAGGGTCATTGTCTTGTTGGAAGGTAAACCTTCGGCCCAGTCTGAGGTCCTAAGCACTCTGGAGAAGGTTTTCATCCAGGATATCCCTGTACTTGGCCGCATTCATCTTTCCCTCGATTGCAATCAGTCGTCCTGTCCCTGCAGCTGAAAAACACCCCCACAGCATGATGCTGCCACCACCATGCTTCACTGTTGGGACAGTATTGGACAGGTGATGAGCAGTGCCTGGTTTTCTCCACACATACCGCTTAGATATAAGGCCAAAAAGTTCTATCTTGGTCTCATCAGACCAGAGAATCTTATTTCTCACCATCTTGGAGTCCTTCAGATGTTTTTTAGCAAACTCCATGCAGGCTTTCATGTGTCTTGCACTGAGGAGAAGCTTCCGTCAAGCCACTCTGCCATAAAGCCCTGACTGGTGGAGGGCTGCAGTGATGGTTGACTTTCTACAACTTTCTCCCATCTCCCGACTGCATCTCTGGAGCTCAGCCACAGTGATCTTTGGGTTCTTCTTTACCTCTCTCACCAAGTCTCTTCTCCCCCGATAGCTCAGTTTGGCTGGACGGCCAGGTCGAGGAAGGGTTCTGGTCATCCCAAACGTCTTCCATTTAATGATTATGGAGGCCACTGTGCTCTTAGGATCCTTAAGTGCAGCAGAAATTTTTTGTAACCTTGACCAGATCTGTGCCTTGCCACAATTCTGTCTCTGAGCTCTTCAGGCAGTACCTTTGACCTCATGATTCTCATTTGCTCTGACATGCACTGTGAGCTGTAAGGTCTTATATAGACAGGTCTGTGGCTTTCCTACTAAAGACCAATCAGTATAATCAAACACAGCTGGACTCAAATGAAGGTGTAGAACCATCTCAAGGATGATCAGAAGAAATAGACAGCACCTGAGTTAAATATATGAGTGTCACAGCAAAGGGTCTAAATACTTAGGACCATGTGATATTTCAGTTTTTCTCTTTTAATAAATCTGCAAAAATGTTAGCAATTCTGTTTTTCTGTCAATATGGGGTACATTAACGAGGAAAAAAATGAACTTAAATGATTTTAGCAAATGGCTGCAATATAACAAAGAGTGAAATATTTAAGGGGGTCTAAATACTTTCCATCCCCACACTATATATATATATAATGTATATACACGAGACTGTGTATATATATATATATATATATATATATATATATATATATATATATATATATATATATATATATATATATATATATATATATATATACAGGAGGTCCCCTAGTTACAAATGACTCCTACTTACAAAAGGAGGGAGACAACAGGAAGTGAGAGGAAATCTACCCCTAGGAAGGGAAATTCACTCCTGTAAGAGCTATTATGGGGAAAAGGTACCTCCACTGATGCTTAATCACCGAGGCTTGTTTCCACAACAACCCAAAATTTTAAAAATCCGATTGTCATTGGGACAGAAAGTGAGGTGAAATCTTCTGAACAGGAGCACACACAGCAAAACAAATGTTACAGGGATGTTAACCCTTCCCTATGCTATCCAAAAAGCTTAAAAATAGTTTTTTTGGCTGGAGCTACACTTAAAAAATGTACCTGTTCCGACTTACAAACAGATTCAACTTAAGAACAAACCTTCAGTCCCTAACTTGTTTGTAACCTTGTAACCCGGGGACCCCATATATATATATATATATATATATATATATATATATATATATATATATATATATATAAATAAAATACACTGCAGCTAACTGAATAACCTTCCTGCATGCTCAATCTAAATCACACTCTCTCTACGTCCACGCCAACAACACACTACACAGGGCCAATGTGCAGGCAGCCTTATATAGTGTGGGGCGTGGACTTGGTCCCCCTGAGCCATAATTGGCTGAAGGCCAATTATGGCTCTCTTAGCTGAGGGCGCTGAGATTAGCCAAAGCATACAGGTCATGGTGGATGCTGTGGCCAGTCATTATACAGCAATGCACTGCGATCTCGCAGTGCATTATAGGGTGTTCCGTGGCGATCAAATTTGCCACGAACGCCCCATAATGTTCATTTTTTGACGAACGGGCGAACACCCGATGTTCAAGACGAACTCATGTTCGACCCGAACATAATGCTCATCCCTAACCATCAACTGTTTCCTCAAAATCTCACTTCTCATTCCAAAACACTAACTTAAAAAAATTACTCCAAACAAGACGATGCTTTAAAGAGGTTGTAAACCTCTGCAAAAAAAAAAAAAAAAAAAGACAAAGGCATAATGAGCTAATATGCATCGCATACTAGCTTATTATGAAATACTTACTTTAAAACAAAGCTGTTGCATCTTTCCCAGAGCTTCTTTCGGGTTCGTGGGCTCTGGCATTGTGATTGGCCGGAGCCGCGGTAACGTCACTCCCACGCATGCACGCGGGCGCTGTCGTTCACGGCACCAGCTCGGGAAGAATGGCTCACATGGGCCGTTACTTCAGAGCGTATGTGCCAGTGATGTCACTGGCAGCATGCACTGGAAATAGCTCCTAAACTGTACAGGTTTAGGATATTTTCAATACCTATAGGTAAAAGTCTACAGAGGAAGTTTACTTCCTGTTTAAGGATACTACTATTTGGTAAAAATACAAATATTTCTTGGAGAGCAGAGATCCAGTCTCTTTATAATGGAACTTTTTGTATTAGCCTTTCTTTGTGTCGCTAAATATTTATTTGTCCGGCAAACAGGAGAGGCTATTTCTTTCTTGTCTTCTATTGCCTGCTGCCAAACAAAGCTGAGATATATTGCTATAAAGTGTTTAATGCAATCCACTAACAGTAATCATCCCTAAACCTCAAAGCTATTCTAAGAGCTATGTAAAACAGCCATTAATGGTTTCCAACATGTTTTTTTTTTTCCAGATGCAGACATTAATGTATTTGTCTTTCTTTTAACAAGACATCTAAAATTTAAATTGTCATATGACTAATGTAAGCATACACATTTAAGCTTTGACTTTGCTTTGCAAGCATAGATAACTATAGCTCTTGCATTCGTCCACGTAGAAGAATTAAACACAGCTGTTACAACACTACAGGATCACATTTAGAACGACATAATGTCAGTACTACATTGCTTTCAATTTACAGTATGTGAAGGAGGTGTGGGCAGAACAGAACACACATGGAGGCCGGGTCATTTATGGGCCTCTTGACTGAGCATGATACATCATGTAGGGAGTCCAGGGGTTCAAAGGAGTACTATGAAATGGAAAGGTTCAGAGTCACAGTGATAGCAGTCCAAGGTGCAGCTAGGGCTAATTCACTGGGGCCATCGGCACCGATTCAGAACAGCAAGAGGATAGGTCCAGGAAGACATGCTGCAGAGATCTGGGCACACTGGAAGCTAACAGCAACAGTATATAGCAAGGGTTAAATTCAGGGTCACAGGGCAGAGATTCTGGCACAACAGCACATCCCAGGAAGGGGAAAATGACAGCGACATCTGGAGAGTGTTCAAAGGATCTTGGGGAAGGTGGAGGTCTTGTGTGGCCTAGCTTTAACTCAGGTTCACACAGGAAGCACATCACAGGAGGGAGTAAGCAGGGAACTGGTAAGCTGCATTATTTTATAATCCTACTCCGTGCTACAGGTACACAAATAAAACCCACACCAAATTATGTGTACCACACAAAAATACCTGAAAAAAAATCTATGTAGTATATAGCTACAAGCAGTCGTATTTAGAACAGAACCCCTAAAGTACAACAAAGGTAAGGCTATTCCTACTTGAATACAGCACTTAAAGTGGTAGTAAAGTAGTTTCAGCCATATTTACCTACAGTTAAGCTTAGCTGTAGATAAAATGAATATCTCCTAAACATGCACCATGATGGAGCAGTAGTCGGTGACATCCCCATCGCCTGCACGCTGAAGGAACAGCATACTGTGCCATAAACAGTGACTCCCATGTGCATGCGTGGGAGTGACGTCATTGCAGCTCGGCCAGTCAGACGGCCGGAGTCTGCAAACCCGAAAGGAAGGCAGCATGAAGATGGAAGCCCTGACAGTAGTGAGTAAGGATGAGTTCGCACACACCACGCGCCGAGCCCACCAGGAAGCCGGCACGGCGCTGCGCTAATCACAGGCAGTGAGACATTTTCCCGATGTGCGGCTGCAGAGATCGGGAAATGTCTCACTGCCTGTGATTAGCACAGCGCCGTACATTATGACATTGTCTTGCATACTAGTACATTATGACATTGTCTTATATGGTACAATTTTTGTTTGTTTACAAAGTTTTATACGGCTTTAATACAGTGTAACACAAATCAAACATAAATATGAACAAACAAAGCACTCCAGCACCTTTCAAACTATCAGCGAGAGTAAAAAATATTGAAAGTGTCCTTACAGTGTACAAAATCTCTGCTCAATCCTCTTCTGAGGCTTAAAAAAAAATCAGACAGTTCTGTGAAACCTTTGATCAATCTCTCAGTGCAAGTGAGAACACAAAAAAAGTGTCCTTTCAGTGTGCAAAGTCCATGCTGAATCTTCTGAGGCTTGAATGTCAGACAGTTATGTGAAATATATAATCGATTCTATGTGGGTCACCAAGTGCATGCCGTCCCCTTCTGTTGGACACACACACTCACCAATTTAATTGTCCAATAATTTAAGTTGGGCAGCAACAGCATGATACACGTATGGAGATGCCTCTCTGCTCTTCACAGAACTCCGGATGATTATAAATGCCAAAAAACAATAATAAAACTCCTCATAGCATAATTCCATAAAAACAAACAAATCCTTTTACTAAAAAGCATATGTACTCACATTAAAATTATTAAAATGAATCTCACAGCAAGCCACAGTATCTCTCTCTTTGAAGCAGCAGCAGGCAGCTTCCAGTATTACAGACAGCCGAGGCACACACGCTGCTTGGCTCCATTAACATACACAGGTGGACTGGCTTCACTACTGACATGTTTTATTGAGATGACTTCTTCCAAGGGTAAGTCAGGCCAAGTGTGTGTTCAGACTTATACATCCCAGTAATAAACAAGGTTCCGTTTCCTAAAGAGATATTGCCTCAGTAGCTTTAGTCCACAATTCTTATACATTTAGAAACATAGAAAAAAAAAACAGAGTGATCCATCGAGTCTGCCTGTTTTTTGGGGGTTTTTTACATGTCTTTTATTTTTTTTTTCTTTTTGCTTTTTTTCTTCATTACCTTTTTTGTCTAGGTATATATCTATGTTTGTCCCAAGAATGTCTGAAACCACTTGCTGTTGATTGACTCACTACCTCTGCTGGAAGTTTATTCCAAGCATCAACTGCCCTTTCAGTAAAATAATGCTTTCAAAGATTAGTTTTGAACTTTCATCTAGTTAGTTTGAGGTCATATGCCTGTGTTCTTACACATCATATACTATTCAGACTAGCAAAAAAAAATTGGGCATGGTACATGGATTATGGCCCAAGAAAAAAGTTAGTATATTCCAGGACACAGTCCAGAAATCTGATCTGACTGGGGAACCATGGGTCAACTACATACAAAGGTTCATGTAACCTTTATTGATTCCCTTGTCGCCCCAGGATCTGTTGTCCCTCCTGTCTGGCTGTCTCTCTTCTTCTTTTTTATTTGCTCTCTCCTTTCCTTACCCATTCTCTGTGTTTCAAAATATTTTACCTTTGTTGACTCCAATAGATTATAGAAGGTTTGTTACAAGGGTCTTCCACAGGTTAGATATGGAGAATGGAATTTTGATGGAGCCCCACTTTATAGGAGGCTTCCCTTCTAGCTACCATTTCAGTATATTAGCTATATCCCTTGGGAAATGCTTATTGTACATCCTGGAAGAGCACCCCACTCTCCACCTCTCATTGTTTATGCCATGCCTAAGAGATGCCTTGTAAGTTATTATGTTTGTCTTTTTTTTAATGGTTTTGACACCATAATTGTAAACGTGACGTGTATTAGATCTGCACCTCCAAATTGGCTGAGAGGCGGTTCAGTGTTAGCAAAGCAAATATTAATGCATTGCGCTCACAGTTCACCTTTTTTGAAGCCTATTAGAGCCCATGGCTCTAATCAGGTGCATCAAAAAACACCCCCCGCCGCTATAATTTAGGCTCCCAGTGACCGAAAAGGGGCCGGACACCTGAATAGGGGGTGTCTACAGTGGCCATGGATAGATTCATGCAATGCATGAATCTATCCATTAGACACAGAGGGGGGTGGCTAGAGAGAGGGGGCGGCACCCGTGCACCCTTATGGATGCACCGCTACTGCTAAAAATTGAAATAAACATATTAAAAAATAAAAATTGGGCATGTTAGAAAAACCTTTTATACTGAATACAAAAAAATAAGGTTATTCGTTATACAGTAAAGAACTAAATGAAAAAATACACACTCAAGAAGCTATGGGCAGCTGCAGATAATCTATTAGAATTTAGGAATTTTTGTCTAATAGTCTGTGATTCTGGCCTGAATGAAATACTGCAGCTCTATGTCTCTATGATTTCTATGTCTACCTGGAAACTCACCTTATAAAACATCACAGTCCTCTAATTGGGGTTTCTGACCCAGTTAGCATGGGCAGGATATACCTGTCTGTAACCAACTAACTCTGTGGTAATTAATAAGTAAAAGCTATTTATAAATACAGACAGTAGAGGGCAGCAGATCCAGGTACACTCCCCCCGGTAAACTTTTTATGGCCCATCAAAGGCCATCCTTATAGTGGGTTAGTTCAGAATGATTTAACAAGACCCTGGGATTTATGAGCTTAGATTCATTTGAAATGGTGAGGCTTCTGAAACATGATCAGAGTTGAGTATGCTATATGTCCAAGCAGTTTTAGGTATCACACAAGCTTAGTAAATTTCAGCTTAAAGTGACAATAAACTCTCAGCTTCCTCCCAGTAGCTGTTCCCAGTATCCTTTAAATTTCCAAAGTCCTTTTTTTTGTTCTGTGAGTCGACTTCCTGTTAGAGGGTTGCTAAGTTTGTTTTCCATGGTCCCACTGTATGTAGAAACATTGCCATCCTCTCTTGCTTGCTCCCAAGATGGACTAGAGACTATAGATTAGGAACAATGGAATTTGCAGTGTGCATAGAGCAGTGTAGGGTGTTACAAGGAGGAAGAAGAACTATTTTTGTGAAAATAATTTACAGAGTTATTAAATTGTGGATTTGTATGGATTATTTTTGGAGAATAATGGTATTATTTAGTGTCACTATAAGTTACCTCCATTATGTACTATACGAACTAGGTATATATACGATAGGGATGAGCGGATCTTTCTGGTTTTGATTTGTGAACAGTTTTTAACATTTTGCACAAAATTCACAAACTTTTAGTTTTATAGTTTTTAGTAGTAGTTTATTTCGAACATGTAAAAAATATAACCATAAAGAAGAAATAGCAAAGTAATCTTAAGCTCCATTCACATCTCCGCTTTCCGAATCGTGGGCGGAATCACCGCGATTCTGCCTGGAATTCGCAATAGCAGCAAATCGCGGGACACCCGTGTGTTCCCTCTGCGTTGCCCGTAAATTTCAATAGCACCTCAAACACGGCACAATTTTTCATGCGATTCATTGGGCGACAATCGCAGTGAAATTGCGGTACACCTGTCGCCCAAAAGAAGTACATGAGCTTCTTTTGTGTGGCGGGCATCCTGTAATTCTTTTTGCAGGATTTTACCGCTATTGACGCCGCCACATGCCAAGATGTGAATGAAGCCTAAGGCCCCTTTCACACTGTGCGGATCCACTCAGCAGACTCCGCTAGATCAGCGGGGGATCACTCCATTGATCCTCGCTGAGCGGGTGGATGACAGGTCCATCTTTGCTTACTGTGCAGGGATGGACCTGTCAGAGCCTCGCTGTTCTCTATGAGAAGATCAGATAAAAACGAACAGCATGACCGGTTTTATCTGATCCACAGGACAGACTGTCGAATGTCGCCATCCGTCTGTTTTGAGCAAATCTTGTCCAATCGAATGGCAGGCGGGAGTCAGGGGACATATCTCCTCTGACATCCACCTGCCCATACAAGTCAATGGGTGGCCCGCTCGGATCTGCCTGAAAAAAGGATAGGCTGGTCTTTGCGGGCCGATCATGTGAAAGGGGCCTTACAGTAATAGTCAGACACCAAAAAACAAACGTAAAACTGTAAACAAAATAATTTGATTTACATAAAGGAGTGGGAAGAAGTACCAGCTTATTTAATCCCACCCTTTTCTTTAATTAATATTAAATTATCTAGCTTCCCATCAGTAAAAAGGTGTACAATTAATAATTCTAATACAGTATATTATACTAATTACTAATAAGCTAGTATACAATCATCCATACATACAGACACACTTACACACATACAGTATATGCATAAATAAATATATACATATACATACACACATATGCACATACAAACCCAGACAAAACTAAAACTAAAACCAAAAATAACTCAGTAGCAAAATAAGTAGACAGTAAACACACAGTAATAATTCAAACCCCTTCATTCTCGTACCTTGTAAAAATCATCTCATTATACCATTTTTTTTAAAGTGGTTTATACTTGGACATTTCTTAAGCCCCACATTGAAACTGTTCCTCAGTTTCACTCCACAAATGGAAATACAAAAACTTTTTCTAGTTGTCCGCACTGTCAAAGTTTTGAAATCAAATGTTCCCCCAACATTATAGCCCCCCTCCCTTTCCATTAATAATTTTTGAATGTTTCCCGGTAGTACATTGTTTTTTGCTTTAAATATTAAATAAATATATGTTGCTGCGCTTATGCCCTCTATAATGTGCATTGTTTATTGTGACATAACATTCATTAACATATATATTCAACGTGACTGAACTATTCTAAATATCCTTAAAATATATTTTATATAGTGATATACTCTAGCCTGTGATATAATAGTGCAAAGTAAGGTAGATCATATATACAGTAAACAACATAAAAATTGCAGCTCCCAAGTTTTCCCTCAAATTAAAATCATATGGTGCAGTTCATTAGTGAATCCACAGCAATATAATTTGTAATAAAGTGCTGGTGCTTCGGTGACTCTCCCCAACTTTCAATCTATGTGCTAACCTCTCCTTTTTGACCTCTCTTACTAGGTCAAATCACACTTTCCCCTATGCTGGGGCATGCACGGTTAGACTCCTCCTGTAATCCTCCTTCTCCTCCTTTATTCCACTTGATATTCTGACACTCTATCCATAATTGGGTGTATGGCCCTTTAAAATCAAGGTTTCATCCGTGTGATAGCTCATGAAAGAAAGAGTATCCTCATAGTGCAGTAGTTTTTTTAAAATTACATTTATTAAAAAAGTAGTAGTAACTTACATACCTCAGGGTTTACTCCTGAGGAAGTCACGTGACCGCGATCACACGTAGGGTGAAGCCGGGTGATGCTGCCGATACCAAAAGTTACATGGGAGCCTCCAAGCCCTGCTGTCAGTTTTATGAGCTAAAGTTTTTACCCAAATGTAAGGTACTGCTTTTTAAATAAATGTCATTTAAAAAAAGCAACCTGAGAGGCTTGCACAGAGCCCCAACTTCATCCCCACTGAACACCTTTCGAATTCATTGGAATGTAAAATATGTGCTAGGTCTTCTCCTCCAACATCCACAATTTCACAGTTCCAGGTAGTTACTGTTGTCCTAGATTGGGCTATACATATCTATACATAGTAAATCCAATAATCTGTTGGAGTTGTGTTGCCTTATTTTATACATTTTGCATAAGTGAGTATGTGGGGAATAATTTATTGGATTTACTAATAGTCAGAGATTACAAGTCATATGCAACATCATCCACCACTGCTGTACGCATTACCAGAGACAGTGTGGGGTCAGTATGCTATGGGGAAGGTACCCTACACTCCTACATACCACCGACCAGATGCTGCATTTGTGCAGCCAGATAATATAACCAAAGATTAGGCATGGCTAATCCACCATTATCTTTGGGCCTCTGTAGTTGTTCTAACTTTACGCTAGGAGGTTTAATGTTGGACAATAGGGACCCAAAAAATAGAGTTAATAATTCTAAAAATCTTGAGAGGGATAACAATGGAAGTATTGTGAAGCAGATACAAAAGCTGAGGCATGAAAATCATTTTCACAGGGTTACCTTTGCCTACCAATGACAGGTGCAGGTGGTTCCATATCTTTACTTTATTCATGAATCAAGTAAACAAAGAGGTAACATTTAGATGACAGAACTATAGAGGCCTAGGTGTGATCTGGATACCCAGGTATTTAAAGGACTGAACTACAGGGATTCAATAATGTGTGAGGTCTTGCTGAGAGGGTTCCTAATCCAATAACATAATAGCAGACTTTGTATAGTTAATCAGGAACCTGGAGCACCTCCCAAATTCCTCTATAGTGGCCATGGCCGCAGATAGGGAGGAGGAGGTGTCCCCCAAGAACAGCATGATATCAGCCACATCTAACATTATTTTGTCTTGAAGAGCCCCATATCGGAACTTTGTAATATCTGGATTGGATTTGATTGCTACAGCCAGGGGCTATATGGCCAAGGCAAAGGTTAATGGAGAGAAGGGGCCGGGTTCACACTTCTCTGACACGGAAGTCGGGCGACTTCATGTCCGACTTCAATGAACAGGATCCAACTTTGATCTGACCATACCAAGCCCTTTGAGTCTGGTATCAATCTTGAGGGGGAACCCCATGCCAAATAAAAAAAAACTGCGTAGGGCTCCCCCCAAGACCATGCCAGACCCTTTGGTCTCGTATGGATTTTTAGGAGAAACCCCCACGCCAAACCCCCCCTCCCAAAATCCATACCAGACCCTTATTCAAGCATGCAGCCCGGCAGGTCAGGAAAGGGAGGGGCAAATGCCCCAGCCCTTTAAGCACCTTGTCTCCATGTCAGGGGGGCAAGGGCCTCTTCCCGACAACCCTGGGCAGTGGTTGTGGGAGTTTAGGGGCAGGAGGCTTATTGGAATCTGGCCCCCCTATGTGAATGAGTATGGGGTACCCCTACCCAATAACCCCCAAAAAAAGCAGTGTAGTGTAAATAAAAACAAGAGACAGCTTTGATAAGTCCTTTATTAAATGAAGAATGTCCCCTGTCATAGCTCCAATGTGTTTTCTTTCTTTGGTTCTGCCACGGATGTGTTCTTCCTTCTCCCTCCTCTGCTGTCCTCTCCCCCTGGTGATGTGTTCTTCCTCTGGTCTTTTCCCTCCGCTGCTGTCTCCTACTCTGCTGCTGTTGTGTTATCTCTGATGTCTGCCAGTTTTTATATAGCCATATGGGGCGTAGTAAGACAGTGGAGGAAAAGACAACAGTGGAGGGAGAAGACCAGATGAAGAACACATCACCGGAGGGAGAAGTCAGAAGCGGAGGGAGAAGACAGGAGGAAGAACACATCAGTTGCGAAACCGGCGAAAGAAGACACGCTGGCAATATGAAGG
The DNA here is from genome assembly GCF_042186555.1 of Aquarana catesbeiana. Taxonomy (NCBI): domain Eukaryota; kingdom Metazoa; phylum Chordata; class Amphibia; order Anura; family Ranidae; genus Aquarana; species Aquarana catesbeiana. The sequence continues at coordinate 202,939,543 of NC_133324.1, forward strand.
GGGACATTATTCATTTTTAATGAGGGACTTGTCAAAACCATCTCTTGTTTTTATTTACACTACACTGCTTTTTTTTGGAGGTGAATGGGTAGGGGTACACTGTATCCCATACTCATTCACATGGGGGGCAGGATCTGGGGACCACCTTGTTAAAAGGGGCTTCCAGTTTCTGATAAGCCCCCTGCCCACAGACCCCACAACCACTGGCCAGGGTTGTCGGGAAGAGGCCCTTGCCACCATAAACATGGGGACAAAACACCCTCCATGTTGAGGGCATGTGGCCTGGTATGGTCCAGAAGGGGGATGCTCGCTTTCCCCTCACCTTTTCTGACCTGTTGTGCTGCATGCTCGGATAAGGGTCTAGTATGGATTTTGGGGCGGACGTTACGCTGTTTTCTACATTTTTGGGCATGGAGTTTCCCCTCAAAATCCATACCAGACTGAAGGGTCTGTTATGGTCTTGGGGGGGACCCTTACGCGGTTTAAAAAAAATTGGTGTGGGGTTCCCCTTCAAGATCCTCAGAGCACAAGTCGCATGACACAAGTCGGATCAGTTAAGATGATGATCCGGCTTGGATGTGACTTCCATTTAAATCAATGGGCTGAAACCATGCCTATTGTGATTTTTTTTACCAAAAATATGTAGAAGAATACATATCAGCCCAAACTAAGGGAAAAATTGTTTTTTTTTTATATTTTTGGGGATATTTATTATAGCAAAAAGTAAAAAATATTGTGTTTTTTTTTCTAAATTTTCGCTCTTTTTTTGTTTATAGCGCAAAAAATAAAAACCGCAGAGGTGATCAAATACCACCAAAAAAAGCTCTATTTGTGGGAAAAAAGGACATCAATTTTTGTTTGGGTACAATGTCGCACGTCCGCACAATTGTCAGTTAAAGCGACGCAGTGCCGAATCGCAAAAAGTGCTCTGGTCAGGAAGGGGGTAAAATCCTCCGGGGCTGAAGTGGTTAAGCTTGTTCAATTAAGCCTTGACAATAAAACCTGAAACTAAATAGTTACTATGCACAGCTGCCCCTGATTCTGTGTGCATCAGTTTTAGTAAACCTCCCCCCATAGTAAGGTAAATGCCAAAAAACAACCGTGCCCTTACTGATTGTGCCAAAACTATTTTTGCAAAAAATCTATGTTAAAAAATCTTTTTTTTAAAAAGGCCTTGCACTGATTTTACAGTGTGGATAATTCTCTGCTGAATATGTTGTGCCACTTTGTTGTACATCTGTGAGATTTTTTTTTTTTTACCTGTTAAATGCAATGGCATCTGACCGACTAAACACTGTTAGTTATCACTATATAAATCACATATAAATAATAAACCATTAATACTTATAATTAACTTAGCATGAGGTAAAGTAAAGCTCATAATTCAATTTGAAGCTGGTATCATTTTATAAAATAAACAGATCACGCCTCATTTAATTTAACTTTGAATAACTGGAAGTCATTTTTCAAATTCCTACTACTTCATATTCCATAGGGAATAGTGTATTGTTTATTAACAATTCTAATTAAATTTTCTATGGCTAAGCTGTTATTTAGTTACATTGTATGCATATAAAGTAATAGTTTTATCTAATGTCTATATATTATTGGGTTTAGCACTGGTCCTCGGGAGTCCCATGTGGTTACCAGCATCCTCTCAGCAACTGTTCAATATCTCCTTGCTTTGAATAATTGCTGATTTTAATGTTTATTAAGTGTCATAACAAGCAGAGATTGTCTAGCCTTATGTAACATCATTTAAATGTTCAATGCTACCAACAAGAAAAGCAGTTCAAACACATTTTGTAATATTCAAGACCTGGTTTGGTAAAAACAATGTCTGGTGTTGAAAAAATGCCCTTCCAATTATTTACTAAGCAAAATATTTGTATCCGCATGTCAACTCTGCCAACTCATTGCTAGACTTCAGGCAGACAAAAAAGGCACTGCTAGGTGTTTTAAGTATTTTAAAAACAAATGCAAGTACCTAAATGTACTGTAACTTGATATCAGACTCTTGCAATCCACAACTACATTCAGGCTGGAAGAGAGTGACAAGACAAGGAGTCAATCAGATGTGCTGCATGAACATTTGCTGACAAGGAAAATGGTGATAGACAAAAAGCTAAGGAAAGGCAGAGGGATGACCCCATCAGTCTGCTGCTCTTTACTGTCCTGTCAACAATCTAGGGTTGGGGAGAAGACACTATTGCATCCATTGTACAGTCCAGTGGGGGCTGCTCATTTGGGGCCCAGGGCACAGCCCCCTAATCCAGGCATCCGACCCCTAATCTACATGCAGGGCACCAGATGCATGGAATCCAATGTTTTTTTTTTTTAAGCACGTAATTAGAGCCAGAGGCTCTAATTAGCTGAGCCCACCCTGTTGAGCCCATCCTGTTGTGTGACAATAACAAATTAATATTTGCTATTGCCATCCTTATTCTCATCCCAGCCAATCATGAAGCGGGTCCTGAGACCCCATTGGCCGGGAATCCGAAGACCCAATTGTCTGGGAGGAGAAGTGATGGCCGGGACACAGAGGAGAAGGAGGGGAAAGCCGCCGCTGCAGCCGTGACCTGCATGGGGGTGGGTGTAGTGTGTGATTATGGTGTGTGATGGTGGGCTCCAGCGACGGGGGGGTTGGGGGTTAGTGTGGGGTGGTGGGCTGGTGGGCCGGAGCGATGGAGGATGTCTGTGGTCAGGTCTGCCTGCTGCCCCCCCAAACCAATGGAGCACCAGTCGCTACTGGTACAGTCTATAACAGTGATGGCGAACCTTGGCACCCCAGATGTTTTGTAACTACATTTCCCATGATGCTCATGCACTCTGCAGTATAATTGAGCATCATGGGAAATGTAGTTCCAAAACATCTGGGGTGCCAAGGTTCGCCATCACTGGTCTATAACATAGAAAGTCGTTTCATCTACCTGGCTGTTCTGTTTGGCAGTGCTGTGTAATCCTCAGGACTGAGATAAAAATGCTTTGGCAGATATATGTCTATCATTTGTATATTTAACTGTTTTTCTGGAGTTAAGCCTTAAAATCATACTTTTTTTGGAAGCAACATAAAACATATACAGTATCTGCCATATCTATTTCTTTCTGCAAAAATAGTGGAAATTCAAAAACATATATTAAAGTACTTTGGTACAGTCTAATTCTCTGGTCACGAAGGTACAACAATTCCTCAGAGTCATCTCTTTGAATTAATTTGAAGTTGGTGATTACATTTGTTTTTTGATCATGAATGAGCCAGGTATGTGCAATAATTTGTCTTACCTAGTCATATCAACAATATAAATTTGTGCCGATTTAGTTTAACCACTTCAAATCCTTTTTGACCCCTGAGAATGCCCTAGAGTGTGAAACATATTTGGTGGAGCCACATGACTCTGCATGTGGCAGCCATCACTGTGCGTTATTGATACTTGCTTTTTTTGTTGCTTTGTAGAGTCCAATTTTTTAAATAAATGCTACACTACATAAGCATATTTGGCTCCTGTTGTGAGCTCTTTTTCACAGCTGCACCCTGGCCCTGGAAAGTGATGGACTTACCAATACCATCACTAGAGGGTTACTATACTTAAATGGACCACTCCTAAGAACAAGATGCTGTGATTCATCTTTCTTGGGAAAATATCAAAATACCTATATGCTGCCTATAATTTAAGCAGCCACATCTTCTGGAGAGTGCGGTGTGTTGGTGGTGGTTATCACTGTGGAGAAGTGCAAAGTGGACTAGATTCATTTTTTATACGTTTCAAATTTACGTTTATTTTTATTTTTTTTCACAGACTGGTCACATAATATATAGATTAACTGAATCATATATTACTTACACACTAATGCTTCATGTTATTTAAAGGGACAGATATTATTTATTAATTTTGCTTTTGAATTTCACATATACCATTCACACACTTTGTCCCATGTAATTTAAAGGGCCAGTACTCATTTATTCACTTGGATTCTTCACCTGATATATTTATGTTTTGTGCCAAAGTTTCTATTAATTTTATTTATTGTTGTATTCGAGCGCAGCACTGTTTTTATTATTTTACTGGGAAAGTTTGGTTTATTGACTGTTTAGTGTTGGCTGCTGTTTTCTTTACTTTTTCTGCTAAGTGCTGACTTTACATTTTTCAAAATCTAAGGAGCACCTTCAGGCATTCTAGGGGCATAAATTACACTTCTAATTTTCTGAGTACCTTTCACATTTTTAGAGAACCTGGAACACCAGGACAGTAGAAACACCCACAAAATGGCTCATTTTTGGAAAGCAATTACTCCAAGTTATTTTCTCAAAGGCATAGTGAACCTTTTAAATATGTCATATTTTACTACAAGTTTTTGTAAAATGCAGGAAATAAAATTAAACTGTATTGTTTTTACACAAAGTTGTCAATTAATAAGATATTTCTAACACACAGCATAGGTATACTTAGAATAATACTCCAAAACACATTCTGCTACTCTTCCCGAGTATGACAATACCACATGTGTGAGACTTTTTCACAGAATATCCACACAGGGGGGCCCAAAATCCAGGAGCACCTTTAGGCTATCTGGGAGCATAAACTACGCAACTAATAATGATCAGGAACACTGAAACTGGGGTAGCTGTGATCAGAAATACTGTAACTGGTGTGGCGGTGATCAGGGACACTGGGACTGGTGTGGCAATGATCAAAGACACTGTAGCTGCAAGGACAGTGATCAGGGACACTGTAACTGGTGTGGCAGTGATCAGGGACACTGTGACTGTGTGTCGGTGATCAGGGACACTGAAACTGGTTTGGCATGATCAGGGACAATATGACTGGTCTGGTAGTAATCATGGACACTGTAGCTGGTGTGGCAGTGATCAGGGACACTGAAACTGGTGTGACGGTGATCGGGGACAATATGACTGGTCTGGCAGTGATCAGGGACACTGGGACTGGTGTGGCCATGATCAGGACACTGTAACTGCAGTGGTGTTGATCAGGGACACTATAAGTGATGTAGCGTTGATCATGGATACTGCAACTGGTGTGGTGGTCAGGAGCACTAGGACTGGTGTGGCGATGATCAGGGACACAGCAACTGGTATGGCTGTGATCTGGAACATGGAGAATGGCATGGAGTGATCAGGTACACTGTAATTGCTGTAAAGGTGATTAAGGACAATTTGACTGGTGTGGCAGTGATCAGGTACACTGTAACTGGTGTGGTGGTTATCAGGGACATTGTAACTGGTGTGGCTGCGATTAGGGACAAAATTGACTCGTGGGGCATTGATCAGGAACACTGTGAAAGGTTCGGCAGTGATTAGGGACACTGACTGGTGATGGTATATAAAAATAAATAAACATGTAGAATTTTTTAAAACTTTTTTTTATATTATTTTTATATATTTTTATTTTACATACTGTCACCAGAGCAGTGCAGTGTTACCATGGTGACAGTGTAGTGCTCTAGGGAGGTGATCAGGATTTTTTACACATTGATTATCACTGTAATAGGCAATCAGTAAGACTGTTCAAAGATTTCCTTCATGAAACCTTGTTTACTACCGTGTTGCTGCATCCCAGGGTACAACAATCATTGATTTGCTGTACGAGCGGCCAATGCAGGAGGACATACAATTTGTCCACCCACATCACTCCCATCTGGATATATATAGATCTCTCTCTCTCTCTCTCTCTCTCTCTCTCTCTCTCTCTCTCTCTCTCTCTCTCTCTCTCTCTATATATATATATATATATATATATATATATATATATATATATATAGTGGCTGGATGGGAAGTGGTTAAGAAATGTCTTAATTTCTGAGAAACAGCAAAGTGTAGAATGTGGTAATATCAACTAGTCAAAAAAATTCTGATATCTTTTGACATGGTGTGATAAAAAGCCCCTGGTTTCCCATCTCTTGGCCATTGAGGTAAGTTACAGCTGACATTTAGCTAAAAAAATCTTCTCTATGGCTTTAGTGACCTAACTTGTCCCTCATCATGCTGGGAGCTTAATCCGGTAGAAATCTTCTATGCAGGGTGTCTAGTCCTCTTCCTGCTGCTGAACTTCCAGCACTGAGGGAATTAGTAGCTCTGAGTCATTTCTGAAGCTGCAGTGAACAAGCTCCTGATGGGGACCCATTCCCATGTCCCTCCTCTTCCAATGGGAAAAGTTAGTTCATACACTGTATGTAGCATGATCTGTGAATGGGGGAGAGTCACCTGGATCTCAAGATTCTCTCACCTATTCACAGATCTTGTTGCATATAGTGTACAATATGAAACAGCTTATCCTTGATGGAAGAGGAGGGGGCAGTTTCCCGGTTGGGAGTTTGTAATGTGCAGCTTTACATAAGATTCAGAGACAATAATTCTCATAGCACCCGAAATTAAGAGACAGGAAGAGGACTAGGCACACCACACAGGAGATTTTTTAATATCCAGCTGTCTGCACAGCAATAGACATATTTCATTACAGGTAAGTTAGATCACTAAAGCTATAGAGGAGATTTTATTTTGCTAAACTTCAGCTTTAAAATATTTAAGCAGTTCAACCAGTTCAATTACATAAAAAGATTCTTTGGTCAATATAACAATATTGTCTTTATTAATAACTGATCTGATAATCAGTGGCAGAGCATCTTGCTTTTGGTCCCATTTATGTTATATACTATATGCTTTATCAATTTTTAATTGTTCTTGGCCAATGGCAGGATGGTACAAAAGATAAGACCAATAAAAAGCATGATATTGATTCATTAAAAACTAGTAGGGAATCCAAAGGACTACTATTTTACTCTCTGAAGGGAATACTAATAATTAAACATTGTACAGATATAAACAATCTTTAAAATATTAGCTGCTGCCTTATAATTATTAGCAATGTATCTAATGAACGGGACTCACATAAAACTTGTAAGAGGTGCAAAGGGCATATTATCAAGTATACTTAGGGGAGTGAAGAAGTACATGATTTTAATTAGACTACCCTATTATTTTATTTAATTCAGGCTGCAGTTAACTTAAAAGGACACCATATGGAAATTCCATTACCACACCAATGGTGACATTTTTACTTTACTCAGCCAGAAAAACTTCTTCATCTTCTCCAAAAAAGTATTGAACTTCAGTCCTTGGTAAAGTACCCAAAAACAAGAATGAAGTGAAGTGAATTATTGTCTAAGTCAGAATATATTTTATTTTGCTTTTTCACAGAGATTACATTTTTTTTATTCCCTCTAATTTCACAAACAGTTAACATACAGTATATTTGCAAAGGCAATATAACATATTAGAACAATAATATTTTTTTCAATTTTCTAAAGTTGTCAGAAAAACATGTGTAAAAGCAAATGAGCTTGGTATTTTATTTCTTTAAATGAATTGTTATACAGATTGTTCGTACTGTTAAAAGGAATTCTGCATTGGATTTTCTATGAAGGGCATGGAGAAAACAGTAACACCCTGACATCTGTTTGAATAACAGGTCACAATTTATCAATGACAGCAAAATATTACTTCCAAAACAAAGATGCATTTAAAATACAACGATTTAACTCAGCAACTTTAGAAAATGTGATACATTATTTGTTGTATCAGATCATTTTAAAAAATAATGTCTGTTGAGCAGTTTTCGAAAAAGTTTGTAGTTAAACATTGTCCCTGATTTACTATTGCTGTCCTGAAATCTTCAGGGCTATGCTACATCTAAAGGTTGTTGATAATATGACATATCAGCTTCAGGTGTGGAAATGCCAGATTCATGCCAGATTCATAATGGTGGTTTGGAGTGTGCCTGTAGCTTCCAAGAACCTGCCAGCTACAGTATGTAGTAACAATCAACTTACTTAAACTGAGCTTATGTGCAAACTGGTTGCTTTCCAAACATAAGATTTGTAGAGGATGAGTGCAACCATAAGTGTTGCTAGCTATTAGGGATGCGCTGGTTCAGTCTAAACACAGGCTTGGACCAAACTTTGTTTAAGCATTTCAGCCATCTCTGTATGAGATGGACATATTTTTCTCCTGCTATATAATAGATCTGCTGTCAAGGTCGTTAAGAAAGTAGTGAATTTTGGCACCACATAACACCACATCATTAGCAACCATTGACAATTTGACATCACCTGGCCCTGTTCTTTTAATTGCTTCACATCCCAGTCATGTAAATAAAGGTGTCAGATGCGGGTATGGAGATCGAGATGCTAAGAGGGCTCCCCTTGCGGCTAAGTGCAGCTCGTTCATGGCTTTGGGAACAGGTAGCACGGTGCCCAAAGATGCATGGTTGGCCAGGTGCTTGTTTGCAGTCCGATGAGCTCAGCTACTGAGGGATGGTCAAGGATGGCAAAGCAGAACTTGCAGTGTTCAGGTAAAAGGAGAAACCAGGAGACAGGCCAGGGGTCATGCACGGATTAATCAGTCCAGAGAGAATACAGGGGCGAGCCAAGGTCATGCATAGGTGGGGTCCACGTACGAGCCAAAGGTCAAGCCGGAAGATCAGGATGCAGAAGCAGAGTCCAGAAACAGGCCAAGGGTCAAACCAGGAGATCAGGAAGCAAGGTCAAGGCAAGCCGGGTCACAACGGGTATTCACAGATCAGGAAGCAAGGTCAAGTACACAAGGGAGCTGAGAAGATAATCCAGCAACGTCCTGTGGTCACAGGCTGGTTTAAATAGGGCCACTGGTGCCAGCACCTGTCACGCCACTTGCGCACCGTCGCGCACGTGCCGTATTGCGCGTGCGCCATTGAGCGCTGGCGTGCGCCAATGCACGCTGATGTGCGGCGCATGCTCGTGCACGTCTCAGGATCCTCCGTGGGCGTCCATGAAGGGTCTGGGCAACATTGCCAGTACTAGGAAAGCCATGTCCCTGACAAAAGGAGACAGAGACAGTATAAGAAAGTAATGGGGGTACCCCCAAAAATTCATACCAGGTCATTCTGTTCTGATATGGATTTTAAGGGAAACCCCACAGAAAAATTAAGAAAACAAAAAGCATGAGGATTTCCCCAAAAAAAGACATTTGACCCTTGTAAAGTGCCTTGAAAAAAAGTATTCATACTCCTTGATATTTTCCACATTTTGTCATTTTACAACCAAAAAACGTAAATGTATTGTATTGGGATTTTATGTGATAGACCAACAGAAAGTGGCACCTAACTGTGACATGGAAGGAAAATGATAACTGGTTTTCAAAATTGTTTACAAAGAAATATTTGAAGAGTGTGGTGTGCATTTGTATTCGGCCCCCCTGAATCAATACTTTGTAGAACCACCTTTTGCTGCAATTACAGCTGCAAGTCTTTTTGGGGATGCCTCTACCAGCTTTGCACATCTAGAAGAGTGACATTTTTGCCCATTCTTTGTGCGTCGGATTTGTGTACACACGATTGGAATTTAAACGATCGGATTTTGTTGTCAGAAAATTTTATATCCTGCTCTCAAACTTTGTGTATCGGAAATTCCGACGGAAAAAGGCTGATGGAGCCCACACACGATCGGAATTTCTGACAACATAATCCGATTGCACTTTTTCCATTGGAAAATCTGACCGTGTGTACAGGGCATAATAGTTGTCCTGCTTCTTTGATTAATGCTCTCCTTGCCCGACCTCTCAGTTTAGATGGATGGCCATCTCTTGGTAGGTTTGCAGTTGTGCCGTATGCTTTCCATTTTCAGATGATGGATTGAACAGTGTTCCGTGAGATGCTCAAAGCTTGGCATATTTTTTTATAACCTAACCCTGCTTTAAACTTCTCCACAACTTTATCCCTGACTTGTCTGGTATGTTGCTTGGCCTAATGATGCTGTTTGTTCACTAAGTTTCTCTAACATCTCTAAGATTAAATTACACACAGATGGAATCTATTTTCTAATTAAGTGACTACTGCAGGCAATTGGTTCCACCAAATTATAGTTAGGGGTATCAGAGTAAAAGGGGCTGAATACAAATGCACGCCACACTTTTCAGATATTTATTTGTAAAAAAATGTGAAAACCATTTATAATTTTCCTTCCACTTCACAATTATGTGTCATTTTGTGTTGGTCTATCACACAGAATCCCAATAAAATACATTCACGTTTTTGTTTGTAACATGGCAAAATGTGGAAAATTTCAAGGGTATAAATACTTTCAAGGCGCTGTATGTTAAATCACCTTGTCCCCATGTTTATGAGGACAAGGGCCCCTTTCCCACAACCCTGACCTAGTAGCCATGGGGGGATCTGCAGGACGGGGGGCTTATCAGAAACTGGAAGCCCCCTTTAACAATAAACGGGCACACAGATCCCCCCATATGAATGAGTAGGGAGTATTAGAAGACACCTTACATTTTTTTTGAATGAGTATGGGTATGAGGGAGAGTATAACTGGGAGTGCTGCTTACTATATATTGTGAGGGTGTATGTACCTGGACTTGGCGCTTGATATATACAATGAGGGTGGATCTAATTGTTAGTATTTTCAGCTATTTACAGAAAGGTTGAGTGTAAACGGGTTTGTCACTACATATACAGTATACAGCATATTGTTTCTTTTTTTCATCACTATGTTAGTTTGCGTTAACAAAGTGTTAGTTTATATAAGACAATTTCACGTATGCACCTTTCTATCTTTACAGATTCTAAAGGAAGTCTAATTTAATAACTTATAATGTACAGTTTATATCCTCTCTTATGTCATTACAAACTATTGTGTAGGCATCACAATATGTCTTATAAAAGAGAGATTATTACTGTGAAAAAGCAAGATTAAAACAATGCAATGCTAATGCTGCAGATGTATGCTTAAAGAAAGTTATAGATCATCTCCTGTGGGGTAATGAGATTCAGAAAGTTCTCTTTCCCTCTAGCAGAGTCAAACAACTGAGGAAAAAATCCATGCAGAAGTGTGTCCAAATTCAATCTGGTGAATAAAGAATGGCTTCCTTTGTAATAGACAAAAGTAGTAAACGAAGTGTGATAATTAAGGATTTTAACTAATGTTAATTAATAATCAATGAATTTTACATAGATCTGCGCTCAGCTATGCATGGGGGATTTATAAATGAGTAGCAAGAGATTAAAGAAAGCATGTAAGCTAGTTAAGAAATTTAAAATGCATAGTCCAGCCCAAGTGCAGATAAAGGGTAACTACTATTGCATTTACTAGCCAGAATACCCTCAACTATGTGCCTTTTAGAACATAACTTGTTTGTGGGATGCTGACTGCTTTGGGGAATGTACTTGAAAAACAGGTCCGTACATGGTGGGACATCTGTATGTTTGAACAGTACATTAAAGAAAAAATCTTAGTTAGGAGTCTAAGATGGGACATAGTCCCCCAAGATGGGCTCAATGATCCAGAATCCATGAAAGAATGGTATGAGTTTTTTACTAATATGGGATTTAAGTTGCAGGATTTGGTTCTTGCGCGTAAACGAAAGAAAATGGCTATTTTAGAAGGTAAAATTAATGAATTTCGTTTACAAATAGACCCCTTAAAGGATTCCCAACAAGTAGTGGATTTTAACACCTTTATAAAAAAGAAGTTCGAAAAAATTGATAAGGATACACAGAAAAAGAAGGCAAAGAAGTTCCATAGGGATTTGAATGATTTTAGGTCTGGTTCTGTGTATCTGTGACAACAGAATAAAGCTCCATTAAATATTGAAGGTAATGGGGAAGATGACCAGTGTCAGGTCCCTGCTAGCCAGGTTAATAACTTTCCTACCATGGCCCCTGGTGTGGGTGGTAATAGAAGGGATAATGGCTATAGCCGCCCCCCAAATAATCACTCCACCCCTGTCAGGAGGAATATGGATTATGGGAGGAGTAATGAGGGGAGGAATGGTACCAATTCCTACCATCACACACCTTCCAATAATCAATATCAAGTCCCTGTTTATAATAGATTTGATCCCCTGAGGGAAAATGGGGACAGAACAAGATTCCAGTCCCCCCGTCCTTTTTTAGGGAGGGGGAGAGGCTGGCAGAAGCGGGGTCGAGGGTACCCTCAGCAGAGAGGGAGACCACCGGGACGCTCACAGCCGAGACAGGACTATCGCGAACCGCAGTGGAGGGAAGAGCCGCAACAGGAGTGGGGGTATCCTCATTATCCCAACCAGTGGAGAGAAGAACAAGGGGCTGTAGGGCAGGACGAAGGGTCCAAAAAAAAGAAGGAGAGAGCAGGACTAGGAGGCATTTTTAATTTAAGTAACGCGGTTTTATCTCATAAAGAAACCAATATCCTGCATTTAGGTTTGAAGTGTGGCCTTAAAAGGCCAATCAATAAATTTGATGTCTTTATTGACATACATAAATACATGAGAAAAGTGAAATTAGAAAAGTGAATATTAAGAAATATTTTTTAAATAGAAATTCCCAACCAGTTAGCATTAGGGCCTCGGGGCCACTGGATAGTGGATTAAGTCACTTTTCAATCCTCTGAATAGCGCGAATCAACACATTGAAGAGTTTAAAGGATTAGAGATACAGGATTTGGAGCATTTAGTGCCCAAAAAGAAAGTAAATCCCCAACATATACTAGATGGGATCACTATGCTTGAAAAGAGGAAGGAGATTGTTATAAGGCCCGCCGATAAAGGGGGAGGGGTAGTGATTTTAAATAAAGAATTTTATCATAGCCAGCTTACCGCAATGTTAAATGATAGTAATACTTATGTAAAATTAACAAAGGATCCTACTACACAATATGAGAAAGACTTTAGGAATTTGGTGGAAATGGGTTACTCGACAGGAGTTTTGACTAACAGAGAAAGAAAATATCTTGTGCCGAGTAGCAGCAGAATCCCTACAATTTATACCTTACCTAAGATACATAAGGATCTGAATAACCCCCCCGGGAGGCCAATAGTGAACGGGATTGGCTCCATTACATCTCGGATGGGCCAATACCTGGACCACTTCCTCCAAGACAGTGTCACACGTACAAAGGCATATCTTAGGGATACTAAGAGTCTGCTACAAATTTTGCAACAGGTGGACTTATCAGGGAAGCAAGAACTATATTTGGTAACAGCGGATGTGGCATCTCTTTATTCAATCATCCAACATGATGATGCACTCTTAGCCCTTAATTGGGCCCTGTGCCAACGTGATGATTTGCCACATAACCAAAAAGTCTTTATTAGAAATGCTCTAGACTTCTGCCTGAGCCACAATTTCTTCTGGTTCGATGGTCAGTTCTTCTCCCAATGTAGGGGCATTGCTATGGGGGCTAAATTTGCCCCGAGCATAGCAAATTTGTTTATGGGGGAGTGGGAGGACAAAATGATTTTTTCGGTCTCCCGCACCCAGCTCCTACTATACAAAAGATACAAAGACGATCTGTTCTTTATTTGGGAAGGGCCCATGGATAGTTTACAAGAATTTTTAGGTGAACTCAACTCTAATGTTAATAATATTAAACTGACCAGTGAATGTAGTCAGAGTGAGATACATTTCCTGGATGTGAGTATCTTTAGACAAGGGAATAGGTTGGGAACTAAGGTCTACTTCAAACCTACAGACTCTAACAGTTACCTACACATTGATAGCGGGCATCACCCTATGTGGTTAAAAAATATTCCGAAAGGACAACTCACTAGGGTAAAAAGGAACTGTTCTGAAGAGGGGGATTTCTTGCTGCAGGCTCAGACTATAAAGAAAAAATTTATGGAAAAGGGAATTATGAAGAAGCGTTGGACTCTATCATTCAGGAATTAGCTGTGCAACCTAGGGATGCCTTTTTGGAAGAAGGATCGTTAGTCCCAAATAGGAACAGTCATGAATGGAGCTTTATCTCAGGCTTCCACTCCCAGTATAAAGAAGTGGAAGATATCTTTGCTGCCCATTGGCATGTTTTATGTATGGACAAAGTGTTGCAGTCAGTTTTGCCCTGTAGACCTCAGTTTATCTATAGAAGGGCCCTGAGTTTTGCGGACAAAATAGTGCGGAAAGTGTTGGATCCACCTTCTAGGCCCCCCACTTTCTGGAATAGATATGGCTTCTACAGTTGTAGGAGGTGTTGTGTGTGTAAGGAAGTGGATAGACCATTGAGAGCTATGGAGAGTTTTGTATCCACCTCTAACAATAAAGAATTTGCCATTAAAGAATTTATTGCATGCAACACCTCCTTTGTGGTCTATGCTCTACAATGTCCGTGCGGGCTTATTTATATAGGACGCACTAAGAGACTTTTAAAAATCAGAATCGCAGAGCATATAACAAATATAAAAATAGGTTTTAAAGACCACGATGTCTCGTTCCATTTTAAATTAAAGCATAATCAAGATCCATCTGGCCTCAAATTTTGGGGCATTGACCATTTAAAACCAAAATGGAGGGGTTCCAATTTGGTTCAGGATCTGTCTAGGAGAGAGACCCAATGGATCTTTTTGGCGGATACTTTATCGCCAAAAGGGTTAAACGTGGATCTGGATATTAACTGTTTTATAAGCGATTTTTAAAGTTTTGAATTAATTGATTTGGAGCAGTATTTGCAGATTTCTTCTCTTAGTCTCCAATTTTTTCATATACCATATACAGTATATATGACTGTATATTTGGTGTTTGATCCTAAGTTTTTTTTTTTTTTACTATTTATTTATTTTTTGCCTCTTATCTAATCCTGTGATTTGTCCTCGCTGCCTTTTAGCTGCATTTTTTGATATGTGCAATTTTAAATGCAATTTTTTAAGTACAGGTTTTTAGATACGTTTGGTTTTAAGCACATATGAATCAAATGTATTAAGTACATATGGATCAAATGTACTTTTTCTGGTGTTTTTTTGGAAATAATCTACTTGTTGGTGACTTTTGGGTAATGAGCTATGCTTTAATGCCCTATTTTCTAAAAATATTAAGTTTTATTATTACGTAGAATTCACTGTAATAAGAATTTAGTATTTATTTATTTTTAATTTTTAATTTTTAATGGTGTAATATACGATGTAATGACTATAAGGCTATAATGAGAACTAACTCTTTGGTCAGAAGCAGTATGATTATGATTGAGTGATGTACTAATGATTGAAGTATGAGGGTCTCTATATTCATTAGTGCGTTTAATTTATGTTATTATGCTGCGCTGTTTTTCAGTGAATAGACTGAAAAGATAATAGCTTACTGTACTGTATTGATGTATGATAGGGAATTTAGTGTGGACTATTGAATATATGTGTTAATTTACACAGTATCAGATACTGTTAGCCCCTATTAGAAAAGCGCAATGTGCAGTGCTAGTTTATACACCAGTCCACTGGCTTGTTTAGCCTGGGGATGTGTACATCTGCATATGTGAGCTGACGTTTCTAGTGCAGGATGGTTGATTGTCCCTCCCCCCCGCCTGTAGGAAGCCAGCAGTGTGAGCTTCGGCTGATGGCGCGCACCTGTCGTCATGCCGAACGCTCTCGGATTGGCTAGGGAGGCTGGGGTCGGATAATTTAAACCTGTCCATCAGTCGTGTAGGCACGCCCTCTGTTGAAGTCAGGATATGACGAAACGCGTCAGGGCGTGGCCTACACGACGCCAGAAGTGACGCTTGCGCTCCACCACAGCCTGATTCACAACCAGGAAGTAAAGATCGTTCCTGGGGGAGCTTGAGCCGGCTGAGGCTATTATGGTGAAGTGCATGATCTAAACGCTTCCTTTGATGTGCTCTGTTGATTGCAGTGGTGATGTACGTATATCTATTGAAGGGGGGTTCTTTGTGTGATGTGATGGGCTTTTTAATCAATAAATAGGATTATGCTATGTGCGTTTCTCTTTTTGTTGTTTGGTTATTTCTGAGCTCTGATCATTTGTGAATCTTCCGGAGTGGTGCAGTTGGTGGCTTGTAGCTTGGATGTTCCTTTCCTTGGAGGCTCATTATTATGAAGTTCTGGTGAGTTTAACCCCCTGAGGGGAGTGTGTTCTCACATGGTGGAATTGGAGTGATCGGTGGAAGGTGCACACTGAACTTCTATACTATAATCACCTATGAACACTTTCTGAACTGCTTTTTGAACTACCCACCACTCTCAAAGGACTTTTTCATGTGAAGTTGGCTACATGCAGATTTGTTTCAGCTCAACACTAGCGCTGTTTTGAGTGTGATATTTTAATTTAGTTTGCCGATTATTATATACCACTTTGTATTATAACTTGTTTGTTACAATAAATCAGTATCACCTGACTCCACAACTAAGCTCTGGTATGTCCAATTAGAGCGCAATCATTATTATTAGGAAATATCCCACTGTACAGGTCAGCGATCAAGACCCAGAAATCAAATTCCTATAAAAAAAATTGAAGCAAAAAAAGCAGATATACAGAAGAGGATTTTATGGCAAATTAACCAACATAGAAAAGAGGGAAAATATTTCTGGAGACTTGTTCTACTGCCAACTATCAATTGAGCATTTCTCTCACATCCTGTTGTGTTTACAGGACCAGAAGAAAAAACTTTTCAAAAAGACCTGTGTGGCAAAAGCAAACTCTGACAGGGGCTTTGAACAAAAAAATATTTAGATACTTTTTTTGTAAATTCTTGTATTTAACATTTTTGATCAAGGACATAGGTGTGGTCACAACACACAAATAAGGCCTCCTCACACAGCTCCCGTTGCCTATCAGTTCTACAACGGTTCCTTCAGCTTGTCTTCCAACAGCTCGACTTTGCTGACATGCCACTGGAAAAAGGGAGATACTGACACAGCTGACAATTCTGCTAAAGGGAAGAAAGGGGGAATTACAGCTTACATCATAAACTGCAGGCCATCGATCTCATCCAGCTCATCCAACATGGTGGACCTGCCCCCTCCTTCACTATCTGGAGAATTCCCAGTGCTCCTTTGGGATGACACACAGATGGGAGCATCTGCATAATGTAAGTCCTCCTACCTCACTGCTAGGGATGAGCTTCGTGTTCGGTCGTTCGCCGAATTAAGAACAATATGGTCTGTTCGCGCCAAATTCGAGTGGCGCTTCACGGTCCATAATTCACTGCAGCATTGCAGTGCATTGCTGGCTGATGATTGGCCAAGCATGCACTATGACCCGCATGCTTGGCCAATCACAGCGCTGTGTGTACAGAGAGCCGTAATAGGCCAAAGCCAAGGAGGCTTTGGCCAATTATGGCTCAGGAGGTTTAGTACACGCCCCACACTATATAAGGCCGCCTGCACGTCTGCCCTGTGTAGAGTGTTCCGGTGTTGAGACAGAGATGGAGAGCGAGAGAGACAGTGTCATTTGATTTAAGTTAAATAGAGTAGGTAGGTCGAGTCAGT
The DNA here is from genome assembly GCF_042186555.1 of Aquarana catesbeiana. Taxonomy (NCBI): domain Eukaryota; kingdom Metazoa; phylum Chordata; class Amphibia; order Anura; family Ranidae; genus Aquarana; species Aquarana catesbeiana. The sequence goes on from NC_133324.1 coordinate 202,956,788, forward strand.
TAGCTGCAGTTACAGTGTATTGTGTATATATTTGCATCCCAGGTGTTGTGTATGTGTGTATATATATATATATATATATATATATATATATATATATATATATATATATATATATATATATATATACACTGTATTCAGTTTAGCTATATCCTGTTCTTCTCTTCCTAATATACTGACAGGCAGGCAGGTATTTTTATTTACAGTATTTCCAGTTACTGTACTGTGTACCCTGCACAGTCTCACCTATAGTATAGCTACCTGCAGCTAGGTGCTTGTGTAGGCTCTTTGAAGTATTTCCAGTTGCTGTACTGTGTGCCCCGCACAGTCTCATCTACAGTATAGCTACCTGCAGCCAGGTACTTGTGTAGGCTCTTTGAAGTATTTCCAGTTACTGTACTGTGTACCCCGCACAGTCTCACCTACAATATAGCTACATGCAGCCAGGTGCTTGTGTAGGCTCTTTGAAGTATTTCCAGTTACTGTACTGTGTACCCCGCACAGTCTCACCTACAGTATAGCTACATGCAGCCAGGTGCTTGTGTAGGCTCTTTGAAGTATTTCCAGTTACTGTACTGTGTACCCCGCACAGTCTTACCTACAGTATAGCTACCTGCGGCCAGGTGCTTGTGTAGGCTCTTTGAAGTATTTCCAGTTATTGTACTGTGTACCCTGCACAGTCTCACCTACAGTATAGCTACCTGCAGCCAGGTGCTTGTGTAGGCTCTTTGAAGTATTTCCAGTTACTGTACTGTGTACCCCGCACAGTCTCACCTACAGTATAGCTACCTGCAGCCAGGGGCTTGTGTAGGCTCTTTGAAGTATTTCCAGTTACTGTACTGTGTACCCCGCACAGTATCACCTACAGTATAGCTACCTGCAGCCAGGTGCTTGTGTAGGCTCTTTGAAGTATTTACAGTTACTGTACTGTTTTCCCCTGCACAGTCTCACTTACAGTATAGCTACCTGCAGCCGGGTGCTTGTGAAGGCTCTTTGAAGTATTTCCAGTTACTGTACTGTGTACCCCGCACAGTCTCACCTACAGTATAGCTACCTGCAGTCAGGTGTTTGTGTAGGCTCTTTGAAGTATTTCCAGTTACTGTACTGTGTACCCCGCACAGTCTCACTTACAGTATAGCTACCTGCAGCCAGGTGCTTGTGTAGGCTCTTGACGTATTTCCAATTACTGTACTGTGTACCCTGCACAGTTGCACCTACAGTATAGCTACCTGAAGACAAGTGCAGGTGTTATCATACTAATGATACTACAGGCAGGCAGTTGATTCTGCTATCTGCAGTATAATCAATATATATATATATATATATATATATATATACATCCCAGTTTTGTGTAGCTCACTGCAGGCCGATGGTATGTCTGGAAGGCCAACAAGGAGAGGCAGACAGTCACAAGCCAATAAAAGAGGCCAAGCAGGCTCTGTGCCTAGAGGAACAGTGCATCCTCATCAGCACGTGGCCGTGGGACACGTTTGGCCTTTTTTTCGGCAGCTGGCCGTGTTGAGCCGCAACATGCTGAAGACTTGGTCGAGTGGATGTCCAAGCCGTCCTCATCCTCCTCATCCTCTCTCACCCAGGCTCAGGGTACTTTGTCTGGCAAAGCAGCTGCCAATGCGGCCTCTTCCCTCGGCTCAATAGCATCAGTGACTCCTTCCCTAGCTCCACCATATCCTCCTGAGGAGTCCCGCGAACTGTTTGACCACAGTGTTGGGTACAGGCTCCAGGAGGATGCCCAGCGTTTTGAAGGCTCTGATGATGGTACTAAGCTAGATGAAGGCAGTAACGTGAGCCCGGACAGAGGGGGTGCCCAAGAAGGACAGCAATCTGGCAGTCATGTTCCCCCTGCTGCAGCATACTGCAAGGTTTGCTCCAGTGATGAGGAGGGAGGGGATAATGAGGTCACTGACTCAACGTGGGTGCCTGATAGGAGAGAGGAGGAGGAGGCACATCACCAATGAGGCAGGATGCCCTCCAGGAGCCAGCCTAAGGGCAGCACACTGACTGCATCACACTGCAGAGCTCCGCATGTGCAGGGCGCTGCTGTCTCTGCGTGTTATTCCAAAAGTTCTTTGGTCTGGGCCTTTTTTGAGATGAGTGCATCAGATCGCACCGCTGCTATTTGCAACATATGTCTCAAGTGTATCCAAAACATCTCCCGCTTGGGCACCACATGCTTGACCAGACATATGTTGACCTGCCATGCAGTTCGTTGGCAAGCGTCTCTAAAAGACCCTCACCAAAGAACAAAGAGGACCTCTCCTAGCTCCTCATCAGCTGGGATCTCCAACCCCACTATACCTTCAGTCCTCTCTGAGATCTGCACTGAGAGGAATGAAGGTGTAGAATTTGGTGTGTCACAGCCAAGTACTTGTGGGCAATCTGCTATCGGTACAACGATGTCAGATTGTACCAGGTAAATTTCCCTGCCCCAGCTGCTGCACTGCAGAAAGAAGTTTGCTCCCAGCCATCCACATGCCCAGCGGTTGAATGCTAGCTTGGCAAAATTGCTAGCACTTCAACTGCTACCTTTTCAGTTGGTAGACTCTGCCCCCTTCCATGAGTTTATGGAATGTGCGGTTTCTCAGTGGCAGGTTCCCAAAGCCACTTTTTCTCATGGAAGGCGATTCCGGCTCTCTACCGGCATGTGGAAGGCAATGTCTTGGCCTCACAGGACAGGGCAGTCAGCAGTAAGCTGCATATTATCGCTGACTCATGGTCCAGCAGGCATGTACAGGGACGTTACCTAAGTTTCACGGCGCATTGGGTGACTCTGCTGGCAGCTGGGAAGGATGCAGGACAAGGTGCAGTAGTGTTGGAGGTTGTTCTGCCACCACGCCTCCAAAATGCCACTACTGGTGATTCTGACACACCTCTCTCCTCCACCCCCTCCTCTTCTTCTTCCTCCATGGCCTCTTCCTGTGCTTTGTCCTTGGAACCAGCGGTGCTCTGTAGGCGTTCAAGGGGCTACGCAAGTACGCAGGCCAAAAGATGCCATGCGGTGCTTGAGCTGGTGTGCTTGGGGGACAGGAGCCACACTGGGGCAGAGATTCTGTGAGCTCTGCAGGGGCAGGTTCAGAGGTGGTTGACACCACGCCAACTTAAGGCACAAATGGTGGTTTGCGACAATGGCACCAACCTCCTCTCCACCCTCCGACAGGGACAACTGACCCATGTACCCTGTTTGGCTCATGTCCTTAACTTGGTGGTGCAGTGGTTCTTGGGCAGGTACCGGGCTTACAGGATGTCCTGAGGCAGGCCAGGAAAGTCTGTGTGCATTTCCGCCGGTCATATAATGCCAGTGCTCGGCTGGCAGACCTCCAAAAGGTATTTAACCTGCCCAAGAACCGCCCAATCTGTGACATGCCCACCAGGTTTTTTCCCCACGCCTGTGGGCCATGATCAGGGATGCATGCACTGTCCTGTCACCATTTGAGGAGGCCACGAGGATGGTGAGCAGTGACAGTGCATTCCTCAGTGACACTGTCCCCCTTGTCCACCTGTTGGAGCACATGGACAGGGAACTTGAGGCAGAACAGAGGCAGGAAGAGGAGGACTTCCTTAGCTCTCAAGGCCCCCTTTATCCAGACAGTGTTCCTGCGTGCCCGCCGATCACACAGGAAGAGGACGAGGAGGAGGAGGAGGATGATGTGTCAGCATGGAGGTGGAGCCTGGCACTCAGCATCAGCAGCAGTCTTTAAGGGATCATTTACAGTCCCAAGAAACCCATGGACTACGTGGCTGGGAGGAGGTGGCTGCGGATCATGTTGTCCTTAGTGACCCAGAGGACTCCGGACCGAATGCCTCAGCAAACCTATGCTGCATGGCCTCCCTGATCCTGCAAAGCCTGCGGAAGGATCCTCATATTCGTGGTATCAAGGAGAGGGATCAATACTGGATGTAAACCCTTCTTGATCCACGTTACAAGGGTAAGGACCTTATCTTGCTGTCGCAGAGGGAGCAGAGGATGAAACATCTTCGGGAGGCCTTGCAGAAAGGTCTGTGCAGAGACTGGGAGGTTACAAACTCTTGTTCCTGGACAATGTGTTGTTGAGGCTTCGGTCAGTCAAAGAAGGAGAGGTGGAGAAGGTGGGCATCTGACCGATACGTTCAGACAATTTTTTAGTCTGCAGCCCCAAAGTATGATCGGTTCCAGCAACCATCACCAGTGTTTGTTTTACATGGTGCAGGAATACCTAGGGGCAAGATTTGACTTGGACACCTTTCCCACCGAAACTCCTCTGGGTTACTGGGTCTTGAGGATGGATCACTGGCCAGAGCTTGCACAGTTTGCAATTGAGCTACTGGCCTGTCCTGCATCCAGCAAAGAGACAGTCACAACCCAATCCAGCAAAGAGACAGTCACAACACAGGCCCACATCCAGCAACATTGTCAATTAATTTTTCAAAAAAAATGTGATGTCTAACAACTTGTTTCCAGTCCACAGTGAGCAGTCAGTCAGGCAGGCTACATGCAGCGCAGCTCTTCCACACAGCTGCAACTGGTGACCAAACCAGCATCTGGTCTGTAGGGAGAGGTGGAGTGCAGATGATATTACTCCACCTTCCTCTCTCTCAGGCTGCAGCCAGAACTAAGTGAGCTGCATTGGCTAACTCTGCAGCTGCCCTGCTAAAGCAATAGTATACAGAGAGTGCTTCTCCCTTACATTCTGGCACATTTCACAAAAAAAAGCCCTGGTAATGAGAGAAGTATAACATACTGTTTCTGTTCTGAGACCCCTGGGTGGTAAGATGGTTGTACAAAAATGATTCTTAGTGATCAAAAGGGCCCAACTTTGTGATAGTTATTTAAATTGTGTCATTTGCTGTTGTGGAACACTGTTTTTAGAGTAGTAGAGAGGAAATGCTTGACTTGCCAATTATCTAATGTGGGGGTCTATCATTGGTTGAATATGTGTTACATTATTAACCACTTCACACCCGGCCACTGCACATAAATGGCCGGGTGGGCGTTTCCTCCTTCTGGGTGGACGTTCCTGACCGTCCTTCAGAAGGAGAGAGATCACGCGGCCACGTGCCCGTGCAACTGCACAATCTTGATGTGTGTGTCCCCCGGACACGCCACATCTCAGATCGGCAGGAGGGCTCTGTGATTTGCCCCCTGGTGACATGATGGCTGTGTCCAATCAGAGCCATCATGTGATGAAAACAGCCTGGGTTATGTCACAAAAAGTGTGATCGTGCAGCTGCGTGCTGATGTGCCCGTGTCCCCCAGAGACAGGGCAACGTCGCTTGGCAGAAGGAGTCTATGATTGGCCCTCCTGATCACATGACAGCTGTGTCCAATCACAGCCGTCATTTAGTAAACAGAGAGCCATTGCCAGGCAATTGGCTCTGCTTCTCCTCACACAGAGTCAGTGAGGAGAAGGAGAGCGGATCTGCTAGCAGGGGATCAGTGTGTATGAGTTGTTTTTTACAGCTTTTTACATACTGATCACCCAGCTAGTGTCTACACATAGTGTCCCCAAACTGTAAAAAACACGAACACTTGTCACACAACTTTCCCACATATGTCCCGTAAACATCTGTCCCAGTAAACATCTGTCCCCATCTGTCCCAGGAAACCTCTGTCCCACTGAACATCTGTACACATCTGACTCACTGAACATCTGTCCCAGTAACTATCCCACTGAACATCTGTCCGTGATCATCTGTCACATCTGTCTGTGATCATCAGGCGCACATCTGTTTGTGATCACCTGGCGCACATCTGTCTATGATCATCTGGCACATCTGTCCATAATCATCTGTCACATCTGTCCATGATCATCTGGAACATCTGTCACATCTGTCCGTGATCATCTGGCACATCTGTGCGTGATCATCTGTTCACATCTGTTTTTGATCATCTGCGCACATCTGTCCATTATCATCTGCCGCACATCTGTCTGTGATCATCTGGCACACATCTGTCTATGATCATCTGGTGCATCTGTCTACGATCATCTGGCACATCTGTCTGTGATCATCTGGCACATCTGTCCATGATCATCTGCACACATCTGTCTGTGATCATATGCGCACATCAGTCTGTGATCATCTGCGCACATATGTCGTGATCATCTGGCACATCTGTCCATGATTATCTGCCACATCTGTAATGATCTGCACATATCTGGTGCAAATCTGTAATTTATGCTCCTAGAACATTGGGTTCACGTAAACCTAAATTAAAGATATATATCATTTCCTTAGTTACTTTTGTAGGTATTTAAATGATTTATACCTACTATACATATTGTTTACAAGTAGAGTGTATATAGGTCAAATAAATTCTGATAATGAGCTTTAATCGTAAGGTGGAGAAAAGGAAAGAGAAAGAAGAAAAAGGGTTGAAAGGTAGAGGTATGGTCCACAAGGTTGTCCTGCTCGTCAGTTTATTATTCTTTTTAGTTCTCTTTGAAGCCTTAGAATGGGTGTCTCTGTAAGTCATTTAATCTGTTACCATGGCAACAGGACAGAGTCATTGAAGTTTGACAGGAACTGTTGTTTTATCCAAGGATGCCAAAGTTTTTCAAATTTTGGTATTTGATTTTGATCGATGGCTACCATCTTAGCATGGGACATTGTATTATTCATTCTGTGAATTGTTTCTGCTAGTACCAATGTAGGAGATTTCCATGCCTTGGCCACTGTTTGTTTTGCAGCCGTTATTAGTTGGATCATAAGTTTGAATTGAGAGAGTGTTAACCATTCCGGTTTTAGATTAAGTAAAGTTAAATATGGATCTGGTATTATTTTTTAAAATATTTTAGATGCAATCACGAAGACTTCCTTCCAGAAGGTTTGGATTACTGGGCACGTCCACCATATGTGTAAATATGTGCCTATTTCTGGGCATCCTCGAAAACAAAGAGCTAAGGTATTAGGTGAATATTTTGCCACTCTAGCGGGTACAAGGTACCAGCGAGTTAGGACTTTATAATTTGTCTCCAGTGCTAAGATGTTGGGTGAAGATGACTTAGATGTGAGCCATATGTTAGACCAGTCTGTGTCTTCTAAAGTTCGTCCCAGGTCCTCCTCCCACCTCTGAAAGTAAGAGGGTCTATTAAGATTTGTTGCTTCATATAATTGATTATAAAGTGATGAAATTGTACCTTTAGCAAATGGATCTTTTGTACAGATTGATTCAAAAATGGATAATTGGGATAATGGTGTATCCCCCTTTAGGAATGGTGTATAGAAATTTTTGATTTGGAGATATCTAAATATCTCAGAGTTTGGTAGATCATATTTTTCTCTAAGCGATGGGAATGAAAGGAATGATTTAGATGCTATGAAGTCATTTAGTGTCTGAATGCCTGATGTTGTCCAAGCTTTAAAAGAATTTGGGTAGATCCATGCCAGATAAAAGGCCGGATTTCTGATAAAAGAAAGGAGAGGATTGTGTGGAGATTGTAACTGATATTTGGTTTTTAGTTTATCCCAGAGAGATAAGAAGTGTTTAGTTATGGGATTATGAATTTTAAAGCGGTCTTTAGGATCAAGCCATAATAAATTTGATATTAGTAGAGGGTCATTTTCTGAAGCCTCTATAAATACCCATAATGGGATTTCCTGTTTTGCATGGTATTTGGACAGACTGGCCAAATGTGCTGCTCTGTAGTAGTTAATAAAATTAGGGTATCCCAGGCCTCCTTTATTTTTGGGAAGATGTAGTGTGTGTATAGGTATACGTGGTTTAGAAGAGCCCCATATAAACGAAGTTGCTCTTTTTTGTACTATTCTCAAAAAATAGGAAGGAATTGGAATAGGGAGGACTCTGAATAGATAAAGCAATTTGGGTAGAATAGTCATTTTGATTGCATTAATCTTCCCTATCCAGGATAAAGGAAGTTGCGACCATTGTTTTATTAGATTTGTGATCTGTCTTAATACAGGAGGATAATTGGTTGAGAATAAGTCAGAATGAGATGCTGTTAAATGAATTCCAAGATATGGGATTGATTTTTCTGCCCATGTGAATGGGAGTGCAGCCCTAGCCGGGATCAATTCCATGTTTGTGAGTGAAATATTAAGCACTAGGCATTTCTTAGGATTAATCATAAGGCCGGATAGGGCTGCAAATCCATCAAGAGCTGGTATTAAGTTAGGACCAGAGACCTGTGGTGATGATAGAAAAAGTAATATATCATCTGCAAATATACATAATTTGTGTGTAATACCTCCTACTTCAATGCCAGTTATAGTTTGGTTTGTTCTGATGTATTGGGCCATGGGTTCGAGTATAAGGGCAAATAATAAGGGAGATAATGGGCAACCCTGTCGGGTACCTCTTTCGATATTAAAGGCTTCAGATTTGTATCCAGCATATTTTATATAGGCTTTGGGTTTATTATATAATGCTTTGATCCATGTTAAAAAGTGGGGTCCAAAACCCCATTTTTGTAATGAATATTGCATATATTGCCAGGATACTGTGTCAAATGCCCTCTTAATATCGAGAGATAGAAAACATAAAGGGATTTTCCGTTTTTTAGCAATATGTGCCAATAACACTGCCCTGCGTACATTTTCGCCTGCCTGTCTATTTGGCATGAAGCCTACTTGATCTCTATGATCTCTATTAATTTTCCTATAATGCTATTGAGGCGTTTTGCTATTATTTTTGCTAATAATTTAATATCGAGGTTTAACAGAGAGATAGGCCGATAATTCACACAGGAAGTATCATCAGAAAGGGGTTTTGGGATCATACAAACAATTGCCATTAGTGTTTCTTGCCGAAAAGAATGTCCATCTAGAAGTTTGTTAAAAGTTTCAGTGAGAATGGGAGAGAGTATTTCTGAGAATGTTTTATAGTATAAAGCCAAGTAGCCGTCTGGGCCTGGTCTTTTGTTAAGTTTTAGGTCTTTTATGGTGTTAGCAACTTCATCTATAGTTATAGGCTCATCCAAACTGCTTTTTTGATTCTGAGATAACTCAGGTAAGGTTATTTTTGAGAAGAAGGATTCAGCCTCTGTAGGATTAAATTCATTGTTTGTCTTATATAAAGTTGCGAGATGTGAGTGAAATTTATGGACTATTTTAACTGGATTACAAGTGTAAACATTTTTTGATAATTTCAAACGTATTGGTTTGAAAGATTTGTTAGTTGAATTTAATGCCCGAGCCAAATATGTACCTGGTTTGTTTGTATTCATGTAGAAATTGTGTTTGGAGCGTTTGAGGGATTTATCAACTGACTCAGTGAGAAATAGATCGTATTCCAATCTAGATTTTTCCAGATGAGATTTTGTACTCTGAGATGGATTATCTTGAAATGATATGTAGGCTGCATTAAAATTGAGTTCTAGTTTTTTTGCTAGATTTTTGCATTCCCGTTTAAATAGTGCCATTTGTCTTTGTATTGTACCACACAAGACAGGCTTATGAGCTTCCCACAGTGTTATTGGGGAGATGTCTGTTGTATTATTAATTGATATGTATTCCTTTAAAGCTTGTTCAATGGCCATCTGATGTAGTGGGTGTTTGAGCATTATGTCCGGTAAGTACCACATTGGGTCATGCGCTTTTGGTATGGCTGAGGCTATAGTAGTGTATACTGCATTATGGTCAGACCACGGAATCGGAATTATATCTGATGCAATAATTTCTGGTATCATTCCTATTGTTAGAAAAATATGATCTATTCTGGTGAAGGTTTGATGAGGGTGCGAGAAATAAGTGAATTTCTTTTTCATTGGGTTACTTTCTCTCCACGAATCTACCAGATTGTATTTGGAAAGAAGTTGAGAAAAAGGTAATCTAGAGGTTATTTTGGATGGTGTAAAAGGTGATTTATCTAGAAATGGGAGGAGGACCTGGTTCGAATCCCCACACATTATCACTGTTCCTATTTTGTGTGTATTAATCACTTGTAATATATGTGAGAGGAATGGTGTAGGTTGTTTGTTAGGAGCGTAGTAGGAAATCACCGTGATTGCTGTATCCATTATATAACCCATGAGTATCAGGTATCTACCTTCTGGGTCTTTAATTTCTGATGATAAGGTGAATGGTGTGGTTCGGTGAAATGCAATTAGAGTTCCCCTTTGTTTGGTACAGGCAGAAGCCGTGTAAATTTGTTGATAAAAAGGAGAAATATATTTTGGAGTAGAATCTTTGGTGAAGTGTGTTTCTTGGAGGCATACTATGTGAGCCTTCTTGTTATGGAAAGTACGGAAGGCTTTGGTCCTTTTTTGAGGGACATTTATTCCCTGAACATTCAGGGAAAGTATATTCAGTGGTGCCATGGCAATAGATCAAATAGTTTTGACTTACTTTTTGTTATGCAGAGCTGACTGCGCAGATCAACCTGTGTGGACTGAAGAGATGAATAGATAGAAAAGAAACCAGTGAATTCTGGAGTAAAGAGTAAACAAAAAACATATGAGATTAGATGTTACATTGTATAAATTATTTTTTGCAAGTAATCACAATTTACCAGTGAAAGAGAATAAATATCTCTCTCAGGGGAATAAGTGCCTTCGTCACACTCCCACATAATATGGTTGGGAGAATGAGGAGGGCTAATGGGGGTACACGGATCTTCCGCTTACAGGAGAGAAGTGCTATGTCAAAAGACATCAAAATGATGTTTCAGTAATTGGAGTGCAGAATATAGTTTTTGTTGAAATTATTTATTCCAGGGTGGTTGTATATGGTTAGTCTTGCCCTAGGCTAAATAATTCAGTTAGAAAGGTACTGTTAATAACTTTGGCATTGATGAAGATAGTTTGAATTATTTTGGGATTTTAACCCTTTTAGAGTAAACAATTACATATTTTATTCATATGTAACTGTTTAGATATGTTAACTCATAAAACTGAGGTTGTATTGCTTCAGATTAGAATAAACAAAAACATAATTCTAGCAACTAGTTAGGTAATAATATATTTGTTTTAAGAAAAGAAAGAAAAAGCTTCCATTACTTCTGGATTATTGAACATATTTGTCCTAAAAAGTAATAAATCTATTGTTATTACCTGATAATATATAACTGAACAAGAATTTCCTTATTTCACTTATATATTCTAAGGCTATATGAATCAGAAGTAATAAGAAATATAACTGGAATGTAACATGATCCCACACAGTGTGTGACTATCAGAATGCAGTTACATTCAGTTATAAATATAGGTTTTTTTATAGAGAACCATCTCTTAGTATAATAAATGAAGAGATATCAGGAATTAGGATGTCAGTCCATTGAATCTTCTTGGTCCATGGATGATGTGGCATAACGGCCTCTTTTGTGAGAATGATGATTCCCATTTTGTTCTGAAATTTTCTGGGTGCTGCCTGAAGGTGAAGATGATGCCATTCTTCTGCGTGTGGGAGTGTTGCTGCTTGTGGGTTCTGTCAGATTTAATTTTAAAAGGGTTTGTTGTAGTTCATCTGCTGATCTGCTTCTGTAAATTGTACCTTGGTAGTTAAATCTGACTGAAAAGGGGAAGCCCCATTGATACATAATGTTGTGGCATTGCAGTTCCATTAGTTGGGGTTTCATGGATCGTCTTTTAGTAATAGTAAGTTGGGATAGGTCAGCAAAAATTTGATAATTGTGTCCTTGAAAATTAAGGTCCTTTTTTTCTCTTGCAGCAATTAGTATTTGTTCTTTCGTTCTGTAATAATGAAATTTTGTGATTATATCACGTGGGGGTCCATCTTTCTTTTTGGCTGTGAGGGCTCTGTGTACTCTGTCCAGTTCTAAACGTTCAATAGGGATATCTGGCTTTAGTTCTTGTAATAGAGCAGTAATAGTAGATTGCAGGTCTGTCACAGTTTCAGGTATTCCCCTTATGCGCAAGTTTGAACGTCTGGCTCTATTTTCGTAATCTTCGAGCTTAGTTTGAAGTATTAAATTCTCTTTTTTTAATTGTTCCAATTCTGTTATATTTTCTTGGGTTGTAATTTCAATTTCATCCATTTTTATTTCTAAGGCTGCGGTGTGGTTTCCCAGCTCTCTTATTTCTTTGGTTAGGCTTTTTGTTATTTGGTCTGAGGTTTGTTTTAAAGCCTTATGAAGCATCTTTTCAAATTGTAATAATATTACTGGGGATGCTGAGGAGGCTTGTGGAGAAGTTTGTGAGAGGATTTGTTCTGTATCTGACTCAAATGGAGAGTCTTGCTGTGACATTTTATGTCTGTGAGAGCGCCCTGATGCTGTATCTTGTGAGGTGACTGGAGCTGCTTCAGCTGCAGTGAGTGCCTGTGAGCTCTTTGTGAGGTGATTTTTATTTCTGCCACGGTTTCCTCCCAGTACCATATTTCCTGCCCAAACTTTCACAGTTTGTTCCCTGGGGCAAAAAGGTTCAAATGAATACCTTTTGAGCCTGCAGGCTCCGCTTTGTCCTTCTCTTCTCTCCTCAGCGGTGTGGAGCTCTAATAATGCATGTCTGCTCCGCTAGGCTCCGCCTCCTGCCCCCCGATTGATCAATTTTCAATGATACATAGCATAGCTTGTAGACTTTATAGCATTCACACAAACCTATTATCATACACTTATCAGGATTTTTTTTCCAAAGACATGTAGCAGAATACATTCTGGCCTAAATTTATGATGCAATAAAAAGAAAGTAGAAAATATAGTTTTATTCAAAACTTTCTCTCTTTTGTCACTTATATCGCAAAAAATAAAAGACCCTGTGGTGAATAAATGCCACCAAAAAAAAGCTCTATTTGTGTGAACAAAATGATAAAAATTTCATTTGGGTACAGCATGACTGAGTAATTGTCATTGAAAATGCGAGAGCAATGAAAGCTGAAAATTGGTCTGGGAAGAAAGTATTGTTTTTTTTTCAAAATGTTCCCTCTTTTTTTGCTTATATCGCAAAAAATGTAAAACGCAGTGGTGAATAAATACCACCAAAAGAAAGCTCTATTTGTGTGAATAAAAATGTCATTTGGGTACAGTATAGCATGACTGAGTAATTGTCACTGAAAGTGTGAGAGCACTGAAAGCTGAAAATTGGTCTGGGAAGGAAGAGGGTGAAAGTGCCCAGTATTGAGGTGGTTACATTGCGTGCCATGCATTAAAAATTTGAGCCTGAAAGTTTTGTTATTGAAAAGTTGAAGAAATTGTCTGCCCACTAAGCCAAGGGCAAACACTGTGAAGTTAAAGATATAGTCAGATGGTACCTAGGAGTTTTAATATGTTTCACCCAGGCCAGAGGAAAGGGATGGTAGAATTTGTCTTTTCTAGGTTGATCCATTGTTTATGGTCATAATGTCTACAGCAGGCCAGCACCCTGGAAAGAAGGGTTACCTGGTAGTATTTTGGAAAATCTAGTCTGGAAAGTCTTTTCCTCTGTGTACTTTAGGCATTGTAAGTGTCAGGGCTGGGCTCAACCCTTCCTTCTCAAACCTTTGGGTCTGACCCAAAAGCACCTTGTCCTCATGTTAATGGGGACAAGGGCCTCGTCCTCACAACCCTGTGGGGGTCTGTGAGCAGAGGGCTTATCAGAATCTGGAAACCCCATTTAACAAGGGGACCTCCAGATCCTGGCCCACCCCCATGTGAATTGGTAGGGGTACATTGTACCCCTACCAATTCACAAAAAAAGTGTAAAAAATTGTAAAAAAACTTTGCAGTCCCACCCTTGCCTCCCTCACCTCCCATGGCTCCTGGTACCGAGTCGGTCTGTGAAGATGAACCCATGCTCTTGGGCTTCATGTGTCCCTCTGCGGATGAGAGAACCCGTAGGAGGTGGGAGAGATTGTGCCTTATTTCTAGATTGTAAGCTCTAACGAGCAGGGCCCTCTGATCCCTCCTGTATTGATTTGTATTGTAAGTGTACTGTCTGCCCTCATGTTGTAAAGCGCCGCACAAACTGTTGGTGCTATATAAATCCTGTATAATAATAATAATAATAATTGTGCCTTTATTGTGGCCAGGCGTCCGTCGAGATACAGGCTCTGAACGACTCTGGGGCTGCAGACCTGTTCACTGATGCTGCCTTTGTATTGAAGCACTCGATTCTGCTGCAGCTGTGTGACATTCCACTTGCCATTGAGGGTCTTGACGGAAGACCTCTACAGCCTGCCCATATGACTCATGAGACTGTTCCGTTGACCATGGCCGTAGGGGCTCTTCACCATGAGATAATCCAATTCAAAGTTAATTCCTCACCTAAGTTTCTGCTGGTTATTGGTAATCCTTGGTTACAGAGGCACAACCCCTCTTTTGATTGGCTCCATGCTGAGGTTCTCTCCTGGTCACCACAATGCAGTAAGACATGCTTCCAGAAGGTAGCCAAGTTCCTGTGCACCTCTTCCCTCTCCTCGCTGTTGGAGGAGTACCGCGATTTTAGCGATGTCTTTGACAAAGGTCAAGCTGGTAGTTTGCTTCCACAACGGTCGTATGATTGCGCAACTGAACTTCAACCTGGTTCCATACCCACTCGTGGCCGGGTTTACCCATTGTCGGTCTTGGAGGATAAGGCCATGGAGGAGTATGTTGCAGACGCACTTTCTCAAAGTTTCATCCGCAAACCCTTATCTCCTGGTGGTGCAGGTTTCTTCTTTGTGAAGAAGAGTGGTGAACTGAGACCTTGTATTGATTATAAGGGTCTCATTCGTTTCACGATTAAGAATGCCTATCTGATTCCACTAATTACGAAGTTATTTGACCACCGCAAGGGAGCAACGTTTTTCACAAAAGCTTGATTTGAAAGGGGCATACAATCTTGTGAGGATTATAGAGGGCGACGAGTGAAAAACTGCATTTGATACCAGAACAGGCCATTATGATTACCTCGTAATGCCTTTTGGCCTTTGTAATGTCTCAGCAGTTTTCCAGGAATTTATTAACAATGTCCTCTGAAATTTGTTGCAGTTATGTGTGGTGGTTTATCTTAACAATATCCTCACATTTTCCAAGTCCCTGGAGAGCCACCACACAGATGTCTGTCGTGTGCTTCAGAAACTAAGAGAGAACAATCTCTATTGTAAAGAAGTGCGAATTCCATTGTGAACGTGTTAAATTCCTGGGTTATGTCATTTCCTCTGCTGGTTTTTCAATGGACCCAGAGAAACTTTCATCAGTCCTACAGTGGCCCTGACCCGTGGGTTTTATGTCCTCTGTAGCATTTTCTTGGCTTTGCCAACTATTATAGGACGTTTATTCGTAACTTCTCGTCTCTGGTCAAGCCCCTGGCTGATATGACCAGAAAGGACGGTAACCCACAGGGTTAGTCTCCTGAGTCTATTAAGGCCTTTGAGAGTCTCAAGGCTGCCTTTGTTTTTGCTCCTGTGTTGGCACATCCTGATCCTATGTTACCTTTTATCCCTGAGGTTTATGCTTCTGAGACTGGAGTTGACACCCTTTTGTCTCAACGTCTTACCTCTGAGAGCGCTATGCATCCTTGTGGCTACTTTTCCAAGAAATGGTCACCTGCTGAGTGCAATTATGAGATTGGTGACAGAGAGCTGTTAGCGATCATTTTAGCCATGAAAGAATGAAAACATCTCCTTGAAGGTACCACTGTGCCGGTTCTCATTCTTACTGACCATAAGAATCTCACATTCTTGTCTGAGGCTAAATGCCTCCCTCCCAGAAGGGTGCGATGGGCTCTTTTCTTGTCTAGTTTCAATTACATTGTCTCATTCTTACACGGTACTAAGAATGTAAGGGCTGACGCTTTGTCATGGCAATTTTCCTCCACTTCCAAGATGGAGTTGGTTCCGGTTCCTGTAATTCCTCCTGATCATATTCTGGCTATGGTTCCCTCCAGTCTCACTTCTCCTTTGGGTGAAAAAATTCTTGCTGCTGAGGTCCATGCTTCTCCTGAGAAACCTTGTGACCGCTGCTTTGTCCCAGAGAGTCTCCGTACTGCTGTGCTCCAGACTTACCATTCTACCAAGGCTGCTGGCCACCCTAGGAAGAATCAACTCTTTTGGGCCATTTCCCAACATGTCTGGTGGTCTAGTCTATGTGCTGATGTAACCACCTTCGTAGCTGCCTGTTCCATGTGTGCTCAGAGTAAGACTCCACAAAACCTTCCAGTGGGCCTCCTACAACTCATATACAATGGAGAGAGGCCCTGGACCCACCTGTCTATGGATTTCATTGTGGAGTTACCCAAATCCAAGGGCAACACAGTTATCCTTAAGGTGGTTGACCAGTTCTCAAAAATGCACCATTGTATTCCACATTGCTCACTTCTAAGGAACTGGCTTCCATTTTTGCTCTGGGGATCTTTCGCTTACATGGGTTAGCCAAGGTGATTGTCTCGGACAGGGGTAGTCAGTTTGTGTCCCGGTTCTTGCGAACCTTTTGTGCACAGTTAGGAATTTAGTTTGTTTTCCCCTCTGCATTTCATCTTCAGTTTAATGGGGCCACAGAATGAGCCAATCAGTCCTTGGAGCAATTCCCACGTTGCTATATTTCTGACCATCATAACAACTGGTCAGACCTCTTACCGTGGGCGGAGTTTGCTCACAATAGTGCCTTGAATTCTGCTTCTTGATTGTCCGCAGACGCCTGCCTGTGCCTTCCTACCAGGTTGGGGTTAGGGTCTGACTGTCATCTCGTAACCTCCACCTTCGTTTCCCTCTCTGAAGTTCGCACTTTGGTTTATTGGGCCTTTCCTTATTCTTTGCAGTATTAACCCAGTGGCTTACGCATTAGACCTTCCTTCTAATATGCATATTTTGAATGTATTTCATGTCTCCTTATTAAAACCTTTGGTCTGCAACCACTTTGATACCCATAGGTTCCTTGGGCCCATACAGTACCTGGTGCATCAGAAAGGGTACGGAGGAATGCTCTTGGGTCTCATCCTCGGACGTACACCCCCATGTCCTCCATGATTTCCATAGACATTTTCCCCTCACTCCTGGTGGTCCCCCGAGGGGGAGGGGTCATTGAGGAGGGGGTACTGTTAGGGCTGGACTCATCCCTTCCTTCTCAAAGCTGGCCGCTCAGCTGTCGGCTAATTGCCAGCTCCTATCTCTCCACAGTGACTCACCTGTTGATGATATCCTGCTTGTCAGTTCTGCCTACTTAAGCCTTCGCCTTGGTCACATCTCTAGAGACGCTCTCCTGTGTTCCTGTTAAAGACTTGCTTGGCTGACATTCCTTCTGGCTCCAGATTCTGCTTGCTGTTCTACTACGCTCATCTCTGGCTCCGTGACGTTTTGGCTTGTCCGACTATTCCGGTTCCTGAACTCTGGCTATGCTTTGACTATGTTTGCTCTGTTTACCTTTTTTATTATTATTAAACAAGTGTGATTTAACTGTACTACTGTCTCAGTCTGATTCATGGTTTCTGACAGTAAGATAACTGTAGGAAATTCTTGGATGGGTTTGGGTCCAGACAAAGTATAAAAAATTCTCTATCCATTGTTTTCTGGAAGTTTTTTTTTTCAAGATGGGAAGAGTTTGGAAAATAATTTTAAAGTGTAAGTTCACCTTTACAGAAAAATCTGTAATGTAAACTTACACAGGACCTCCTCCACACCCCCCCAGTCCCTCTGACCTGCAGCGTGGTGATCTACCATTCTGAGCCCTGGTATAGCCGCCTCTGGGTGTGGGACTTAGAAATCCCCTCAGCTTTCACTCCTCTTATTCCCCGCTAAGAGGACGGGCTGCGTGGGTTCTGATTGGCTGGCGCTGCCCATGTGATGGCGCCGACCAATTAGAATGCTCCTAAATATCCCTCCTGATGGGATACATTTGGGAGATTAAGCCCTGGAGCTGTGAGGCGGCTATACCGGGGCTCAGAGTGTGAGGTCGCCATGCTACGGGTCCTGGGGAGGGGGTCCTGTGTAAGTTCACCTTTTTCTGTAAAGGTGAACTTATCATTTAAGGATTTCATTCATCCCTCGGTAGGAGTACATGTTCCTGTGCCATTACTAAAGATCATTTAGTACTAAATAAAAGAGGAAAGTTGGCCTCAAAGATCTTGTTAATTGTTGGGGTGATTTTAGTCATGAGATAGGTAATATGGGTAGTAGCCCAAAGGAAAGGAAAACTGGGGATGAGATTGGTCACTCTAGTAGGTGAAAGGGTGATGTTAGGGGCTTCCAATTTATGGGAATGAACGTGGTACCAAAAATGTGTTATATTGGAGCTTACTACTTATTAGATGTGGTGGCTGCATCCATTTTCTTTTCTTTGGCCTTTTCCCTGTTTTGCCTCTGTTCTCACCTGGTTATCTGGCCAGTAGCGAGACACAACTCTGGAGGAATAATTAGAGGAGGCACAGCAGACAGCAGCATTGTCAGTCTGGGGTGAGGGGAGTGTTAAACTTATTATGCCCTGTACACACGACCGGTTTTGCCGTCGGAATAAACTCTGAAGATTTTTCCAACGGATTTCCGACGGAATTCCGCTCAAGCTGTCTTGCATACACATGGTCACACCAAATTCTGACCATCCAAAACGCGGTGACATACAACACGTATGATGGGACTAGAAAACGGAAGTTCAATAGCCAGTAGCCAATAGCTTCCATCTCGTACTTGCTTCAGAGCATGCGTCGTTTTTTGGTGCGTCGGACCAGCATACAGACGAGCATTTTTTCCGATAGTAATTTGTTCCGTCAGAAAAATATAGAATGTGTTCTCCATCTCTATCTAAATTTTCGACGGAAAAGTCCGATGGGGCATACACACGGTCGGAATATATAATGAAAAGCTCCCATTGGACTCTTTCTGTTGGAAATTCCGCTCGTGTGTATGCAGCATTAGAAGCACTAACAAACTGAAGCTAAACTCCAGCTCACACTTTATCCATTTAAGGACCGAGGCTCTTTCTGAGATCTGTTATTTACAAGTCAAAAACATTTTTTTTTGCTAGAAAATTACTTAGAACCCCCAAACATTATACTTTTTTTTTTCTAACACCCTAGAGAATAAAATGGCGGTTTTTGCAATACTTTCTGTCACACTCTATTTGCGCAGCGGTCTTACAAGCGCACTTTTTTTGGAAAAAATACACTTTTTTGGAAAAAATAACATTTTTTGAATTAAAAAATAAGACAACAGTAAAGTTAGCCCAATTTTTTTTATATTGTGAAAGATAATGTTACGCCGAGTAAACTGATACCTAACATGTCATGCTTCAAAATTTCGCCCGCTCGTGGAATGGCGACAAACTTTTACCCTTTAAAATCTCCATAGGCAGCATTTAAAAAATTCTACAGGTTTCATGTTTTGGGTTACAGAGAAGATCAAGGGCTAGAATTATTGCTCTCGCTCTACCGATCACGGCGTTACCTCACATGTGTGGTTTGAACACTGTTTTCATATGTGGGCGTTACTCACGTATGCGTTTGCGAGCTTGGCGGGACAGGGCGCGTTTAAAAATGTTTATTATTATTTATTTTACCTTGTATTTTTTATTTTTATACGGTTCTTTAAAAAAAAAATGTGTCACTTTTATTCCTATTACAAGGAATGTAAACATCCCTAGTAATAAAAACAAGCATGACAGGACCTCTTAACCACTACACATCCGCGCTATGGCCGAATGACGGCCACATCGCTGACCTGAATTCCCAGGAGACTGTCATATGATGGCCTCCCCTGTGCACACTCCCTGCACGCGCCCTGCAGGGCACGCGCCGAGCGCGCTGTGATCACCGAGTCACTGAGACTCGGCTGATCACCGATCCGAGTAAGGGGCCGGTCCCGGCCCCTTACCATGTGATCAGCTGTCAGCCAATGACAGCTGATCACATGATGTAAACAAAAGATCGGTAATCGTTTTTTTTTTCTACTCATGCTGACAGCGTGAGTAGAAAAAAAAGCCGATCACCGGCTCGGATGTGAGGGACATCGTTCCCCAAGTGGAAGAGGCACATCTGCCTCACCAGTGCCACCTAATAGTGCCATATAACAGTGCCCACAGTGCTACCTAACAGTGCCCACAGTGCCACCTAACAGTGCCCACAAGTGCCACCTATCAATGCCAACAAGTGCCACCTATCAATGCCCACCTGTAGTGCCAATCAGTGCCACCTGGCAGTGCTGCCCCTCACTGCCACCCATCAGTGCCCATCACTGCCACCCATCAGTGCCCATCACTGCCACCTATCAGCGTACATCAATGAAGGAGAAAAATGACCAGTTTTAAATTTTTTATAACAAAATATAAAAAACATTAAATTTTTTTTAACAAAAAATAAAAACTGCAGAGGTGATCAAATACCACCAAAAGAAAGCTCTATTTGTGGTGAAAAAATGATAAAAATTTCATTTGGGTACAGTGTTGTATGACCGCGCAATTGTCATTCAAAGTGTGTCAGCGCTGAAAGCTGAAAATTGGTCTGGATAGGAGGGGGGTTTAAGTGCCCTGTAAGCAAGTGGTTAAATATGAAATCTGGGGTCAAAAAGACCTCAGAACTCATATTTACACTAAAATGCAAAAAAAAAAATTATAATTTTGTCATTTGAAAAAATAAATTAAAAAATGGTCCTTTAGGAGCTATGGGCGGAAATGACGTTTTGACATTGCTGTAATGGTATGGAGACGGGTGGGGGACATCTTCTCCTCACTCACCTCCATACCCAGCCAGTAGAAGGACCAAATCGCCTCCGCTGCTGCCAATGGCTCCTGTAAGCTGCGGAGGGCTCCGGAGCGCAACGGGAGGCTGGGCCCCTCTCCCTCCGCCGATAAAAGTGATCTGCCACAGAGCCCAACTGAATCTGCTGCAGAGACCACTATTATTGGAAACCAAACCGCTGGCCGAAGAAAAGGATACTAGGGTTATGGCAGCTAGCTGCTGCCATAACAAAGATATCCTCTTCAAAGTTAGGCCGTATATTGGTGTGCAGCAGTCCGAAAGTGGTTAAAATCAATTACAGCAAACAGTTTTTTCCTTTTGGGATAAAGGTTTTTCATGAATAAATAAAAATGGATCATTTTAATCACTCCTGCCAGTGTTAAGTGCTTTGTCTCATCCATGTAAACTGATACATTCTGCTGGAGGGTTTGTGCTGTGAGAAACAACAGACTTGCTAGCTGGATTACCAGATGAAAATAGAAGAAAGAAAGCCGACAAAAAGGAATCTAAAACAGCCATCACATCTAAGAATTGGTACGCTACAATATAAATAAATGTTTGCTTTTAGGTTTAATACTGCTTAAATTTTAAAATTAGACAGTTCACAATAACAATTTAATTCCCCTTTAACATTAGGAAGGGTTGTCTCAGTTGAGGTTTCAAAAAAGGGGAGGTCATCTGTAAAGATTGCTACTTGTTTTTGTATAGCTTGAACAGGAAGACCTGTGATACTTGCATTTTAGCATACATGTAGCAGCAGGAGTCATAGTCACAGATGAAGAAAAAAATGGTGATAAAGGACAGCTTTGTCTTATTCCATTTGTCAAGGAGAAGTTAGGAGAAATAATCTAATTGACTCAAGTTGACTGTGGATGAGGAGTTGAGTAAATGGCTTCCAGCAGTTGATACATATGATCTTCCTTCCCAATACTGTATGTCTAAAGCCACGTACACACTGTTAAATTTTCCAACTGGAAATGTTCTATGTGAGCTTGTTGTCGGAAAGTCCAACCGTGTGTGTATGCTCCATCAAACATTTGCTGTCGGAATTTCCGTACACAAATGTTTGAGAGCAGGTTCTCAAATTTTCCAACAACACAACTTGTCGGAAAGTCCGATCGTGTGTACACAAGTCCGTCGCACAAAACTTCACGCATGCTCTGAATCAAGCAGAAGGAGCACTGGCTAATGAACTTCCTTTTCTCGGCTCGTCGTACATCTTGTACGTCACCGCGTTCTCATGTTCGGAATTTTTGCCCAACATTTGTGTGACCGTGTGTATGAAAGACAAGTTTGAGCCAACATCCTTTGTAAAAAAATCCACGATTTTATTGTCGGAAAATCTGATCGTGTGTACAGGGCATAAAAGTGGTTTTCAGGAAGTTCCAATTCACTCCGTGAAATACCAAATGGATCACATCAAGGACTCTTGTGGTGTTGTCTGTGGTCTCTCCGGATGGCATAAAGCCATCCTGATCTGAGTGAATGGTGGGTTGTAGAAGATGTATTAACCGGAAAGGAGATTGGGGGAATGATGTGGGATGTAAGCGAGAGTATCCTATGCCTACTGGTGACATGGAAAATAAAAAAAATTGCTTCCAATGTTGTGAGCATACACTATGCACAATTTAAATGGAATTTTGCAAAAACTATTATTGCATTTGTAGTTTTCTGTTTTGTTTTGTTAGTGTGTTTAATTGAATTCAGCAGCAGTTAATGACTGTATCAAAACAGCAAATGTTTTTAGTACATTTCATGACTGGTACTGCTTGTGAGCCATAATGTTTTGATGTGTGTTTCTACACATTACAGCTCAGTGAACTTCAATGTAGTTTGACTGAGGCCAGTCCATCCCCCTTCCCCCATGCTTCAGTTATACATGAACTAAAAACAATGTGTGGCTCCACCAACCAAAATCAATGACACATGTTCCAAAATGACCCTGAATTACAGGCAATAGCTTGACAGAATGAGAGGGAGAGAATAACAATAATACACTCAATCATCAGGAACATTTTCCATACTTTCTGATAAAAAGGCTGTGTTTTATTTTAGTGCTGCTAATTAAAATTCTCACAATAGTCTCATTGTACAAGTGCAAATCTATAGATTGTAGTTGAGCTGTCCTTTTGTTCTTCCACAAGGCAAATTAAATTAAAGTGATACAAACTTCTAACTGGAGATCAGAAAAATTGCCCTAGGTACACAGAATGATGATGACCTTTTGTACAAGCTTCACTCTTTAAGTCATGTTATGATTTTTGTAAAGATTCCATATAACATACAGTATATAAAGCAATCGCTGAAATGTGCTATTTTAAGTATCATATGGATAATTTTATAAGAAAACAAGAAAAGGAGTGATAGTTTCATGTTTCATGAACTATTAAAGACTTCTGACTCCTCATAACACCCTTGGCACATCTCCTGCTTGTTCTTCTGTTGATTTTACTAAAAAATTTCCAGCTCTAGGCAGGGGAAGAAAACAAAACAAGAAAAAATGTTACCACATTTTATACATTTTGAAGCTTGGTGTTGCCAAAGGCACTGGCTCCTAAATGCGTTATGGTAAATACATGTCCTGTATGTGTGTAGTTTTTGTTTTATTTATAATGCTTTTGTTTGAATATGATAAGTGCCTGTAGAGTGCAAAAACATAAGTTACCAACATATTTTTAGCACATATTTGTATAAATTATGTGTTATTTCCACACCGAGGGACAAGGTTTTCTACAAGGAGTGATTTAGTAACGGTGGTAAAAAGATTGCAGATTTTGTGGATGTAAAATAACTTATCCTGACTTCCTGTCAAAGTGATCTTGTCACTAGGATAAAAAGTGAAGCAAAATCCAAAAAATCACAGTTAAAGAGAACTAAGTTTTTTTTTGTTTGTTTTCAGTATCATACTTACCTAGGTGGATGCAGCATCAGTCCGATGCTGCATCTGTCCCCCGCCACCTCTACACTGAGAACCAAGCGATCGAACACCATTTCTGAATGGAGGAAGTGGGCGGAAATGGTGGGCATAGTTGGCACTCTTGATGGAAGATTTTAAATAAAGCAGCAGCCAGCAGCACAAGGGACACAATGCATAGATTGCAAGTAATGCTGTTTTTTTTTTTAATTGTTGACTAAACATAGGTTTTAACATCTCTGCTTTGTTTTTTAAAGTAGACCTCAAATGAATAACTTTTAGTTAGCACCCTGTATCATAAATAATTGGTCTTTTAGCAAAAAATCTCTTGTTTTCACATTTTTTAAAATTCTTTGTTGCATCTCACTGTTGCTGAATTTAAACTCCTTTGGCCTTTTTGCAGCCTCTTTCTGTCTTTATGCATACATTCCAGGGATGGCTGTGTGGGATTTCCCAATGTGGGTTTCCTGATGCTGACAACAGCAGGCCAAGTTCACCACATGTAATTTGTGTTAAAAAAGCTACTGCAATTACACAACTAGGAGACAGGTACAAAGCCTTGTCACCCCATAAACAGAAGTGTTTGCACAAGAACCTTTTTGGCAGGATCACCAGTGTTACCTGGAGTTCAGCTTTAAATTGTTAGTCAGGTCCATCTAAATCTGCTAACGCATCTAACACTATTCCTCCCCATGTTGACAATGCTGCTGTCCAAAGGTGTTTCTGTTGTGCTTCCAGTGAAGTGGAAAAGTGGTGAAAATAAAGGAAAAGAAGCCTAAAACAAGAACATGAATGAAGCCATTCTAGAGCCAGGATTGGTAAGCTTCGATGTATAAAGGTTTTTGTCTTTGAGTCTAATACTAATCTAGGACATTCCTCAAACATGTTATTTATAGTAGCCTTTCTCAACCAGGGTGCCATGGCCATGTGGCCTTGTATGGTTCTGGGGGTGGAGGGAGGTGCATGCTCGCTGACCATTTCCTTGTCTTGGTCAACTAGGCTACATGCTTGGATATAGGTCTGGTAAATATTGTTTTGGGAGGTTCCCACCTCATTTTTTTCTGCTTAGGGTGTACCCTCTAACTTTTTTCAACATGTTAGATATGGTTGCCTTAACATTTTGCAAAGTTTTAAAGGGTGCTGTGAAATGCTGATTTAAGGGATTTGTGTATTTTCAAGGGTTAATGCAAAGTTGCATGAAAAGACCTTCTCCTGGCTGTACAGTATTTTTTTTTCATTAGTTAATGTCCCCATTATCAGTGCTTAGTTTCCCATGTTTTATAATAATAGTTTGACTATTATCCATAACATTTTCAGAATTTATCAAATTAACAATTTAAGATTCACACTCCTAGACTTTAATGGAAATCGCTTCTGAGCTCAGGTTCACTGAACTTTGAACAAGATTCCCTGAACTCTTGGGAAATTGAACACAGGCAGATTTGCCCATCACACGCAGAGCAGAAAAAGTTCATGAGGTCACAAAGTGTTTGATTTTTTTTTAGAAAACTAAACAAATACAAATAAAACATTTTTTGGAACTTTGCAAAAGCCAGAAACTAATCTGGAAAAAATACATTAAATAACTCATGAATTAATGTGTAAACTAGACCCTGCAATTAGCAATGCTGCCACTGAATCACCCTTTTCAGATTGTTAGGATGAATAAAATAAAGGCGTTTGTGAAAATCGTGCTTTTTAAACCAGTGCTACATAAAGACTAAAAGTAAATATGCGTTCATATGGTAAAACACCTATAAAATATATACGCTTCTCCATTTCCTGACTAATATCATAGCCAAAAGCATGTGGTTTCAATGACTTCATCATGCAGATTTCCAGTAATATGGAAAAATGTTCCAGCTTCACCATTTACAAAAAATCTTTATTGCAAGCATATGTGCAAGCGTGCTTTTAAATTCAATTTCCAAGGTCGTTGTAAGCACATTGGATAGTTTCAATCAATATAAATGTGATTGTGGAACATTTCTAAAACTACCTCTTCAAACATTAAAATACATATTGCATTTGCTGGATGCTAAGTGTCAAAGATAAATGTTACTAACATGTTTTTAAATTTATAAAGCTACCTGAAACACTATTGTTTATCGAGGCAGTTAAAATAAAAAGAAATAAAAGGTTTCATTTTAGGCTTGAAGGTCTTTGAAAAATAGTATTGCTTAAAGGAACCAGACTCTAGCTATAATTTTTCACTTGCAGGTTAGAAAGTGAAAGCCTCTAAAATCAAAACATTTCAGACATCTTTACTAGTATTCCTTTGTAGGAGTGTAGCTCTACCCACACAGGAGCTGCTGATGTAGACCTTTATTTCCCCGAACAGTACAGAGGCCACCCATTCACACAAGCAACAGTCCATCCACACTGGCTCCAAGAAACAATCTGGGAGTTGTTTTTTTAGAGGTTTATTGCTTTCAGAATTTTAACAGGGGAAAGGAATTTGGAATAGGATTCTTTAAAATGCTCAATAGTAGTTAGTGATTAGAGGACAGACTGTCCTAGTAACAGTAGTTAGTGGTGAACAGTCCAAGACCCCACAGCTGGACTCCATGGGGCAAGTCTTTAGATGTCTGGTTACCTTGCACCTAAGCACAGGTAATAGTATCCAATGCAGATTCCAGCACATGGTGCCAGGGATCAATTTAGGGTCACTACTCACAAGTCCCCAGGACAACCGCCTTCTTCCAGCTTCCTCTAGACACTGTCCAGTGAGTGAGTCAGCACCTCTCACCCCTGAGGTACATTTATTCTGTACGAATGGGGGCAAAATAAAATGTTATCAGGCTATTTTCTCTCCAAGGTGAATATTATTTATTAATACACAATAGAGTGAATTAGGAAAACACAGCATTATGTTTACCAGACAGAGCTGACAACCCCTTTAATGATGAACTGTGCTAACCCAAGGAGCAAGATGATCGCAGATTTTGATAATCAATGCTGAATCCACATCAACCAGAGACCATCAATGTTATGCCACTTAAAAAAATATTTGATCATGATGATGTGCAGTATATATTTGAACAAGTTATGGTAAAGTTTGTGGATAGATAGCAGCAGAGTGCCCTCTTTGCGCCGCGTTGCCCCAGTAATCCCATGTTCTTGGACTACGCCTTTGGCATCCCTCCCTACTGTATTTCCATCTTTGGTGTGGTTTAGATCTGCCCGTTTTTGCCTCCCAGTCTTGCGAGTAGGGATGAGCCAAACACCCCCCTGTTCGGTTCGCACCAGAACATGCGAACAGGAAAAAAGTTTGTTCGAACACGCGAACACCGTTAAAGTCTATGGTACACGAACATGAATAATCAAAAGTGCTAATTTTAAAGGCTTATATGCAAGTTATTGTCATAAAAAGTGTTTGGGGACCTGGGTCCTGCCCCAGGGGACATGGATCAATGCAAAAAAAAGTTTTAAAAATGGTCGTTTTTTCAGGAGCAGTGATTTTAATAATGCTTAAAGTCAAACAATAAAAGTGTAATATCCCTTTAAATTTCGTAGCTGGGGAGTGTCTATAGTATGCCTGTAAAGGGGCGCATGTTTCCCGTGTTTAGAACAGTCTGACAGCAAAATGACATTTCGAAGGAAAAAACCCATTTAAAACTACTCGCGGCTATTGCATTGCCGACAATACACATAGAAGTTCATTGATAAAAACGGCATGGGAATTCCCCACAGGGGAACCCCGAACCAAAATTTAAAAAAAAAATGATGTGGGAGTCCCCCTAAATTCCATACCAGGCCCTTCAGGTCTGGTATGGATATTAAGGGGAACCCAGGCCAAAATTTAAAAAAAAAATGACGTGGGGTTCCCCCTAAATTCCATACCAGACCCTTCAGGTCTGGTATGGATTTTAAGGGGGACCCCGCGCCAAAAAAAAAAAAAAAAAATGGCGTGGCGTCCCCCCAAAGATCCATACCAGACCCTTATCCGAGCACGCAACCTGGCAGGCCGCAGGAAAAGAGGGGGAGATGGGAGTGCAGCCCCCCCTCCTGAACCGTACCAGGCCACATGCCCTCAACATTGGGAGGGTGCTTTGGGGTAGCCCCCCAAAACACCTTGTCCCCATGTTGATGAGTACAAGGACCTCATCCCCACAACCCTGGCCGGTGGTTGTGGGGGTCTGCGGGCGGGGGGATTATCGGAATCTGGAAGCCCCCTTTAACAAGGGGACCCCCAGATCCCGGCCCCCCCCTGTGTGAAATGGTAAGGGGGTACTTACCCCTACCATTTCACTAAAAAACTGTTAAAATGTTAAAAATGACAAGAGACAGTTTTTGACAATTCCTTTATTTAAATACTTCTTCTTTCTTCTTTCTTCTATCTTCCTTCATCTTCTTCTTCTGGTTCTTCTGGTTCTTCCTCCGGCGTTCTCGTCCAGCATCTCCTCCGCGCCGTCTTCTATCTTCTTCTCCTCGGGCAGCTCTGCACCCATGGCATGGCGGGAGGCTCCCGCTCTTCTCTTCATCTTCTTCTTCATGTTCTTCTCTTCTTCCTTCTTCTCTTCTTCTCTTCTTCTCTTCTTCATTTTTTTCTCCGGGCCGCTCCGCACCCATTGTCTAAAACTGTCTCTTGTCATTTTTAACATTTTTGACAGTTTTTTAGTGAAATGGTAGGGGTAAGTACCCCCTTACCATTTCACACAGGGGGGGCGGGATATGGGGGTCCCCTTGTTAAAGGGGGCTTCCAGATTCCGATAAGCCCCCCGCCCGCAGACCCCCACAACCACCGGCCAGGGTTGTGGGGATGAGGCCCTTGTCCTCATCAATATGGGGACAAGGTGTTTTGGGGGGCTACCCCAAAGCACCCTCCCAATGTTGAGGGCATGTGGCCTGGTACGGTTCAGGAGGGGGGGCCGCACTCTTGTCCCCCCTCTTTTCCTGTGGCCCGCCAGGTTGCGTGCTCGGATAAGGGTCTGGTATGGACTTTTGGGGGGACCCCACGCCGTTTTTTTTTTTTTTTGGCGCGGGGTTCCCCTTAAAATCCATACCAGACCTGAAGGGTCTGGTATGGAATTTAGGGGGAACCCCACGTCATTTTTTTAAAAATTTTGGTGGGGTTCCCCTTAATATCCATACCAGACCTGAAGGGCCTGGTATGGAATTTAGGGGGACTCCCACGTCATTTTTTTTTTAAATTTTGGTTCGGGGTTCCCCTGTGGGGAATTCCCATGCCGTTTTTATAAATTAACTTCTATGTGTATTGTCGGCAATGCAATAGCCGCGAGTAGTTTTAAATGGGTTTTTTCCTTCGAAATGTCATTTTGCTGTCAGACTGTTCTAAACACGGGAAACATGCGCCCCTTTACAGGCATACTATAGACACCCCCCAGCTACGAAATTTAAAGGAATATTACACTTTTATTGTTTGACTTTAAGCATTATTAAAATCACTTCTCCTGAAAAAACGGCCGTTTTTAAAACTTTTTTTTGCATTGAGCCATGTCCCCTGGGGCAGGACCCAGGTCCCCAAACACTTTTTATGACAATAACTTGCATACAAGCCTTTAAAATTAGCACTTTTGATTTCTCCCATAGACTTTTAAAGGGTGTTCCGTGGCATTCGAACACCCCAAATTGTTCGCTGTTTGGGGAACTTGCGAACAGCCAATGTTCGAGTCGAACATGAGTTCGACTCGAACTCGAAGCTCATCCCTACTTGCGAGCGAATGAGGAGGATCCCACATCTCCTGGGTTTTCCTTAGGTGGTGACACTCCACCTTAGGCCCTTCCACTGCCTCATGGCCTTATCGGTGCTGTAGTTGTAGGGATGAGCACGATTTCTGGGGCATGCGCAATGTCAGACACCATCTCGATGGAGGACAAATAAAGCTTGCCATTATGGCACTTTACACGCCAGAGCCTGAGGGTCAGACTCTGTTCACTAGCTCACTATGCCGGTAAGTTAGGAGAGATTTATTCCTCTGAACAACAGCTCATTTTCAATGTATACCTGATTTCCTTCCTTTTCAATGTATACCAAATCCCCATGTGGCACGGTTCTATGACCAACTGTGAGCAAAGTCCATTCAGGCTCCCAGTCCTGTCACCCCTGAGGTACATTTATTCTGTACGAATGGGGCAAAATAAAATGTTATCAGGCTATTAAGGTTTTATACTTTTGAATAGACCTTATAAAAGATTTTTTTTTTTTTTTTATTTACTTACCTTAACGGTCCCCCTTTTTTGGATTTATGAAAAAGAAAGGAAAGGAAGAAAGGAGAAAAAAGGGGAAAAGAAATAAAGAAAAAAAGGTAGAAAAAAGGGAAGGGAAGAGAAGAGAAAGAGGAAGAAAGAAGGGGAAAGAGAAAAAAAAGGAAACAAAAATAGTTTTTTACATAGATGAGACATTTGTCCTTCCCACATATCTATTTTTCAACTGGTAATCCCGTCACATTTCATTTTTTCATTAACACTGTCCCTAAGTGCTGGTTCTTTCATTATATACATTTTTTTCTATATGATTTATTTTTATACCATCAAAAAAACATATCTATACATCCTGATCCCTTCCTTTTTCCCACTATCTCTTTATAGAATGACACCCAGCTGACTCTTTAGCAGGCTGTCTTAAGTCGCCCTCCATCCCATGCTTTGATACACTTGTTTTTAAAGTAAGTAAAATTATTCTTTGTTGCTTGTTTGTGTACATAGCACATTTGCTACTTATAATTTTTCCCTTAATGGGATACTCATAGTCTTGATTATACATTCCTTTTTCTTTTATCTTTTCAGCTCAGTCTTTTTTTGTTCCTCTGTGGCCACCTGGTGATTTCTCCCATAGGGGGGAATGGCTTGTTCCAATATTGGGCAGTGGCTAGTTTGGATGGACTCTTTTGCGAGGTAAGCGGGCCTTTGTGTAATGTCCGGCGTATGTTATATTCATATATATATTTTTCATACATTGCAATTTAAGTTTTTTATTTTTTTTATTAAAAAATTTCTTCTTTTTTTGTCTCTATGTATATTCAGTTTTCTGTGAAATTATTGTCTCTGTTTGCACATCCCTAAAGAAGCAACACAGCGAAACATGTCGAGCTAATGTGCAATCTTCACCTTCAACTTAACCTGCTTGTCGTGACCACCATTTTCATGAATTATTGCCTTTTGTTCACTACGGACATTTTCTACATGTTCACATGTGTCTTTTAACTTTGAGCTAATTAAAATAGTTAAATAAACTAAATCTTTTTATATTACGGTTACAATTTTCTCTCATCATTATTCAATTCTATTGCACCGTTAAAATCCCTTCTTCTTCTCCTGATTTACAATAAATTTCCTTGGGATGTGGTGCCAATTATACTGGGTGTTTTACCATTAATCGGACAAAACCTCTATGATAGAAGCAGTGTGTTTCAGTGACATTACCAAAGAGTCTTAGGGTGGGTGGTGAAGTGAGTGTGATTATCAAAATGTATGAGAACCAGAATAAGTGTGTTAATGCCACAATGATGAGGTGCTACAGTGAGAGATAGGAAGGTGTTTATTGCTGGTGCCTAGAAGAAGAGTAAATCTAAGAGAATGAAAACAAAGAGCATTTTTTAAGAGCAGCTATTTTTACCATATAGGTGAAAAAGGAGCAGTGAACTCCTTTCCCGATGATGTGGTCATCATTGCATCTGCATATGAAACAGCAAAGACTATTTCTGTGTCCCAATCTCTGGTCCTCCCTGTGTTGTCTGGCTCAGAGTCCTCTGTGTGAATGGAGGTGACAGTGCACAAGCCACTGCTTCTCTGGCACAATGACAGGTCTCCACTCAGCTTATCTGTTTATGAGTCAGGGCTGGTTACTTTAGATATTTCAGAACTCCTTAGGGCACAAACCTCTTGGAAGTCAAATGATTCCCTTCTGTGTTACTTTAGCCATGGTCACACGATGGAGCATCACCACAACAGAAATAGAGATTACTGTTCTTTTTTGCCTATTTTTTAAAAAACATCTGCTCTTAGAAAGAACTTCCCATTTTAGTTCTTTCAGAAACATTTTGATCATATAAGATCAGATCAGGTTTTTGTGAGTACTTTATCTTCATTAAAGTTTGGATTACAGCAAAATTCATTCTAGTTCCCGCCAATGTCCATCTAGAACTCTCTTACGTTCTATGTTTACTACATTTATATATTTTTAGGAGGAAAAAGGCTGAGAACTTCAAGAAAAAAAGAGCAAGAAATGTTACCAGCACACCATGGGTCTCCAAAATTGGTTCAAACGTTTCATTCATCAATCACGTCGTTACAGCAAACAGCAACATTTCGGAGCCTCACAGGACCCCTTTATCAGGCATGTGAAGTGATATTACATGCCTGATGAAGGGGTCATGCAAGGCTCCAAAACATTTCTGTTTGCTGTAACGATGTGATCACTAAATAAAGCTTTGGACCCATTTCGGAGACCCATGGTGTGCTGGTGACATTTATCGCTCTGATTACTCACGTTTCCAGCTGGTGGTCACTTCAGCACCCATTTAAACATACAGCCAATTCTACAGGAACACATGCATTGCGAACAGTGCGTTGGGCTTCAAGAAAAGAGGTAGGAGACATCTGGAGTTATGCAGAGACAACTGGATAATTCTGATTGATGTCTATAGGGATTAGGGTCTAGTCTTTAATACTTTATTTAAAAAACCCTCTGAGGAATAATAACAAAGTTCCTGGAATGATCTATGAGTTTGTTGGCTAGTTAGTTAGTTAATGTTGGGGTTATGCTAAATGGGTGTGTGTTATAATTTTCCAACACTTAACTCTCCCTGCTAACTAGGTATTCTTATACACAGCCATTTATTTTAGTCATTATAGGTAACAAAAGGTTAATGACAGCTCTATCTGATAAACAACAAAGCTACACAATGTGAGAATGGAAAATGGGTGAAAGGCCCGGGATAAAGCCCAAAAGCAGAATTTACTTTAGATTAAGCAAACCTGGTGACATAAAAGATTTGGTGAACCTTACATTGATTAAAAATCTGATTGGCTATCCACTAATGATTAAACATGTGCATTAATAAGATAATGGCCTTGATTTATAAAAGAAAATGAGAGTATGCTATTCCCTCGATGCACTCATTCAAACAGCCAGTGTGCCCTCACAGTGTTTTACGTATGGCTACTTCACTAACTAATAAGGTTTGCTAAGCAGCATATTCTGTCTTTCAAAAGGTACCCCAGCTACTTGGTGGCATACCTATGACAAAAAAAAAATGTGATTTTCACTGATGTTTTGGGGCTATCTTACATCTGTTTGATATTTTGCGTTCTGTGAAGGAACAATACAGCATGAAGTGCATACTGATATCACTGTAAAAAATAAAAACTCTGAAAGTAAAAAGACCATTGCAGAAGTATTACAGTACATATGTATACAGTACATGCCCACTTTGGCCAAGACAAGCATGCATAGAAAACTTTTATCACTTTCACTGAGTGTGAGAACATCTGCTTACTGATGCAAAGCAATAAAACCATGCCCATCATTTTGATAGCAGTTCCTCTCTTATCTTCTGCACTTCATTTTAGCATACCAGGTACAGGCAGTCAGGGTTCCAAACAAGATTTTTGTAGGTTTGTTCTTAAGTTGAATTTGTTGGAACAGGTAAAAATAATGTTTGTGTTTTTTGGATAGCACAGGGAAGGGTTAACACCTCTGTAATGTTTGTTCTGCTGTCTGTGCCCTTTTCAGAAAATTTCACCTCACTTTCTGTCCCCGTGTCAAATGGATTTTGAAAATGTTGGGTTGTTCTGGAAACAAGGATTGGCACTAAAGCTTCAATGAACACATCTTTTTTTCCCATGATAACTCTTTCCCTTCCCTTCCTAGGGGTAGATTTCCTCTCACTTCCTGTTGTCTCTCTCTGTGTAAGTATGAGTTGTACGTAAGTTGGATGTTTGGAACTCGGGGACTGCCTGTACACTGTGTCGATATTCTGAATGTGTTATTTGTTTGAGGAGGAAGGTTTTTGGTTTAGTTCTATCCATTTACTGTATAAAGCTCTAAACTCCCTCAAAATAGGTCTGTAAGTGGAGCAACTGCAAATACCGGCAACAATTAGATTGTTCTTCATGTAGAAGTGGTCTTGCAGAACTAATAACAAACTAGGTATAATTTTATAAAAATGTATAAATTTTAAAAATTGTATGAAATGCGGTGGCCTTGCCCAGAGCAAATTCTAGCAACTGAATCCAATCAGTGAACAGCTAATTCTATACACTAAGCACTAGTACTGTGGCATGGTTATCATTCACTTAAACAAAATCTGAGTTTTGCATCGTCCACTAGAGCCAGAATCCAAACAGCACCTCCCAGAGTCACTAAAAGCCTAGTACACAGGGGCCAAATGTCGTGTGGCATCGGCTGGTTCAATAGAAACTGGCCAACGTTCGCCCCATGTGTTCTGCAGCCGATCCGACAGAAACCAGCCTTTCGGCCAGCTTCTGTCGAAGGGGCGTGACCAAAAAAGGTCTGCCGATCAGCTCCAGATCAGAGCCCTCACAGTCAATAACTGAGAGCACTGACCAGAGTGTTCACAGCAGGGGGGGATCACTGTACTAACACCACATAGTAATTACAGCGGCTCCTCCTGAGCTGTCTAGTTTTTTTTTTGTTCAGCCCTGCTGGGCTGAATGAAAAAATAAAACAAACTAGTAGTGTGTACCAGGCTTAAGAGTGTAATGAAGCTTGTGTTACAGAACGTTTACCTTTTCTACTCTCTGTATCACCAATTTCACAAAAATTCCAAAGTATGCTTGACTTTGATTTACAGTATGTCTATACAAAATGGCTAAGTGATGACATTTTATCACTTCAGACTTTTTCTACATGAAAAATGGAAGGTGCCTACAAGGGTGTGTTAGGGAATTGTTCTAACACAAGCAGGAGTTCTCAGATCAACAGTTTACCAGTGAATATGACTTGGGTGGACTGGTGCAGTCATGCTGTGCTGTTCTGTGCTGCAATTTCTATGTGCATTTCAAGATTAAGTTTTAAATTTTGACTTCATACCTTTCTATTATTTGTAGGTAAATAGAAACAGGTAAAAACAGAAAGCCATAACAGTCTCTTTCCTATGAATTCATATTGTTGGATTGTTTAGTCAAATATAAGCAATAAGAAGTTCAATGTTGAATATATGCTTGTATTTTTAACTGGCTTCAACATATATTCTGAAGGACTGAAAACCATCTGTATGAATGATTTCTTTTTCTTCTCTCCCCTTCATTTGGTGTGTCAACACCTGGGAGCGATTTACTAAAACTGAGGAAAGCTACAAACAAATATAAATGTGTCCATGTGTAAAATGTTTACGCAGAACTTGTAATATGATTTGTATATGCTATAGCAAATATACAGTTGTAGTGACATACTAACATAAGCTAAAAAAAAGTTAAATTTGAATTCTAGACCCCTCACCCACCATGACCCCAGTCCCCCCTCCCACCTTCACTAATCAGTAGCATAGAAAAAATGTGAAAAAATCCCTTTGCACTCGCCGTAATCAATGGTCAATAATGTTTCAGGCCTGAGTCTGCTGTCTCCTACAGAAGGTTGGGTTCTTTGGGTGTGCATATCACTGCCTGCATAATGTGAACTCTTCCAAATGGCTGTCCACTTTCGGAGTCCTCTCAGGATGTGTGAAATCAGCAAAATTGGACCAGCCAGCATCTGCCAATCTACAGTGCCCTGCACCCAGAAACAGAGCTGGTGAGAGATATGAAGATTGGATTTAAGTGAGTATTAAATGTTTCAGGGGGTAGAAAAAAACAAACAAAAAACATTCCCCTATGTTTCCCATTGGGGCTTTATTGCAGCCTTAGTCATGGACCACACCAATAATAAAAAAAAAAAAACAATAACAACTTTATTCATGCGAAACTTAAACCATAGCACATTATAAAATATGCATAACCCTGGTGTAGGATCATATTGATTTTAAACATACTAACAAGCTCTTTTATACAGTATATCACTGACAGCCTCATATGAGTAATTGAAACATA
Source organism: Aquarana catesbeiana (assembly GCF_042186555.1). Classification (NCBI taxonomy): domain Eukaryota; kingdom Metazoa; phylum Chordata; class Amphibia; order Anura; family Ranidae; genus Aquarana; species Aquarana catesbeiana. The sequence goes on from NC_133324.1 coordinate 202,992,239, forward strand.
AATAGAATTTCTCCATTAGTAAGCCTGCCATGTGGGTCCCAACTACTTCAATCAAAAATCTTCCTCAGGGGACAAAACAAGGGATATTTACATGTTTAAAATACATACAATTAGCAAATTGTGAAAGTACCAATTACAGTACTGTACATACACCATGAATACAAGATTCAACATGTAAAATAACACTTACAGAAAAAGTTATCACAATGAGAATAAATATAGGTTCCCCTAAAAATCTAGTGTATTTGTCTCGCACCTGCAAACAAGCATCGAATTGGGGGGCGTCCTCCTTGGGATACACAAGAGACCACACAAATTAACCATCAGCAAAAATGGAGAGACCACTGCTAAAACCCAAGTTTATTCCAGTTGTATTATCAAAACCGTAATCAAAACAGTAATAAAATAATTAAATGATTACAATAGGAGATATTGGAGACATCATATTGATACTGGCTGTGATACAATAACTGAACTGACTGACCATTGTGATATGTTGAAGATAGAATGCTTAAAAACTGCCTCTTCTTGTGCAAGCTTACATTGGATCACATGAGATTTTTACTATAGAATTGGCAGTGAAAATTGAATGCTAAAAAGCTGCCTCTTCTTGTGCAAGCTTACATCGGATCACATGAGATGTTAGCAGGGCTGACCCGAACCTATAAAAATGTTTCTATCAAAAATATAATTACATACTCACTATATTGCTTCCAAAAAGGGTAGAAAATAAACGGTTCAAATAGATACTAACCTATAGTAGAAGTGTATTAGCCTCAAAAAATTGAATACTAGGAATAAATCCCAAAGAACATGGCCTAGACTCTCAAGGCTTTGTATGTAGTTCCCACAAATCTATAACAGAAAGTGTTTAATAAAGTAAATCCAAATAGTAATAAGTATGCTTGATCAATTCTCATTCCATTAGAAAGGTCCTTCCTAAAAATGAGTGCAGCATTGTAATATCCTCACCAGATAGGGATGCAGATTGATTATATGATGTGTTCTCCTGTGAATCCAAGAGCTTACTACTCCCAAAGTCTTCTGGCACCAAAATGGCACCATGTGTGTTTGCCTCTGCATCTAGGAGGGGAGGGGAACTCTCCCAGTCACCTTTTGGTGATATATAGAGGGGGGATTGTTAGTATGTTTAACATCAATATGATCCTACACCAGGTTTATGCATATTTTATGATGCGCTATGTTTTTTTTATAAATTAAGTTGTTATTGTTCTTTTCATACACAATTATTGGTGTGGTACAGGACTAAGGCTGCAATAAAGTCCCAAGGAGAAGCATAGGGGAATTTAGTAATTATTATAGGGACATGCAGCATTTACTCTACCTAGTTATTTATTGGTGAAAAGAAAATAGCACAGGAGTGGTGAGAGGGAATGACATGAGGGAGGTTAATCATTGCCTGAAGATGAGCTTTAAAGTAAACCTATGGCTACTTTAAAGTGCCTTAAAGGATACGTTCACATTTATTCCCTTTAATTAAAAAAAAATAACAAATGCATTTTTTTTTTTTTTGCAGGTAAAAAAATGTGCATTTATTTTTTCTTTCTTAGGAGCCAGCAGAGCAATGCACCAGTGATCTTTACAACCCCTGAAACAAATGGAGAGGTAGTATACTGTGTGGGTTGCATTTAGGTACCACTGAACAATGATTTTGTAGTGAGTTTTTATTTCGTATACATTATGTAAGCTTGTCCTAGTTGTTTTTTATTTTTTTCCTGGTCCTCTTCATCCAATGTTGTTTCCAATTTAGTCTCCCTCTTTCCGAAATAAGCCTGGAGAGAGGATAAGATAATATTAGTTATTTTGGGGTAGAATAAGATTAGTCCAGAAGTGAGAGAATCTTTGAGGCTTTTGGGTTTTAATGGGTAATTGACAACTGGGAATGTGTAGTTTTGATCATCTGAGTAATGTTGTAGAATTTTATTATTATTATAATACAGGATTTATATAGTGCCAACAGTTTGTGCAGCACTTTACAACATGAGGGCAGACAGTACAGTTACAATACAATTCAAAACAGGGGGAATCAGAGGGCCCTGCTAATTAGAGCTTACAATTTAAAAGGAAGGGCCAAGTGATACAAAAGGTAACTGTGGGGATGATCTGATGGAGAAAATAAAAGTACAGTTGTTAGGTCGGGCCAGAAGAGGCTTCCCTGAAGAAAAGGGTTTTCAGGGACCGTCTAAAAGCAGAGTAGGAGATAGTCGGACAGATTGGGGTAGGGAGTTCCATAGGAGAGGAGAAGCTCAGGAAAAGTCCTGGAGGTGAGCATGGGAGAAAGTAACAAGGGAACTAGAGAGCAGGAGGTCTTGGGAGGGACAAAGAGAAAGATTTGGTTGGTGTTTTAAAATTAGGTTAGTGATATAGCTGGAGGTCAAGTTGTGGATGGCTTTGTAAGTTGTTAGTATTTTAAATTGAACTTGTTGGGTGAGTGGATGAGTCTTGGAGCAGCATTTATGATGGATGGACTGAAAGATTTGAGAATAAATCAGCAGTGGGGATTTGGAATTCATCTGGAATAGAATCAGAAATGTCAATCAAATGTCAGCTCAACTTCATGCTCACAATTTGCCATGCTGAATTCCAAAGATGTGATTAACATAAGTAAAGATTGAAAGGTTTGCATTGTTATGAATATTGCATAGTGTATGATCTGCCCAAAGCATTAGATGATTAACCATGCAAAGTTGACTCATGAAAATTGGAGAAAAGAAATCAGCACAAAATTGTTTAGGTTGCTACCCACTGCAAAATGCCTGTAAATCATAATATTTGTTTAACATTTATATAGCATGAAAAGTAAAGCTGCATTAATTGCCATTGGCAACAACTCAATTTTTGTACTCAGCCCTTTATACATATAGAAAATCATTGGCTGTGATTATACCTCAAACCCTGTGATTATGTGAATATACCTCAAAGCAGTAAATATAGTTGTTTCAAGATATTTCCTAATAAGGACTTCTACAGTATTGCCTAGATATGTTTCTACCATCAATAACTAAGCTCATAGGTATTCGTCATATAACAATTACGGTTAGTCATCAAACTGTGTCCATGAAAATCCATCACCTTAGCTCAACCATAGCACAACAATAAATAAGGACTAAAAGCTGTGTGAGCATAAACAAATTAAAGAGGGAAAGAAAAAAAATCTGTTGAAAGAAACATGATATCACAAAGTCACCGAATCAAGCAAAAAGTTAAATTGAGAGAGGGCACCCATTTAACCAGTAACCACAAATTACTTTTAATATACCTGCATAGTTGAGCAATATACAGTATATATCTCCCACTCAAGTCACTTATCTGCTAAAGTCTATTAGTACAGAAGGGGAAAAGTTTTTTTTTTTCTTTACACGCCACAGGAAAAAGAACAAGGTATGCTTTACTCAAGATGTTAACCCTTACTGAAACTGCTGACTCTAATCCTCAATTTACTATAAGATAATGTTCCTGAATGCTGAAAGTTCTGAGGTTGTACAATATGTTGAGATCAAAGAGGCTTTGTGCCTTGATCTGCCTTTGGGTTGAAACATCCTTTTTTGACCTGTGATCTGCATCGTTTTTAGAGCAAGAAATACATAAATTAAAAAAATCATAGTGTTGTTACTTTTTAATACTTTTTATACTTTTTAAATGAACCAGGATATAATCATAATTCCATGATTTACTGTGTACTAAGTCGACACTGCAGAAGTAATTGAATGAGTAGAGAGCAGCTTATTTTTTCATTTTCTTTCTTTCTTTCTTTCTTTCTTTCTTTCTTTCTTTCTTTCTTTCTTTCTTTCTTTCTTTCTTTCTTTCTTTCTTTCTTTCTTTCTTTCTTTCTTTCTTTCTTTCTTTCTTTCTTTCTTTCTTTCTTTCTTTCTTTCTTTCTTTCTTTCTCAGAACATAATGCTCTACTAATCACAAAGTGCCTCTCTACACATTATTTTGATAAGAATGCTATACAGTGCCTTGAAAAAGTATTCCTACCCCTTGACATTTTCCACATTTTGTCATGTTACAACCAAAAACTTAAATGTATTTTATTAGGATTGTATGTGATAGACCAATACAAAGTGGCACATAATTGTGAAGTGGAAGGAAAATGATGGTTTTCAAATGTTTTACAAATACATATTGGAAAAGTATGGCGTGCGTTTGTATTAAGCCCCCTTTACTCTGATACCCCTAACTAAAATCTAGTGGAACCAATTCCCTTCAGAAGTCACCTAATTAGTAAATAAAGTCCACCTGTGTATAATTTAATCTCAGTATAAATACAGCTGTTCTGTGAAGCCCTCGGAGGTTTGTTAGAGAACCTTAGTAATCAAACAGCATCATGAAGGCCAGGGAACATGCCAGACAGGTCAGTTGTGGAGAAGTTTAAAGCAGGGTTAGGTTATAAAAAAAATCCCAGGCTTTGAACATCTCACGGAGCACTGTTCAATCCATCATCCGAAAATGTAAAGAGTATGGCACAACTGCAAACCTATGAAGACATGGCCGTCTACCTAAACTGACAGGCCGGACAAGGAGAGCATTAATCAGAGAAGCAGCCAAGAGGCCCATGTTAACTCTGGAGATCTCTGCAACTCTGCAGAGATCCACAGCTCAGATGGGAGAATCTGTCCACAGGACAACTATTATTTGTCCACTCCACAAATCTGGGCTTTATGGAAGAGTGGCAAGAAGAAAGCCATTGTTCAAAGTAAGCCATAGGAAGTTCCATTTGGGGAGCCATGTGGGGGACACAGCAAACAGGGGAAAGAAGGTGCTCTGGTCAGATGAGACCAAAATTGAACGTTTTGGCCTAAAAGCAAAACACTATGTGTGGTGGAAAATTAACACTGCACATCACCCTGAACACTCCACCGTGAAACACAGGAGTGGAAACATCATGTTGTGGGGGGTGCTTTTCTTCAGCAGGGAAAGAGAAACTGGTCAGAGTTGATAGGAAGATGAATAGAGCCAAGTACAGGACAATCTTAGAAGAAAGCCTGTTAGAGCCTGCAAATGACTTGAGACTGGGCCAGAGGTTCATCTTCCAGCAGGACAGCGACCCTAAACATACATCCAGAGTGATAATGGAATGGTTTAGATCATAGCATATTTATGTGTTAGAATGTTCCAGTCAAAGTCCAGACCTAAATCCAATTGAGAATATGTGGCAAGACTTGAAAATTGCTATTCACAGATGCTCTCCATCCAATTTGACAGAACTTGAGCTATTTTGCAAAGAAAAATGGGCAAAAATGTCACTCTCTAGATGTGCAAAGCTGGTAGAGACATACATAAAAGACTTGCAGCTGTAATTGCAGCGAAAGGTGGTTCTACAAAGTATTGATTCAGGGGGGCTGAATACAAATGCAAACCACACTTTTCACATATTTATTTGTAAAAAATGTTGAAAACCATTGATCATTTTCCTTCCACGTCACAGTTATGTAACATTTTGTGTTGGTCTATCAAATAAAATCCCAATAAAATACATTTACATTTTTGGTTGTAACATGACAAAATGTGGACAATTTAAAGGGGTACGAATACTTTTTCAAGGCACTGTACAATTAGTAATAACACTTATCTATTGTTTATGTTAATAAACAGATTGGAAATGCTTACAAAGTAAAAAGAGTGGCAAGATCAAAGCTAAGGTATGTGGAACAATGGCGGAAATGGCCAGAGTAATGTCTGTGCCGGTTGTGAAGTTGCACAGGAATTAGTCTTGGGGTCCATCTATGTGTACAATTAAAGAACAGTTTTAGGTAACAAGTAAAAACATTCAGTAAACTACTTAAACTTTATAGTAAACACACCTACTGTGCTAAAGTGGTAAAGTTCACTCAATATAGCATAACCTAAAAAGCCTCTGCAGTAAATTTTCACACGTCTCTATACAGCATCAATAGGAGGCCAGTAGGAGTGTACTCCCTAAAGCATGTTCTGTATAGCTCCTTCTCTCTACTGCATTACCAATCACATTTAAATCACACACAGCAAGGAAAGCCATACACAGAGGTGTAGTACCAAAAGGTAAGCCGTATTTTTGCTCAACCATTCTAGTAACCACTATGAGACTTTACTGTATGTCCTAAAGAGGATATTTATTCCATTCAATTGTTTCTATTACAGGGGCATACCTCTTCCCTATACATGCGGCAATACCAACTTGAGCCCTAACAAAAGGTCCCCCCCATGTGATAAGCGCAGTGTTTATACATTCAGGTGGGTCCGTGGGATTTTTTTTTGCCAAATACCTAATTGTTTGATATGCCCCCTCTCTTAGATATTCCATTCGCGTCTATACTTAAGGGGATTGTACACTTACCCATTTAATAATTTGGTCTGGTATCCATGGCCCATCTTTTGGTATTATTAGTAAGTACCATTCGTATATATTCTCTGGATATTCTCTTTTGTAATTTTTCTCTATTATATACACCCTGTCTGAAGGGCCAATATCTGATTATTGACTTGGTTTATTTTTAGATATTGTATTGAACACGCCTATAGTGGGAATTTATGACCCCTTACCGCTGTGTGGGATTTATATTCAAATACCTATACATGACTACTATATACCAGGTGAGAGCTAAGTCTAATATAAATCGGTCTTTGAATTGGGGGACTTTTATAGTAGCATTTTATAGTAGCATCTTAATCTATAATGCACATGTTTGCTGTTTTTTTTTTTCTTATTTAGTGGTATCTTCTATAGACCACATGATATATGTGTATCCCACTACCTTAGACACACATATGCGATTTCGTTTTTTGGCTGTTTGGTCAAGTTCTCATACACCTTGAGCCACAAGTTTACCAGGCAAGCATACACATTGTTATGTTTATATGTAATCAGTCTCTGTGTATATGTACTCCTCCTGGAGAAATGTTGTAACAAACATAATTCATGCTTATATAGATATATACTACATTGAATATGTACACATGTACTCTCTTGTTTTTAAATATACCAGCACCTACCCAGTATCTGTCCTGAGGAAGCCAATATTTTAGGAAAACACATCGACAAGCAAGTTTTTGGAGGCATTACTGGATCAGAAATTTTTCTTTTACCTTGATACAGTATTAAATTAATCTTTGTATTCTAGGTCCAGTCCTCTATAACTGCATTATTGGGTAACTGGTAACTGTGTCCATACAGGGTGTTGTTTGTATGTTGTTTATATGTTTTTTAACTATGTTGTAATAACATTTATATATTTTTTTACTGATTATCTCTCTCATTATGTGCCCACAAAGTCTGTCAATTTTTTGACTTGGTCAGTCCTTGAATTTAAACATTTAAACTTCCAAGGCAGATTTAAGCCTGATTGGCTGCTGTAAGAAATCTCTTACTAACATTATGTGTTTGTGTAAAAGAGAGCAAGAAGGGTGTTCTAGCAGCATTACCAGATGTGTTCCAAAATCACCACATTACAGACAAAAGGGAGTGGGGTGGACTGGGGTGCCATATAGCATTGTCTAGATGAACAACTGATTTTTTACACACAGATGGAAAGACATATTCTCTTATTGTATGTAAAGCTTTTTATCCTAAATCCCTACTGCATTGAAGAGATGTGGGAGCCCAAGTTCTAGCTGTATCTGCCTTCAGTACATCCATAAGTGCTGCACCATTGCTTGTATGCAGAAAATAGTGGATTCTCAGCTATAGGCATAACCAGGATTATGAAAGACCTGGTACACCCTTAGGCACTCTTAAGAATGATGAGGCATGTATAATGCACTGCAGCGGATAGTGGATATGGCTTAATTGTTTTAAGAGTGGGGTAGGCTTAAGTTGCTATGGGTAATTAAAACCTGAGCTACATAATACACATATTTCAGAGGGAAGGAGAGAGTAGACATGTGCACTGCCAAAAAATGTGTTCGTTTTCGTTTCTTTTTTTTTGTTTTTTTTTCAATTTTCGGGTCTGCAAGTATGATCGAAATTCGCTATTTTGAATAAATTCGTAAATTCAAAAATTTGAAAATTCGGCAATTCGGAAATCCGAAAATACAAAAATTCGGAAATTCGAAAAAAAATAGTAATTCGAAAATCTGAAAATCCAAAGATTCAAACATCCGAAAGTTCTAAAATTTGAAATAATAACTAATAGCTAATAATAGGTAACTATTAAAATATAGGTATTGGAATTTCCTTTCAAATTTGGCTGTTAGTGAATGTAACAAATACAAATTTATCCGAATTTACAAATTATCCAAAATGACAAATGCTGCATCTAAACGAATGGAATGTAACAAATTCATAATAATAAATAATAATAATAATAAAATGTTTTTATTATTATTAATATTATTATTTATTATTATCAAAGTGTTACGTTCCATTCATTTAGATGCAGCAAACGTTATTTTGGATAATTCGTAACTTCAGATAAATTTGTATTAATTACGTTCACTAACAGCCAAATTTGAAAGGAAATACCAATACCTATAATTTAATAGTTAGTAATAGTTATTATTAGTTAGTTATTATTTCATAGTTCTAATTTTCGGGTTTTTTTAATTTTCAGATTTGCGTTCTTATTTTTGGATTTTCAGTTCTTATTTTCGGATTTTTGAATTTTCGAATTTCTGAATCTTCAAATTTCTGAATTTCCAAAATTTGAATATCTGAATCTTCGAATTTCCTAATTTTTTTTAATTTTCAGATTTTCGAATTTCCGAATTTCCGAATCTTCTATTTTTTTAATTTGCAAATTTCCGAATCTTCGAATTTCCAAATTTCTGAATTTTTGAATTTCTGAATTTCCGAAAAATGTGTTAAATGTGCTTTCATTAATTCAAATATTTCCGAGTTAACAAATTTGTCAAACTTAGTCAAAAAACGATTTCCGAAAGAAACAAATTGCACATGTCTAGGGGAGAAAGAAAGGAGGGTTCAAGGGAGGAAGGAGAACAGAAAAAGAGATACAGGGAGAGAGAGGGAGTGGGGAGGAAGGGAGGGAGGGATGTAAGTCTCTTTAAGCACTTTGATATAATGCACATTGCATGCAGTACAAACTGCATCTTGGTAATCTTTATCTTAAAATTACAATGGCATTTCCTTCCAGATAGTTGTCATGTTTGTCCTAGCATATAAATATCACTGTTTTTACTAACATAATTTAGAAGATAATTTTTAATAATGTTTTGGACATTGTTCTCAGAACCCTATTGCAGAAAAACTTTAGCAAACACAGCTGTATATAGCATATGTGAAATAAACAATCCTGTTCCTGTATCTGTCTTTGTTGTGGTCTGCCCATAAAAAACCTGACTCCTGGCTGCACAAATTTTATGTTAAATAAATAAATGATTATGTGTCTGTTGTGTAAGCTAAAAGAGTTAGGCCTCATGTACACAGCTGCTGCTAAACGGACGTTTAGGAGCAGTTGGGAGTTTTTTTCAGCTGCCCCTGAACTCTCCTCTATGTTATTTTATCAGTACATGTACACAGGGTCATTTTACAGTCGTTTCTAGGCAGTTGAGTTTAGAGGCATTTTTGGAATACAAAAAAAGGCGTTCAGAAGCTGAGTTTACAGGCATTTCAAGCGCCAAACGCGTCTAAATGTGTCTAAACGCGGTAACTCGTGTTTAGCCGCATTTCGTTTTACAGGCATTTTTCATTTTTGGCTATTTGAAAAAAAAAATGTTTTTTTTAAAACACTTCTAAACGCAAACGCGGCTAAACGCAGCATGTAAATGTCGGTTACTATCTGTCAAGTTAAATCATTCAGGAGAGGTTGGAAAAACGTCCCATGTACATGAAGAGTAAAAGATGAATCTAGTTGCACAGCTGCAGTCCTGCACTTTAGTGAATCTAATGTGTTATTCACTAGACTCAGAACTTACTCTCAGAAACTGCAGCCAACCACAATGTCAGGACTCGCTGATTAGCTGCAGATTCTAAATATCTGATTCTTTATACATTATAAATAGGGATGGGCCAAGCAGACCCTGGTTTGGTTTCACAAGACAGATATGCTTATTTTTAAGGCTAATAGGCAAGGGATTGGAAAAAAAAGGGCGCGGGGGGAAGGCAAAGCCCTGGGGGACATGTAGAATAAAAAGGAAAAAAATATCATTTTGCGAGGAACAGTGAAGTGGAATATTAAAGGTGAAGTATGGGTTTGGCTTTTTTCCCATATGTATAATTACCTAGGTGGATGCAGTATCGGAACCTGGCGTCTCTGCACTGAGAACCGAACCATCGAACACCGCTGAAGGAACGGTTCTCTCACCTTCCCGAGAGGAGAGCTGCTGACCGTCAGTCAGCAGCTCTCCTGCTCTGCTCCTCTACGTTCATTGAAGCGCTGAGCTGTAGAGTGGCGGAGAGCGGCTGGCTCAGCGGCTCACTGAGAGGCTGAGACTGCCATCAGTCTAGGCACCTCATGGATCCAGACTTCCGAAGTTGGGATGATGCGGTGCCTGGACTGATCTTGTGATGTCAGCAAAGAGCGGACTTCAAACCGCTCTCTGCTGAAAACGGGTCACAGGAGTGCAAAACGAATTGTACTCCTGTGACCCAGAGGAGAAGCCCAGCCTAATGAGCTCAGGCTGGACTTCTCCTTTAAAGTGGAATATTAAAATGGCAATATTCCTTTAAAAAACTGCTTAGGGTATTGTCAATAAAGTGGCACATCTCTATGATGTCTACAAAGTACTACAACAAAAAGTAATATTTACAAGGAAAAAAAGGGTCATTAAAATTGCTGGTACCTGTTACAGTTACCTGCTAACTTCCTTTATTTTGTAAAAAACAGCATGGAGAGGATGAGAACCTGATATGTATTTTGGGGGCAGTGGAGGTCACCATGCCATTTTTTACAAAAAAAAGTCGTTTGCGAAAAGTAATTTATGTGCGCTCAGCAGAAGTTGCTAGTTACACCCTGTCCTCAGCTGACATCCCCTTCCTTGTGGTGTCACTACATATAGGTAGTAGTAAAGTTACTACTTTACATGGATTTCCTTTTCTTTTCTTTCTTTTTGTCCCTCATTTTGCTGGGCTTTTTGGTGATGTGGACTATGGCTATACATAATATAAGAACCCATCTGGGATCGCCAGAGACATCAGTACATGGTGCACAGTGAATAATTACCTTTACTTCAAGGCCCTCACTTGTGTTGCCTTTCTTCCATGAGTTGTACTCCCTCAGCCCCTGGTGCAGACAGTCCCATGCTGCCCCCAGCTGGCAGTATTACATGTGGATCATTGAGCCGACTTTGATCAGCAGTAGGAGACACATGCATCTGCCTTGGAGGAAGTGGAGACTAAACATCGAAAACGCACCGAGCTTGTTGATGCAAACCTTTACATCATTATGTGTTTCTATAATTTATTTGATTTATGTAACTTTGTTGTATATTTTTTGTCTATCAACTTATATACAGTCAGTACCTTATCGTCTAGTCATATTCCATGTTTTCAAATGTATTTGGGATAAAGTTTTATTATGCACATTTATTGTGTTGATGCCTTTTTTATATTCATGTGCTTCTGCTAATATTATTTTCTATACCTTATTATTATCTTAGTCTTCTATTCATGAATATTAGCATATTAGTAACACTATTAGAAGTATTCAGAGATATCCATGTAATACCCACTGGTGGCTGTGCACCTCATTTAGAGTCCCAACCTCTGTCTTTTAATGTTATATGAATAGGGATGGAGACACCTAGCCTCAATGTAGGAGATGCCTCATTTAAAGTCCCACAATCTTCCCCTCCCCCTCTTCCTTTATATAGTAATAAAGTTACTAGGAGACAGTCATACCCATTTGCAAGAATCTCATCTAGCAGTGTGGCAGGTCTGATATGGTGCACAGGAAAGTATTAAATTGTGAGTCGATGCAGAAATGGCAGGTGTCTTGTTGTATGTCTTACATGGAAAAATATCTGTTTATTTTGTCCAGCCTCATTTTTTATTCCATAAAAAGACTGGCATACATGATAATGACAGGTACAATAACCACAATAGCAAATGGGGTGTTACAGGCAAATCCTTAGATGCATTCCTTTAGATGCATAATCACCTTTTCCATGGATCTAGTACAGGGATATGCAATTAGCGGACCTCCAGCTGTTGCAAAACTAGTCCCATCATGTCTCTGCCTCTGGGTGTCATGCTTATGGCTGTCAGAGTCTTGCTATGCCTCATGGGACTTGTAGTTCTGCAACAGCTGGAGGTCCGCTAATTGCATATTCCTGATCTAGTATATCAAAAAAATGAGTCTTGTGGAAGAAACAGTACCAAATACACTATATTAACAAAAATATTGGGACGCCTGCCTTTAAACACACATGAACTTTGATGGCATCCCAGTACGTAGGGTTCAGTATTGCGTTGGCCAACCCTTTGCAGCTATAACAGCTTCCACTCTTCTGGGAAGGCTGTCCACAAGGTTTAGGTGTGTGTCTATGGGAATGTTTGACCATTCTTCCAAAAGCGCATTTGTGAGGTCAGGCACTGATGTGGATAAGAAGGCATGGCTCACAGTCTCTGCTCTAATTCATCCCAAAGGTGTTTGTCAGGTTGAGGTCAGGACTTTGTGCAGGCCAGTCAAGTTTCTCCACCCCAAGCTTGCTCACCCATGTCTTTATGGACTTTGCTTTGTAATATACACTTGATTAGTAATATAGTGCTTGGCAGGGACCAGACCCAGATCCAGCAATTTCAAGTACAGGTGCTTACACAGTTGCTGGTGCCCTACGCATATAGAGCACCTCCAAAACTATTCCCTCAGACTAACAGAGTATAGTGAACTTAAATTAAAAGGAAGATGACTAACATAACATAAACCTTACAAACAGAAACATGGAGCAAGATACCAATACTGTTAGGCAATGGCTTTGCAGCTAAGTGTCAACCACAGGGGTCCCAGGGAGGCCTGCACTATTAACTAGTGGTCATTGGGTGGCCTAACTATAACCCAGAAGATGCAAAGGTGCATCCTGGGTGTGTTTGAGGAGGGCAGTCAAATACCGGGACCCTGGAGGAGACCCCACACAAGGTCCGTCGACATGGAATAAGTACAACAATAGTGCAATATAGAAACATGTTGCAAAAGACAAACTTTTAAAACAGTGTGGGAATCATTTCATTAACCAGGCTCTACTACTTGCTATCACATCAAGTTTGAGGGGTGATATATACGCAAAGTATTGAACAATGAACAAGAGGATGTATTGTTTTACTTTTAAAGTGTTACTAAACCCATGACCCTGCATTCACTATAGCTGGTCTCCCATAGTACACAGAACATGGAAATGCAATTATTTTAGTAAATATAAACAGCTAAATCCTTTTTCTCATCAGCAGTATATAGCAGTCTTGTGATTTCTATTAGTTCCTGGTGATACTTGTAGAATGAGTCATACTGCACTGAGCTGTCCTGTGAGGCTGAAGGGCTCCTGACCCTCTGTCTGGACATGTCCCCTCCCAAAAAAAAAAAACCTCTCTAGCAATAGCAAAACACACCAAACTGAGCATGTGCAGCTTGACTCTATTGCCCCGTACACACGGTCGGATTTTCCGATGGACAATGTCCGATCGGAGCGTGTTGTCGGAAATTCCGACCGTGTGTGGGCGCCATCGGACATTTTCCATCGGATTTTCCGACACACAAAGTTGGACAGCAGGAGATAAAATTTTCCGACAACAAAATCCGATCGCGTCAATTCCGACCGTGTGTGGCCTGTTCCGACGCACAAAGTGCCACGCATGCTCAGAAGAAATTCCAACACGGGACAGCTCGTTCTGGTAAACTTAGCGTTCGCAATGGATACAGCACTTTCGTCACGCTGCAATGTTAAAAATGGTTTAATACAGCGCACTCTCTTCTTCTTTATAATGTGACAAGAATTAAGTAGTTTTGCTGCTCGTATTCACACACACTTCTCACAAACTTTTATTTGTGTTTTTTTAGTGGGATTCCCTGAATATATTGTTATTAGTTGTCACATCTGACAGTTGATATTTTTTAATTTTTTTTTTTATTTTGGATTTTAAGCCTTTTTTTTTTCTTTAATGTTTGGATTTTTTCCAAGGCTGATCTTTGTTCAATGTTATTTTTATTTTTACTCCAGAATATTTTTGGGTGTGTTTTGTGTGTCAAGTTACCCCAACACCATTGATATCTTTTATTATTTAATCTCAAGGAGATTGTTTGTTGTTGGTGTCCCTTGTTCATTTCACATTGTATATTTGAAATGTACCTGAATCCTCACAAACAAACTGTCCTTTTTGAAGTAAAACACATAGGAGAGTATAATTCAAAACAAAAATCCTTTATTAAGGGATCAGAACCAAACAAAGAGGAAGGCAACACTGGATCAACAAGAGAAATTAGCAAAGCCTGGGACCCCCACGGCAGACATCAATTCTTCAACATCAAAATTGGTGGCCTGAGGAGTCCATATGTAAGGGAGGGCAGTCTGGTCCGGGATTCACAGAGACTTGGATAGCAGCAGATGACATCTGTGTCCCCAGGCTGTGGTACCACAAGAGGCTGCATTTTTTTGCCCAACAGACTGGATCCAGGGTCCTCACTGTCTGGTCTTCCTTTCACGCTTCATTCCCGGCTGTGGCTGTGCAGTTGGAGATGTGGCAGGAGGAGGAGTAGGACCTGGAGGAGGAGTAGGACCTGCAGGAGGAGGAGGAGGACCATCCCAAAGCTGTGTGTGAGGTGTAATTTGGCCCCTCATACCTTTCTCCAGAGCCTCTGATATGAGGGCCTCACACATGGCTTTTTGGCCCTCCTCCATCCTCTGCATTTTATAGGCTATGAATGCAGCAATGTTCTCCTGCCTGGTGTGTGGTGCTCCCAGGACCTCTGTAGCCCTCCAAAAGAATCTGATAGCCGCCTCCTCTAGGGCACTCGTCCTACTGCCACTTTCTGTTTTCAGGGGGGGTGGAGGGACCTTGATATCAGCCAGCCAGCTCGGCCCGGCCACCTCCTGGCTGAGACTTCCCTGTGTATGAAAAAGGGACATGGTTGTAATGTTTTGCATCATCAATCACAATCCTTAATTAGTACTCCCAACTAACATATAGTTCACATCATTGATTGGACAAGCAGAAATATTTAGAGGAATGCTATACCTGGCTCAATCTGGGCTCCTCCACATGCGGCCTGGAAGGCCCAGGTTGGGCGTCAGAAGCCTCAGCTGGGGGGGAAGGAAGCGTGGAAGGAAGACTGGAGAGGGATGGCCTGGGTTCAGTCTGGCCTGCCAGAAAGTGCAGCCTGTCGTAGTACAACATCCTGGGGACATAGATGTCACCTGCTGCTCTGGATCTCTGCGAATCAAGGACTTTATTGCGCTCCCTCAGATATGTGCTCCTCAGGCCACCAATGAAAATCTTTAAATAAGTGATGTCTGCCGTGGGGATCACCTGCTTCACAATTTCACACAATTGCTCCAGTGCTGCCTTCCTCTTTGCTTGGTTCTTGTAATGGGGGTGTTTAATCTCCCACAGACAGGGCAGCTCCCTTAGCATCTCTATGAATACTGAAATGAAGTCATTATCTTTCATTAAGATATCCATGTTCACTGCAAGACACAACACAAGACAAAGCCTAATGTCACACAAAACTCTCCTAATCTTGTTACAATATAGGCCTCAATCTAGAAGCAGTATAGGCACAAGTTTGTCTCTTACCTTCGTTCTTACGATCGACGCGTCCAATGCTCCTTCCTCCGCTCACAGATCAAACGTAATACGCACGCGTGTTATGCTTTATACACACTGCGCATGCGTGTAACTCCGACCGCCCCTGACGTTCTTTCTAGTGTATTCCCCGCCCCTTTTCGTTCGGCGCAGTGGGGGAAGAGCATGATGGCGGACATACAGCAGGTGCGAGCTAATTGTAGCAACGAGGAGGAGGAGGAGGAAAGGGCGGATCCAGGCACGTCCCGATCCAGAAGGAGACGTTTTAAGGCCACAAATATGTCGTTTGGGGAGATGTTGGAGATGGTCGACATCATGAGGAAGTCTGACAATGACGGAAAATATGGGCCTTACCCCAACCCGAACATCCGAAAGGCCAAGATCATGGCGAAAGTGGTCAGGAGTCTAGAGCGGAATTTCGGGGTACGAAGGTCTAAAGATCAGCTCAGGAAGCGGTGGTTGGACCTGAAGTTGAGAGAGCCAGAGCAGTACCGAAAGATCCGGAGAGTGCTGCAAAAAAGTAAGTAGTTGTGCTGTGTTCCTATTCTTTCTGTCTTTATTACGTTCGTTCTGCTCCATATGCTTTTATTAGTTGTAACGTTTAAAAAGGTCAACTTTAATGTTCATGGGCACATTATTCGTTCGTATCAAACATTTTTCTTTCGGCCTCCATTGTTTAGGCCATATGCATTTTCACACATTTTTGGGGGCCTACTTGGATGCCAAATATTTGTTTGTGTAGATGGGTTTGTTACTAGAATGAAATGCAAACTAGATTGTGTGTAAGGAGAGGACCCTGAGCAGCTGTTTTCACATCTGGACACTGGAGCACTAGTGTGGGACACAAGAACACCATTTTTATTAGGGGGGGCACACAGGTGCTCCAGTGTATACTATAGGGGGGGCTACATCTGTGAAGCTTGTACCAAACAGGTAAAGTATTGCAGCCTGACAAAGGGCAATAAAAAATATACATCTTGGAACTCTGCTAAAATAGACAATTGTACCCCACTTCTGAGCAATGTTTCCTATTTCTAGTTCTGCCATCAAATATCTGTGTGCTAATTATACCATTTTTGTTTTGCATAGGGGAGAAAAGACTTGGACACCCCTCATCCCAGGAGACCAGAGACCCCCCCCCTCTGGAAGAAGGGGAAATACCAACCCAAGAAGAAGAGCAGGAGGAAGAAGAAGACGTGGTGGAGATTGGCACCACAACAGGTGAGTGTCTGCGACCACAGGCTCAGGTAAAAGAGATGGATGGTGGCAGATTTTTGAGACCTTTTTTTTTGTTCTTTATCTCTTTTTAGGTGATCGTGATCCAGAACGCTTTACATCTGAAAGTGCCCAGATACTGATCGGGGAGATCATGGGGTGTAATCTCCAATTGCAAAACATCCAGCAACAAATCAGTGATGTTATTAAAAAAAATAATAACATCATTGATGTTTTGGGGCGAATTTAAACCCCACAAAATCACCTGTTTTATCGTGCCAAAATGTTTTCAATGTTTAGAAAAGCCAAATTTGGAGGATGCACACAGTGTGCCAACATGTGCTATCTGCCATCACGGGAGATCAATGGACGCGTTTTGCAACCCCTTCCTCAATTATAAAGTAGCGTTGAGGAAGGGCTTGCTCCCCCAAAACACGTCCCTTGATCCCACCTGATGGCAGATGGCACATGTTGACATTCGTAAATTGATGTGCATCTTCCAAATTTGGCTTTTCCAGGGGTGATTTCCACCCATCTGAACGCTATATCAAACACAGTTCATAAATACTCATGTCTGATATAGCCTTCAGGTTTTACCATATGTGAACTTTGTAAGTTCAAGTTTTTTGGCTTTCTTGTTGGTTTTACACAGGCCTGTTTTATCTGAAATGGATATTTCGATTTTTGATAATGCTACTGCAAACATTGTTATACAACAAACATGTTGGTTTGTTTTAAAAACCTTTGGGAAATGCACATGTGATTGTGCAGGTATAAAAAAGTGCCTTACTCAAGAATGTGTGGATTATTGTCTCAACACTACAACACTTTTGGGGTGATGTAATTGCTGTTTTATGCAAACATGGGGGTTATTTCCTAAGGGCAAATCCTCTTTGCACTACAAGTGCAGGTTCAGTGCAGTTGCAAGTGCACTTGTAGTGAAATGTGTTTTTGCATTTAGGAAGTACCAGCCAACACTGTTTTTTATAAGGTTACCCAATCACGACATTTTCTGCACTCAACACATTTCTGTCAGGGTCAGTTAAAACAAACACAAGCAGTAAATGTCCACAAAGAATTTCTTTTGGTTGTTTTTTATTTGAAAAAGGTGTCACAGATTGTCTGGCATATTGATAGCCCCCCTACCCACAAAGAACTCCAGGTAGGGTAACCGGACATCACGGGCATTCAGGGAGGGCAAGCCAGGACGGCCACTTTCAAGCGCCGTCAGTGTTGATGGATTAGGGATTCCGGCCTCAGGCCCAACTGAGCCAGCATAGTTGGCTGAATGTTTTCTTAAAAAATTATGGAGAACACAGCAGGCAAGTATTATATGGTTCAGTTTATACTCCGCCATATGGATGGGTGTCAGAAATAATCGGAACCGGCTGGCCAGGATTCCAAATGTGTTCTCCACCACTTTTCGGGCTCTGGCCAGCCGGTAATTAAAAACCCTTTGTTCCGGGGTGAGGGTCCTCATCGGGAATGGCCGCATCAGGTGGTCCCCCAGCGCAAATGCTTCATCAGCAACAAACACAAATGGGAGACCTTCAACATTGTCCTCTGGAGGTGGCAAGTCCAAGCTGCCATTCTGGAGACGCCTGTAGACTCCCCCATCGGACATCCGGCCATTCTTCCCCACGTCCACATACAAGAACTCGTAATTAGCCGACACCACCGCCAACATCACTATACTATTAAACCCCTTGTAATTATAATAGTACGACCCCGAGTTGGGTGGTGGGACGATGTGGACGTGTTTCCCATCAATTGCCCCTCCGCAGTTAGGAAAGTCCCACCGCTGGGCAAAGTGGGAGGCCGCAGTCTGCCATTCCTGTGGCGTTGAAGGAAACTGTTGAGGAAAAAAAAATAAACATTACTATTTTTTCACAGAAACATGGCAAGCAGATTAGACACAAACATTATGGGGCAACCTCCAGATAGCATTTACTAAGGGGAATTTAACAACAACAAAGTATAAGGTACACCTATCATATTCCCCCTCCCCCCCCCCATGGGCCATTTCTAACATTATAGGGGGGGGAACTCTTGGACAGGTAACTTCACTTAACTTCACTTCATTGAGAGATGAATGCCTAAATACAGGGTATTACTTGGAACAGCCCCTCCTTAGTTACACTATTGGCAGACCACTGGACAGGTAAGAAGTGTCATAATACAAAGATATAAATACACATTGTACACATTTGAGGACATTTGAACATTCTGCTATTACCTATCAAGATAATAATACGATACAAAAACTTTAAACAGTACCATTGGAAAGTATACAGGCAGGCCCTTGCACTACATGCTTTGGGGAATTCATCCATAAATCTGACCAGTAAAGAGATGGGTATAGTGTGTATGGGTTTGGCAAAGTCAGCAGATAGATGATTGAGGATAGAGAATTGGGATCAGCTGACTTAGAAGTTGGGGGGGAGGGTTAAAAAAAATTTGGGGACACCACAAAAAAAAGCCTCTGGCACTCTGCCTGAATTTAAATAAAAAATAACATTTTCAAACATTTTAGGGGGTGTTTGGGGTAAAGCACTACTATGGAGCTGATAAAATACATTGTTAAGTGACTACATGAGGTGAATATAGGCCAGGAAAGACCATGCTGGGGAGGTTAGTGAAGGGCAAATATGTATGAAGGACCTAAAATAATAATTACCTAAAAATCCAGCATGCATGAGAACAAAGGGGACATTCACAGCATATTACAATCATGGTAATTAGGGAATGAGGGAAGAAATACAATATATTATCAAACATTCAATACAATAAAATGTGATATAAAAGGATAAAAATCTTACCTTCATATACTCCTTCTGCAGGACCTGGATGATGGCAGAACAGGTCTCTGGGATAATGATCCCCAGAGCCTGGGAGGAGATGCCTGTCGAGAACTTCAAGTCCTGCAGACTTCTCCCTGTGGCCAAATACCGCAAGGTAGCGACCAACCTCTGCTCCGGAGTGATGGCTTGCCTCATGCAGGTATCCTGCCTGCTGATATAGGGGGTCAGCGAAGCCAACAAACGGTGAAATACAGGGTCCGTCATCCTGAGAAAGTTCCTGAAATCATCAGGATTATTCTCACGGATCTCACGGAGCAAAGGCATATGACAGAACTGGTCACGCTGAAGCAACCAATTCTTGGTCCATGAACTCCTCCCCACCCTGTTCATGGACTGGACTTGTGTCAAGGTCAGGACCCCAACACCAAGCCCCCGCACAGCACGAACTCTATGAGAAGTACGCATACGAAACATGGCTGGAAAACGGTCGGCTGCTCAGAACGAAGTAACAGAACGCACTGAAGAACAGCAAGGCCTGTGAAGAGCGACCTGAAAAACAGCAACGAGCGGGCAAGATCGCACAGAAAACTCCGATACAAACTGACTGCACGCACTGAAGAGCAGATACAAACCCACAAGCACAAACTGAACGGCAGAAAACGATCTGAAAGCCACGAGTCTGAAAAAGCGCGAATCGTCTCTCACCAAACTTTTACTAACACGAGATTAGCAAAAGGAGCCCAAAGGGTGCCGCGCTTGGTTCTGAACCGGCCTTTTCTAGTCTCGTCGTACGTGGTGTACGTCACCGCGTTCTTGGCGATCGGAAATTCCGACAACTTTGTGCGACCGTGTGTTTGCAAAACAAGTTTGAGCCAACATCCGTCGGAAAAAATCCCAGGATTTTGTTGTCGGAATGTCCGAACAAAGTCCGACCGTGTGTACGGGGCATAAAGGCTCTGTCTCTCATTTTTGTTAATCAAATACATTTTATTAAACATATGATTTTTTTCTTACGCATGTACAAACAAAGCATAACATAAATATCTATACAGAATAAAACAAAACAAAAAAAACAAAAAATCATTTTAAATAGATAGATAAATATAACAATGATGAGGGGTGTGTCCTGAACATGGAGCTGTGAGGACGTGCTTGGTCCGCGCTCCGCTACCACCGCTACTTTACCAGCAGCATACCCGCGATCCTGGGCCCTGACACGGCCCAGGACATGTCACAGAGGCGGCGGAATACGGCCCACAACTCCGGGACGGACAATACAAGGCAGGGGCAGCTGGATTCCTATTTTCCTGGGACCCGCGGCAAGGCCCAGGAAAAATCCAAGATGGCGCCGGTCAGCAAAACGGCGAAACAGCACGCGTCGGCACAGAAGCAGCCCACAACGCTTGCTATGTCTCCGCAGCTATCACCCGGATCAGTGAGTGACTCTGCACCCCCGGCCTCCCCTGGGTCCTCCATGTCTAGGGCTGAGGGATCGGACATTGCCGACCTTATGGAGGATGGGGATATCAAGAGGCATATCTGGTCCCTCCCCACTAGAGAGGATCTAGAAAAATTCACAGCAAGGGTGGAAAAGGCATTCAAAGAAGATATAGCACAGCTTAAGGAGGACACTACACATCTGAGCACAAGAGTGGAAACATTAGAACAAAGGCTGGATGAGGCTCTTCCTACCATGTCAGCTATGCAATTGAGATGTGCAGCCCAAGATCAAAAGCTGGACTCACTGTTGTCACAACTTGACGATTTCGAGAACCGTAGCAGGAGGGCTAATATCCGTATCTGAGGTATGCCAGAAGCCACAAGATATTATCCCCTCCTTGCAAGGCATATTCAGGGAGATCCTGGAACTACCGGACACGGTGCCCATTGAGATTGATTGAGCCCACCGGGCCCTGAGACCGCCATCCCAAGATGTTGAGAACCCCAGAGACATAATATGCAAGCTGCATCAATACACCCTCAAAGAGCGAATAATGCAAAAGATGCGCAACAGGCCCTTTTTTGATTTCGATAGCGCCCACCTCTGTTCCTTTCAGGACATCTCCAGACGCACACTCATGCAACGTCGGGCCCTGAAACCCGTGTTTTTGGCCCTTCAAGAAGCAGGCCTCACATACCGCTGGGGTTTTCCCTTCTGTCTACAGGGCACCAAAGATGGCCGCTCAGCCACTTTACGCACTAGAGATGACCTTCCTCACTTCCTCTCTGCTTTGGGCCTAGGTAAGGTTGACTTTCCGGATTGGCATGGGGATCCTGCAATGGCAAACTTCCCAGCCATCGAACTCCCCCAGCCCTGGATGCAGATGCCTCAACGCCAAGGCCGTAGACGCAGCTGCCACCAGCAGGAAATGGAAGCCTCTCCTTACCCCTCCATACCAAGAGACTGATGGTAATGCCTGGATCCCAGATTTCATCCTATCCCCTAACATGCAAGCATCCCTCACTGCCAGATCTCCAGAAGATTGGAAGCTCCGCACCTAACTTGGCCATATCTGTGCATGCCCTGACTTGGCTTTGACGGCGAATTTTGATGGCACAAAGATAGACAAGGCTTTGCCCTGCAACCCTAATAGACACATTTTGAGGTTGCTTTCAGATCCCTTCACTTACTAGATCTAACTACCCCAGGACTCTTTTCAGCGTATGCAAGCCCCTGAGCCCCTGCCATTCCCCCCCTGATACTTGAGGTCACAGAGAGGCTCCTATGAAGTGGGGGCGGAGCGGATCCTTTCCTCGTTCCTTCCTTCATGTTGGCCCACGACCCCCCAGTAGGCCGCCCATGTACGGGTATTTATCCCATTTGGGATGTCAGGTCTGGACAGGATGGGCCCCCCGAGAAAGGGGGGCTTATTGGGCCCAGCCTGCACCTATTCAGAACCACTGTTAGGTTCTTTTTGAGTTTAAACGTTGCCTATGTTTATGCTGACGTTAACGATTGTTTTTCTTTCATTTCTTTTCTCCCCTATTCCCTTCTTGGTCCCTTCTTGGTCTCTGCTCCCCTCTTCCTTTACTAACAGGACTCACCAGATTGATACTGCCAGCTCCAGACCCCGCCGCCGGGATCAAAGCCAGCCTACAACACCATGCTTCAATGACAGCTCTTAAGGTAATTTCTTATAATGTCCGCGGTCTTTGCTCCCCCTGTAAGCGTAGCAAACTGTGGTGGGAACTGAAAAAATTGAAAGCACAGATAGTCTTCCTACAGGAAACGCACTTTACCTACCATTCTATTCCCAAACTACCAACACACATATATAGCCAGTGGTACCATAGCACCTCCCCGGTCAACAAGTCCAGAGGCACTGCAATAGCTATCCACAAAAACTGCCCCTTCCAACATATGGGTGACTTGGTTGACCCCCTGGGGAGATACGTCTTCCTGAAGGGGACCATTGCGGGTACTAAATACACCTTCGCCAATATATATTCCCCTAACTCGAATCAATTGACCTTCCTTGACTCAATAATAGAGCACTTAGAGGGGTTCGGGGAGGTGTCCCTAAACCTAGGAGGCTACTTCAATGTGAGCCCGGAGCCATCCCTGGACACTTTGCACAACCGTCCGTTAACACTCACATGCCGTCCTTAGGCACTTCCGGAGGTCCCTCCAGACAGTGGGCCTAGTCGTCAGCTGGAGGGTCCTGCACCCCACAGAAAGGGACTACAGCTACTATTCGGCAGTACACAATGTCTACACGCGCATAGATTTGATCTATATTGACCGCCCGACCCTAGAACTTCTCCAAGGCTCTTTCTTAGGAAACATTACCATTTTGGACCACGCTCCGGTTGCTGCTACCTTTACCATCCAGGTGGGATCCCATAGAGCGTGGAACTGGCATCTCAGTGAAAACTAGATGACCCTGTAGTGGAAACTCAGATCTCAGACACGCTAAAGAACTACTTTCGAGAGAATACATCAGAGAATTTGAGTGAGGGCACGGTATGGGAATGCCACAAGGCAGTAATAAGGGGTGAGCTTATTGCCCAGGGCGCTAGACTGGAGAGAGAACAGCTAGCAGACTACAATAGAGTTTTTAATGCACTCCAGCAAGCGGAACTTAAGCATAAAGCGGGGGGTGCCCCAGAAGCCCTACGGGAACTAATAGAATTCAGAGACATATTCTCACGACAGGCACGTAAACAATTGAGGTATTTATCCCACAAGTACTACGAACATAGTAATAAGTTGGACGCATGCTGGCAAGAGCACTGCGCACAAAGAGGGCCCAAATGCAAGTGCATAAACTCCGCTCCACCACAGGAGATATGACATTCCACTCCTCCAAGATAGCGGCAGGGTTTCGCGACTATTACGCCGACCTCTACAACCTAGACGCGAACACGACCTCAGACACTAGGGAGACCAGATTGACAAAAATCCGTGACTATCTATCCATTAATGGACTGCCCCCCCTAACTGAAGACCAGCTAGCTGACTTAGATTCCCCTATCACTACTGCAGAGCTCGAGTCCACCATCAAATCGTTACCCAATGGGAAAAGCCCAGGCCCTGATGGGTTCACAAAGCGTACTATACTAAATTCTCCCCGATACTCACGAACCATATGTGTAAGTACTTTAACTCCCTAGCAAAGGGATGCAATATTCCCCTGGAGGCTCTTTTAGCACACATATTGGTTATACCGAAAGATGGCAAAGACCCGACTGTCCCACAGAGCTACCGCCCCATATCCCTTCTGAATACGGACGTTAAAATTCTGGCGAAAGTCCTAGCGAACTGTCTGAAGCATCTTGTCCCCCTTATGATACACCTAGATCAGACCGGTTTTATTGCGGGACGTGAAGCCCAAGACAACTCCATACGAGCGATTCAGCTAATACACTGGGCCCAAAACAGAGAGGTTCCTCTCCCCTACCTAATACTTTCTACCGATGCCGAGAAGGCATTCGACCACATTGACTGGTCCTACCTCAGGGAGGTATTAACCTCACTGGGGCTGGGCCCGAATATGCTAACTTGGATACTAGCCCTCTATTCAGAACCTAGTGCACAGGTTAAGGTTAATGGAGTCTTCTCAACCAGGTTCCCGATTGGGAACGGCACGAGACAGGGGTGCCCACTCTCCCCCCTCCTCTTCGCTCTGGCCCTTGAGCCATTATTACGAAGAGTGAGAGCAAATACCGATATCACAGGCCTGACTGTGGGAGCTGTGGAACACAAACTTTTGGCTTACGCAGACAATGTATTGTTTCACCTAACTAACCCCCTGATCTCATTGCCGGTCCTGATGCGGGAACTCCAATATTTCGGAACCCTCTCTAACTTTCAGATTAACTATAATAAATCAGAAATTCTGCCCATATACCTACCTACCTCTATGACAAATAGCTTAAAGGCTGCATTCCCCTTCACATGGACTGACACTTCCCTACGCTATCTGGGCATACAACTGACAGACTGCTTTGACACCTTATATACTAAAAACTACCCCAGACTATTGTCTGAAATCCGTCAAGACTTAGCAAGATGGACGAAAATAGCTTTTACATAGATAGGCAGGGTGAACATAATAAAAATGAACGTTCTCCCTAGAATTTTGTTCTATATGCAGATGCTCCCCATATCCCTACCCAAAACTTTCTTTACACAAGTGTCTAACATTCTCACTACTTTCATATGGAACTCACGGAAACCACGAATAGCTATGAAGGTATTGAGGCGCTCTAAACACTACGGAGGGTTGGGTGTTCCAGACTTGCAGCGGTACTGCCAGGCCATTGCTCTGCAGAGGATTCTAAATTAGCAATTCCATGGTCAGTCTAAACTATGGGTGACCATGGAAAAATACATGGCAGGTAGGAACCTGTCCTATGCCCCGTGGCTTTCACGGGAACACAGGGGATTGTCTGAAACCACGTCCCCATTAACAATATCTACGCTTAACACATGGGACCGGGTTAATCGAACATTGAACATGCCCCCCCCTGTGTCCCTGCTGACGCCTCTGGGTGGATTCCTCTGGTTCCCGCCGGGGGAGCACGCAAGCTTCTTTGGAACCTGGGTGGAAGACAAGAATGCCAGCTGTGGCAAACTGCTGAGAAATAGGAAAATTCTGCCCTTCGAATCCCTGGGGAACAGACCTGGCAGACCGCAGCTCAATTTCTGGAAGTATAGACAGTTGCACCACTTCTTTGAGAAACACAGTAGCTCTATAAGAGATATCTCATTGTTCACACCTTTTGAGAAAGTGTTCGTAGCGGAGGAAAAGATCCCCCGCATGATTTCGGAGATTTACCTACTGATAGGGTCCTCGGCCTTGGCTTCTAAACCTACTTATATACGTGCCTGGGAAAGAGATCTTGGGAAAGAGTTCTCTGGATCTCAGTTAACGCATTTATACCAACTCACGCATTCCAGCTCAGTGGACTCTAAGATGCAGGAGACAAATTATAAATTATTGACACGCTGGTACAGAGTTCCTTCTGACTTGGCACGGATATATCCGGCTAGCTCAGGTCTATGCTGGCGAGGATGCGAAGGCTGAGGTACCCTCTTACACCTGTGGTGGGAGTGCCCTCGAATAAAGGTATACTGGCAGACTATTAAGGACCAGATTAAAGATATCCTTGGGATAGAGATTCCCCTCTCCCCGGAACATTTCCTCCTGCATATCCCTCCCATGCCAGTTAGTCGCTACAAGAAAAGCACATTACCCCACTTACTAAACACTGCTAAGTGGCTACTGCCAATCTTTTGGAAGAAGGCGCAGGTACCGAGCAAAGAGGAGTGGATACGCAGGGTAAATGAGATAAGGGAAGCAGAGGAATGGCTAGCAAAAGGTAAAGGCACTACAGACAAACACACAGCCATATGGTCAACATGGATAGAACACTTCCACAACACTGCCCACATGCCCTCCAGTTTAGACGTATCCTTATTAAAATTGGCAGACCCCAGTTTGGGTCATTGTGACCTCCCTAAGTAATAGCCACCTCTAACTTCTCTAAGACCGAAACATGGACCGCATGCAAAACATATGTGCTCTTACCAAGACAGGAGGGCCACCTGGCGGTGGACTATCCGGAGCGGAACCCTAGGAGAACCACACAGATCTAAGGTGTCTACCTGTCCCCCCCCCTTTCCCACCCCACTTATCCTCTACCCTCTCCCCCCTCTCCTTTTTTCTCTCTTCCTCTCTGATCTTTCCTATCCTAATAAGTACTGTAATCAATAGACTTATTTGTTGAGTGACCAAAATGTTTGTAATTATTGATAAAAAAGTTGATGACCACTTTATTACGAGGTGGAGGTGTAATGGAGAAGTTCCCTTGGCCGGGAAGGTCGTGGGGACGGGGATGCGCCTATGGTCCGGGGGACGCGCCGGGGGAGGACAGTAGGAGGCCTTGATGGCCCCCCTCTTCTGGTGAAGACCCTGGGAGGGGGTGGTCCCGTGCTACCGTGGCTTACTTTTCCTCGGCTCAGGAGACTAACATAGCTCAGGTGCTGAGTTCCATAGTAGGATAGAGAACCCAGCTAGCCTCCTCCTTGTGGTTACGGAGGCCTTAAAACAACTTTTATATGTAACACTAAAAGTACACATTCTCAATGTCTTAATTGCCCTTTTATTGCCACACTATCCTATTTCCCCTCTTTATTTATCTCCTTTTTTATTTTTATTTCTCTTCACTTGTTATTTATGTTACGTATGTGTAGGCAATGTTTTGCCATTGTTGAAATGAGAAAATATCTGTCACCAACGCGCTTATATTATAAATAATAAAGTTATTCCCGCGCTATCAAATATGGAAACAGCTAGAACTGGAAAAGCTGCTAGCACCGATTCGGGTACACACCTGACCTTCAAAGTAAATATGTATAAATGGGTGGTGCTGCGCTAATCCTCACTACACAAACATGTGTCATAAAGGTGAGTAAAAGATCTCGGGGTCAAGTCTGATATTATAAACCAAATACAAAAAATATAAATAAAACCGTGATGAGTGACGCTCAGCAACAGATATGACTAGTCCAAAAGATAATAATAATAAAAAAATAAATCTATCATATACATGAAAGTATGTCCATGGTAGCACATAAATATAACCTCCTAGCAATTTAGTAAACCTCGCAATGAAAGAAACATTACATCATATAATTCAATACATATATAAATAAATAAATAGTATAAACTGTGTGCAAACAATGCTCAGAAAAGTAAAGATGTGCAATGGAGTATTCCAATTAAATGGGTCCGTACCCCGTACTATATACAAGGTGACAAGT
Source organism: Aquarana catesbeiana (assembly GCF_042186555.1). Classification (NCBI taxonomy): domain Eukaryota; kingdom Metazoa; phylum Chordata; class Amphibia; order Anura; family Ranidae; genus Aquarana; species Aquarana catesbeiana. The sequence goes on from NC_133324.1 coordinate 203,020,212, forward strand.
GTGCAAAAACATCCATCCAACTAAGTAAAACATAAATGTCCCAAAAAGTAAGGTGCAAAAGGTGCTATACACGGAAAGTCCTTGATAGAACTAAAATATGTGACAGCAACGGTTTAGCATGTGGCTGTTGCAATTAAAGTGCTCAGCGTGGGTAACATCATAAGTGTCTTCGTGTGCATACACACAAGTGGGTAATGGCCCCTTACCTTAAGGTAATAGGGCAAGCGCATATGGTCAGTAAGCCTTTGGGGTGTCCACCTAGGGGCTCCAGCACGTCCCTCACAGTCCTAGATCCGAGATGTGGTTCCCTCAGATGTAGTGCAGGGGGGGTATATGAATAGCAGGAAGGATCCCAATAGTATAATACCGTTTACTCAGATACATTTTATTTAAAAATAAGGTACTCACATCATAGAATAAAAACAGCAATTTGTATCCAACGAGCGGCGAGCTCGTGAGCCTCTAACAGTGTCTGCAGCCTGTCTCGTCCCTACGCGTGACATCACACCTCACGTGACTTCATCAGGTCACGTGAGGTGTGACGTCACGCGTAGGGACGAGACAGGCTGCAGACACTGTTGGAGGCTCACGAGCTCGCCGCTCGTTGGATACAAATTGCTGTTTTTATAGATACAAATATATGACTCAGACGGTTCGGTGTGTCATTGCCATCATCCCTTACAACTTTAAAGACCAAATATATACCTCAAACTGGGATTTTAAGGGCAATGTAATGATTGAAAAATTATTTGATAAAAAAGAATTTTATTGATACAAAGAACAAATAGAATATAAATGAACGTACAAATCAAAAAATAGTTATAAAAAACATCAGATACATGGAGACAAATGATGCGTCCTACTGCTAAGTACAAGCACCACCAAAATTGATGCGATGGCGTCCTGATAGCAGATTTCCAACACGTTTCAACTTTTATTATCAAAATGAAGTCTTCCTCAGGGAAGGACTGCATCACATTCTAGAATTTCAAACAACAACATGATTACTAATATATATACATATGCATGTCGCCTATATCTAAAGCAATCACATTTCAGCTAGAAAAGATAACATATGCGACCTACATTGAGGCATGTAGCTATGAAAGATGCTTTCCCAGTGCTGGCAGGGGCCCTAATCACCAATTGCTTGTACCGCTCAAATATCCTCTACGGGGCGGCCTGGTGTATTTTTAAAAAGAACCAATATTTGGCAGCCAAAAAGGATAAGAGGCTGAAAAACATAAACAATAAAGGAAGTATTGAATAAAAAATTCCAAAAAATCAAAATGTGAAAAGATGATAGTGATGGTGGTTCTTGGGGGGCTAAATTTCCCAGAGCCACCAGAAAAAAAAAAAAAAAGAAAAAATTCAATACCTTAGGCTGGTCGTATGAGGTGTAAGGAAGAAATTCCAGGTTGTCAATAACAGAGAGCTCAGGTCCTAGAGTACCTCTCTGTGGAAGAGCCAGTTGTAAAATGCTGCCTATGGCCGTCCCTGGCATCCTAATATAGGAGGTATGGGCGTGGTTGTGTAGTGGGCATAAAATACATCTAAGTATAGTCTCCCATTCATTGGTGGTGCAGTGAAAGAGGCGTGGCCTCAATTGGCCGCCGTCGTTGTTAAAAAAACATCCTTTTATGGTATCTTGGAGGGGAGCGTCCCATGGCTCCCTGTTGTCTGGGCGATGGACGCCTACCCCCCTCCCTCTCTCTCTCTCCTCCCCGGCCGCGACATCAAGCTGCTTCTCCCATGGAGTGTGGGTGCAGCCTGAGGCAGGGAGAGAGGTGCGTCGGATCACCGAGGCAACCTCTCATGTAGGGAATGTTTGACATATGTGACGTCGGAGTCACGTGGCTCCGACGTCCATTCACTGAAGGGGAAGGGCGCTGTGTGATCTATACAGCGCCGTTGGTTGCTTTGTCTGTGACGCACAAGGCATCAGAGCACAGTGACCCCGCTGCCTCTCTGTAAGACATTTAGAGATGTAAACACCGCTGATGTGTGCAATGTTATGAGGATCACTGTAAAAATAGCGTTTCTGTATTCCTTAGTGAAGTGTATCAAAAGGAGAAGGGAAAAAGGAGTATGTGTTCAAGAGGGCTCTTTTAATTGCATTCAATCTGGAGAGTAATGAATTGTATTTCTTTTATTAAATGAAGTGGGAACTTAGATACATTATAATTTATTTATTAAACTTAGCCTAAACCCCTATGAGGCGGCTTAACTGGCATTCGTCCCGAATGACAGAAAACCGATATTAGGGCTTATAACCACAGCACAGTGGGAAACCCCCCTGACACCACATTGAAATTGACGTCTTCGGGGTATTTGGGCCACGATCAATCGTCATGGCCCCCCCTGTGCCGGGTAGGGATAAAGAGAGCGGGAAAACAGTGGTAGCCCAGACCCAATATTGCAGGACTGAGAAGCAAAATCATAGAACGTGGCTACATGCAAGAATGCTTCTATAATGATAACAGCGATCAAAATGTTATACATGATAAATGTACAATTTAAATTAAGAATTATTATAATAAGATACAAAAAATAAGTAAAATTAAAATAAGAAAAACTCTTCTATGTTTTTTAACCGGGTAGGGTGTAGAATTAAAATCCTGGCAATTTAGAACATATGACAGTTGGCTAGGAGATCCCCTCTGAAGATCATTAGCCTATTGTGTTGTTAATGGGACCCTTTTTAATATATGGGTAACCCAAAGGCTTTGGGTAAAGATGATAATCATTACAGAAAATAGCCCCCATTTTCAGAAGGACAAAAGAGCAAAAGAAGGTATAATGGATTGTTTATTAGTCCGTTTTCCCCGAGCTAAAGCCCTCCAAGAAAGGTCTAAAACTTTCGGTTTCATTCAAACCTGGGGGGGTGGTGGTCCTAAGGTACCTTATCCAGCGCATTTCCCGCTGGAGAAGGACCTTGTTCCAGTCACCCCCCCCGATTGGCAGATGAATCCTGTCAAGAACTGTAAAGTTCACAGAGGGTAGTCGATAATTGTGATATCTGGCAACATGCCTCCCCAAGGGTAAGTATAGATTGCCGATACGCATACTCTGCATATGCTTATCGACACGTTTTCCCAATTCCTGTCTAGTTTTACCTACGTAGAAGGCACCACACTGGCACTGCATGAGGTAAACCACACCCTGCGTTCTGCAGTTAGCAAAATGGTGCAGGGAAAAGCTCTCCCCATTAGGCAGTGCCAGTGTGGTCCTCCTACCAATAACTTTACATTGGGCACAGGATCCACATGGGTAGGTGCCTCATGTTTTACAGGGATCCTTTCTTGCCGTGCCCTTGTATTCACTTTGAATAAGTGCATTTCCTATTGAGCCAGATTTTCTGTAGGTGATTTGGGGTTTGGGGCCAATTAGTCCTTTCAAAGTTGGATCATCTGTAAGAATAGACCAATACTTGGAGATTATTTTGTTGATTTTAAGATGCTCATTGGAGTATCTTACAATGATCCTTGTGGAAGTATCCTCTTTAGTGGATTTTAGTGGATCCCTTCTGTTGGTTAGTTTAACTCGGTTGAACGCCTTCTTCAAAGATGATTTGGTGTAGCCTCTGTTCATGAGCCTGATGGTAAGTTTATCCGCTTCATATTGAAAGTCTTCATCATTACTGCAGTTTCTTTTGAGGCGAAGAAACTGGCTATATGGGATAGATCTTTTCAAAGGTTCCGGGTGGAAACTATCTGCGTGCAACAAAGTGTTGCCCCCAGTCTCCTTTCTATAGAGTTTACTAGATAATCCACCATCAGGATTTTTAAAAATGGTAACATCCAGAAAGTTTATTTCATGGGTGTCAGATGTCATTGTAAAGAAAAGGTTATAGTCATTGTTGTTCATCAATTTAAGACAATCCCTCAATTGTTCAGGGGGACCATCCCAGATGATAAAGAGATCGTCTATGTACCTCTGCCACATGCAAATGTGGCGAGTGTACATAGACGCTGCCTCCCCTTGTAGGAAGTCTTTCTCCCACTCCCCCAGGTACAGGTTGGCATAGGAGGTTGGCAGCGGGGTCACTGTGCTCTGATGCCTTGTGCGTCACAGACGAAGCAACCAACGGCGCTGTATAGATCACACAGCGCCCTTCCCCTTCAGTGAATGGACGTCGGAGCCACGTGACTCCAACGTCACATATGCCAAACATTCCCTACATGAGAGGTTGCCTCGGTGATCCGACGCACCTCTCTCCCTGCCTCAGGCCGCGCCCACACTCCATGGGAGAAGCAGCTTGATGTCGCGGCCGGGGAGGAGAGAGAGAGAGGAAGGGGGGTAGGCGTCCATCGCCCAGACAACAGGGAGCCATGGGACGCTCCCCTCCAAGATACCATAAAAGGATGTTTTTTTAACAACAATGGCAGCCAATTGAGGCCACGCCTCTTTCACTGCACCACCAATGAATGGGAGACTATACTTAGATGTATGTTATGCCCACTACACAACCACGCCCATACCTCCTATATTAGGACGCTAGGGACGGCCATAGGCAGCATTCTACAACTGGCTCTTCCACAGAGAGGTACTCTAGGACCTGAGCTCTCTGTTATTGACAACCTGGAATTTCTTCCTTACACCTCATACGACCAGCCTAAGGTATTGAATTTTTTCTTTTTTTTTTTTTCTGGTGGCTCTGGGAAATTTAGCCCCCCAAGAACCACCATCACTAACATCTTTTCACATTTTGATTTTTTGGAATTTTTTATTCAATACTTCCTTTATAGTTTATGTTTTTCAGCCCCTTATCCTTTTTGGCTGCCAAATATTGGTTCTTTTTAAAAATACACCAGGCCGTCCCGTAGAGGATATTTGAGCGGTACAGACAATTGGTGATTAGGGCCCCTGCCAGCACTGGGAAAGCATCTTTCATAGCTACATGCCTCAATGTAAGTCGCATATGTTATCTTTTCTAGCTGAAATGCGATTGCTTTAGATATAGGCGACATGCATATGTATATATATTAGTAATCATGTTGTTGTTTGAAATTCTAGAATGTGATGCAGTCCTTCCCTTCCCATTTTGATAATAAAAGTTGAAACGCGTTGGAAATCTGCTATCAGGACACCATTGCATCAATTTTGGTGGTGCTTGTACTTAGCAGTAGGACGCATCATTTGTCTCCATTCTATTTGTTCTTTGTATCAATAAAATTCTTTTTTATCAAATAATTTTTCAATCATTACATTGCCCTTAAAATCCCAGTTTGAGGTATATATTTGGTCTTCAAATTGCTGTTTTTATTCTATGATGTGAGTACCTTATTTTTAAATAAAATTTATCAGAGTAAACGGTATTATACTATTGGGATCCTTCCTGCCTTTCATATACCCCCCAGCACTACATCTGAGGGAACCACATCTCGGATCTAGGACTGTGAGGGACGCGCTGGAGCCCCTAGGTGGACACCCCAAAGGCTTACTGACCATATGCGCTTGCCCTATTACCTTAAGGTAAGGGGCCATTACCGACTTGTGTGTATGCACACGAAGACACTTATGATATTACCCACGCTGAGCACTTTAATTGCAACGGCCGCATGCTAAACCGTTGCTGTCACATATTTTAGTTCTATCAAGGACTTTCCGTGTATAGCACCATTTGCACCTTATTTTTTGGGACATTTATGTTTTACTTAGTTGGATGGATGTTTTTGCACATTTGTCACCTTGTATATAGTATGGGGTATGACCCATTTGATTGGAATACTCCATTGCACATCGTCACTTTTCTGAGCATTGTTTGCACACAGTTTATACTATTTCTTTATTCATATATGTATTGAATTATATGATGTAATGTTTCTTTCATTGCGAGGTTTACTAAATTGCTAGGAGGTTATATTTATGTGCTACCATGGACATACTTTCACGTATATGATAGATTTATTTTTTTATTATTATTATCTTTTGGACTAGTCATATCTGTTGCTGAGTGTCACTCATCACGGTTTTATTTATATTTTTTGTATTTGTTTTATAATATCAGACTTGACCCCGAGATCTTTTACTCACCTTTATGACACATGTTTGTGTAGTGTGGATTAGCGCAGCACCACCCATTTATACAACGCGCTTATATTGAACTATGTTTGTCATGCTGTGACTGAATACAATAAAGAAAGTTTATAAAAAAAAAATATAAGAATGACAATGATTTGTTGCGGTATATAGCAGTCAACAGCACAATCAGTAATTCAATTAAGTTCCTCCCCATAGACCCATCATAGAGCAGCAACACTATCGAGAGAATCAGGTAGCTCATCCACATTAGTGGACACTATTTGTAAAGCGCTGCGCAAACTGTTGGTGCTATATAAAACCTGTATAATAATAATAATACTATATATGGGGAGGATAACCAAGAAGACTAGATCTCATTAAATTTATACAACCCCCCATGCATCACTGAACACAAGTTGTGGGTTCAGAGATTGCCAACACTGAGAAATCAACTTATGGGCAAGAAATAACAAAGTAAAATTTTCTGGGAAATTATTGGCCAATACAATATCTTTCCAATACAGATAAAGTTTAGCAGGATGCCATAACATATGAATTAACGTGCCTGTATGCCTGTTTCAAGGAGGGCAATTAGGTAAAGGTTGAGGACCCCCAGAAAACTATTTATGAGGGATATAATAGACTTGAGGGGAGAAAAGTGAAACTTCTGGAAGGAGCTCTAACGCTGCTATCCACTGATCCTCTTCTAAATCGCTTATATCTTGACTCCATGTCAAATCTGCATTTGATCAAAGTTTTAGAGCTAACTGCACCCCCTAAGACTTTATATAAAGCACCAATTAGACCCTTTTTTGATTCAGATAGTGTCACCACCATAGAAAGAATGTTAAAAAAGTTAAAATATATGGAATTCAAATGAGTCTGAGACTGTATTGCGTGGCAAAGTTGTAAGTACTGGAAAAATACTCTACTCGACAAGTGGTAATTCTCTACAATGAGGTCAAATGATTGCATAGTATCTCCATTATACAATTGATGAAGATATACAAGACAAGATTATTTCCAATGCTCAAAACCTGTGAAAAATCTTGCAAAATTTCGACTCCAGTCCCATTGAATTTTAACAATTCTTGCTCTCTAGCCAACTGCATCACCTCTTCTTTCAGTTGAAAATTAACAAAAGCAACACACTATATCTCTTGGTGGGTCTACGTCTCTTCTGCGTGGTCCTAGCATGCAATGTACTATTTTGAACTCCACTCGTGTATCTTAGGGTCTTTCCAAAAGTTCAATAAAGAGGGCTTGCAAGGCCCAAGCGATCTGATCTGTTTCGGGTTTGCCACACACACGGACATTTTTCCTTCTCCTCATGTTCATTTATGTCCTGAATATGTTTGTGAAGCTCAATCAGGTGGTAGTTATTGTGGCCCAAAACATGCCATAGTTCTTCCAGAGAGGCAGCATGGTGAGCTTCCTATTCCTCCACAGCCTTGAGGCACACAGCCACAGAATGAAAGTTTGCCTTCAGGTCAGAGATGACAACTGAGAGAATGGATTTAATGTTCTTGGCTATCATCTGTAGATTAGACATTTTATAGATTTGTTGCATAAGAGAGAGTAGAGAAACATCTGCTACCAGATTTAAGTCTGGTGCTGTAATTTCACAAGGTATCCTGGAGGTGGCTACCATTTCCATGAAGCTCTAGCTTGGAGAGTTGGGCTGTGAATCTAGTGGTTGTTTCTGAATATTTCTGACATATTCCACCTGAGCTGCAAGTAGGGGGTTATGGAAGGTTGTGCATTCCCTTAGTTGGCCTGAACCTTTAGCAGCCCCAAAGCATAATGTTTCCATCTCCGTGCTTGACTGTAGGGTTGGCGTTCTTAGGGTCATAGTCAGCATTTTTCTTCCTCAAAACACGGCAAGTCCTCCTCCTCAAGAAGGCACATGTACAGTCATGCCAAGGAACATTTGAATGATTCAGAGAAGAATTGGGAGTAAGTGCTGGGTCAGATGAGACTAAAATTGAGCTCTTTGGTATTTACTTGACTCGCTGTGATTGGAGGAAGAAAAATGCTGCCTATGACCCTAAGAACACCATCCCTACAGTCAAGCACAGAGGTGGAAACATGATGCTTTGGGGCTGTTTCTCTGCTACAGGTACAGGCCGAATTTGCCGCATTGAGGGGCCAATGGATGGGGCTACGTATAGTAAAATCTTGGATGAGAATCTTCTTCCCTCAGCCAGAACACTGAAGATGGGTCATTGACAGGTCTTCCGGCATGACAATGACTCAAAACATACCGCCAAGGCAATAAAGGAGTGGCTCAAGAAGAAGCACATTAAGGCCATGGAGTGGCCTAGTCAGTCTCTAGACCTTAATTCTATAGAAAATGTATGGAGGGAGTTGAAACTCACAAGTTGCCAAGAGATAGCCAAGAAACTATATGAATTTAGAGAAGATCTGTAAAGAAGAGGGGACCGAAATCTCTCCTGAGATGTGTGCAAGCCTGGTCCCCAACTACAAGAAGCGTCTTACCTCTATGCTTGCCAACAAGGTTTTCTGCACCAAGTACTATGTCATGTTTTGCTTGGGCATCAAATACTTATTTTACACACAAAACTGCAACTTAACTTATAGCATTTGTTTTATGTGTTTTTTTTTTCTGGATTTTTGGTTAATATTCTGTCTCTATCATTTAAAATACAAACTGTATACAATACCTATGATAAAAATTACAGACCCTTCATTTCTTTGTAAGTTAGAAAACTTACAAAATCTGAAGGAAATCAAATAATTATTTTCCCTACTGTATAAGCAGTGAAATAATTCTAATTAAGTGTAATCATAACAGTAAAGAGAGCTTATCATTAAATGTAATCTCACATGCAGTCTTTTTGCATTTAATTTGTTCATCACTATGTTCATATATTTGCAAAGCTTCAAACTAGAAAGCCAGATTTCATTAAGACGCCCCATATGGTACTTATATACTGCTTTTTCTATAATCAAACATACTTGTTACAAAACATTTCTCAACACCTTTTTATTGATGTGAGGCTGCCATATAAGAAATGTATATGTTTTACTTGCAAACCTTAGTTGTGCTTGTGATTAATTTGACCCTAAAAGCCACCTTGTCCCATAATTAAACACTCTCAACCAAACACATACTTGTAAAAAGAAACTGAATACCTACCTCTCTTGCCACCCCTTTCACTAAACATTGCCTATATCCTGGGAAACGGTCTCAAAAAAAACCTCCACATCACTGCAGGAGACTGCTATAGTTACACACACGAGAGGAGAAGCCAAGAGCGCAGGCAGGGAACTCCAGAAGAGGCGATTCAGGTCTTGTGCATGGAGCTAGTGTAAGTGTAACATAACATGTTTATTATCATAGAAAAGAAAAAAGACAATCCATGGAGCCAGCAGACAACAATGCATGCGTATTTTGGTTTACCACAACACCCAGATGGTCCTGCAATGAAATAAGGCTGTAGGACCATTGCCAGTATAGGTTAGGTTTGCAGTTCATTCAAAAGGAATAGGCTGCATTATGCCACACAACGTAACTGTCTGAATTGGCCATTAAGGCTAGGACTGCACTGACAATTAACCCCTTTTGCTAATGTGAGATTTACCTTTTTTTTTGGCTGTAGCCTCATTTGCAGCACACTCAAATTAGAATGTGGCTAATGAAATGATGGGCAACCAGAAGTTCAATTTCCTAGTAGCAAAAAGATTTTTTTTAGTACAAAGTACAAAAGTACAAAATCATATACTCAATACAGATGAATATAATACATTCTCAAAACATAGTGTACAATATTAGGGAACATTCTGCAGTTAGATCTCACGTAGCATATATTATGATATTATGTAGTTTAGTTTATACATCCAAAAAACATTGGCTTGTTTTAGAAGGTAAGCATACAGAGTAACATGTTCACATATAGGCAATCTGGATACTTGACATGACAGCAATACTTTATATGTTGTACATAATCTTCAAAGGATCCAGAGCAAAAAGGTCATCAACTTGAAGTATATTCAGTTACAAACTATATACACGATTTTATGTTCACTCCTTCATACTAATGAACATTGTTGACTCCCACCCTGACCAAATGTTATAAAATTTCTTCAGGCAGCTTCTAGATAAATATATAATTTTATATAAAGACAGGGCCTTATTTATACAATCTATCCTGAATGGCATGGTGGGGGATCTACCTCTTTCCATTTTAACCACTTCAGCCCCGGAAGGATTTGCCTCCTTAATGACCAGGCCATTTTTTGCGATATGGCAACTACATCGCTTCAACTGACACTTGCATGGTCGTGCAACGCTGTACCCAAATAAATTTGACATCCTTTTTTTACCACAAATAGAGCTTTCTCTTGGTGGTATTTGATCACCTCTGCAGTTTTTATTTTTTGCGCTATTAACAAAGAGCGACAATTTTGAAAAAGAAAAACTATTTTTGCTATAACACATATCCAAACCCCCCCCCAAAAAACACATTTATTCACCAGTTTAGGCCAATATATATTCTTCTATATATTTTTGGCAAAAAAAATCTCAATAGGCATATATTGATTGGTTTGCCCAAAAGTTATTACGTCTACAAACTATGGGATAGATTTAGGGACTTTAATTTTTTTTATTGTTTGTACTAGTAATGGCGGCGATCTGCAATTTTTAGCAGGACTGTGACATTATGGCGGACAAATCTGACAAATTACACTTTTTGGGGACCAATGACATTATTACATTTAACAGTGCTATAAAAATACACTAATCAATGTAAAAATTACACTGGCAGGAAAGGGGTTAACACTAGGGGGTCCACCCGACCCACGGGCACGCTCATGCAGCTTGCAGCGGGAGTGAGAGTGTGCCTCCGGTGGTGCCCATGCGCCCGCAACTGAGCCTGCACGAGCCGCCATACAGGTAAGGCAATTCGCGCAGCCCTGCCAAACTGCCACAGTATATCTGTGTGAGCTGGTCAGCAAGTGGTTAAAGACAACTTTTTTTGCATAAAATAATAGAAAACAGAGTAATGCCTTCTGTGAACTAAGCAGCTACTCCTCAGTGAAACAATGTACAAGGGTGCAGATATTCCAAAGATACAACTTCTCCTCAATAAACTCACCAAAACAGTCTCACTCTTGGGCTATTCCATACCATATGGAAAAAATCCCCAGAGTCATAATTACACTGTGTGCAAGCCAGAGAAGTCACTCTCCCCAATCTATATTATATACTGGTAGTATAATAAATCTAGTATATACTAGTATAATAATAAAAAAAAAAGTATTTACACGTAGGTTGTATTAGTTTGTCTCCAGCTGAGATAACTGCTGAAATCTGGTTCTAAACTACATCCTTCCAAACAACATCATCTATTGAGGAAATATCAATTTGCCTTTTTTTCTTCAGGGGCAGAGTAAGTTGTTTGGAATGTTCCTTCTACACCTGAAAATTATTGGAAGAAGACTTTTTTGATATAGTCCAACTCTACATCTGAAAATGTGTTTACATTTTTTTTATTTTCCAGTCTGTCAGAAACCATGAATCAGACCCAGACAGAAGTACAGTTAAATCACACTTGTTTAATAATAAAAGTAAATAGAACAAAAGTAGGCAAAACATAGCCAAAGTTCGGTAACCGGAACAGATAGTCGTACAAGCCAGAAAGTCGGGAAGCCAGGGACAGCGCATTGGAACAACAAGCAGGATCTGGAGCCAGAAGGAATGTCAACCAAGCAAGTCTTTAAAAGGAATGCAGGAGATAGTCTCTGTGATGTTGCCCAAGACGAAGGCAGAGATCATCTGGGTGAGATGGCTTAAGTAGGCAGAACTGACGAGCAGGATATCATCAATAGGTGAGTCACTGTGAAGAGATAGGAGCTGGCAATTAGCCAACAGCTGAGCTGCCAGCTTTGAGAAGGAAGGGCTGAGCCCAGCCCTGACAGTACCCCTCCTCAATGACCCCTTACCCTCGGAGGACCACCAGGCTTGAGGAAAAAACATCTATGGAAATCACAGAGGAGGACAAGGGCATGTACGTGAGACCCAAGAGCATTCCTCCAGACTGTACCCCTTCCAATGCACCAGGTACTGTATGCGCTCACAGAACCTACGGGAGTCAACAATGGACTGTACTTCATACTCCTCATTGTTCTCAACCTGTACAGGGTGAGGACGAGGCACCGAGGTGGTAAAGCGGTTGCAGACCAAAGGTTTTAATAAGGAGACATGAAATACATTAGAGATATGCATATTAGAAGGAAGATCTAATGCGTAAGCCACTGGGTTAATCCTGCAAAGAATATGGAAAGGCCCAATAAACCGAGGTGCGAACTTCAGAGAGGGAACACGAAGTTGGAGGTTGTGATATGATAGCGAAACCCTGTCCCCAACCTGGTAGGAAGGCACAGGCAGGCGTCTGCGGTCAGCATGGAGTCTGTACCTATCATTAGCATGTCGCAAAGCCCCCTGGACTTGTGCCCAAGTGGAACGAAGACCACAGAGATGCTCCTCTAACGCAGGAATACTCTGCAGAACAAATGAGTCGGGCAATATGGAAGGTTGGAAACCATAGTTCGCCATAAACGGGGACAATTGGGAAGCAGAATTCAAGGACTATTGTGAGCAAACTCTGCCCACTGTAAGAGGTCTGACCAGTTGTTATGATGGTCAGAAATATAGCAACATAGGAATTGCTCCAAGGACTGTTTGGCTCGTTTTGTGGCCCCATTAGACTACGGGTGATACGCAGAGGAGAAAGCAAGCTGAATTCCCAACTGTGCACAAAAGGCTCGTCAGTACTGGGACACAAACTGACTACCCCTGTCTGAGACAATCACCTTGGGTAGCCCATGTAAGCAAAAGATCTCCCGAGCAAAAATGGAAGCCAGTTCCTTAGAAGTGGGCAACTTCTTAAGTGGAATACAATGAGACATTTTTGAAAAACGGTCAACCACCATAAAGATAACTATGTTGCCTAGGGAGATGGGTAACTCCACAAAGAAATCCATAGACAAGTGGGTCCAGGGCCTCTCTCCATTGGGTATGGGTTGTAGGAGGCTCACTGGAAGGTGTCACGGAGTCTTACTCTGAGCACACACGGAACAGGCAGCTACAAAGGTGGTTATGTCAGTACATAGACTAAGCCCCCAGAATTGTTGGGAAATGGCCCAAAAATGTTGATTCTTCCCAGGGTGGCCAGCAGCCTTGGGAGAATGGTAAGTCTGGAGCACGGCAGTATGGGGACTCTTTGGGACAAAGCAGCGGTCACAAGGTTTCTCAGGAGGAGCATGGACCTGAGCAGCAAGAATTTTGTCACCCAAAGGAGAAGTGAGATTGGTGCAAATATGATCAGGAGGAATCAAAGGAACCGGAACCGACTGCATCTTGAAAATGGAGGAATTGTCGTGACAAAGCGTCAGCTCTTACATACTTAGTTCCGGGTAAGAATGAGACAATGTAATTGAAACTAGACAAGAAAAGAGCCCATCGCGCCCTTCTGGGAGAGAAGCATTTAGCCTCAGACAAGAATGTGAGGTTCTTATGGTCAATAAAAATGAGAACCGGCACAGTGGTACCTTCGAGGTGATGTCTCCATTCGTTCAGGGCTAAAATAATCGCTAAAAGCTCTCTGTCACCAATCTCATAATTGTACTCCGCAGGCGACAATTTCTTGGAAAAGTAGCCACAAGGATGCATTGCGCTCTCAAAGGTAGGACTTTGAGACAGAAGGGCACCAACTTCAGTCTCACAAGCATCAACCTCAGGGATAAAAGGTAAAGTAGGATCAGGATGTGCCAACACAGGGGCAGAAACAAAGGCAGCCTTGAGACTTTCAAAGTCCTTAATGGACTCTGGAGACCAACTCTGTGGGTTACCGTCTTTTCTGGTCATATCAGTCAGGGGCTTGACCAGAGATGCCACAAGCCATTGTAGGACTGCTGAAAGTTTATCTGGGTCCATCAAAAAACCAGCAGTGGAAATGACATAACCCAGGAATTTACCTCTTCACAATGGAATTTGCACTTCTCCAATTTACGATAGAGATTGTTCTCAGTTTCTGAAGCACACGACAGACATCTGTGTGGTGGCTCTCCAGGGACTTGGAAAATATGAGGATATCATCAAGATAAACCACCACACATAACTGCAACAAATCTCAGAGGACATTGTTAATAAATTCCTGGAAAACTGCATTACAAAGGCCAAAAGGCATCTCGAGGTAATCATAATGGCCTGTTCTGGTATTAAACTCAATTTTCCACTTGTCGCCCTCCTTAATCCTCACAAGATTGTATGCCCCTCTCAAATCAAGATTCATGAAAACTGTTGCTCCCTTCAGGCAGTCAAATAACTCCGCAATCAACGGAATCAAATAGACATTCTTAATGGTGAAACGATTGAGACCCCTATAATCAATACAAGGTCTCAGTTCACCACTCTTCTTCTTCACAAAGAAGTCACCAGCACCAGCATGAGACGGGGATTCGTGGATGAAACCTTGAGAAGGTGTGTCTGCAACATACTCCTCCGTGGCCTTATCTTCCAAGACCGCCAAAGGGTAAATCCAGCCACGAGGGGGTATGGCACCAGGTTGAAGGCCAGTTGCACAATCATACAACCAGTGTGGAGGCAAACTACCAGCCTGACCTTTGTCAAAGAAATCGCTAAAATTGCGGTACTCCTCCCGCAGGTAGGAGCCTGAAGAGGTGCACAGAACCTTGGCTACCTTGTGGAAACATATCTTACTGCATTGTGGTGACCAGGAGAGAACTTGAGCATGGAGCCTATCAAAAGAGGGGTTGTGCCTCTGTAACCAAGGATAACCAATAACCAGTGGAAACTTAGGTGAGGAAATAACTTGGAATTGGATAATCTCATGGTGAAGAGCCCCTACAGCCATGGACAATGGAACAGTCTCATGAGTCACATGGGCAGGCTGTAGAGGTCTCTCGTCAGGATCCTCAATGGCAAGTGGAGTGGCATGCAGCTGCAGCGGAATCGAGTGCTTCGATACAAAGGCAGCATCAATGAACAGGCCTGCAGCCCCGGAGTCGATTAGAGCTTGTATCTCAACGGACTACTCAGCCCAAGAAAGAGTAACCAAAACCAGTGGCTTATCCTTCTGGATAACTGGGGATGAAACAATTCCACCTAAGGTCTATCTGTGACAGGACCTCAAGGTTCGGGTGTTCCCTGGGCGGGTAGGACAAGACTTCAAAAAGTGACCTGCCTGGTCACAATAAAGGCACAATCTCTCTCTCCAGCTAAGGGTTCTTTCATCCACAGAGAGATGCGTGAAGCCCAAGTGCATGCGTTCATCTTCACTGACCAACTCGGTACCAGGAGGCATGGGATGTGAGGGAGGCAAGGGTGGGACTGCAGAGCTCAGGAGACAAATGTACAGGAGGCTTCCACAAGCTCTCCTTAGAAGAGAGTATTTCTCTGAGTCTGGAGTCAATGAGGATGGCAAATGTGATCAAATTCTCCAGCTCAGTGGGTATATCTTGGGCTGCTATCTCATCCTTGATGGTATCTGAGAGACCATGAGAAAAATCAGCCACGAGGGCCTCATTGTTCCAAGCAACCTTTGCTGTAAGAGTACGGAATTCAATGGCGTAAGCAACAGTTCTAGTACTCTGTTTGATGGACATGAGGCACTTGGCAGCAGAAGTGGAGTCTTCAGGAATGTCAAATACCCTTTTAAAAGAAGCCACAAACTCAGGGTAACTCAAGACAACAGGTTTTTGCGTCTCCCAAAGAGGGTTTGCCCAGGCAAAGGCTCTCTCAGGCCAAGAAAGCAAAGATATCATGAAACCTACTTTGCTTCTGTCCGTGGGAAATGCCTGGGGCAGCATCTCAAAGTATATCTCAACCTGGTTGAGAAACACTTTGCATTGGACTGGATCGCCTCCAAATCATTGGGGAAGCAGAGCGGAACCAGACATACCTCTTATAGAGGTAATACTCGAGGCGGGTGCCTGCACAGAGACTAGAGCAGCAGCAGGGATGGCCTGCAACACAGGTTGTACCAGGGCAGCCACAGTGGGAGATTCCAGATGAGCCGTGGGACTCAGGAGCATTTGTAACACCATGGCAAACTGATCCATGGGGTGATCCTGCTCATCTTCTAAATTCATGGCCTTCGCCTACTGTCAGAAACCATGAATCAGACTGAGACAGAAGTACAGTTAAATCACACTTGTTTAATAAAAAAGTAAATAGAACAAACATAGTCAAAACATAGCCAAAGTTCGGTAACCGGCACGGATAGTCAGACAAGCCAGAAAGTCGGGAAGCAGGATCTGGAGTCAGAAGGAATGTCAGCCAAGCAAGTCTTTAACAGGAACACAGGAGACAGTCTATGTGATGTTGACCAAGGCGAAGGCAGAGATCAACTGGGCTGGATGGCTTAAGTAGGCAGAACTAACGAGCAGGATATCAACAGGTGTCACTGTGGAGAGATAGGAGCTGGTAATTAGCCCACAGCTGAGTGGCCAGCTCAGAGAAGGAAGGGCTGAGCCCAGCCCTGACACAGTAATTGTTAGGGTTTTTCGTATTTGTTTTTGTTAATGTTATTGGTAATTGTTTTTGTTAAGGTTAGTGGTAATTGTCAGAGTTAGAAAGCTAACCCTAACACTTACAGCTAACCATAACCCTAACTCTAATCCTAACTCTAACTTTAACCCTAACCTTAGCCCTAGCCCTTAACCCTAACCCTATCCCTTAACCATGACCCTAACATGAGACTTTGGACACATACAGGTTCCTGCACTACTTTGATGCAACTTTGATGCTACTTGAGTGCCAGAGAGTGTAAAGTTGCATCAAAGTTGCAGTCCATGAACAGTACTTTCATACTTTCATATTAGCCCAAAAAAAATCAAAACACAAAACACATCAAAAAGGTGTCAAAAATGTTACTACTTGAATAGAAAGGCCCTTTGTTTGATTATATAGAGATTCATAGAACTGTAGAAAAAAAAAAACAGAGGTGGATTGTTGCCTTCTGAAACTTTGCAACCATGGGCCTAGCCTATGGCTTTCCTACAGATCCAGGAATTGCCTGTCATTTTGGTTTATAAAAATGAGTTTATGTCATTATAAAACTATACTGCATACCGTACTTGATATGTTGATCTCTGAAAATGTTGAACATTTTAATAAAAAGATTGAAAATTAAAACTATACTGCATATTAAGTAAAAATAGAACTTCTGTGGTTATATTTTGACACATTGCAAATACTGAATAATTATTCATTAATGTGTGATTTCATTTCTCCTTAGTTATATAGGCTTCATATTATTGAATGATTTATACTACCTGAGATTATATTCTCCTGAATTGCAGACAAAATCACAAACAAAATGGAAAATAATAATATCCAAAGGTCAGTAACCCTAAGCATCTAATTTATTTTTATTGGTCTGGCAAAATAAATATGAAGCTTTAATAATTTTGGACTCTTACTGCAGAACAGTTTGTAAAGTTCTTATGACCTAGACAAGCCACATTACCTCCCTTTGTCACAGACTCCAAAAATAGATTTTATGCTTGACTGATCAGGAAAAATTGTGCCTGAACAGATGTGTTTAGAGGGTTGCGTAAAATAGCAACGATCATTAAGATATAATTAACTTTGTAAATAAGACTTTAAAACAAATCTAGAGGAGGTCTACCCACAATGTAATCTAAGCATATATAACCTATCCTAGCATCTAGATATGTATCTATCTTCATAATTCCAGCACCAGAGCACATGAAATAGATGGGGCATGCAGGGAATAGTCAGTCTGACTTTTTTTTGTTCCACTGTGGCTCCCTCCTGTGCTTCCCATTTGTCTTGTATGGAAGAATTAGTAAAATGTTTAATGTTGAGCCTTTTTTTCATTTTGGAAGCACCTGTGATACGCTTTGAGGATTAATGCTCTCACATATTGACTGGCAAATTTACAAAACAGAGGACTCTCTTTTTTCCTTTATCTCCCCTTTCAGTGACATACACAGTATTATTATATTTTTTTGTAGGGATCAAGGCTTAGGTACACAATAAGTTTTTATTGGTGGCAAAACATGGGACACATTTGTGGGACATTATTTCTTAATAGCACCCCAAACGTGGTGCAATTTTGCTGCGCTTATCGAGAGACAAAATAAGTTAAAATTGTGGCAAAAAATCACACTGCCAAATGATCCTGGCTCTGTTGTGCCAACCTTTGGTACATGAGCTTCTTTGGAGCATGTTTGGAGTGGAGAGAGGCCCATTCAAATGAATGGTGCCGCTCCAAAAACGCGCCACAAAAACACACAAAAAGCTGAAAAAAACATGGTGCAGCAGCTGTCACTGCACTATGCTTAGGTGTGAACAGAGCCTTATTCATTTTACAGGGGGATGAAGCCCAAGATTTTTCTCACCACCAACAAAATTGCAGCCTGTCTTGAAAGTTTGAGTCTGTTAACGTGTCAATAAATGAGAGAGAAAGATATAGAGCACTTATAATAACAGATCCCCCCATCCCAGGAGATTTGTAAAATATGGTTGAATTCAATAATAAAAAAAAAACTCAGATTAACCCTTTTAATGCCACGGTAATACATACTTACAGCCACAAGTTTGTATACATTTTGTGGAGCTGGCTTTGGGCCCTAGAATGGGGTGGGGGTCTCCTGGATTACTGGTCCATGAGGCCATATGGGGCCAGTGATGTCATGTTATCCCCGCACCTTTGTTTACATGACCGGGTATTCCCAGCCAGTAAGTAAATGGGACCAGATGATGTCACTGGCACCTTCAACTTCTTTAGCATCCAGTGACAAATAGGATGCTGTCATAGATAGTAGCCATAAAAATACTGCTGCTATATATGATACCCTGCATGCCCAACAAAGAGACTACACACCAGGTGTTAAAAATTCCACACTCGAGCCAAAAAAAAAAGAAAACTTCCATCTTTAAATACTGTATACTGTAAAAGACAATCACAACTGAATAACATATTTTGGGGTGACTCAATAAGGTACATTTTGTAAGGTTTCTAATTACTTTACACATTTTCCCAATCATAAATAATGTATTGTCCTAATAGGTACTAATGTTTTACACTTGGAATAAGGAGTATGGGGGTTATTTACGAAAATGCAAATGCACTTTGCACTGCAAGTGCACTTGGAAGTGTAGTCGCTGTAGATCTGAGGGAGACATGCAAGGAAAATAAAAAAACAGCATTTTAGCTTGCAAATGATTGGTTGATAAAATCAGCAGAGCTTCCCCTCATTTCAGATCTTCCCTTTAGATCTACAGATCTTGTAGTGCAGAGTGGATTTGCCTTTAGTAAATCAACCCCTATATGTCTTTCAGGAAAAAATGTGACAAAAGAAATACTCTAATGCCCCGTACACACGGTCGGATTTTCCAATGGACATTGTCCGATCGGAGCGTGTTGTCGGAAATTCCGACCGTGTGTGGGCTCCATCGGACATTTTCCATCGGATTTTCCGACATACAAAGTTGGACAGCAGGAGATAAAATTTTCCGACAACAAAATCCGATCGCGTCAATTCCGACCGTGTGTGGCCTGTTCCGACGCACAAAGTGCCACGCATGCTCAGAAGAAATTCCAACACGGGACAGCTCGTTCTGGTAAACTTAGCGTTCGTAATGGATACAGCACTTTCGTCACGCTGCAATGTTCAAAATGGTTTAATACAGCGCACTCTCTTCTTCTTTATAATGTGACAAGAATTAAGTAGTTTTGCTGCTCATATTCACACACACTTCTCACAAACTTCTTTCGTTACTATTTATCGGGATTCCCTCAATATATTTTGATTTCTCACATCTGACAACATATTTTTTTTTTTTTTTTTTTGACTTTAATGTAGAATCTTTTTTTGTGTTTCTCTTTTTTAATTTTTTTTTTTGGTGATTTTGATTTGTACTCCCGAAAATGTTTGTATGTTTTTTGTGACAAGTTCCCACAACACCATTGATATGTTGTTCTATTTAATCTGTAGGAGATTGTTTGGTGTTGTTGTCCCTTGTTAATTTCACATTTTATGTTTTTAGAAATGTACCTGAATCCTCACCAACAAACTGTCCTTTTTGGATGAAAACACACACAGGAGAGTAGAATTTACCTAAAAATATTTTATTAAGGGGTCACAACTAAACAAAGAGGGAGGCAACGCTGGAGAAACTGCAGAAGTGTGCGAAGCCTTGGACCCCCAGGGCACACATCAATTATTTAAAAGCAAAATTTTTGGCCTGAGGAGTCCATATCTAAGGGAGGGCAGTCTGGTCCAGAAGTCCCAGAGATCCGGAAAGCAGCAGATGACATCTGTGTCCCCAGGCTGTGGTCATACAAGAGACTGCATCTTCTGTCAGACCAGACTGAACCCAGGGTCATCACTCTTTGGTCTTCCTTCCATGCCTCCTTCCAGCCTTTGGCTGTGGTGGTGGAGTTGTGGCAGCAGGAGGAGGAGGAGGAGGAGGATCGTTGATCTCAATTACATCCATCTTGGGTGTCAGTTCCCCACTCAACCCCTTACGTAGGACTTTATAAATCAGGTCCTCAGAGATCTTGCGTTGGCCCTCCTGCATGCCCTGCAATTTGGTGGCAGCCATGCAGGCAAAGGCCTCTTCAGGACTGGGGAAGGCTCTGAGGGACGCAGAAGCCTCCTGGATCAGCCTGTATGCTGAATCCTGCACAGGACTGGGAGTGGCCTTCCTGGCCCTTTTGTATGGCAGGTGGAGGGGAGGAACCTGAGACTCAGTCAGGCTGCGACTTGTCCCAGGCTTCTCTTGGCTGACACTTATTCCCCGCCTCCTCCTGGCTGCCACTAATCCCCGCCTCCTCCTGGCTGAGGTCTTCCTGTGTATGAAAAAGGGACATAGTTTTAGTTTTTTTTACATCAATCACACACAATTTTCACCTCCTGACTGCTACAAATTCAATGTTAACAAATATAACAGACTATCCTTCTGAGCCCAGCATTTTGCATTCTTGTCCCAATTTTGGGTGCCCACTACTGTCTATTGATATGTAAAACACTTTTTTTAATCAGCAATTAATGATCAATAATAACATCTAGTAAACATCATTTATTTATTGCCCAGAAATCTGTAGAAGAATGCTATACCTGACTCAAGCTGGGCTCCTCCACTTCTTCCTGGCTGGAAGGCCCAGGTTGGACATCAAAAGCCTCAGCTGGTATGGAAGGAAGCGTGGAAGGAAGAGTGGAGAGGGATTCCCTGACTTCAGTGTGGTCTGACAGAAATCGCAGTCTCTCATAGTACCACAGCCTAGGGACATAAATGTCATCTGCTGCAGCTCCGGACCTCTGGGAATCTGTGACCTTCTTGAGCTCCCTCAGATAAGTGCTCCTCAGGCCACCAATTTTAGCTTTTAAATAGGGGATGGTTGCTGTGGGGACCACCGGCTTCACCAACTCCAGCAGTTTCTCCAGCGCTGCCTGCCTCTTCTGTTTGTGATTATAGTGGGGGTGTTTCACTTGCCACAGACAGGGCAGCTCCCTGTACTTGTCAATGAACAGGGGCAGGAAATTGTGGTCGTTGAACCCATCCATTTTCTCTGCAAGACACAACACAAGACAAACCCTAATGTCAGGCCAAACTCCCCTAATCTTGTTACAATATAGGCTTCAATTTCGAAGCAGTATAGGCCCAAGTTTAGATCCTACCTTCGTTAGCACGATCGGCGTCTCCGATGCTCCTTCCTCCGCTCACAGATCGTACGTAAGACGCGCGCGTTACGATTTATACACACTGCGCATGCGTATAACTCCGCCCGCCCCTGACGTTCTTTCTATTCTATTCCCCGCCCCTTTTCGTTCGGCGCAGTGGAGGAAGAGCACATGGCGGATAGACAGCAGGATCGTGCTAATTACAGCAATGAGGAGGAGGAGGAGGAAAGGCCGGAACCTGAAACGTCCCAATCCAGAAGGAGATTAAAGGACTCAAATATGTCCTTTGGGGAGATGTTGGAGATGGTGGACATCCTGAAGAAGGCCGACTATGATGGAAAGTATGGGCCTTACCCCAACCACAATCTCAGAAAGGCCAAGATCATGGCGAAAGTGGTCAGGAGTCTGCACCGGAAATTCAGGGTACGAAGATCGAAAGATCAGCTCAGGAAGCGGTGGTCGGACCTGAAATTACGAGAACATGAGCAGTACAGAAAGATCCGGAGAGTGCTGCAAAAAAGTAAGTAGTTGTGCTGTGTTCCTATTGTTCTTGTGTTTATTACGTTCGTGCTGCTCCATGTGCTTTTAGGAACTGTTGTACAGTTTAAAATGGCAACTTTCATGTTCATGGGCACATTATTCGTTCGGATCACACATTTTTATTTCGGACGATAAAATACCATTGTTTAGGCCATATGCATTTGGCCACCATTTTGACGCCCTATACTTGTCTTCAAAGAATTGGGTTGTGTAGATGGCTTTGTTACTAGAATGAAATGCAAACTAGATTGTGTGTAAGGAGAGGACACTGAGCAGCTGTTTTTACATCTGGATGCTGGAGCTCT
Organism: Aquarana catesbeiana; assembly: GCF_042186555.1. Lineage (NCBI taxonomy): Eukaryota > Metazoa > Chordata > Amphibia > Anura > Ranidae > Aquarana > Aquarana catesbeiana. Next base: position 203,042,783 of record NC_133324.1, read on the forward strand.
AGTGTGGGACCCCAGAACACCATTTTTATTAGGGGGGCCACACAGGTGCTCCAGTGTATACTATAGGGGGGGATACATCGGTGAAGCTTGTACCAAACAGGTAAAGTATTGCAGCTTGACAAAGGACAATAAAAAAGCTACATCTTGGAACTCGGCTAAAATAGATAATTGTACCCCACTTCCAAGCAATGTTTCATCTTTATAGTTCTGCCATCAAATATCTGTGTGCTAATTATACCATTTTTGTTTTACATAGGGAAGAAAAGACTCGGAGACACCCCTCATCCGAGGAGACCAGAGCCCCCCCCCCTCTGGAAGAAGGGGAAATCCCCCCAACACAAGATGAGCAGGAGGAAGAAGACGTGGTGGAACTAGTCACCACAACAGGTGAGTGTCTGCAACCACAGGCTCCGATAAGAGATGGATGGCGGCATTTTTTTTAGACCTAATTTATTTTGGGTTTCCTCTCTTTTTAGGTGATCGTGAGGTTGTGGATCCAGATCCTTTCACATCAGAAAGTGCCCAGATCGTGATCGGGGAGATCATGGGGTGTAATTTACAATTGGAAATCATCAAGCAAAACATCAATGATGTTATTCCAAAATATAAAAACATCATTGATGTTTTAGGGCGAGTTTAAAGCCCCTCCAAATCACTTTCTTCTTTTGTGTGCTACAATGTGCAAAATGTTTTTGAGATTTTTCCCAAAGCCAAATTTGGAGGTGTCAACATGTGCTATCTGCCATCACGGGAGATCAATGGACGCGTTTTGGGGGTGCAACCCCTTCCTCAATAATAAAGTAGCGGTGAGGAAGGGCTTTCTCCCCCAAAACACGTCCCTTGATCCCCCGTGATGGCAGCTAGCACATGTTGACATTGTGAAATTTGTGTGCATCTTCCAAATTTGGCTTTTCCTGGGGTGATTTCCCCCCATCTGAACGCATATCAAACACAGTTCCTAAATACTCATGTCTGATATAGCCTTCAAGTTCTACCAAATGTGAACTTTGTAAGATCAAGATTTGTGTCTTTCTTGTGGGTTTTACACAGGCCTGTTTTCTATAAAATGCACATTTTGATTTTGGATAATGACACCACAAAAATTGTTATACAACAAACATGTCGGCTTGTCAGAAAAACCTTTGGTAAATGCACATGTGATTGTGCAGGTATTAAAAAGATTGCTCATCAAGAATGTGTGGATTATTGTCTCAATGCTACAACACTTTTGGGGTGATGTAATTGTTGTTTTATGAGAAAATGGGGGTAATTTCCTAAGGGCAAATCCACTTTGCACTACAAGTGCAGTTTCAGTGCAGTTGCAAGTGCACTTGTACTGAAAAGTGTCTTTGCATTTAGTAAATAACAGCCAACAGTGCTTTGTATAAAGTTACACAATCACAACATTTTCTGGACTCCACACATTTCTGTCAGGGTCAGCTAAAACAAACACAAGCAGTAAATGTCCACAAAGAAGAGCCTGGGGGGAGATGCCTGTCGAGAACTTGAGGTCCTGCAGACTTCTCCCTGTGGCCAAATACCGCAGGGTAGCGACGAGCCTCTGCTCCGGAGTGATGTCTTGCCTCATGCAGGTATCCTGCCTGCTAATATAGGGGGTCAGCGAAGCCAACAAACGGTAAAATACGGGGTCCGTCATCCTGAGAAAGTTCCTGAAATCATCAGGATTATTCTCACGGATCTCACGGAGCAAAGGCATATGAGAGAACTGGTCATGCTGAAGCAACCAATTCTTGGTCCATGAACTCCTCCTCACCCTGTTAATGGACTGGACTTGTGTCAAGGTCAGGACCCCAACACCAAGCCCCCGCACAGCACGAACTCTACGAGGAGTACGCATACGAAACATGGCTAGAAAACGGTCGGCTGCTCAGAACGAAGTAACAGAACGCACTGAAGAACAGCAAGGCCTGTGAAGAGCGACCTGAAAAACAGCAACGAGCGGGCAAGATCGCACAGAAAACTCCGATACGAACTGACTGCACGCACTGAAGAGCAGATACAAACCCACAAGCACAAACTGAACGGCAGAAAACGATCTGAAAGCCACGAGTCTGAAAAAGCGCGAATCGTCTCTCACCAAACTTTTACTAACACGAGATTAGCAAAAGGAGCCCAAAGGGTGCCGCGCTTGGTTCTGAACCGGCCTTTTCTAGTCTCGTCGTACGTGGTGTACGTCACCGCGTTGTTGGCGATCGGAAATTCCGACAACTTTGTGCGACCGTGTGTAGGCAAAACAAGTTTGAGCCAACATCCGTCGGAAAAAATCCTAGGATTTTGTTGTCGGAATGTCCGAACAAAGTCCGATCGTGTGTATGGGGCATAACTCTTAAACATGTAATATTCAGGTTAACTCTTTAATTGCATCTCTAAGTCAGCAGCAACATAACAACTAAGTTGAAAAACAAAATACCAGTTTGAACAGATTTCACAGCTTTAGGCAAACTACAATATACTCCTAAATAAAACCATATGTGTCAAAGTGATCCCTTTCTAGCCAGTCCTTACCCAACTGCCAATGTGGGACAAACAGGCACAGCTGGAAGACAGATACAGACTAGGGTCCAGCTGAAGGCCCAGCAGTCCAGATCAAATGCTTTTTCAGCATTGAAAACTAAAAATATCGATTTAGGGGTGTGAGGTCATTTAGACACAAAAACTACTAATGCAGTGCGAATGCCAATAGCAGAATGTCTCATTTATTTGAAGTTTATTTAGGAGTGGTAAGAAATGAGGGCAGAAAACTGCAAATTCTATTAGTCAATATCCTTGCCAGCAATTCATAATCACATTTAAGCAAAAATATTGATCTCTAAGAAGAAACCGATGCTGGGTTTTTTCCTTCCTTCAATAGAAAGTTGGTATGTGCTTCGTTGAAGTCTAGGAAAGGGTTTTTTGGGGGGGTTAGTGTGGTAATATAGATCTCTGTTATCAGGGAGACACTACACACCCAATCGCAATTCGCGATCATCCAACCAAAACATCCTCATCGTTCCCAAATATCGCTACAAAGCAAGGGGAGAATGCAGATTCGCAGTCCAGGGACCTCGGCTAAGGAATGCTCTTCCGACTCACATCCGCATGGAAGAAAACCATCTGGCCTTCAGGAATAAACTCAAAACCTTCCTCTTCTAAGAAGCTGGTCAACACTAACGCATTTAGCGCCTTGAGGCGATTCAGTTCGCATTTGCAGCGCTTTACAAATCATTCATTCATTCATTCATTCATTCATTTCCAATAAGAGAATTTATAAAATGCAGCTGGAATATCTGTAGGGCAAAGAGTCTTGTTGTTGGCCAAGGTCCTAATTGCCATTTGGGCCTCATCCGTGGTGACAGGAGCATTTAGGGCATTATTCAGGTCTGAAATTAGTTTAGGTGGGTGCTCTTTTACAATCAAAGCTACAGGCATAGTGATTAGAGAATGCTAGGATGTGTAGAGTTGTCAATAATTGCACTTGGAAAAGGCAGTAGAAGGTTTCACAGTCTTTCAATTTTACGATACCCCTAGCAGCCATTGCTTTATGATCAGACACCTAATATTGAGTAGGTACTCCTTTTGTCACCAAAACAGCCCTGGTCCATCAAGGCATGCATGTGACTAGACCTCTGAAGTTATGCTGTGTTATTTGGCACCAAGTCGGTTGGTTGTGTTATCTGGCACCAAGTCATTGATTTCACGGTCTTTCAATTTTAAGATACCCCTATCAGCCATTACTTTATGATCAGACACCTAATATTGAGTAGGTACTCCTTTTGTCACTAAAATAGCCCTGGTCCATCGAGGCATGCATGTCACTAGACCAGTGGTTCTCATCCTTACTAGTGCCATGACCCCTGGATAAAATTTCCCAAGTTGTGGGGACCCCTAACAGTATAATTATTTTCGTAGCGTGGGTGTGTCAGCACCCAAGGCAAGACAAGTAACTTGCGCCCCTAACCCACGGATATTTAGCGCTCCCTGATTCCCTACCACTCGTACAGTATTAAAACACCTTATGATACATTTTAGGATGTACCACTCTTTCCCTTTGTTCTCTTTCTTTCCATTTTATCTCTCACTAGCCTAATTTCTTCCCCCCCATCTCTCTCTCTCTCTCTAGCCGTCTTTCTTGTTCTTTCTCTGATTCTTTCTCTCCCTTTTTCTTTGTTCCTCCCCCTCGTTTCTGCTTCCTTCCATGCATTCTATATTTTTATTCCTTCTCTTACTCCATGGTGGGGGGAGTTGGGATGAGTGGCAGTGCTGGTGGGGAGTTGGGAAGAGTGGCAATGCTGGTGGGGAGTTGGGAAGAGTGGCAATGCTGGTGGGGAGTTGGGAAGAGTGGCAGTTCTGGTGGGGGGTTGGGAAGAGTGGCAATGCTGGTGGGGAGTTGGGATGAGTGGCAATGCTGGTGTGGAGTTGGGATGAGTGGCAATGCTGGTGGGCGGTCAGTGCCAGTGCTCTGTTCTGATCATCCAACTTAGGTGCTCTTGATCAAGGTCATCTGCTGATCTGAGAACTGTAGTGGGGACTTTTAATAGCAACTATAATCACAGGTAGTGTTACTCACTGTGTCTCCGACTTTGTGGTGTCTCGCAGCAGTGACACCTATGCTGAAATCAGGAGATAGGGTCTCCCCCAGCCCCTCCCACTTCACATTCTTCACCAGTCAGCTGACTTCTAGTCTCTGACCCCCAGCCATGCCGTGAACTGAATGGGCAGCCACGAAGAGGCTGGGTGGGCGACCACGGGCTCCAGGAACAGCCCAGCTGGGTGGCCGCGAAAAGTCTGGGAGTGGGGTGCAGGCTTCAGGAACAGCCCAGGATTCGGTGACCCCTGGAAAATCGTACTTCGACCCCCGAGGGGGTCCCGACCCCCAGGTTGAGAACCACTGCACTAGACCTCTGAAGGTATGCTGTGTTATCTGGCACCAAGTCACCAGTAGCAGATCCTGCAAGTTGCAATGTGGAGTCTCCACATTGCAACCTGTTTTTTCCTGTTTTCCTGTTTTTTCCTGTTTTTTCAGCTCATTTCACATATGCCAAACTGGATTGAGATCCAGAGAATTTGAGTCAACACCTCGAGCCACTCGTAAAACCATTTTTGCATTGTGGCAGGGTGCATTATCCTACTAAAAAAGGGTCACTGCCATCAGGGAATACTGCTTCCATGAAGGGATATACTTGGCCAGCAACAATGTTTAGGTAGATGACATGTGTCAAGTAACATCCATACGAATGTTAGGAACCAAGGTTTCCAAGCAGAACATTACCCAATGCATCACATTGCATCTGCTGGCTTGCCTTTTTCCCATACTACGTCCTGGTGCCATTTCTTCCCCAAACAATCAAAGGGAAGCTTAGACATCCACATGATGAAAAAACATGATTCCATTTCTCTGTGGTCCAATTCTGATGTTCATATACCCATTGTAGGTGCTTTTGGGTGTGGACATGGGTCAGCATGGGCACCCTAACTTGTCTGTGGCTTCACAGCCCCATACACAACAAACTGAGATGTCCATTTTTTCTGCTTTCAATACAAGAACTTTAGGGAAAACAAATTTACTTGCTGCCTAATATATCCCAGCATCTTTCAGATGCCATTATAACAAGATAATCAGTGTTATTCACTTAACCTGCTCATGATCACAAAGTTATGGCTAATTGGTGTATGTTGCTTAGAACTATGGGTTTGATCAGTTTTATAAGCAACTAGCTTTGTTATCCCATCTATACAATTTTTGAATTACCTAGAAATATAGGCATTAAGGTGACTTGCTGCCTCCTTCCACTCCTATTTTGTTTTCAGTGTGTTATGTTTGAGGCTGCATTTATAGGCATGGGTAACTTTGGCTTGTGAGTCTGAATATATTTTAAATATTTGTTTGCATTGGCCAGCAGTGTATGCTATAAATTTGTCCTTGAATAACTGCCTCTGAGGTTCATTGCAGCAAAATAGGAGTCTGACAGTGTTTGAAGATTGTCATCTAGACAGTTGAACCATTGGCCTTTTAAATTGTGGGGATTTAGAGGAAAATAGGGAATCTCCAGTCAGAGATGTTGTAAAGATAAAGACAACATGAGGGGAGCATAGTCCGAAAGTGTGAGATTACCTAGCTACTCTTGGTTAAAGTGTTGATTTTAAAAAAGGTTGATTTTAGAAAATGTTGCACGTGCATTAGAATAGCAGGTGCAGTCCTGTTTGTGAGGTTTATGAGTCTCCGGGCATCTACCAAGGAGATATGAGTCAGTATGTGCTTTAAAGAAGAATTCCAGGTATGGATATTTTACCAATGTAACTATACATTTACCATACCTGTGGGATCCCTCTAGAAGCTAAAAACCACTGTACTGATATATGCTATTACAGCAGTCTCCACTAGTTTCCGCATCTTGTTCTGAGCTACCGCCCTTCTGCATTGTGAACACAGGATGTTGACCCCTTGGTACAGGTACCATTTAGAGAATGCTTTGCATTTTCTCAATGAATGCATAGCATTCTCTGATTTGGATGAGTCGGATAGCATGATGTCACCGCCCCACCTCTCCACCCCATCCAATCAGATGTGCAGGAGCCTGACATTGCGCCCACAATCTACTGATTGTGGGCGCAATGCTTTGCATGGTCCTGTAGGAAAAAAATAATAAATGTACATTTTTTCCTGCAAAAATATATGGATTTTTCATGTTTTTAAAGGTGAACTCAACCTTTAAACATGAGAATAATATTCCATAAGAAACATTATAAAGCAAATACCTAATAGTATGTGTTTCCCAACAGGATGAAACATGATGGTGGTTTTATTTGTTCAAATAAATCCCTTTCAAGCAGTAAATACTCTAGTGAGACATAAACTTGAAAGAAATGAGCTCAGGAGGAATACATGTATATGCATGTATAGTATATATGTGATATGTATAGAGAGCAATAAAGATCGGTCCAATCTTGCTAAAATGTTTGGAGTGACTCACTATAAACTGACAGAGAAGAGAAGCCAATAATTACAATAGTTTGTTTTATTAAGGATATGATGCAAACATTCAAATATGTGACAAGTTCCTATATTGTAAAACAGAGTGTTTTAACAAAATCCATGTAGAGAAGCGGGGCCCCAAAAGTATGACCTCTGCCAAAAATTAAATAAGTAATTGCTAGAATAAATGCAGTTTTCTATGTTACTTTATGTAATGCATACAACATAGCTTATAAATTAACTTTAGATTTACACTATACACATGACATGTTGTGACTTTGCCATAGGCATTGTTTGATAACTAACATTATAAGTAATAAGTAATATGTTTTATTAGAGATATGATATTAAACACAAATAATTATATTTTTCCTCACAGGACACTTCTTGGAAATAGTGTCTTAAAGTGGTAGTAAACTCTGCTTGCTGACTTGTACCTACAGTTTAGCTTATAATAAAGCGTACCTATAGGTACAAGGAAAATCTCCAAAATGTGCAGCTTAGGTGATATTCACCAGTTCTGCAGCCAGTGATGTCACTGGTCGTGGCTCCCGTGTGCATGTGCGTGAGTGACATAATTGCAGCTTGGCCATTCAAGCGACTGAAGCCTGCAAACCCACAAGGAAGACAAGGTGAAGATTGAAGCCCTGTCAGCTGTGACAGCGTGCCAATAAAAGGGCTTTGTTTTAAGGTAATCTTTCATAATCCAAAAAAGTAAATGACTACCACACAGCCAATGTGTACTAAGATCCCTTCATTAAGGTGCTGTATGCATTGATATGCTCCCACACCCAAGGCAAATATGATCAATGTGGTTAATGCTACACTGCCTTCAACAACTAATCATATGAAAATATCAATGAACCCCTCTCTGGATTATTGTGTACTCGATTACGAAAAAAATACACTATTGTGGCAAACGTATAATCATCTTTAATTTCAATATATTAATAGTGATGAAACCCTCATTTGGGGACTTTAACCACTTGACCACTGGGCACTTACACCCCCTTCCTAACCAGAACAATTTTCAGTTTTCGGTGCTCTCACATTTTGAATGACAATTACTCAGTCATGCACTGTACCTATATGATTTTTTTTCCTTTTTTCACACAAGTAGAGCTTTCTTTTGGTGGTATTTAATCACCTCTGGGTTTTTATTTTTTGCGCTATAAAAGAAAAAAGAGCGAAAAAAAAAAAATTTTTCTTAGTTTCCGTTATAAAATTTTGCAAATTAGTAATTTTTCTTCATAAATTTTGGCCAAAGTTTATACTGCTACATATCTTTGGTAAAAATAACCCAAATCGGTGTATATTATTTGGTCTTTGTGAAAGTTATAGAGTCCACAAGCTATGGTGCCAATCTCTGAAAATTGATCACACCTGATGTACTGACGGCCTATCTCATTTCATGAGACCCTAACAAGCCGGGAAAGTACATATACCCCCAAATGACCCCTTTTGAAAAGTAGACATTCCAAGGTATTTAGTAAGAGGCATGGTGAGTTTTTTGAAGTTGTAATTTTTTTCCCACAATTCTTTGCCAAATTAAGATTTTTTTTCACAAAATTGTTATATTAGCATGTTATTTCCCACACACAGCATATGCATAGAACAAATTACACCCAAAAACACATTCTACTACTCCTCCTGAGTACGGTAATACCACATGTGTGAGACTTTTACACAGCGTGGCCACATACAGAGGCCCAACATGCAGGGTGCGCCATCAGGCGTTCTTGGAGCATAAATTACACATATAATTTCTTGACTACCTCTTAAATTTTGAAGGCCCTGGAGCACCAGGAGAATGGAAACGCCCCAAAAATGACCCCATTTTGGAAAGAAAACAACCCAACGTATAATCTATGAGGCATAATGAGTCTTTTGAACATGTCATTTTTTTCTACAATTTTCTGGAAAATGTGTAAAGAAAATAAAAATGCATTTTTTTTACACAAAGTTGTCCATTTATACACTATTTCTAACACATAGCATGTACATACCAAAAATTACACCCCAAAATAGATTCTCTAACTCTTCCCGAGTATGGAAATACCACATGTGTGAGACTTTTACACAGCCTGGCCACATAGAGAGGCCCAACATGCAGGGAGCACCATCAGGCGTTCTAGGGGCATATGTCAAATCTAACTTGACTACCTATTACACTTTTGTGAGGCACTCTAGTGGCATGGATGTGGCATGGATGAAAACTGATGTGGTATGGATGAGCATGAATGGGGATGGATGAGCCGTGGATGGGGATGGCTGAGTATGAATGGGATGACTGAGTACAGCTGAGTACGGCTGGGTACGGCTGAGTATGGCTGGGTACGGCTAAGTACGGCCAGGTATGCCCGGGTACAGCTGAGTACGGCTGGGTACGGATTGGGTGGCTGGGTATGGCTGAGTAGGGCTGGGTAAGGCTGACTATGGCTGGGTACGGATTGGATGGCTGGGTACGGCTGAGTACGGCTGGGTAAGAATGGGATGGCTGAGTATGGCTGAGTATGGCTGGGGTGGCTGGGTATTGCTGGGTATGGCTGAGTATGCATGGGGGTGGATGGGATGGCTGAGCATGGATGGATGGATGAGTATTGCTGAGTATGGATGGATGGATAAGCATGAATGAGTATTGCTGATTAGGGATGGATGGCTATGCATGGATGAGTATTGCTGAGTATGGATGGCTGGCTGAGCATGAATGGATGGATGGCTGGCTGAGCATGGATGGATTGATGGCTGGCTGAGTATGGATGGCTGGCTGAGGATGGATGGATGGATGGCTTGCTGAGCATGGATGGCTAGCTGAGCATGGATGGATGGATGCCTGGAGTGGGCACAAATCAGCGCTGTGGGCACTACACATCTAGCCCACAGCGCTGCAGCAGAATCTGATCTCTCCCCTCTCCCCACACAATGTACCGACCGGTACAGAGAGGGGAAAGAGGAACCAGACGTGACGGTTTGTTTACAAGTGATTGCTCCGTCAGTGCCCATTTACCTTGATCCTTGATGCACCGAGTCCGCAGGTCATGGATATTCCCGGGTACGGGCCAGCCAATGTACGCCCTCCCAGAGTTATTGAGCCGCGCTGTAGCCGTCATTCGGCTATGGCGCGGTCGTTTAGTAGTTAAAGTAGATTGCATTAGGCAGCATTACATAAGTATAATTCTTTTATTGGCTTATGAAATATAGCAAAGGACAAAGAACTTCCACTGCTCTGTCTATACGCATATATTGCATCCAGGATGTATTTTTTGTACCACTTAAAGATATAATGCGCTAAAGACCTGTAAAGCTAGGGTAGGAAACTGTTGAGAGATAGATATCTACCTGAAAAACATGAAAGTGATCAAAGATCATTGGGGCTTGGCACCCTTTTTTTTAAAGAAATTAACTAGCAAGGCCTACAGTGCTTGAAAAAGTATTCATACCCCTTGAAATTTCCCACATTTTGTCATGTTACAACAAAAAACGTAAATGTATTTTATTGGGATTTTATGTGATAGACCAACACAAATGGCACATAATTGTGAAGTGGAAGGAAAATGATAAATGGTTTTCAACATTTTTTACAAATAAATATCTCTGATACCTCTAACTAAAATCTAGTGGAACCATTTGCCTTCAGAAGTTGCATAATTAGTAAATAGAGTCAATCTGTGTGTAATTTAACTGCTTTAGCCCCAGAAGATTTTACCCCCATCCTGACCAGAGCACTTTTTGCATTTCGGCACTGCGTCACTTTAACTGATAATTGCGTGGTCGTGTGACGTTGCATCTAAACAAAATTGACCTTTTTTTCCCCACAAATAGTGGGCCACAGGGCAAAACGACTTAACATTGTTTCACCCAGCCGTGCCATTCTGCCACAGTGGGCGGCTGGTCGGCAAGTGGTTAAGTCACCCGGACAGATGGCTTGCACCCGAGGGTCCTTAGGGAACTCAGTCAAGTAATTGCCAGACCACTGCTCCTAATTTTTACTGGCAGTCTACTGACTGGAATGGTGCCAGCTGATTGGAGAAAAGCCAATGTAGCACCAATATTTAATAAAGGGCCAAAATACATCCCTGGGAATTACTGACCAGTTAGCCTAACATCAATAGTATGCAAGCTCTTGGAGGGGATGATAAGGGACTATATACAAGATTTTAGTAATGAAAACGGTATCATTAGCAGTAATCAGCATGGATTTATGAAGAATCGTTCTTGCCAAACCAATCTATTAACCTTCTATGAGGAGGTGAGCTGCTATCTAGATAAAGGAAGGCCCATAGATGTGGTGTATCTGGATTTTGAAAAAGCATTTGACATAGTTCCCCATAAATGTTTACTGTACAAAGTAAGGTCAGTTGGCATGGACCATAGGGTGAGTACATGGATTGAAAACTGGCTACAAGGGCGATTTCAGAGGGTAGTGATTAATAGGGAGTACTCGGAATGGTCAGGGGTGAAAAGTGGGGTCCCCCAGGGTTCTGTCCTGGGACCAATCCTATTTAATCTATTCATAAATGACCTGGAGGATGGGGTGAACAGCTCAATCTCTGTATTTGCGGACGATACTAAGATAAGCAGGGCAATAACGTCTCCGCAGGATATGGAAACCTTGCAAGTAGTTCTGAACAAATTCATGGGGTGGGCAACTACAGTCGGGCAAAAAAGTATTTAGTCAGCCACCAATTGTGCAAGTTCTTCCACTTAAAAAGATGAGAGAGGCCTGTAATTGTCATCATAGGTATACCTCAACTATGAGAGACAAAATGTGGAAACAAATCCAGACAATCACATTGTCTGATTTTTGAAAGAATTAATTTGCAAATTATGGTGGAAAATAAGTATTTGGTCAATATCCAAAGTTCATCTCAATACTTTGTTATATATCCTTTGTTGGCAATGACAGAGGTCAAACGTTTTCTGTAAGTCTTCACAAGGTTGTCACACACTGTTGCTGGTATGTTGGCTCATTCCTCCATGCAGAGCTCCTCTAGAGCAGTGATGTTTTGGGGCTGTCGCTGGGCAACACTGACTTTCAACTCCATCCAAAGGTTTTCTATGGGGTTGAGATCTGGAGACTGGCTAGGCCATTCCAGGACCTTGAAATGCTTCTTACGAAGCCACTCCTTCGTTGCCCGGGCGGTGTGTTTGGGATCATTGTCATGCTGAAAGACCCAGCCATGTTTTATCTTCAATGCCCTTGCTGATGGGAGGAGGTTTGCACTCAAAATCTCACGATACATGGCCCCATTCATTCTTTCATGTACACGGATCAGTCGTCCTGTTCCCTTTGCAGAGAAACAGCCCCAAAGCATGATGTTGCCACCCCCATGCTTCATAGTAGGTATGGTGTTTTTTGGTTGCAACTCAGCATTCTATCTCCTCCAAACAGGACAAGTTGTGTTTCTACCAAACAGTTCTACTTTGGTTGCATCTGACCATATGACATTCTCCCAATCCTCTTCTGGTTCATCCAAATCCTCTCTAGCAAACCTCAGACGGGCCCGGGCATGTACTGGCTTAAGCAGGAGGACACGTCTGGCACTGCAGAACCTGAGTCCCTGGTGGCGTAGTGTGTTACTGATGGTAGCCTTTAATACGTTGGTCCCAGCTCTCTGCAGGTCATTCACTAGGTACCCCCGTGTGGTTCTGGAATTTTTGCTCACGGTTCCCGTGATCATTTTTTTTTTTTATTCTTTATTTTTCAAAATTTTCATACACCAGGTAATAAAAAGAGAATGAACTCAGAAAAACTGAAAATGAAGGAGTTATAAAATGTTACAAACATCATACACCCCCATCCTACATTATGAGAGTATCCGTTACTGTTACTGTCATACTGAGAACTCCCTCATCTCCTCCCTCTCCACCCCTACAAAACCCTACCCTTTTTCCCCCCACCCACCCCACCCCAGACCCCACTACCCCCCTCTCTACTACCTTTTCACTTCGCTATACTCCTTCGTTTGTTTGAACTTTTTCCACTTTTCCCACCTCTTGTTGAAGTCCTCCCTACCTCCCTTTTCACTGTGCCTAAGCCCTTCCAACCCATATATCTCCTCAACTTTCTCAAACCAATCTTTTATTCTTGGGCCGTCCACTTCCTTCCATTTTTTCAGGATCAAGCTTTTAGCCGCGTTAATCAGGTGTATCACCATTGATTTTTTTATATTCTTTTATTGGGATATTTACCCCGTGGAATAGACATACCCAGGGATCCTTGGGCACCTCTATCCCTGTGATCAACTTAATATATTTTATTATTTCCTGCCAACATGCTTTGATTTTAGGGCAACGCCACCAAATATGCACCATGGTCCCAAGTTTGTTTACAACCCCTCCAACATGCCATTACTCTCCCCTTTTGGTATTTTACTATTCTATCCGGGGTTCTATACCACCTAGTTATGCACTTATAACTAATTTCCCCTACTCTGATGTTTACTGACGACTCATGTACCAGTCTCATAATTTTTCCCACCCCTTGATTCATTCCCTGCTGTCCTAATTCCCATTCCCAACTTTTGATGAATGGCGGGACCTCCCCCTCTTTTCCTTCATTAAGGATTTTATATATCCTTGAAATACCTCCCCATACTGTTTCCATATCACACAAACGCTCCAGAGCTGTCAAATCTTCCCCTCCCCTCACCGGCTGTGGAAGGGATGATACGAAGTGTTTAAGCTGGAAGTACTGCCATTCATTAATTTCAAATAAGTCTTTTTTCAATTTTAATTTGTGCAGTGAGTGAATTTTTCCCTTTTGTATTATGTGTTGCAATTGTGCACTATCTTTTTTTATCCATTTCCCTCCCATCAAATCCTTACCTGGTTCAAAATAGTTATTATTTTTTTAGTGATATTAGTGGGGAATTATATTCCCATTTATTCTGTTTGTGCAACATATCCCATACCCTTAATACATTATGTGTCAGTTTGTGTGTATTACCCCCTAGTGCTCTATAACGTGGTGGTGTCCAAATATTCCTCCCAAGGTTTGTGTCCGCCATTATGTGCTCTATTTTTACCCACCTTTTCTCACTCTTCATCTTGACCCATTCAACCAAGCATGATAAAAGGACAGCTTTGTAATACTTTTTGAAATCTGGCACATCTAATTCGCCCTGTGCTTTCGCTTTCTGAAGAGTAGAGAGGGCTATTCTGGGTTTTTTATTATGCCAGATTAATCGCGTCATTAAAGTTTTAATAATTCTAAAGTACGCTGGGGGTATATAAACAGGGAGCATCTGAAACATATACAATATTTTGAGTAAAATAACCATTTTTAGTTCATTGATCCTCCCAATCCAAGACAGGGGTCATGCTGCTATTCGCCTTATTTCTATTATAAGTTCCTACAACAATGGAATATAGTTTGCCTGATAAATTTTGCCAAGCGATGGTGTCAATTTTATCCCTAGGTACTTCATTTCCGTCTTCTTCCATGGGTACTGGAATTCCTGCTGTAAACTCTGTTCTTCTTTTGAGTTTATATTTATATTCAAGACCTCCGATTTGCTCAGAGTGATCTTAAAATTGGAAAATTCCCCGTAGTCCTTAAGTGTTTTTAATAGGTTGGGCATGGAAATACGAGGGTTAGAGACATAAAACAAAATATCATCTGCAAACGCAGCCAACCTATGAGTCTCCCCTCCCACCTCCATGCCCCCTATATTGACGTTACCCCTCACTGTTGCCAATAGAGGTTCCAATGCCAGCACAAATAAAAGTGGTGACAACGGACATCCTTGTCTCGTTCCCCTATGCACCCTAAAAGGGGCAGATAATACTCCATTAACCCTTATAGATGCGGTGGGTCTCTCGTAGAACACTTGTATCCAATCCATCATCCTAGTACCTATCCCCATTCCTTCCAAGGTCCCCATCATGAATCCCCAGTCCACTCTGTCAAAAGCCTTCTCTGCATCAATCGACAGGAGTGGACTGGGGACTCCACTACTTCTGATTTTCTGCACAAGCAAGAGCGTCCTTACACCATTGTCCTTACCTTCCCTTCCTTGTATAAAGCCCACCTGATCAGAATGAACCAACTCAGACATTAACTCTTTCAGCCTTGTAGCTAGTACCTTTGCAAAGACCTTGGTGTCTATGTTCAGCTGTGATATTGGTCTGTAATTTGAGCACAATGTGCTCTCTTTACCTTTCTTCGGGATGATTGTTATTGTGGCCGATAAGGCTTCAGCACTCATCCCGTACTTCGCCCCAACTCGTTAAAGTACTTACACAACCTGGGGGTTCTTGTGATCATTTTGACCCCTCGGGGTGAGATCTTGCGTGGAGCCCCAGATCAAGGGAGATTATCAGTGGTCTTGTATGTCTTCCATTTTCTAATTATTGCTCCCACAGTTGATTTCTTCACACCAAGCTGCTTGCCTATTGCAGATTCAGACTTCCCAGCCTGATGCAGGTCTACAGTTTTGTTTCTGGTGTCCTTCGACAGCTCTTTGGTCTTCACCATAGTGGAGTTCGGAGTGTGACTGTTTGAGGTTGTGGACAGGTGTCTTTTATACTGATAACAAGTTCAAACAGGTGCCATTAATACAGGTAATGAGTGGAGGACAGAGGAGCCTCTTAAAGAAGAAGATACAGGTCTGTGAGAGCCAGAAATCTTGCTTGTTTGTAGGTGACCAAATACTTATTTTCCACCATAATTTGCAAATAAATTCTTTCAAAAATCAGACAATGTGCTTGTCTGGATTTGTTTCCACATTTTGTCTCTCATAGTTGAGGTATACCTATGATAAGTATTACAGACCTCTCTCATCTTTTTAAGTGGGAGAACTTGCAAAATTGGTGGCTGACTAAGTACTTTTTTGCCCCATTGTACATGACAAATGAGGTTTAATGTGGAAAAATGGAAAATAATGCATTTGGGTGGCAAAAATATGAATGCGATCTGCTCACTGGGGGGAGAACCACTGGGTGTCAGAAACCATGAATCAGACTGAGACAGAAGTACAGTTAAATCACACTTGTTTAATAATAATAAAAAAAGGTAAACTGAGTAAATATAGCCAGAGTTCAGCAACTGGAATGGATAGTCAGACAAGCCAAAATGTCAGGGAGCCAGAGATGAGCATAGTAGAACAGCAAGCAGGATCTGGAGCCAGAAGGAATGTCAGCCAAGCAAGTCTCTAACAGTAACAGAGGAGAGCATCTCTAGAGATGTGACCAAGGCGAAGGCAGAGATCATCTGGACTGGACAACTTAAGTAGGCAGGACTGATGAGCAGGATATCAACAGGGGTGTCACTGTGGGGAGATAGGAGCTGGCAATTAGCCAACAGCTGAGCGGCCAGCTTTGAGAAGGAAGGGCTTTCAGAAGGAAGGGCTTACACACACAGATCCCAGTTCTCGGTGTTTCAGCAGTGAACGCGGGAGCCCAGCGGTGATCGTGACCATGATCCCATCAGCTCTGGGGGATACGAGCATGCGCACAGCTGCCCCAGTGACCACAGGGTGGAGAAACATAGTATAACGTTTTTTTGCCAAGGCTTGCCATTCGGCCGCAGTAAAACTGCGGCAGCTGGTTGGCAAGTGGTTAATCTCAGTATAAATACAGCTGTTTTGTGAAGCGCCCTGAGATTTGTTGGAGAACCTTAGTAAACAAACAGCATCATGAAGGCCAAGGAACACGCCAGACAGGGATAAAGTTGTGGAGAAGTTTAAAGCAGGGTTAGGATATAAAAATATATCCCAAGCTTTGAACATCTCATGGAGCACTGTTCAATCCATCATCCAAAAATGGAAAGAGTATGGCACAGCCGCAAACCTACCAAGACATGGCCGTCCACCTAAACTGACTGGCTGGGCAGGGAGAGCATTAATCAGAGAAGCAGCCAAGAGGCCCATGGTAACCCTGGAGGAGCTGCAGAGATCCATAGCTCAGGTGGGAGAATCTGTTCACAGGACAACTATTAGTCATGCACTCCACAAATCTGGCCTTTATGGAAGAGTGGCAAGAAGAAAGCCATTGTTGAAAGAAAGCCATAAGAAGTCACATTTGCAGTTTGTGAGAAGCTATGTGGGGAACACAGCAAACAAGAGGAAGAAGTTGCTTTGGTCAGATGAGACCAAAATTTTACTTTTTGGCCTAAAAGCAGAGCGCTATGTGTGGCGGAAAACGAATACTGCACATCATCCTGAACACACCATTCCCACTGTGAAACATGGTTGTGGCATCATCATATTGTGGGTATGTTTTTCTTCAACAGGTACAGGGAAGCTGGTCAGAATCTGCAAAAGACTTGAGACTGGGGCAAGAAAAAAAAAAAAGATTCTGACCCGAAGTAGTGAACAGAGAGGGTATGCCACATCCCATAATATGGAAAAACGAACAATTTGTTCCCCTAGGGTGGGATTTTGAAGGCATTACCAAAAAGGATACATACTAATATAAAAAATATATTTTATTACAAAATACAAAAACATAGTACAAAAAATACAAAAAATACACCAAGTGACATGTTAGAATAATACAAGAAAAATACATAAGAACAATTGCATCAAACAAAGAATATAGGGCAGAGAATGTCACAAAAGACTGACAAATAGCATGAGATGAGGTAGGTCTCACTAAACCGACGCGTTTCGGAAAGTCCTTCGTCAAGGTTTGACAAGTGAGAGATATCATCTATTAAATGTTACAAAGGCAGAAAACATAAGATAATTAACAACACAGATATATGTGCTATAATGTACCCCCCATGCCCCATATGTGAGAATGAACTCACTTACCCAATGCACGTGTTACAAAGAGATTCAAAGCAAATAATCAGCCCAACTGTGGTGTCCCAGGCCATATGCAAGTCTAGAGGATCCAATTATGAGTAGGTAACGTACTAATGGAGATTCATGTAAAGGGTATAGTTCCCCTAAATGCTGAAACACGTCACGCCCAAATCTGGGCGTAACGTCTGTGCGTGGGC
The DNA here is from genome assembly GCF_042186555.1 of Aquarana catesbeiana. Taxonomy (NCBI): domain Eukaryota; kingdom Metazoa; phylum Chordata; class Amphibia; order Anura; family Ranidae; genus Aquarana; species Aquarana catesbeiana. Next base: position 203,060,704 of record NC_133324.1, read on the forward strand.
TGGGGTCCACGAGAATCCTCGGACCTAAGGCCAAGCAAACAATATCATAAGAAGTGGCAATTAGATGGGGGTGAACCCCCCCATTAAGATGGTACAAAAAACATATATATGTGTAAAAGCTAATGGCCAAAAGGACATACCTGATCGCTGGAGCCAAAGAGGACACCTACAAGGTGTAACATAGGGAAGGGGAGGAGGGCTCATAGAACACCATGCTGGCTATCAAACTGACACCAAAGAGGAAATCTGGTATTGGGAGAGAGAGAAGGGGTGACAATCATATGGACAATATATATGTAGGTTGTGGTGTGTATAAACCACACCACCTATTAGAAAGTAGTCTAAAGGGTAAAAATCCCCCCAGTATCCCCAGTCCCACAAAGTGACTTACTTTGGCAGTCAGGAGCCCAGCGTGGGTGCATCATCCTCCTCCGATCACAAGATCCGAGTGGATGAGCTGGGGTATTTATCCCCACTAGATGCGCTACCAGCTGATTGCAAAAGCAATCAGCTGTGCGCATCGTATCCTCCCTGGACTATTTCCTCCCATTAGGCTCCAGCTGACAATCGATCCGCCTCTGGGCAGATCTCCTGTCATCCTGGTCCAATGATGGACCCCCTGGGAGTGGACCGCGCCACGCCCCCCCACCAACGCCGGCCCCGACCCCACATCGCGCGCGTGCCAGTGAACTGGAACACAGCGTCGCGGCTGACGTCACGGCCCCGCGTCCCGGAGGCGCGCGCCGCCGTTCACTCCCACCAGCACGGGAAGCCAGAGCTGGAATCAGCTGACGCTGATCCAGATCTGGAAGAGGAGGAACACAGACCGTTCCCCTGGTGTGTCCCTGATGGGACAGCCTTACCGTGCTGGGTCCGCGCACAGTGACAGCAAGGGGAAGGCACCTAGAAAAAACATGATAACCAAAATATAAGTGTGCAAACTCAAAATATTGTACAATATAAGGTCATGTAAGCATATTGGATATCCTCTAGTGCACTCAAGGCGTGAGATTCCACAGCAGGGCTGTGACATGGGAAGAAATACAAAGGACAAAAATCCCAAGCCATGGAGCAAACACAAGAGGGACAAGGCTTAATTCTCCCTCCCGCCTGGGGCAAAATATTTAAAGTAGGGGACTGCCCCAATGTCCTGCCAATCCAGGGGCATGGACGTGCCGATGGGCCCCTGTCACACTACGCCCCAAAGTGGATTCCTTACTGGGACAAAAAGTATAGACAGTACCGAGCCGAAGAGTTGTAAGGGCATGCGTTGGGGCTGGGCAAGGGCCTAAAATCAAATAGCCTGCATACCCTGTGGCAAAACCTGGGGTGTGCGTACAACCAGGTACACAGATGAAGATCTATCTTTCCATGCCTCCAGAATCAAAGCCCTCCAAAAATGGCTTAAAACATGTAGAATCATTTAAACCAGGGGGTCTAGTCGCCCGTAAATTATAGATCCACCTCAGTTCGAGTTGGAGGAGATCCTTATTCCAATCTCCCCCCCTCCCACCTGGGTGGACCCGGTCCAAGATCAAAAATTTGATTTTTGGAAATTCACCCTGGTGGACCAGGGCTGTGTGTCTCCCCAATGGTAAGTCGGGGTCACATGTCTGCATGCTTCTGATGTGGCGGTATGCCCTATGCCAGAATTCGAGCTTCGTTTTTCCGACATAGAAACATCCGCAATCACACCAGAGCATGTAGACCACCCCCTTTGTCTTGCAGTTCGCGAAATGTTTGGGCCTAAAAACACTGCCATTGGGTAACGTGGGATTTTTCGTGGTAAACATGAATCTGCAGTATCCGCAAGCCCCACACATGAAAGTGCCTCTGTACTTGCAGTGCTGGGCGAACTTTTCATCCCTAAATTCACTTCTCACCAATCTGGAGGATAGAGAGGTGGCCCTCCTAAAGGTAAAGAGGGGACTGTCAGGGAGGAGTCTCTGTAAGTTGGGGTCCATAGTGAGAATGTGCCAATATTTGGACACAATTCTCTTGATTTCAATGTGTTGATTACAATATTTAGTGATAATGCGCAAGGAATTGTCCTGACTTTTATTTTTTTGTGAATAGATCAGGGTCTGCCTGGTCTGAGTGATGGCCCGTTTATAGGCTTTCTTGAGGGAGGTACGTGAGTAACCTCTCTCAAGGAGTCTCGCACGCAGATCATTGGCCTCTTTCTTAAAAGTCGCTTCATCGGTGCAGTTTCTACGCACCCTTAAGTATTGGCTGTAAGGTATTGACTTGATGAGACTAGATGGATGAAAACTGGAGGCATGCAGGATGGTATTCCCAGCCGTGGCCTTCCGGAAAAGGCCACTGCTGAGTCCACCATCCCCATCCCTATAGACCATAACGTCCAAAAATGCGATCTCACTGCGACTTGAGGCCATAGTAAAGTTAAGATTGAAGCAATTTTTATTCATGCACACGAGGCATGATTGCAAAAGCTCTATGGGGCCATCCCAGATGGTGAAAATGTCGTCGATGTATCTGAACCACAGTAAAAAGTGGTTCGTATACATCGACGAGTTTTCATCACTGAGAAAAGTAGTTTCCCATTCCCCCAGGTACAGGTTGGCGTAGGATGGGGCACAACAAGTCCCCATCGCCACCCCCTGTACCTGGAGGAAATGGGAACCATCGAACGAAAAAACATTGTGGTATAAAATATATTCCAACAGTTGTAAAATGAAATCATTATAGGTCCAGTCTCCATCCTGTCTCTGGAAGATGGCTTTCTTGACAGCCCTAAGTCCACCCACATGGGGAATAGAGCTGTACAAAGCCTCTACGTCAATCGTCACTAGATATGCATTATCTGGTATAGTGAGATTTTCTATGATTTTCAAAAAATGTATGGTGTCTTTAACATATGATCGTAAACTGGTGACATGAGGTTTGAGATATTCGTCAATAAGACGACTCGCATGTTCGCTGATGGACCCTCTACCCGAGACAATTGGTCTCCCTGTAGGGTTCTGGCTATCTTTATGAATTTTTGGTAATGAATAGAAAGTTGGTACAATTGGGAATTTCACCCTAATATAATCCCAAACAGTCTTGTTAATGACTTTATTGTTATATGCAGTGTCCACCAGGGAATAAAATTCCTGGTGGAACCTGTCGATAAGATCCCTGGAGATTTTTTTGTACCAATTCTTATTCATAAGAATTTTATGGCACATTGAGATGTATTGAGCATTGTCCATCAGGACAATGTTCCCCCCCTTATCCGAGGGCTTGATGACTATAGACTTATTGTCACCAAGTTCCTTAAGTGCCTGTCTATCAGCCAGGTTGGTATTGGTCTGTCTGGGAGTGCGAATCTGCAGCCTCTCAATGTCTTTATGTACCAGTTTAAGAAACGTAGAGATGTTTGGATTGGAGCTTGGGGATGGAAACTGGACCGATTTCTTTTTAAGTTTGGACCCCTGAACCGACTCCCGGGCCGGCTCCTCCCTGTTAGACAGGGGAAGGGAAAGTACAGAGGGCAAATCAATACGATCAATAAGATCGGTTGTGTCACTTTCCTCCAAGAGTGACACCAGCTGGTCAATAGCCCGATTTTCTTGGGGTGTGAGATCCGTGGATCCCTGGGGCTTGTAATACATGTTTTTTAACATTAGTTTACGTGCGAACAATTCAAGATCCTTAACAACATCAAACCTGTCCATGTTCTCATTGGGGCAAAACCCCAGTCCCTTCTGGAGTATACATTTTTCCCCTTCTGTGAGGATATGGGAGGAAAGGTTGACAATGCTGAAAGACCCATGGGGCCGATCAGCACTGTCCAGCAACCCCACCTCCCCAGCCCCATCTAGGTTTTGTTTATAGGTTTGCTCAGAAGTGACGTCAGCCGCGACGCTGTGTTCCAGTTCACTGGCACGCGCGCGCGATGTGGGGTCGGGGCCGGCGTTGGTGGGGGGGCGTGGCGCGGTCCACTCCCAGGGGGTCCATCATTGGACCAGGATGACAGGAGATCTGCCCAGAGGCGGATCGATTGTCAGCTGGAGCCTAATGGGAGGAAATAGTCCAGGGAGGATACGATGCGCACAGCTGATTGCTTTTGCAATCAGCTGGTAGCGCATCTAGTGGGGATAAATACCCCAGCTCATCCACTCGGATCTTGTGATCGGAGGAGGATGATGCACCCACGCTGGGCTCCTGACTGCCAAAGTAAGTCACTTTGTGGGACTGGGGATACTGGGGGGATTTTTACCCTTTAGACTACTTTCTAATAGGTGGTGTGGTTTATACACACCACAACCTACATATATATTGTCCATATGATTGTCACCCCTTCTCTCTCTCCCAATACCAGATTTCCTCTTTGGTGTCAGTTTGATAGCCAGCATGGTGTTCTATGAGCCCTCCTCCCCTTCCCTATGTTACACCTTGTAGGTGTCCTCTTTGGCTCCAGCGATCAGGTATGTCCTTTTGGCCATTAGCTTTTACACATATATATGTTTTTTGTACCATCTTAATGGGGGGGTTCACCCCCATCTAATTGCCACTTCTTATGATATTGTTTGCTTGGCCTTAGGTCCGAGGATTCTCGTGGACCCCAGCCCACGCACAGACGTTACGCCCAGATTTGGGCGTGACGTGTTTCAGCATTTAGGGGAACTATACCCTTTACATGAATCTCCATTAGTACGTTACCTACTCATAATTGGATCCTCTAGACTTGCATATGGCCTGGGACACCACAGTTGGGCTGATTATTTGCTTTGAATCTCTTTGTAACACGTGCATTGGGTAAGTGAGTTCATTCTCACATATGGGGCATGGGGGGTACATTATAGCACATATATCTGTGTTGTTAATTATCTTATGTTTTCTGCCTTTGTAACATTTAATAGATGATATCTCTCACTTGTCAAACCTTGACGAAGGACTTTCCGAAACGCGTCGGTTTAGTGAGACCTACCTCATCTCATGCTCTTTGTCAGTCTTTTGTGACATTCTCTGCCCTATATTCTTTGTTTGATGCAATTGTTCTTATGTATTTTTCTTGTATTATTCTAACATGTCACTTGGTGTATTTTTTGTATTTTTTGTACTATGTTTTTGTATTTTGTAATAAAATATATTTTTTATATTAGTATGTATCCTTTTTGGTAATGCCTTCAAAATCCCACCCTAGGGGAACAAATTGTTCGTGAGACTGGGGCAAGGGTTCACCTTTTAGCAGGACAACGACCCTAAGCATACAGCCAGAGCTACAATGGAATGGTTTAGATCAAAGCATATTCATATGTTAGAATGGCCAAGTCAAAGTCCAGACTTAAATCCAATTGAGATTTGATAAACAACGAGGAATTTCTCAATCTCTTTTGTGAAGTATGAACCTGGAAGCATTCAGCTCTAAGCACTTCTGGGCTCAGAGCCATCTTTTCCCAGTTAGAAAATCTGAGTGAAGCAGTAGATCAAGGATGTTATGGCCTCAGTCAGAGTAGGGAAGGGATCAGGGTTATCTGTCAATTAAAAAAGTGCTATCACATAAGTCGCCTCAACAGCAATAATGTTAAGTGAAAAAGTGTAAAATTAAAAATTATATCATAAAAAAGTTAAAAACAAAACATTTTTAAAGGATAAGTTCACCTTTTTGGGCAGAATTTCGCTTTTCATAAAAAATAGAAGCGTTTTCCAATGCCATTCCAGACCCAGCCCTCCCATTGTGCTCTTCTCTCACTTACCTCATTTACATGATATTTAGAATCTTGTCAGTCTTGTATCTTTGAATGGATTTTCAGATTCCATCACCTCCTGTAGCTTGTACCAGCATTCACTTCCTGTAGGTCATCTCCGAGAAGACATCATTTCCTTATTATATCACAGAAGAGGGTAAGATAGGGTGTGTTCACAACTCTGGACCACACCTCCCTCATTACAATACCACCTGCCACCTACTTCCTATACAATCTGATTTTACAATCTCCTTTAGATCTCCCATCAGCTATGTAGTACAAGGGCCTGCCTGATTTGCTACAAATTGAATGGATTGTTCAGGTGTGTCCTCTATTCCATAGTTCTGGCAAACCTAAAGGAAATTGTACAGAGATTGTACAATCAGATTGCATAGTGTATGGCATCTTTATACAAGTACATAGAAGGGAGTGGACAGAGACACTCAGTCTTGAGGCCTCATTTACATCTCCACCTAACAAAATCTCACATTTCTGCATGCAATTGTTTTGTGTGCTTTGGAGTGTTTTCACTCGTCACGCATAGGGCAGCCCAGTCACTTGAATAGACTGCCTTACACGCAACAATCGCCTCAGAGAAGCTCCAGAACTATTTTTGGACCGGTGCATGGTGCGTTACTGCAGTTTTTAGTGTGTTAGCCGCACTTGGGAAGCCTTTAACATGTGATAACAACACAAACACGATGCACATTTGCAGCATTTATGAAACGCATTGCAAAGCGCACATTTTCTGTGCAGTTTGCCATGCATTCGGAAACACGCAGTTGTGAATGGAGCCTCATTGTTCTTCTGTAAATACACCAATTTCACCTTCAGGCCCCATTCACACCTAGAGTTGTGGGAGTGCATGTTTTTTGGCTAGTTTTTCCAGTGACACACATAGGGCAGCCAGTCAATTTCAATGGGCTGCGCTCCACCTGGCAAAGTAGCTCATAGGACATTTTTGTAAATTTGTTACTGCATTTATGACCTGTTTTGTTGTGCCGTTAACAATGTGTGTTTTCTTATGTGTGTGGTGTACCGTTAACAATTAATGGCACTGAAAGCACAACTAGATAATTTTAGGTGTATAAATGTGAATCCAATCACTCTGTATCCAATCAAGCAGGCACTTGCACTACATCTGGGATGTCCTGTGGGCTGCATGTGGCCCCAGGGAATTTAGCGTGCACCCTGAGCCCATCTGAAGGGACACTGGGAGAAGTCGGCCAAACTCTTTCCTGGGTCATACTGGCTGGTTCGTCCTCTGTGTCTGTCCTCTGTCTACCAGGACGTTTCTGAAGTGATCTGCAAACTACAGCCATGGATGGAGTTGAGGCCTGGTCTTCAAAACCAAAGTAAACTTGTATTTTTGTGCAGAGGTATATTACTGGTACATAGGGGAGCTGGATTTTAGAAAAAAAGTAAACTTAGCCTTTAAAGCCCCCTGACCCTTGCAGACACACATATACTGGTATCTATTTACTCAACTCTGTCTCAAATTTTATACTTTACAGAAAAATGTAGAGATTTTATTGAGTTATAGAGATTATATTGAGTTTGAATGTGTTTTTTTACAAAAACATATTTGATAAACAGTTGCTGATATTGTGCAACATAAAATTAGCAACTACCAAGTAAAAATTGCAAATTGGATCATTTTCATGTAAAATGGTGCATAGTATATGTATATGTACGAAAAACTAAAAATGGCTCAAGTTGCAAAAGAGTTAATCTCTTTAAGGCTAAATTACACACAAACAGTTAAACACAGATAAATAGGATCTTTTATCTGTCAGGAAATTAATATTTCTGTGTTACCAGTCCTGAGATTTACACAGCCCTGGTGAGCTCACATTTCTGTACTGCAGTTAAGCAGCACAGCCTAAACAACACCACGGTCCAATCTGAGATTGGACAGGAGAGCAACAGCAGCATCAGAGTGAAGAGATCAAATCTCTCCTCTTCTACTGTCAGCATATGTGCATGCAGCACAATGGATTGAAAAAATTTGAAAGATGAGGTTGTGCCTAGTAAATAGATATCCAACATGTTAAGCTTTTAAATTTTGTGCACCCGTGAAATGACAAACCTTGGCACCCTAAATTTTCCATTGGCAACACATAAACCCCCTAGAGATCCTAACTTGAGGTATAAATGAATAATGTCTCTAAAATTATTGCTCTCACTCTGACCTGAGTGGCGATATGTAACATGTGTAGCGCAGTCAATGCTGTTGTTTGTAGTGTGTTTGTGTCTGTATGTGGGGGTAGAAGGCAGGAATCAACTTTTTTTTGGGGGGTGGGGATTTAAGTGCTCAGTGTAACTTTAAGTTTTTTATACAATTTTTTTATCAAACTTTTTTTTGTCACATAGAGAACCACATAAGCCCTATATCATACTATGGTTTGTGACAGGTACTCTTTAATGAGACATCTTTTAGAACCCCTAATGTCTCTCCTGCCCTCCATTCAAGCTAATGGGGTGCAGATCGTGCTCCATTTGCTTCATCCCCTCCCACAGCAATCAGGTAATATGACATCAGAACCCCAAAGGTAATGTAATACACTGCACTTCTGAATAGAAGAGATGAGTGAATGGACGTTCACATGGATGGCCTCCTCTACCTGGCAGCACATACCATGCCAGTCCTGGGTCTGCAGATGGGAGTGCAGAGCCTTGAAAACATGGAGGGCATGCACTGGGTAGACAAACATACCCAGGGTGCATGGAGGCAATCAGGCAACTGTACGGCTGTCCATTCACTTCCATCTGACAGCCAGTAGTCAGCTTGCCAGAATTATGCACATTTCACACATACAGCAGCTGAGAGTGTGTGTAATACCCTACTGCTGCCATTGGATTCTATACTCTGGTGGCAGGGAAAGGGTTAAAGTTTACGTTGGGAACATGTAAGGCCCCTTCAAGGGGATCTGCCTGCTCAGTTGGGTATCTGTGCACTGGTCCTCACTGAGTAGGCAGATAACAGGTCCGTGTCCGCTCCGCTTATGCACAGACAGGTGGGCCCAATTGGGCCACTAGTGTGAAAGGGGCCTTACATGTTCCACTAATTTTTAGGGTGAAACATGTAACATGTTCCCCTGATCCCCCATGTCATTGGGTGGGGGGATCCTCTCCCCGCACTCACTGTCACAATTTGAAAATAGAGCGGCCATGTGGGGCTCTGCCCACACGGCTGTGCCTATTATTCACAGTTTCTTGTGAATGAATGTCTACAAGTACCATCAGCCATTGTGGCTGACAGAAACCATAAAACAAAACAGAGGGCACACTGGCCTAGTGCATTATCCTAAAAACATGACTTTATTTAATAGAAAAGGTGGTATTTTACTCACAACATGACAACTGCATCAAAGCTCATCATAAAAAACAGCACCACCCAGTTCACGATACAGCATGAAATTGTGACAGGACAATTGGAGATCCAACAGTCTAACGCGTTTAGAGGACTGCCTCTTCTTCAGAGCCAACAGGACTGTTTGCTGCACCCACTTAAATAGTGACAGGGCTTTGGACAAATGGTGGGCGTCTCCAACACCCCCATGGGTGGGATTTAACCCCCTCATACTGTATTTTTCTCTATGCAATAAACAAATAAACAATTAGACTAAACCATATGCATTATACCATAAAAACCACCAATGATGATTGTCTCATAGGAAAGCAATAAATAAATGAAACATACAAACAAACGTCCACATGTAACGGTCTCGGGCACAATCCAAGGGCTGATCTTTGCCATAAAAACATATAGGTGTGTGTATATATGCTATATGTTAGCTGATGGGTTGTAGTTCTTAATGAGCTGTGGGGGCGCTAGTGAGTGCTCTTCTAGTCCATTGATTTTCCTGCTCTCAGGTAACTCCCTGCCCATATGAGGTACAAGCAGACAGCTATGCAGTCTGCAGGAGCAGGAGATTGCCCCTGCGATCTGCTCATTGTGGATGCGATGCTTTGCAGGCTCCTTAGAAGAAAAATAATAAATGCATATTTTTTTACCTGCAAGAAAATGTGCATTCATTATTTTTTTTAAAGGTGAACTTATCCTTTAAAAGGCACAGGGGTTGACTTACTAAAGGCAAACAGACTGTACACTTTGCAAAGTGCAAGTGCAGCTGCTCTGGAGCTTAGTAAATGAGGTAAGGCTTAGCTTTGCAAAAACTACTCAATCACGAGGAAGGAAAACAAAAATAAAAACATGATTTTTGCTTGCACATGATTGGATGATGGAAGTCAGCAGAGCTTCCTCTCATTTACTAAGCTCTGAGGCAACTTCACAGTCTATTGGCCCTTAGTAAATCCAACCTACAGTGTTGCATAGTCTACATTTCTCATTTAAACTAAAGTGCTGTAACTCATTAACCATCGGCAATCAGATTTTAAATTTCTTTAAATTCACCAAAACATTACAATCAAATCATTCAATCTTTGTACAATCAACTTTAGCTTAATCAAAATGATATACAATAAGGACCTACCTAAACTTTGCAATCACTTTGTATTCAATCAGACAGGTTCTTGCACTACATAGTTGTTAGCAGATCTAAAGGAAATTGTACAATCAGATTCTAAGGTGTGTGGGTAGCTTTAGCAAGAGCACTTAGAAAAGAACATTGTTTGCCATACGATACTGCACAATACATATTGCATTTTAATTTAAACCACATTGTGGCTAGTGGAAAAGAACCTAGTCACCGATGCTTTGTACCAAACAATCTCTCTTTCTTTTTTTTTTAGTATATAGGAGACTTTCCCACATCTGCAACCATAAAGCAGAGCTGTTGCCATGTTTCACTATTGATTTAATTTGAACCTGATAAACGAGGAGTCATAAATTTAGAAAGCCCTTGAGCCACGGTTATAAAATAAGAAGGTAAAAAAGGAGACACGGCCACTCTTCAATTTCATTTTATTCCAATAATTTTTTTTTTCTGAAGAATGAAAGGATTGCATCCTTCTTGTATGAATGACCCTTCAGCCTCCCTGGGGATTCTTTTTCACTGACATCTTCACCTCCCACTGCTTCACTGCATACAGCATAAAAGGGAAGTATGTTTTCCTAGCCAAGCTAATGAACTATCACAAACCATTAGCTATTGCTAGATTGAATTGGAGACAAGAGTTTGTAAAATGACAAATGATGGATGCTCTTTATTGACGTGGTAAAAAACATGTTGGGATTATGCTTCTTTCTTTTTTTTGGAGTGTGTTTTATATGTTTTGGGAGCATATAAATCATAATGCGTGCTTCATGTGAGTGATATGGAAAAAAAAATCTGCCTGTTATCACTGGTCCCTTTGGTAATGCATAGTAATGCCAGTGCTGTATTAGTATGAGAAATACGGTAATGCAGGAGCATAGAACTGAGTAGAGAGAGTGTGTGTGTGAAGCAAGCAGCAAGTAACAAGCAGTAGGCGTGCTGCTGAGTATAGAGTAGCACACACAGTGAGAGGATGTGACTGTCACCGTTAAAAAAAGTCAATGGATGTTTAGGCGTCGCTTAAAACAGGGTGTCTTATGTCATACGGTGAACTTTGGGATCTTGCACTTTTTCTTCCCTTGATTTAGCAAAAGCGTTGTGACGCAGGCACCGCTCGGCAGTCGCCACTAGTCTGCAGCCCATTCCCTGAGCAGTTGTATTGGAGTTCATGGCACTGTGTAAACAGGGAGAGGAAAAAGAGGAGAAAGAGGGAGATCTGAGAAAGAAAATGCGGGGAGACAGCCGCTCAGAGAGGGCTGCAGCCGGTCACCCTCTAATAAAGCTCCCTTGAGTTGGACTGCAGCATGTCAGCAAAGTCTAAGGGGACATCCTCGCCGACAGAGGGGCCATCCTCCAAAGCCAAGGTGAAAGAACAGATCAAGAATATTGTGGATGATTTGGAATTAGTCCTGGGAGACTTGAAGGATGTAGCTAAGGAACTTAAGGAGGTAAGGCAATCAAAGGCATGGGGGCAATGGGGGCTGAAAGCATAATGCTAGGCTCAGCCAAGCAGGGAGAAGAATACAGATGTTCTAAAAACTCTCACCTAACTATCAAACACAAGCAGCTTCCTCCTGTCCTGCCAGTATTGTCAAGGCATGAATTGGTTAACATTTCTTGTCTTTGCCCAGGTTAGGTTTCTGTGAATGGGAGCATGTAATAGGACTGTTAGCAGAAGGCTAAACGTTTGCTGAAAGTAAAGTGATTAACATCATGCATGTTCTCCATCCAGCCAGGTTTTCATATAGCTTGTACTTGTATAGCAGGAGATGCTAGCTGCAGTGAGCATTTCTTAGATATGCATATGATTTCTGCCTTCCTGATGTTAAATGACCAGCTGTGTAATGTGACCAACTGATCTCTTGATTGCTGATGTGTGCAACACAGATGTGTGCACCGCTGTCCTATAGACACACATAAGAACTGAAACACTGTTATACATTTTGATTTTTTGCGTCCTAGCCCGGTATCTTAGTAAAAAAAAAGTGTGGCTGTGCAATCCACCCATTGCTCCGAGTACCAATGACTTTTTTTTATTAATGGATTTCAAATTCCATTCAGCAAGAGGAGAAGATGTGTCCTGCTGGAATGGAAGGAGGCTGCTGTGAGATATTTCATGCTGAAAGCACCTTTGCGTAAATGAGCAATTTGTACCGCACTGCTTAAACTTAATCCATAAAAGGGCTGTTGTTACAATTAAGACTGTTTAGCAAGCATTGGCTTCCAATAAAACTTTGAGATTAAAAACATCCACAGTTTTTGTTGTTTACCGGAGACAGGAGTATTGGTTTTACGCTCTATTGTGTTCTCCCGTGTTACTGCTTATGCTACTTAAATCATACACTTGAAAAATAGATGGGTTCATGTTTTCCATAAAATAGAATGACATATCTTGTTTCAGACAGCTAGAGCTGAAGAAAAAGGGAGGCAGACCTGTCATGCTCAGATAAGGAAAATATGTGTTTGAAAGCCCCCAAACATGTGATGAAATTAACAATTCAAAAATGCTCAAAACAAATCACTACAGCATTTTCTGGAGGCATTTTTTTTTTAGAGAGAATGAGTCAGCTTCTGAAATAATGTATGATAATATAAAGCACAATGGTTACATTTGTGGATTCAGTGCCAGTGGTTCGGAAAAGTAATTATGTAAGTGCTAAGATAAAAAAAAAATAGATCCTCCCTTAATAATTGCATGAAGTGATTAAGGGAAATGCAAAGGAAAAGGTCTTGTGCATGATCTGAGGAAACATGTTTGCCTTGCCAGTGGCAAGTGTCAGATTCCTTGTGGTTTTTAAAGCAGACATAATGTAACTCGGTAGATAATGTCAATGGCAGATAAATGTAGCTACAATACGGCTAAGGGTTTTTTAAAGCAATTCACTAAATCGTAATTTTGCTCCACAACTGGTCGACAGATGGTTGGATTATGCACTGAAATTCTACTGGAAAGATTTTGTACTTTGACTGATAATCCTTTGTTTGCCATTTATATAAGACAGGCATTCATTTTATTGAGTGTGCAGCTTCCTCTCCGAGCTGACTGCAACAGGTCTTTATTTTGACAGAGCAATGTCTTGGCATTTAATTGTGTGACAGCAACAATGGGGATTTCACTGCAGAAGTAGGACATGTGGCTTTAGGGAAGGTATATGAAGGGCAATATGGTAATGTCAGAAGGGAAATATCTATGTGAATGTCATGCACAGTGCTGGCAAGAACATGGGGTACAACTGCACCTAGGCCCATAGGCCCTAGGCTCTGCACTTGCACCACTAATGAAATGGGGAGGCCCCCACAATAAATGACATCATTATTGATGCAGCAATAGCATTATAATTCAATAGTTGAACTAAAAGAAACAGACAAGGGTGTAAAACACTAATTGCTATCCAGGAACAGTTTGTCTCCAAAATATAGCATCATAAAGTTTTATCTTCCTCAGTGGACCATTAGAAACTTGCCCAAAAGAAAAGCTTAGAAAATGTGATCCATTCTGTAGAGTATAATGCCAGTACACAGCTAATTAATAAAAAGGTAGTTGGTTTGTCCCCTTTCCCCATAAGCCTGGGACAACTGTACCCCTGAAAGTTATACCCTAATCATCACTGTAACTGTCCTTGCAAAGAAAAGGTAACCACCTACATAATCTGGTTTTGGACAAAAAGGTAGTTTGCTAAAACATATGAGGTTTACTAATGGTAAAGAAATGAATGTGTACAGCAAACCACTATTTCTATATGGATAATTTCACTAGTTTGATTGGATCCTTGATGCAAACCCATTGTTATGGTGGTAGCCTACGTCCACACCCGCTGGTACTGTAAGTCACCTCCACACAAAGTCTTGTCTCATGAGCCACTTTTCTGGAAATAAAGCTTGACGTTCAGATAAATGTTTATTTGCTTATGTATGCACATTGTAATGGCATAATAACATCAATCGGATTATAACTAATAACGAAATGTCAAAGTATTCTATTCTTTCTCTCACTGTGACACAAATGGTTTCAGAATGTAAAAGTATGAATCAGACACATTTATTTTGAACATATGCTGCATTCATTTTTTCCAGTTTTTGTGATTCACTGTGTAATCATCCTGAAAGCAATAGCTGATTAAGTTTTTTTGTCCCACATTTGAATGTCAGAGGCAAAAAATTAAATTAAAATGGATTTCTTTCTTTTTTTCACTGTTTTTTGAAAGATAATTGTTCAAGAAAGATTTGAGAGATATTCTGGTAAAACCAATTGTAATTGTGATTGGCGCATCGCTTCCCAAGCAGATTAGACATCAGGAGTGACTTAGACTAGATTGCAGATTGAATTCACTAATCTTCCGTTCTATTTTTTGGTTCTTTGTGTAAAGAAAACTACACATCTAGTTAAAGACAAAGAACTGACAGTTTAAAAATGCCTGCAGGAGTTATTTGCATACTAACTTTGTGCTTTTATCTCTCAGCTCACAAATCACACCCTGGCAAGTGCTCCTTACAATAGAGCAAGTGACATATATATTTATCACAGGAAAATTATGTAATTTTAAGAGCATAAGTGGCAAAAGCCTCATAACTGCATGGCACAATTGTCAGAACATGAGCATTAAAATACACTTAAGCCTTGTACACACGATCAGATTTTCAGAATTGTGTGATGACAGACTGTTGGCTTAAAATCCAACCGTTAGTACTCCATTAGACAATAGTTGTTCAACTTTCCGCCAACAAATGTTGGATGGCAGGCTAGTAAATTTTCAGCCTGTCTGTTGTCAGATTTTCCTATGGTCTGTACACAAGTCCGTCACACAAAAGTTTAAAGTACAAACACGCATGCTCAGAATCAATGCTCACCAAACATGACATTAGCAAAAGGTGCCCAAAGGGTGGTGCTCAAGAGCTGAAATTCCTCGTAGTACGTCATTACGTTTGTGTTTGTTGGCCGACAATTGTGTACCGTTTGTATTGAAGACAAGTTCCTGGCACACACCCTTCGGACAAAAGTCTGACGCTTTTTTGGCCAACAATCTGATTGTGTGTACGAGGCTTAAGAGTATATTTACAATGGGGACAGACATCTTGAGGGCTTAACTGCTACTTACCTATTTATTTTACATTTTACTGGTCAGATGACGTACAAAAGCCAATCATTTGAAAGAATGTATAATCCAACCCCATTTCTATAAAAGGATGGGCTCATAGTAGCCATAATCTAATTGTGTTTTGGAGTTGTTAGGGAGAGCTGACAGATACAGTACTTGATTTACTAAAACTGGAGAGTGCAAAAACCGGTGCAGCTCTGCATAGAAACCAATCAGCTTCCAGTTTTTTTTTTGTCAAAGCTTAATTGAACAAGCTGAAGTTAGAAGCTGATTGGCTGCCATACACAGATGACACTGATTTTGTACTCTCTAGTTTCATAAAAACTTGTTTATTAGCCCTACAAATGTCCAGAATTAAATACAAAGAATAACCCCCCCCCCCCTAGATTTCAATAGGGTTTGCTGCAAAGTTTGCAAACCATGAGCAAGAGTTTATAACCAAATCCTATTTCCAAGTACATCTGAGCACTGTGAAAAACATACATTTCGGTAGCAATCCTGCACTATATGGCTATTTGCCTGTTTTATATTTGGGTGCACTTTACTATAAACAGGTAATAAAGGCCATGTCCTGTGTATGTGCATTTTGTACATGAACTAGTTATTGTGCATACGTATAACAGTGGTCCCTACTCATCCATATATACACCTATAACTCCAGATCCACAAACCTGTTGGAAATTATTTGTATCCTCTGGCACAGTTGTTCCTGTTGAAAAAAGAATAAATACAAAGTGCACATGATTGTTTGTAATTTTTAATACCACAAATATTTTATTAGAAAAGGGATGTAGATGCATGCTCCCAAGGCCTAGGATTACACAAAGGTGCAGTGAATACAATCATCAGTAACATTTTTCAGTAACATTTTTCAGCAACGTTTGTAGAAACAACACTCATCATAATAAATGCATGTAAAATCTGTTGATGTTCAAAGACCTTGACAAGGGCGAGCGTCTTATCTCTATAGTCAACATTTTAAAGGTTATCAAGGAAACTACCCCAAGTAATATTCATAGAAAGTGTGCACTGAGCTGTAGTTTTGGAACAAAATAGAGGGGGTAGAAAAAGCCCCATAAACTAAAGTAACTGTAGCTTACAAAAGAGGGAAGAATAAACAAACATAGAATCAGTGGTGGGTGCGCAGTTGTAGGAGGCTTCGCTGAGATAATTAGCTTAAAATAGAAATGAGGAAAAAAGAGATGAGAAAGAGAAAAAGAGGAAAGGGAAAAAAAAAGGGAGAAGCGGGTGGAGAAAGAAGGGGGAAAAGGAAGATGGGTAAGGGGGGGACCTGGGTGAGGGGAGGGAACTCTCCCACCCCCCACCTCCTCACCAATAACTCCCACAGCGAGTGTCAGGAAGCGCAAGGATCAGTGGCATCAATGGTGTGGGGAATGAGCTTCATAATCTAAGGGTGTTGACTGGGATCAGCACCCATGATGTGGGTGTTTGTGATTTTTTTTTTTTTTTTACATACAATTTACCTTTTACCTGTATGTATAGCCAAAACCTTTTTTTGTTATGGATAAAGTAGGAAAACGTTAAATCCTTTCAGGTGATTGTTTTTTCTTGTATGTATCCCATTGGGAAGATTTTCCATTAGTTCTTTTCTCAGAAAATCTACATGATGTGAGAGAAAAATCTCCAGAAAGTAAGGGTTACTCCATTCGTAGACAGTTATAATCAGGACAGCTGTCCCAATGGAAAATGTACCCAAACCTCCTTTTCTGATGACACCTTTAAAATGTTGGTTTTCTATCATTTCTGTTCCAATGACAATGGTCAGAGTAAATCTCCTCAGTGAGGACACTAAATAATAAAACTTGACAGTGGTTCTAATTTCCTACAACTTTATCTAAAACTAAAAAGAGTGCTATATACTTATATTTTATATACAGGTATTACACAGCAATAGGAATATGTTACAGATTCCTTTATAGAATCAGCATTGTAACTATATGTGACAGGATAACAAAAAAAAAGTTATTCTGAGTTATTTTATTTTTCAAGCTCAATACCAATTGCCTTCTTCCACTGCCTGTGCTATCTTAGTTACGGGGGGTTGAACTTTGGTATACTGATTACTTTTATAAACATGTGGCAGAGATGCATGAGCTATACATAGATATATTTGTATTATATATCTGTGTAAGCTATTGCTGCTTTACAAAAGTATATTTCAGAACATAAGGGACCCCTAGAGTCATGTTTTTGCTATTGCAAAAAGTAACGCTTTATCAGAAATATGTTGCATTCACAGCAGGTCATTTGTTCCATTTCACAGTGTTAACAAACGTTTTGCCATAATAATTTTAGGCATATAAATAATAAATCTGTACTATAGGGAAATGGTACATTTCTATTTTTGACCTAAACTTTGGAAAAGGTTGATTTCCTGACTGATCCAAACAAGTATGCAAATCGGGGGGACTTATGAGTGAACTGACATGACATGTGACATTTTGTTCCTCATGTGTGATGCACATACTGAATTCAAGCAACTAGCATTTTCAGAAGAAGGCCTACAGTGACAGCCCATATATTTCCCCTATAACTGATTTCCTCTACAGTTAATGTGAATGATAGGAAAAATGATAATGGAGAAAATGATGAGTGAACATGGTTTTCAATAATGAAGCTTCTGTGAAAAAAAATTGTTGTATTTGGCAAGGGCTAAGTAACAACATCACAACATTCTGTACACATACAGAATGATACAGATATGTTTTCATGCAGCAGTATTGTTATTGTAGGACTATTAACCACTTGCCGACCGCGGTATAGCCGAATGACGGCTACAGCGAGGTCGCCCATTTCTGAGAGGGTGTCCCACTGCCACAGCATGAGGAAAGGCGAGAGTCTGTATCTGTGTGAAGTGTGAAAAGTGTGAAGTGTGAAAAGGGAAATCTACACTGATAATCAGGGCACTGATCAGAGTCCTGATTACTGGTGCAGCCCCAACAGTGCCCATCAGTGCTGCCTATCAGTGCCCATCAGTGCTGCCAATCAGTGCCAATAAGTGCCCATCAGTGCTGCCAATCAGTGTCCATAAGTGCTGCCTATCAGTGCCGCCTATAAGTGTTCATCAGTGCCACCTATCAGTGTTCATCAGTCCTGCCTATCAGTACCCATCAGTCCTGCCAATCAGTGCCAATCAGTGCTGCCAATAAGTGTCCCTAAGTGCTGCCTATCAGTGCCGCCTATCAGTGTTCATCAGTTCCGCCTATCAGTGTTCATCAGTGTCACCTATCAGTGCCCATCAGTGTCGCATCATCAGTGCCCAACAGTGCAGCCTCATCAGTGCCCATCAGTGCTGCCTATCAGTGCCCATCAGTGCTGCCAATCAGTGCCAATAAGTGCCCATCAGTGCTGCCAATCAGTATCCATAAGTGCTGCCTATCAGTGCCGCCTATCAGTGTTCATCAGTGCCGCCTATCAGTGTTCATCAGTGTTGCCTATCAGTGCCCATCAGTGCTGCCAATCAGTGTCCATAAGTGCTGCCTATCAGTGCCGCCTATCAGTGTTCATCAGTGCCACCTATGAGTGTTCATCAGTGCTGCCTATCAGTGCCCATCAGTGCTGCCAATCAGTGCTGCCAATCAGTGCCAATCAGTGCTGCCAATAAGTGTCCATAAGTGCTGCCTATCAGTGCCTCCTATCAATGTTCATCAGTTCCGCCTATCATTGTTCATCAGTGTCACCTATCAGTGCCCATCAGTGTCGCATCATCAGTGCCCAACAGTGCAGCCTCATCAGTGCCCATCAGTGCAGCCTATCAATGCCCATAAGTGCAGCCCCTTATGGGTACAGTTCTGCATGACAGTGCACTTGTCACTCAAAGTGTGACAGTGCTGAAAGCTGGAAATTGGCTTGGGCAGAAAGGGGGTGAAAGTGCCCAGTAGCCAAATGGTTAAACATATGAGTAAAAGTTGACCAAAACAGTTTTTCGTTTTATTAATACATAAAGTCTTCTTCCTGCTTACATGACAGAGGTAATAATGCTTCTTTACTTACCAAGAAGAAGGGGAGGACATTAGGTGATTTGCTCTCTCAGTTCTCTAAAGCTGTCCATAGATGGTTTAATATTTGTCTGGTTCAGCAGGGACAGGCTGAATTTTGATCCATCTATGGCCTTTCCTATTCATGAGAATTGAATCAAGCAATCGACTTCTCATGAATCGTCTCGCTGGAAAATTTTTCTTCGATCAGTATTGCAGCCAGTTGATGGGGGAGGAGTCCCACTAGCAGAATACAATGACACAGAGGGGAGGATTCCCATATCCAACCCGAATGTGTTGATGGGGGGAATTGGTTCAGTTTTTTCGTTCAGCCCGAGTCCCGTATAGTTAGCTTAAGTGATTTTAACCACCTGAGGATTTTAAACATTGGAGATTTGTCCTAAAAAACTTCAGCAAAGTTTTTAGGATGCTATTGCTGCTAATTCTGGCTGTCAAAATTAGAGCTAGGTATTGCTTTGTATTACATAGCAATGACAGCAGTCAAAGTTCAACTGCTCCTTTGTAACACTGCATTTACAGATTGCCTACAAGTGTCATTGAGTAACACAGTGTAACAATCTATCATTACATATGACATGCAATAAAGAAACCTTACAAGTAAAATAAAAATGTTGTGATCAAATGTTTTCTTTTTAAACCATTTATAAACCCTTACTTAAAGGGGTTGTAAACCCTCATGTTTTTTCACTTTAATGCATCCTATGCAAACGTCTGTCACTGAGCAGCCCCCCAGCCACCCCTTTTTACTCACCTGAGCCCGTTCGTTCCCATGCCGGAGATGCGCACACCCTCTCTGGCCGGGGTCTCGGCTCTTGATTGGATAGATTGATAGCAGCGCAGCCATTGGCTCCCACTGCTGTCAATCAAATCCAATGATGCAGGCACCTGGGGGCGGGGCCGAGTCCGGCTTTCTGTATCTATGGACGCAAAAGCTGGACTCGGGAGCGCATCCACACGTGTACCCCATAGATAGCGCTTGTTCTAGGTGGTTTCCTGATGCGGGGAGGAGCTAGTAGCGCCACCAGGGGACCCCAGAAGAAGAGGATCATTTGCAAATAACTTTGACATGTCTTGTAACAGATTCTATATTTTATTGTAATTTTTAAATAGGATACCCACTTCAGGACCAGCGACGTATCTGTACATAGCTGGATTTTTCATGGTTATACTGGATGATGCCTGCATCACCCTGGCACTGTTTTTTTGAGCCAGCAGTCAGCTCTCTTGTAAAAGCAATTCTAGCAGCTAACTAGCCACTGGACTGCTTTTACAAGCAGAAGGAGGGGACCGCCAAGGACCGCCATTTTATTCTATATGACCTCTGCTTTAACCACTCCAATGCCGGGCACTTTCCCCCCTTCCTGCCCAGGACAATTTTCAGGTTTCAGTGCTGTCGCATTTTGAATGACACATGCGAGGTCATACAACACTGTACCAGAACTGTAACTAAATTTTTATCATTTTCTTCCCACAAATAGAGCTTTCTTTTGGTGGTATTTGATCACCTCTGCGGTTTTTACTTTTTGCTAAGCAAACTAAAAAAGACCAACATTTTTGAAAATAAAAGTTTTTCTTTGTTTCTGTCATAAAATTGTTTTCTCCTCCACTGACAGGCACTGATGAGGCTGCACTAATGGGCAGCGATGAGGCAGCACTGATGGGCACTGATAAGGTGGAACTGATGAGGAGGCACTGATATATAGAATTGATGGGCACTGATAGGCGGCACTGATCTGCACCACTGAAGGGCACCAATAGGCTACACTGATATGCAGAATTGATGGGCACAGATAGGCAGGGCTGATGGGCACTGATAGGTGGCACTGATGGGCACTGATAGGTGGCACTGATGGGCACTAATAGTTGGCACTGATAGGCCACACTGATGGGTACTGATAGGCGGCACTGATGGGCACTGATAGGCGGCACTGATAGGTGGCACTGATGGGCACTGATAGGCGGCACTGATGGGCACTGATAGTTGGCACCAATGGGCACTGATGGGCACTAATAGATGGCACTGGATAGGCAGCACTGATGAGGAGCTACTGACGGGCATTACTAGTGATTGGCATCTGAAGGGTACTGACAGGCATTACTGATGGGGCACTGATTGGCACATTTATGGGCACTGATTGGCACTTTGGGCACTGACAGGGGTTACTGATGGGGCACAGACTGGCATCTGATGGGCACTTATTGGCAGCTGATGGGCACCTCTCATGGGGGCTGCGCTGATAATCAATGTGCTGATCAGAGCAGACCCCCCTCTGACAGGGAGAGCCGCCAATCATCTCTCCCTGTCAGCGCAAACCGAGGAAAGCCATTTACTGGCACTTCCTGGTTCACGCTGTGACCAGCTGTGATTGGTCACAGCTGATCACATGGTAAGGAGCCTCCGTCAGAGGCTCCTTACCATGATCGGAGATGCGGTGTGTCAGAAAGACACAGCACCAACGATTCTTTAACCACTTCCCGCCCGGCCTACAGCAGTATGACGGGCGCACTGGCCTGTTATCCTGCTGGACATCATATGACGCCCAGTAAGAATAACAGAACCACCGCCCGGCCTTCATACTGCTATAGGCCGGGCAGGAAGTGGTTAAACAAATATAAAATGTTTTAGGGTTCTAAGTAATTTTCTAGCAAAAAATACTGATTCTTACATGTAAATAAAAAGTGCAAAAAAAGACCTAGTCTGGAAGTGGATACATTTAGAATGAAATGTATACTTTTTATTTACAATATTTTTTTATACTAACACTGGTCAAAAAAGGAAAAATAAAAGCATTTTTTATATAGTTGTTGCAAGACAATATTGCCAAAAGGCCTAGTTTGTCCCCCAAACATTACTTTGTTATTTTAGTAACAGCAACGTTTTCAGTGAATAATCAGACTTATAGTGGTAATGTAAAAATTGGTCACGTGGGGTAAAATGATACAAGAAAAGAAGCAGATAAGATGCTCATGCAGTATTTACATTTCCACAGGCTAACTTCACCTTCTGAAAAATAACTACACTTTTAGTGTGATTCCCCATAACATAGTCATTTTGATTTCAATTAGAACCACTGTATATACCAGTGTCATTCAGGAACAGGCATCCAGTCATTCTGTATCTTGTTTATTGTCTGTTGTATTGGATGAATTTCAGTATGAAAAAGCTGAGACGGCTCTACCTCTTAGTTTCTTCATCATCATCCAGGATCTTTGCCAAGATGTCCTCAGAAACCTGGCTGTCTGCAAAGGAGCTCATATATGGATCCCACTAGACACTAGACATAAGGCTAAGAATGATAAACTTACCAAACACTTTCATGAGTGTACAAAAATGGTGGATGTTACTTCTAATCAGTTGAAGCTGAACTCCAGAAAATGAAAAAGTCCTCCCTTGCAGTAGGGCTGTGCTCATTTAGCTTTGTACCTCAGAAACAACTGATCACAAATCAATTTTTTAGTGTCCAAATACAGCTGATCACATGTAAACAGACTTGGCAGTTATTAGTCCTTTCCTCACATGCTGTGTCTGTGTGAGGAATGGAGTACTGATAACCGGCAAGCCTGTCAGCACACTGTTTACACTGATAACCAGGGCACTGATTATCAGTACCCTGATTATCTGTGCAGCCCCACCAGTGCCTATCAATGCAGCTCATCAGTGCCCATTAGTGCTGCCTATTAGTCCCCATCAACGCCTCCTATCAGTGCCCATCAGTGCCACCTATCAGTGCCCATCAGTGCTCCCTATCAGTGCAGCCTCATCTGTGCCAAACAGTGCCGCCTCATGAGTGCCCATGAGTGCAGCTTATCAGTGTTTGTCAGTGCTGCCTCATCAGTGCCCATCAGTGCAGCCACATCAGTGCACCCTTATCAGTGCCCATCAGTGCAGACTCATCAGTGCCCATCAGTGCAGCCTCATCAGTGCCCATCAGTGCGGCCTCATCAGTGCACATCATTGCATCATCATCAGTGCTCATCGGTGCAGCCTCATCAGCACCTATCAGTGAAGCAGAAACACTACTTATTTACAAAATTTTATAACAGAAACTAAGAAAACCTTTTTTTTTTTGTTTGTTTATCAAAAAATAAAAAACCTAGTGGTGATAAAATACCATCAAAAGAAAGCTCTTCCTGTCTCAAAAAATATATAAAATATGTAATATAAAGTGTTGCATGACATGTCATTCAAAGTGCAACAGCACTGAAAGCTGAAAATTGGCCTAGGCAGGAAGGGGATGAAAGTGCCTAGTATTGAAGTGGTTAAACAATTCTACCAATGTTTACTAAAATATATCCAAGACTTCTTTTTAGTTTTGGATAGAGAAAAAAAAGGGCAAGACCCCTGTCAGTTTTTTTTTTTGGTCTGTTCCATTTGGGAGAATTGCCTACACTCCCTGTCCTTGAAACCCAAATTAAACAAAAAATGTCGCCTATACTTTCCGTTTCTGTGGCAGCCGTAAAAAATTGGATTTCACCCCACTTTTTTAATGGTAACAAGTGTCACCAGGACATATAGATGGTTGGGTGATTCTCTCTTACATGGGCACAGCAAGCTGTTTTAATACTTCCCCGCTCCTTTCAGAATAATCAAAAAAAAAAAATTCAGTTTAGATACGAGTTCAGGAAAAGTAAAAAAAAATGCAATACATCTCTATAATACATGCAAATTTCCAAATGTTTTATCCCTTTATCCCTACAAGTATAAAAATATAATACCGGTTGGTTTGCCGTATATGCACCAAGCTTTTAAGTCCTGTGACAACACACAGAGGTTTATTTACTAAAGGAAAATCCACTTTGCACTACAAGTGCACTGCAAGAGCACTTGAAAGTGCAGTCGCTGTAGATCTGAGGGAAAGATCTGAAATGAGATGAAGCCCTGCCGATTTTTTCATCCAATCATGTGCAAGCAAAAATGCTGTTTTTTATTTTCCTTGCATGTCCCCCTCAGATCTACAGTGACTGCACTTATAGTGCAAACTGGAGTTGCCTTTAGTAAATAAATCCCACAGTATCATGGTATTACTCTGTTTAGTGTAATTTGCTAAATTACTCTATTTTCACTCTAGGATCTCTACAAAATAATAGCTAATCATTCTGTGGTCCAACATATGAACTAGGAGGGCTTTTTGAGATAACCCAAGTTAAGTGAGTACAGGACAATTTTGAATTTCTTACACGATCAACAGTTTATTTATTTTTTTGCATATTAAACAGGTATGAAATAATGCTTCCAATGGTGTACTAAACAAACTAAAATGGAGGAAAAAATTAAAGAAGTTCATTGTTGGGGCCTATTTTTACAGTAAAAATGTTGTTCCTAGGTTTCAATGGGATGCTTATGGGGACAGCCATATTTGTTTACGTTCCACGGCTACTGGTTTTGCTTTGCTGATCACTCTGTATCACAGTGTCTATCTGACTAAAAATAAACTCTTTCTTTAACTGAAAGTAAAAAACAAAGAACCAATTGTTTTGGCACGCAGGATAAAATGACAGGTTCACTTTAATGCAGACCTCCACAGATTTATAGCTGTAGTTCATTTGCTCCCTGACCACTTTATTCAGCTTCTAGTAGCAGAAGGAAAATCAATCAGTCAAAGTTTACACAAAGCTACTCACAGCATTGATTGGCCCAGAGCTGTCACATGGATTGAGTCAATTGTTCCTCTATACTTGGAATACCAGGCATTTTCTTTGGCTCCTGTTATAATGGAACAGGAGTAAACAAAAAAAGGACGTTTTTAGTTAACACATTGTGCGATCTTCACTTTTTTCTTTGTTTGGATGTTTTATTGAGGTTGGTGAACAAACCAGGATCTATCCCCAAGTTCTCCAAGCAGGGACCGGCCGAGATTCAAACCATGTACAGGCAGGCTGAATAAGTTAATCAATTGATCAACTTGGGTACAACTAGCCTGTTAGATTTAAAATGTGATTATTGCTAACGGCTATTACAAGCGTTAGCAGTAATCACTGTGACTGACTGTGTTGATGGGGGAATAGAGCAATATTCTTCCCTGCAACCCATGGTTGCAGGAAAGAAAATCACTCCATCTATTGCCAGCTTAAGTCACCTGTGTTTTTTTTTGGGGAGTTAAGTAAGGCATTTAAGGACCCAAGACACCCTTACAGACATATAATTAGACATATAATTAGCATACAAATTCCTCAGATTGCCTTTGCTTGTAAGGGCCTGTATTGATGGGATTTAATGGGCACATGCAGCATGATTTTGACATTAGTTTGCCAAGCTTTTACAAAATGTAGAATTAATGGCAAGTACAGTTGACCTGCATTTGCAGACTTTCATTTGACCTTCTTCAGGTACTTTTGCATATATATGGGGGTTGACTTACTAAAGGCAAATGGGCTTCTCTCTTGCAGGTTGCAGTTTGCAAGGGAAATTTACCCAGAGCGTAGTGAATGTAATTATATTTCACTTTACAAAGAACACTCAATTATGTTCAAGACATGTGTGTGAATCTCAAGTGGTGTCCTCTACAGGGGGCAGGAGACAAGTAGCATGCCCCTTTAAAGACCAAGCAGAACAAATGCTCTTACAGCTGCCACAACATGTGTGTCATGCTGAGTTGTTGCATGGTAACCAATGTCACATGAAGGCAAAGTGTAGGTAATGCAGTTTAGGCAGTTTCCAAAAGGAAAGACTTACTACATATATTTAGGACCAAGCTCTGGGCCTAGCTGGAGTAGATTGGAGGTGGGATTAAAAGCTTATTAGATGAAAAACTGAAGGTTTTGGCATATATTTTCATTTAAAGACACCAGTCTATCCAGTTCAACCTGTGGTGGGTGAGTGTGCTTGTGTTTATGTCAATAGTACATTGTATATCCCTGTATGTTGTGATCATTAAGGTGGCCATCTAATCGTTTTTTTAAACTCTTAACACTCCCTGCTGATACCACTGCTAGTGGAAGAGAATCCCACATCCTTACCGCTCTGACAGTAAAGAACCCTCTACGCAGTTTAAGGTTAAACCGATTCTCTTCCAATTTCAGTGAATGACAGAGTTTAGTAGAGTGGGAGAATTATCATTTTATCTCTGGAGTGAATCCCCTTTTTAATGCATGCCAATATTCTATTGGCTTTGCTTGCAGCAACTTGGCATTGCATGCCATTCCTGAGCCTGTCATCTACTAGGACCTCCCTTTGCATCCTAGATTCCCCCAGAGGTTCTCCCCCTAGTGAGTAACTTGTATTTGTATGTTTAGCACCCAAATGCATTACTTTATTTTTCTCAACATTAAACCTCATTTGCCATGTAGTTGCCCACCCCGTTATTTTATTAAGGTCTTCTTGTAAGGTTTCCACATCCTGCGCCAAAGTTATTGCCCTGCTTAGCTTAGTATCATCCGCAAATACTGAGATTGAGCTATTTGTCCCATCCTCTATATCGTTTATAAATAGTTTAAACAGAATTGGTCCCAGGACAGATCCCATTTACCACACTGGACCATTCCGAGTACTCGCTATTTATCACCACCCTTTTGACTCGTCCCTGTATCCAGTTTTCAATCCATGTACTCACCCTATGGTCCATGCCGACAGACCTCAGTTTGTAAAGTAAATGTTTGTGGGGAACTGTATCACATGCCTTTGCAAAATCCAGATAAACCAAATCCACTGGCCTTCCTTTATCTAGATGGCAGCTCATTTCTTCAAAGAATGTTAATAGATTGGTCTGGCAAGGACAATTCTTCATGAATCCATGCAGAGTGATTACCGCTAATTATATGGTTTTCATGACTAAAATCTTGTATATAGTCTCTTATCATCCCCTCCAATAGCTTGCAGACTATTGATGTTAGGCTAACTAGCCTGTAGTATCCAGGTATTGTATCTCTTAAATATATAAACACGTATTTGTTTAAGAGAACAAAATCAAATTGATTGCAAAACACTAATTTAGCAGCCAACCCGCAACAAATGTTCTGAGTTCTGTGAATGTTTATTTGCAGAATCTTTTTTGTAGGCTGAAAATATTATGAAACATCCATTTCCCTTTCAAAGCCAAATGGTTGTGATTTCACGGATTGTTGGGTATTTTGTGACAAGTATAAATCTCCACTAAGGTTATAGCCATATATTGACAATAGTTTTCCCCAGGCCAAAAGCTTGCCCCTGACTACACAACCTCCTTTCATGCAGTATTATGTTATTCAGCCCATGATCCCAGCATGCTGATAATTTATTTTGTCCCTCATTTCAAAACAATATGTAAGACCTTGTCCATCGCACAGCAATCTTACAGCAGGCACATAGATTAGCCATCAATGGTCCCACTCCTCACCCAAATAGGTCATTAGTCCTTCAAATCCAGGGCATGAATGGGCTGTTTTACGACAAAACAAAGAGACTTGTACATCTAAGCACTCACTAACACAGTTCACAAATATTTTTATTCTTTTTCTTCGGTTATTTATTTCATGATTTCAGTTATAAAACAAAGCACACATTTATGCACTCTCTTCATTAGTAAAATGCAAGCACAGGAAATAAAGCCTTTAAAGCCTTTGTTGTTTGCAAGAGCCAAGATTAAACACCACTTCATCATATCTGTAATATAACTATGGCAACAGAAACTGTATCTGTTTTGGTTGTGAACAGTATGAGACCTCCTAAGCATAGTAAGCTATGGGTACTTCATTTTATGCTAGACTTGGAACCTAAATGCAAGGCTTGTTGGATGTTTCAGGCTGTTTAGAGACTTGTTCTCCTCTTATCTTGCACAGTCTTATTTTTCTCCTAAATATTAGAATGTTTTCCATCCTGTTGATATTTCACATATAATGAAGTGCTTCTTGAAAGGTCATCTTGTTACGATATCACAACAGTGAAGAGATTTGAATAGCTGTTATTATTTGACGTGTGAGCCTTCATTGCTATATTTCCTAGTCTGCATTAAGAATGGTAATATGCGTTGGTTATGCATCATTGTATCTTTCAGAACGCAGCGTGTATTTGTATTCTGGAGGATATACTGGTTTATTTCAGTCTGAATAGAAATATAAACACAGATAATATATGCATAGACATCAAGTAATACCATTATTCTTCCTTTGTTTATTCATTTGAGAAGCATATTAACATATTAAGAATACAGGCTACTCCTGGCATGAACTATTGGTCTAATTTATTTTTATTTCACTTGGGTATATGAATTCCTATCTAACTCTGTGACTATGATGCTCCTGTAGGCGCAAATCCTCCTAGATACCTAACTTAGTAAATGGACACACCACACATTTACTTCCATCTACCCAGTATACATTTAATGTTGTTTTTGGGTAAAATACAGAAAAAAACTATGATCATAAACTGTTTTGGATTTGTGGTTGTTTAAAGTCAAAGAGTAGATAAGGGAAAAGACTGAACAATCCGCACAAGGAGCATAACTTACAGTCAGTAGGATGTGTCACTTGTGCTGATTCCTTTTCTGTTAGTAGAAAATCTTTTCAGTCTATGCCCCCCATTCCTGTCGTTGTAATCTTCCGGTGTGATGGGGCTAATACAACTAATGGGCAGCCACAAGCTCTCATCAAGAGAGCCCAACTATGTCTGACCATTTTTATCATCTCCACTATTCATAGAAGCCTTACTACAGCTTCTTTGAATGATACAGGTTCAACCATCAACCATCTACCCATTCTCCATTCATAGATATTAGTTCACTCATAGAAGCAGTAGTACTGCTTCTAAAATGGATATGCTTGGGCTCTCTTGATGAAAGCCTGTGACAGCCCCTTAGTTGCAATAACCCCCGCTGCACCAGAGGATTATGGTAGCCGGGGGGTCAGAGGGAATGGATTGAGAAGGATTTTTACAAACAAAAGAAGAATCTGCACAAGTGAAACATCCTGCTGACTGTAAGTTATAGCCTTTGTGCCAACTTTTCTGTTTTTTATTTTAGCTACATATAAACATTGGTACTACCTGCTGTCAGTCAGTTTTTCTACCACCTACAGCTAGGTCACAGAATGTTCCCTTTAAAGAACAAATGGCAATTTCATAGACTGGTGGCCGGTGTGTTAATAATTCATCGAGAACAAGCACGGGAGCATTGCAAAAGCTTGGTTTGATCATATTGTATGACCAAGGTGCATATTCAACCATCACCATATGATGTCCAAAAAGCTCTGCAAAGTTCACAAGTTTAAAACCGCTAGCATACATGAATGTTTGAGATGTGCTATATTGAGTTGCATTGGTCTTATCACTCGTTTGCCATATGGGGCACGCATCGGGAAGTGTTTGTGATCGATGTGTCCCTTGGACACAGAAGATAAAAGATCAGGGTAAAGGGACAATCACAGCAGCCCTTTACCATGTGATCAGCTGTATCCAATTACAGATGGTCACATGTAAACAGTGTTGCTGGTTATTGACTCTCCTTTCCTCACATAGAGACGTGTGTGGAAAGGAGAGCTGATCTGACAGAGCACAGTGAGTGCAGCATTTACACTGGTTATCAATGCCCATCAGTGCCACCTATCAGTGCCCATCAGTGTTGCCTCATCAGTACAGCCTTGTCAGTGCCGCCTCATCAGTCCCCATAAGTGCGCATCAGTGCCACCTTATCAGTGCCCATCAGTACAGCCTTCATCTATGCCCATCAGTGCCACCTCATCAGCAAAGAAGAAAAATTACTTATTTGCAAAATGTTTAAACAGAAACTAAGAAAAGCGGGGGTTTTTTTCAAAATTTTTGGCCTTTTTCGTCTATTTAGCAAACAATAAAAACCCAGTGGTGAATAAATGCCACTCTATCTGTCTAAAAAAAATGTAAAAAAAATAATTTGGTTGCAGTGTTGCATGACCACGTATTTGTAATTCAAAGTGTGACAGAACTGAAAGCTGAAAATTGTCCAGGGCAGGAAGGGGGTACTTTTTTTTTTACTGCTTTTCAGGGATCTGTTAGAGAGATGTACCTTCCCTTTCTCTACTGCTGACAACATTTTGCCAAACAGGAAGTGAGGGGAACTTTCCAATGGAAACAAGGGCAGAAATAAAAATGATTTTGTTAAGTTAAGTGGTGAAAGGCCATAACACCTGTAGGATTTTTTTATTTCTGTCTATGTCCCTAATGCATATATTTCCTCAGTTTCTGTCTTGTGAAATAAAAAGGTAAATCTCTCTTACGGATCCCCCATCTAAAACCATAAAAAAATAATTTTGGTTTTAATTTACCTTATATGCCCAGATACATAAACCCTGCCTCTGTCTGTGCAGACATTCCGGACTCCCTAACTGGGTTTTGGCACCATAATATTTTTGTTGTAATTTAGATTTGTGTAATTATTTAGAACTCTAGCAAAATGTTCTTCAACAATTACTCATATTTTTTGGGTGTAAATCTGTTGGAGAGAATGACTGAGGTAAAAACTTTTATCGAAAATGACTTTGGTAATTCAACACGAAGGTTTAGAAAAGGTTGATCAAAACAGAGGGATCTCCTTTTTCAGTTTTCTGACTGTATAATTAGTGTATTTGACAGCATCACTCAAGGGTACTTATTTTAACACAGAAATGTCTTTTTCAGTCTATTTATGAATTTATATTACAGCATTACTAAGGGTGGTAACACACATGATAATTTTCAGCCAAAGCTGTAAGTACAACTGATAAGTGAAATACTTTAGCCTCATTAGGTACAGTGAATATTCAATGAAGTGTGGAAAACTAACTAAGAAATGATTGAAAGTCAAACTGACTTTAGAAAATGCTTCTGAGGCAAAAACAGCACAGAAGTGCAATTACTATGTGATGATGGCGCATATGTGGTTTGGTATCCCAGTGGATATCTGTGTTCTTTTGGAGCCACCCTTGAATTTTACTTAAGGGCTGTACAAAGGGCTCACCCCTTGCATCACTAATCTGTACCGCTGCCATTCAGTTACAAAAATACCAGAACTTCTACTGTCTACTGAAGTTCTGACAATAGAATGACAGGGGTTGGAATTGCACAGAGTGGCCTTGGACCTCCACCTCTCAGATCCCCCACCAGTGCTCCTGGTCTTTGTCCAGTGCCCCCACGGTAAGCCGCTTCCAATGGGGCACTCATGCATGCTCGCTTCTGCTGAATCCATTGACACAGACAGTGGGATTCGGCCCCGCCCCTACTCCCTCGTCACTGGCTTTGATTGACAGCAATGGGGGTCAACGGTGCCCCAGCAAAGCCAGTGAAACCAGGAAGTGAGGAGAGGGAAAGGTTGCAGACGTGCACAGCACTAGATTAAATGAGGGCTCAGGTAAGTTTAAGGGGGGGGGTTAAGGGGCAAGGAATGCATTTGCATAAAAATATTTAGGCTTTAGAACCACTTTAAAGTGAATAGGGGTAGGACTTAATTTCAGAACTTTTATGACCTTAAAATAATTAACCCAAAGGGTAACTCCACTATCATGGTGAAAAAACACAGCAAATACAAAAATAAAATAATATTGTAACTCAAGTCAAATTGTAATTGAATGTTATTAAAAATTAGCTTTCCTTTTCAATATGGAGTGCTGTCATAGTCTGTAAAATGCGATGCAATATGGCAACCTTGAGGTGTTCTGTACAAATAATGTGTACAGAACACCCCCCAGAAAAATCATTTCCTGCTTGTGTGATTGGCTTACTGATTTTCCCAGAAGTCTGCACTAAGATATAAGTCAGATTTCAGGCATCCCCTGCAACAAAAATGTAATTTTTGGTCAGTAGGAAATCATGTCTAAAGGCATGCACACCCTGCAGTTTTCCTCATTAGAGCCCTGCAGGTGCACAGCTGATTTATAATTATGAAACCACTCCCATTAGATTCACTTACCACATGGACAAAGCCAAACACATATGGATTTCTTCAGAATAACAAAAGGTAGGGATCTGCAACAAATTTTATTAAAATCTTACAATGTACATAGATCACCCAGAGGGTAATGTGTTTTTCGCAACAAAAGTGGAGTTACTCTTTAACCTTA